>NC_090449.1:201692065-202317065 GCF_031143425.1 Pleurodeles waltl
GGAGAGGGTGGTGTGACATTGCCCTCTGATACTACCTCTACAGACGCTAATGTTCCATCACCACCCCATGACTCTGATGGCATGGAGTCTGGGGATTATTGTCTCGGCACCCCGGACTTGGAGAGTGCTACATTTCAAGGTGGCCATCTGGAGGACAATATGGGCTCTCTAGGGATCGCAACTGATGGACGTGAGGGTGGGTACCAGCCAGAAATACTGGAACTACCAGGGCTAGATGGGACTACGGAGACTGTGGTGAGTGTTCCTATGGGGGCTGGTGCTAGGAGATACCATCTTAGGCCTAAACCATTACCATCTAGTAAATTGTGTGATTTTGTATTGAGTAAATGGGGTACTGTGCAGATTTGTGTTGTTTTGCAGGGGTATGGATGGTCCAGGGCTTTGGTGAATGTATTTTTGTATTTTGTTGTCCTTGTCATGACATTGCAATGTATTGTGGGTGTGGGTTTTCACTTTTCTTTATTTTTATTTGGGGTGAAGGAGGAATGTTATGTTGCAGCATGGACTGGTCTAACTAGGGAGGGGTATCCGTCCCAGTCCATGCTGTGTTTTCCCCTGTCTGCAGTTGAGCAGGTGGTGTGCCCTTGATGTAAGGGGACGGGCAAATAAAGATGGGCCGGGCTAATGGGGCCGGCAGTGATCAACTAAACTGGTGTCTGGAGGTCTGCTATTGATGTTGTGTTACAGGGCTGATCACACAACAACGTCGAAGAAGAAACACGCATATCCACTGTCAAAATCAAAACAGTTGGATAAACTACAATAGCCTGCACCAAGAAGCGCCTTTTCAGACCTCAACCAATAAGAACTTTTTTGGCACGTCCAAGCTCTATGAGACAAAGGGCCTGATTCTAACTTTGGAGGACGGTGTTAAACCGTCCCAAAAGTGGCGGATGTACCACCTACCGTATTACGAGTTCCATAGGATATAATGGACTCGTAATACGGTCGGTGGTATATCCGCCACTTTTGGGACGGTTTAACACCGTCCTCCAAAGTTAGAATCAGGCCCAAAGTCTTTTGTTGCAGTCTCTTCCCGCTCCTTTTCTGACACCGAGCACAGCTACTGTTTTGTGGAAGGAAACAGTTTAATCACAGCCAGCAGACCTTGGCAAAGAAAAGCTGCGCATTCCCAAACTTAGAACAAAACACTTTTTTATTAAAATCACACGCTCCCTCACTACCAGAGACACTACCTGCACCCACTGAGAATTCTGGGGCTTGCAGTTTTTTCTTCCTGAGAGCTTGGAAAATATAAGCCCAACAGCATGTGTGACTCCTTTGTTTCGGTGGTATTCAACCATTGATGGCAGAGGCAGACTATGAACATGGATGCATTTCATTGGAAGTGTAGTCAGTTGCTTGTATTTTTTATTTCACTGAGGCCAAACTTTTGATAAATTGCTACTTTGCCAGTTGGGGAAATGTTTTCTCCAGATTCCGATATACGAGTAATTCTCACCTTCATCTTTGTTTCAAACGATGTTTTTGTCACTCCTTTAATTATATTGTATCTCAAGTTGATTCGTTTTTGTAACAAAACAATTTGCTTGCAACGCATATAAATAAATGCATGTAATTAAAAGCAGGGGCGTTTCAAGGATAAATATGGAATTTGGCCACACACCTTTCTGTTTTGTTTTCGGTCTACAAAATGTCGTTCTGTTCCTACTAAATGGGAGCAAACAGAATTTAACAGTGTGGTGCTGGGGTGTGTAGTCCACGCGGAAAGAAACAGTTAGCAAGATTGTAGCACATGGATTAATTTTCCAGGGAGACGCTGTTTGTCTACAACTTGATACGAATTATACAGAACTGCTTTAGGAGAGAAACCCCACCATTTCCTTTTGGGAAAATCAATGACAAATAGGACTGTTAAAAGAATATTTCACAAATATTTCAGTGCAGAAATCAAGTATTACAAAGGCAGTTCCACAGGGCCAGATCCTTCAAACTTTTTCCCTCACATGTTCTATTTGTCAGAACCCGTGGCTGTGCGCTTTATGCAACAGATCTATTGCTAAGTTTTCCCTTGTACCTTGAAAGGAAGTCGGCAGGTTTGAAGTTTTTTTCAGCAGTTTACATAAAGTGTTTGCTTTGACTCAGATGACAGACCTTTGAACAATGCTAATTAAAAGCAGAGGCTCAAGGGTTCACTTTCCTCTGTTATCTGCCATCCCTCTTCCCCCAGCCTGTGCTTTGAATAACTGTGTCCACCTCCTGTAGTTGAGGTAGGGCCCGCATCACCTTGATGTGGGCCATAACATGGCTAATTTACACTACTGACAATCAGGTATTGCCTGCCTGGACAAGCAGGATACTGGTTAGTCATACATCACCCCCTTCATTGGCCTCACACGGATGACTAAAAGGCTTTCATCTCAGGCACAAAACATTCTGGTTCAACACCCCTTCCATTCTAGAAAGTTCAAAAGATCAGAGGGCTTTAACAGAGAATTTACTAGTCTGTTGGCAGCATTTCATTTGTAGCCTCATTAGTTATATTTCGTACTGGGTTTATGAAGCATATACTTCCATAGACTGCATCATAACTTACTATTACTTAATTTAAAAGCAGCATTGGACCATTTTAATTATGAATACATTGAATGAATTTGGAGGATAGAGAGGAATACTACAGTAAGGAGCTGTGCTTAATTTGTGCCATGGTTGCAGGTTGTCATAACAACACTAGGGTGACCACCTAACTCCGGGACACCACACACTGCCTCCAGTCCTGAACGTTGCACCAGCAAATTGTTCTTTTCAGGAGTGTAACTCTAATTAGATCAATGGAAACAAGTAATTACTTTATCACCCAGAATGCATTGGGCTATGACCTGTAAATCTAGAAGTGGGTTATATGTTGCTGTTATCAATCACCTTTACTATTACCACAGCGCTGCAGTCTCACATTTCCAATATGGGTTAGCACCTTTTTCCAACTATGAGACTTGTTGCACAACAGCTAGCGCTGCTGAAGAACATGCCAAAAAAAAACATTGGCAAAACCAATAGATTTTGCAGAGGCCAAAAAAAAGTCATAACACTTTTACGGTGTTTATTTCACTTATATTGCACAACTGTTAAACTAGCTAAAACTTACAAAAAAAGTTATTAATAATCACATAGGTGAAACCTTTTGGCATTGCCAATGCTTGTTGCTTTTTATTGCTTTTTTTACTTAGAACTTTGAAATTCAATATTTCCAGTTCTACTTATTGGATTTTTCTTGTGGTGGTCTTGTTTTATTTATTAAATGCAGAGATGTTTGTCTAACCTGGTGTGGAATCTTTTTGTGTTTTCACTGTTTTACTGTTCGAAGTGTTGCACAAATACTTTAAAGATTGCCTCTCAGTTAAGCCTGACTGCTCTCTGCCAAGTTACCAGAGGGTGAGCATAGGTTAATCTAGGGTTTGCTTGTGCCTTATGCTGACTAGGATGTGGTTGCCGCTTGACCAGGGTTTATAACTCAGCCAACCAACATCCCAATTTCTAACGACTGGTTAATTATGACATGTTTTTGCTTTTACCAGTGTGGTGGCACTTTGACAAAGTCATTAGGACTGATTTTTTGATTATGAAACCCCCTTATAGTGTGTCTCATATAGGAGGATGTCATGTGATCAGGGCCGGCTTTAGGACTGGTGGTGCCCTGTGCAACAGTTTATTGTGGTGCCCCCCACACCACCACTCATTACCAGCGGCAAATGTGCCCCTCATCTTTCCATCGCTCCCCTTTCACATACATTCATGTGTTTTAAAGCACTTGTAAAGACTGGCTTTACTAATCCACTCAGCTGGCCACATAAAATATGGGGGCATATTTAAAAGCCCCTAGCGCCATTCTAACGCTACATTAGCATCTTTCCTTTTACGCTAATGTGGCGTGATAAGGCCCAAAGCTCCATGCCATATTTACAAAGTGGCGCAATGCATGCATTGTGCCACTTTGTATCCCTTTGTGGTACATTATGCCTGCACCAGGCATAATGTATGAAAAGGTGGCATTCCCCTGTTGGGGGGGAGAGGGGCAAAGAAATCTGACAGATTTCTTTGCGTAATTTTTTCTGGCACTTTTAACGCCTGCTCAGAGCAGGCGTTAAAAAGAGGCGTCTGTTGGTTACAATGGGCCTCTGGGTGCTTTGCAGGATTAGCATCAACATTTTTTACGCTAATCCTGCAAAGCGCCGGTCTAACGTAAAAAATTCTGACACTAGTCCCCTAACTACTGCCATGTTGCGCCATATTTTAAATACAGCGCACACATGGTGGCATGAGGGGAACACTATGGGGCACAAGAAAAGTGGTGCAGCACTGTGTGCACTGCCACTTTTTTCAAATATGCCCCATAAGGGCATATTTAAGAGCCCCTAGTGCCATTTAAACACCACATTGGTGTCATTTTTTTAAAGCTAATGTGGGAAGGAGGCCAAAAATGCTGCGCCATATTTACAAAGTGGTGCAATACATGCATTGCGCCACTTTGTAACCCTTTGCGTCACATTATGCATGCGCCAGGCATAATGTATGCAAAGGGGGCATCCCCCTGTTTGGGGGGAGAGGGGCAAAGAAATCTGACAGATTTATTTGCATAATTTTTTCTGGCACTTTTAACGCCTGCTCAGAGCAGGCGTTAAAAGGAGGCATCTGTTGGTTACAATGGGCCTCTTTGTGATTTGCAGGATTAGCGTCAACATTTTTGCTGCTAATCTTGCAAAGTGCTGGACTAGCATATACAATTCTGAAGCTAGTCCTCTAACTACAGTCATGGTGCACCGTATTTTAAATATGATGCACACATGGTGGTGTTTGGGGGGACGCTAAGGGACGGAAGAAAAGTGGCGGAGAACTGTGTGCAGCACCACTTTTTTCAAATATGCCCCATAGGGCAGTGCTTAATTTGTAAATAAAAAGGTCCCGGTGCCCAACGCCCTCCTCTTAAACACGTGGCTGCTGCATTTAAATGTGTTAACATGTAAAATAGAGGCAGCGTAATCCTGAAGCCATCTCTGGCCTGTTCAATCCATTTACAGGCACTCCCTGCCCCTTCAGCTCACTCTTGCGAATTTCTGCTTTTTCCCCCATTGTGACACTTTTTCACATTTCTTTTCCTCTGTCTTTCCTATATGTGTCTTTTTCTCACAGTAAATGCTTGAGGCAGAAAAATAAACGCAGGCCCTCAAATATAAGTGCTGGTGCCATAGGGGCTTATTTAAGAGCCCGTAGTGCTATTCTAACGCCACATTATTGTCATTTGTTTATACTAATGTGGCATTAGAAGGCCAAAAACGCTGTGTCATATTTACAAAGGGGTGCAATGCATGCACTGTGCCACTTTGTAACCCTTTATGCTATATTATGCCTGCACCAGGCATAATGTATGCAAAGGCGGAATCCCCTGTTGGGGGGGCCAAAAAAATGATGCAAAGAAATCTGTCAGATCTCTTTGCGGCATTTTTTTCCAGCACTTTTAATGCCTGCTCAGTGCAGGCATTAAAAGGAGGCTTCCATTGGTTACAATGGGCCTTTGGGTGCTTTGCAAGATTAGCATGAACATTTTTTACTCTAATCCTGCAAAACGCCGGACTGGCGTAAAAATTCTGACACTAGTCCCCTAACTACTGCCATGGTGTGTCATATTTTAAATATGACACACACATATTGGCGTTAAGGGGCGGTGAGGGGTGCAAGAAAAGTGGCGCTGCACTGTATGCAGCGCCACTTTTCTTAAATATACCCCATAGTTCAGTTTTTTCCAGCAGGCATATAAACCCTCTATGCTACTTTATGTTGACTCAAAGCTGCCACTAGGAAAAACTCCGATCTCTCTCTTTATCAGGACCATTAATCACAAGAGGTATCTTGACATTTTAAATGTTTCTTGAAAGCTAAACGCACAAGGAACTTTTCAGCAGGTGCTTTTAAATCGCAAATTTTGTAAGTAATTGCTAAACACAGCGCACCCCTGAGGTTAGCGCTCGGTGCAGTCGCACCGCTCGCACTGCCCAAAAGCCGGCCCTGCATGTGATCATAGGGTTTAGGGCTCGCTGGTGGTGTAAACTGTTCTGAGGATGTCATTAAAGGTATTTTCATCTCCCTAGTTGTACATATGTTAAATTAACGAGTAGTATTTAGGAGAGAGTGAGGGAGAATGTGTGTGTGTGTATATATATATATATATTTATATATACATATATATATATATTAGACCACGCCACTCTGCCTGAGTAGGTATTGGACTGACCTGCTTTTTAGTGCCGCATTTGTGTCATTTCTTTATGCAAAAGCGACGCAAACTTACAAAATATAACTTTATTTTGAATGTTTGTGCCGTTTTTGGATCAAAAAATTACACCAATGCGGCGCTAAAAAATTATAAATCAGGCCCTTAGTTCCCATTGAAGTGAAGGTTGTGAACTTATTACTTGTGAAGGACTCTCATCCTTTGCAACTAATAACCAGCTTTCTTACAGGCAGCCAGTGTATGTGTGTATTTTCAATAGAGGAAAAGCGCTACTACTAGGCTTCTTACAAGAAATATTGTGAAATGGGCTGATACCAACACTGATGGCCAGCCCTGTTAGTCAGGCCCAAAAACCCATGTCTAAAGGGTCACAGTAGCCAATGGCGAAAAGGGGCTTTCAGAAACACCTTTCGATTTGCACAACTGTATGTACAAGATGTTTGTGTTACATGTTGTGTGTTGTGTTGAGTGTTGTATGGTGTCTTTTGTGTGTTGCGTTATTACAATAGCTCTTGTTAGGCAGCTAAATATGTCTGTAGGCTGGAGCTAAAAAGGAGAAAATAACAACTTTTGACAACGCGTTGGAAAGGAACTTTACAAAAACACAACAGAAATGTTTCTGCCAAGCTCCACTGCGATCAATTCAAGTCCATTACACTGTGGGTGCCTAAATGTGCAGTACAGGAAATTTTCATACAGTGATGTATGTTGATTTGTCTCCACCCTTTGGGTAAAACTGATTGAGAATGTATTATATGATGCTGACTCAAGTAAAAATATGTAGACTTAAAATCATACCTTGTGCAGTGACCTGAGATATTAAATGCCAGTGCCTAAAAGAAATGTTACATGAACTCACAGGCAAAGTAGAACATGCTCCGTTTTTCCTCAGGTTCATTCAGCATATTCGATACATTTATAGACCCAATATTTGTTAGATTATTCTGCCTACTAAATGCGTTTATAAAACACCTCATTTTGTGCAGAAAGGTTTCTATGAGCCCAGTCAGACTGAGCAGTGCAGACAGCAATAACTCGTGTTTTTAGAGCAAGGCAATACATTCAGCGGCTTCAGTTATGATTTCATAAATGTCACCAGAAAGTTATGTTTTCCGTTTTATGGCTAGATACAAAAAATGTGTTCGGTTTTTGAACAAAAACATTAAAAGTAGAGGTTCAGCAAATGTTCTCTGTTTCAGAGTCGGTGCTCTGACAAAATGTACCTGTGGTATTAAACCAAGGCAAAGAAATGAATTCCCAGCAGAGACCTCCTAGAATAAAGTCAAGCGCCCATTATATAAGTTATTTTTCTGGGTTTCTTTATTGGCATTTTCAGTGTAGATTAGAGAGGATTCAGATAATTCGTACAGTTGAAGCGTGCCAGAACATTTAACAATCAAAACATCCCGGTGCGTTATCATGTCAAATTGCTATGTATATCGCAGATACTGGCATAGTCATTTAAATTTCGCCCTTGAAGCATTCAGCAAACAATAAAACAGAAACATCATTGTCGGAAGCATGCAGAAAAGTGGGGCCCTCAGTCGTCCTAGCCAGTGTATCATTGCCGTTCATACGCATGTTTCCCTTAGTGTCAACTTCAAGTGTCTACAGGTAATTGCAGTTCTGAAAAAGAACTGGTGGCATGGCACAACCACACATAACACATGGCAGTGGGCAGTCAGTGTCACAGAATTAACTGTTGTCTGCCAGGACAATTGAAGGTTGGGATATTGGATAAGTCTGCAAAGGGCCCCAGATATCCCTGGGTACAGAGATAGGTGGGAGTAATTCCGCATAAAGAGTAAGCTGATCCCCTCAATATATTAAATGTTGCAGTCTTTTTTAAACTTTTGGCACCCGGCCCCTGCCCCATTTGTATGCCTCTTTGCAAACAGCAGGCTAAGTGAGACGTATTTCTGGGGACCAGCCTCTATGTCTCCCGTATGCCCTTGGATGGCCATCAATGAGGTAAGAATCATTGGTTGAGTAACCATGAGGGATAGAGCAGTCTTTGTCTCCTTCCAATATCTCATAATGTGGGGACAATCCCAATCAAGATGGAAAAAACCTGCTCCTTCCATCCCATCCGTCCCCTGCATCCAACGCACCACCACAGGAGGCAGGTCCTTCTCCTACCTCGCCCCCAAAACCTGGAACTCCCTCCCCACCAACCTTCGCAAAACCAAAGACCTCCTACTCTTCAGAAAGAACCTCAAGACATGGTTGTTCGAACAGTGACCCCCTGCCCCCCCCCCCCCCAAGCGCCTTGTGACCCTCACAGGTGAGTAGCTCGCTCTATAATTTCTTTTTTGATTTTTATATGATTTGATTTGATCCCACATCAAGCACATCTGTCATCTGGGTGACGATGATATCTGTGAAACCTTACTGGGGTGTAATACATCCTATGAAGGAATTTTTCATGAATTTTGAATATATGTAACTAGAAGTTATGCAACCAGTTTATCTGCAACAGTATAGCCACTGTGCGTCGGTGGAAGGAGTGTCAAGCTCCGAGTCCCAACCCTCTCTAGCTCTGCCTCCAATTTGTGTCTGTTCGTGTTGCGCTGTATGATATAAGATCGACACCAGGTGGTCTGGCCTGTCCATATTATGCAGTATTGGTAGAGTGTTGAGTGTGGGGGTTCTTTGGGAAAATCTGTGGTAGGAGCTTTAATGTCATGTCACAGTCTAATGTATAGGAAGACATCCAATGATGTCTGTTCCTTATCGTCGATCAGTGTCTTCTGATCAACACATTTTCCATCTATATAGAGGCCCTCCCCACAGGTATTGACCCCAGCCCTTGTTAGCATGTTGCGACATGTGACTTCACAAGTAACAAGTATGGCAGTTTGGTAGTGAAGTGGAATGGAGGGTGCATACAGTAGTGGCTTTCCTGCCCTTTTGGTCAAGTTTCTCCATGCTGCGTCCGTGCAAGCTACAGTGGAGTCAGGGGGTCTAGAAAGCATGTTCTAGGTCCCAGGTATGCAGTGGAGGCAATAGGGGCACGTATCTCTGTTCAATGGCCAAGTGTGGCATGAAGGGGGGCTGCTTGTACAAATAGATGGCATAGTGAACTTGGGTGCATAAATAATATAGTTCCATATCCGACACCTCAAACCCGCCTTGTTCAAAAGGCAGGGTTAATAGTTCCCATTGCAAACATGGTTGCTTGCCCCCCAGCAAGCCAGGCAAATTCATGATGTCTTGACCAGTCTAACCGGTGGATGGAGTATGTTAAGGAACAGGTACAACGGCTTCGGCAAATTAATAATTTTCATTAGAGAAATACATCCTGCGAAGGATAGGGGCATTGATATCCAGAGAGTTCTGCTGTCCGTTACTTTAGACAGAACAGTGCCATAGTTCACTCAGAGTAATTCCTCCCTATTTCTAGAAACCTTGATGCCCAAATATTGGAGGCCTGATTCACACCACCTCAGCGGGCATTCCGGCTGGAATTTCTGTGTTTTTGCGGTTAACGGGAAAATGTTAGATTTCTCCCAATTTATGTGGATGCCTGACAATCTGCTAAAGCGAACAAATTCACCAAGTGCTGTATTTAAACTGTCGTCTGGATTCCTAAGGTACAGTGTAATATCATCCACATAAACAGAAACCCAAATGTGCCTAGTTGGAGACCTGATGACATATTGTCGATGGTGTTGTTGAAGTTTGGCGGCCCATGGCTCAATCGCGAGGGCAAACAACATCCCTGCCGACTGCACCTAGTGATATCACATGAAGCCGAAAACATGCCATTAACTTGAAGTCTTGCAGTAGACAATCCGCAATAGGTATGCCGGAGGGAAGCCCATTCCCCGGAGCACAACCATCAGGCAGTCCCACTCCATCGAATCATAGGTCTTTGTGGCATCCAGAAAAACTGCAACCCTCAAGAGATCTTGGTCGATGCTCTGTAGCAATGCAAACAATATGAGCAAGTTGTGAACACAGATTGATTGGTCCTTACTAGTAATGTCGTCAGGGGGATGGGGTGATTTGCCAACCCCTACGCTAGTATTTTACTATCACAGTTCATAAGCGAGAGGGGCCTATATGAGCCCCAAGCAACTCCCTTCTTGTTAGGTTTAAGCAGAGTGACAATCATGGCTTTCCCCTTGGAGGGAGGAAGAGCACCCTCCTTGTTTTCTTCAAAGTTGGCCACCTTTAGCATCAGTATGAGACAGTTGATATACATTTTATTGAAGTCTGCTGGCAGTCCTTCTGGCCTAGTGGCCTTTCCAGATTTCAGTTGCATGATTCTTCTCTAAACTCACCGTCCTCCATATCTGCCGCCAAGTATTCCCCTTGTACATCGCTAAGCCACCCCAGTGCAACAACCTCCAAGTAGGCATCAATATGCATCCCTCCTGTTCTCTTCGAGGAGTATAGTTTACTATAAAATGCCTCGAACACGTGCAATATATCTGAGGTCTCCTGTACTGGGATACCATCTGTATCTGTGATCTCAAGAATAGTATTCTCTGAGCGGGGTGTATATAGTATGGTAGCTAGTTCATGTACTGGTCTTTCTCCCTCCCCGTATGCTCTTCCCAAGCATTTATATAGGCATTCATGTTCTACAGTTTCTTGGAATTCTGTCAGGGTGGTTCTAATTTGTTTGACTACCCCTACTCATTGGGAGTCCCCAGCTGGATGTCCAGTGATTTGATGTCCTCTTCTGCATGTTTAAGTGTGTCCCTAAGGGCCCATAGCACACAACCTCTCTTGGCCAGACAGAAGCCCCTAATTCCAATTTTAAAGTGCTCACCATGGGCATAGAGTCTCTATTTCTATTTTAAAAAGTCCTGGATTTCTTGCTGTAATTCCTCTCTGAAGGGTGCGTCCAAAAGGACCCTTGGAGAGAGTCTCCCAAGTGCGAAAGGCATCGTGGCAACTGGCAGGCTTTTTTTCTACAAAACCCCAACCCGTGAGAGATGAGCAAATAGTCCGGTCTGGAGCAATTGGCATGCATCCATGATTAGAAGCTCCCCTCCACCGTTAGTAGATTCAACATGCACCAGGGGTCCGTCAGCACCTGCTCAGACATAAATGTTATGGACATGGCGTGCAGCTGTAATGTGTGAAACTGAGGAGTTATTCAATCTGTTTAGGTCCGCATTGAGTGCCAGGTTAAAGTCCCCTCTCCAGATCCAATATCGGCTACGTGGCCCCATAGTCTGTCAAAGAAAGTGGGGTTGTCAGTATTAGGACAATAGCAGTTGACTACAGTGAGGGGGGTTTGTGCCTGCCCCAGATTATTGTGTATCGTCCCTGTGCATCATTACAAGGGCCCTGGGATATATATGGTGTTCCTCTTTGTACCAGTATCACCATGCCTCGTGAGTAAGATGAGTAGGTGGCAAATTGTCTGTAGGAGGCCCATCACGTACCAAGTGTGGTGTCCGCTGTATCATTGAAATGTGTCTTGCAACATTGCTAGGTGTACGTTGTGTCGGTCTAGGTAGGCAAGGATGTGTCTGAGCTTGGGGGGATCTCTCAGGCCCCTTCCATGCCATGTGAGATAGTTAATATGATGTCTAGGCAAGTGGCCTGCATGTATACAGTTCCTGTTAGCTACTGTGTGTGTACGATGGGAGCTGCTGAGTGGCAAATTGTGGCTAGATGTTGTCGCTATGCATGATCGTAGCGATAGTGCCAACATGGTGATGCATGCATCTGGGAACAACCAATAAAATCCTCATCCCTCCCACGTCCCACACTGACAGCCCAAACCTGCCAGGAATAATACTCCTTTCAATCCCCAAAAAGAAAAAAAAACTATTTGAAACACCAGAAGCCTGTGAGGATAGGAAGATCTGGTCATGACTATATGGATTCAGTTGTGAACAACAAAATCAGGGGTATCATGCAGTAGGATCACCGAGAGAGCCATGTGATAACCCTTCATCAATGTGACGGTGTCCGGGGGGGGGGGGGGGGTGGATAGCACAACGTGCCCCAGGCAGTTGAGAAAGAATTTCATCAGGACTTGCAAAACCTCTGCAAAACGTTGGCTTTGGCCATGCATATCCAGGGAGTAGCACTGACATATATGTCTGTATCGAACTCCTAGTACTGCACTTCTATGCATTTATGCTACATGCTGTCAGGTCTAGCAGTGTGGGATAGATAATCTCTAAACAATATTGGATCTGTTATTGTACAGATGTTTACCCCTGCTCAGATAAAAGAGATGAGGGCTTGGACTGAAAAGCCTCAGGATCTGCGGGAGGGACCAGTATGGTGTTTTGCTTCAAAAAGTCACCCCTTGGCGAGAGATGAAAAAATGGTTTCTGATCCAGTGAGTGATTCGCAGTCGAGCTGGGCAAAGCATAGCATGTGCAATGTTGGCTTGATGAAGTCTCTGATGGGGAGAAACTTACTGCACCACAATGGTAAAGTTTAGATAGATAAGACACTGCATTGCCCTCAAAGCACAACTTTCTCTTTTCTCAGGCCAAATGTAAAGTGACATCCCTGTCACAATAGTTCAAAAGTCTACTGATTATGGGTTGGGGGGGAGCACTGGGTGGGGTTTGGTCATCAGCGATCGATGAGCTTGTTCCACTATAAGCATTTTGGATAAGGAATTGGCGCCAAAGAAGTGGTCAAGAGGTGCACCGTGAACTATTTTGTACAACCTGTATCTGTGGACTCAGGGATCCCCATCATTCTTAGGTTGTTGCTATGGGATCTGGCTTCTAAATCCTGGTTTTTTGTAGACATTAGTTTAACTACTTTTTCCATATTTAGTAGCTGTTCCCCCGAGTTGCCATTGTGTCCTCAACAGTGGAAATTCGGTGTTCAGCCTCCATCAAATGTCCTCCTTGTTTTTCCACTTTATCAGTGATGGTGTCTATTCTCATGCTCATAATGTCCATTTTATTCTCAATAGATGTTAGGCTTTGTTGCATGGCCATAAGTAGGGATTTCACATCGGACATACCACACACTCCTTCAGCCGAAATGCCCTCCAAAGCTGCAGAGTCTGGCCCACTTCCCTCAGCGTGGGTCAACTTGCAGAAATCAAATAGCAGTTTGGTTTGGTGGCCGTCGGCTTTCCCCGTGATTTTGCATCACAGAGTATGTGCAGATCAAGTCCCAAAGGTGCTATGCAGCCACCAAGGGGTGTATAGACGTTAGCAACGAGCTGTGTGTCGTCATAATATCTTCCGGAGACTAAAGTACAGGCTGTAGTCTCCCCTGGAACTAGGGGTCCCACCACACCTCAGCCAGAGGGGCATAAGCAGACCCATCCCATCGGGAGTGGGCAAGGTGGTCTTCGATGTACAGAGTACCTCACCAGTTGATGAGTGCAGGCATCCACGCTGTCACAGTCATGGCAATACTATCTGTGTGGCCACAGCACAAACCTTAGCTCAGGTGCCTGTCACTGGAGCTGCATGTTTAGACATTATTTAACTTTCATTATTTAAGTGCAGGATGGGCTTAGTTCATGAAAAATGTGTACTGAGCACATTGAACTGGGCTAAGGAATTTCTGCAAATTGTGGTTGTTAAAGGAGGTGGCGGCTGACGGCAATATTGTGTGGATTTCAGGATATTAGATAACTTAGGGCCTGATTACAAGTTTGGAGGATGGTGTTAATCCGTCCCAAATGTGACGGATATACCACCCGCTGTATTCCGAGTCCATTATTTCCTATGGAACTTGTAATACAGTGGGCAGGATTTCCGTCACATTTGGGACGGATTAACACCGTCCTCCAAAGTTGTAATCAGGCCCTTAATGTTGTCCGGGAGGGGGGGCTCACCGCTGTGCTCAGCACCAGTCTTTCAGGTACCTAGAGTGTGCTCCCTCCAACACCCATGCCTCACTCATTCTATATTTTGGATCCTAGATGTTCCAAGTTGGTTTATTATAAGCCTAGGTGCCAATATGGGAAGGCCGGCCTGTCCACAGAGAGCTTTAACACTCGCCCAGATGACCAAGGCAAGCAGGCCTGTCACACGGCCTCCCATTAGCGTACCGTGGTGGGCCGCATACCAGAGCCCTGCGCTGGCCACACAGCAGTCAGAGGCACTGTGCCTGGGCCAAAAGGCAGTCTCCAAAGCTGATCATCAGTGGGGGTTTGAGGTCTTGATGTTTTTATGGCTGCATGTGATGCGGCCCGCATTTCTCACCTCCCTCAAGTGTTTCACCACCAGGCCACAGGTATCAGATACCGTTCACCTTATTATGCCAACTGTCTCTCTCTTTCCTCACCTCTGCAGTAAGAGCACTTTCTCCTATGTCTTTTCCATCCTGGATGCCAGCCACAGATGCCCCCGGCCCGCAGGAACTCCGATATTCGCTTTGTAGCACTGGTAGGAAGTTCTGGCCTTTTATGAAATGCATAGCCCACTCTCTCTATCAGCCGGCCTCACAGGCCTAGGGTTGCAGGGCTGGTGTCCAGGCCGGTCCTATATTCGTGCAGGGTTTTCTGCACTTTAGGAGCTCGACAGCAGGGCTACATATTGTCCCGTGGTGTGTTCTTCCCCTACAACTGAAGATGCATTACTGTTGGAGACTTTTAGCACAGGATGTTGTTGGATTTAGGCCCTGGACCACAGCAGCCTCATATCCGTGCAGCCATCTTGCTTGACGGCTGTCTTGCACTTCCCACCCACCATATATGGTTTATAACTATCACTAAAGTAACTATCAGTAACAATATCAGTAAAGTGTATGATAAGCATAACATTTCAAATATTTATACACTATTAATAGTATATAAATTCAATTAGATCATTACAATTTTTATATAGAATGCAGAGTTTGGTACAAAGTCAGTCAGTCAGAATGTGAGAACTAAAAAAGGGCATGTGTAAATTTTTGTGCCACGTTTGGGATTCCTTCCACCTGACAAGCAATGTCTTCATGGTGGGACTCTCCTGCGCATTCCAAAGAGATAATCAGGAGCATTAACATATCCTCTCACTGTTAAGGAGTAGTCCAGTTGGATTGATTGATGGATCGGTCAATACATTTATAGAGTGTAAATTGATTCCACACGGTGTCCTGGTGCTGTATTTTGCAAACAGTAGAAACTATAAGGAAGATCTATGGGACATCAGGGGGATTCATAGATCACCTTTAGCTATCCTGAGTACACTCAAAGTTGCTACTTCTATCAGTAAGAGTGCAGAGGATAATCACAAAAGGCATTTGTTATAAGGGCAGAAAAATTGTTTGATCTGCTCCCTCTCTAGGCCTATCTCTCGCATTCCCTTTTGACTATCTTTGGCACTTGTACCACCTCTCTTATCCCTTGATTACAAGTGGCCCGTAAATGCTCAAGGACCAGGTAACAGAAGTTACCAGGTTCATCGTAATTATACGTTTAAGGTTTTTCACAGTTTTTGGCTGCCGGAAGCTACAAAACGTATAATCCCCATTGCTTCCCTGTGTTTGGAATTACTAGACCCCAGCAACTGAGTTTTAGGGTGGGGAAATAACTGAGACCCTAATGGTCCACTCGTAATGGGGTCTTAGTGAAGCAGGTTTGGTATGCATTGTAATGAGGTGCTGATGGACTATAAAATAACGGTCATGGGATAGTATGGATTTCCAGCAATGGTAGCTACATGTCCGTAAAAATCATCATAAACACTTTACTATTGAAATGATTTATTAATTTCGAAATCATATACTTCGTACACATTGTCACTGATTCTTTTTCATTCAGAAAGAGCCATATCCCCTAAAGTGAGCTGAGGGAGAACACAATCTTGGGCTAACTGATGCCTTAAGTAGTTGGAGAGCTGGAGCGTGGCTATTTTATTACATTATACTGTGGTAAATGGTTGCTTGTACCAGGACCTTTGAAGTCATGTGGAGTATTCACCTGAAAATGCAGCAGCATTTCATGAAATATATAAAGTATACCACAGTACTTAACCCATTCGCTGCTGTGCCGTTTTCCCCCTGGTACTAAGCCTTTTTTGGCTATTCGGGGTAGTTCGCGCCTGGGACCACATAACCTTTTGTCCACGTATGCTATCCATGCCAAATTTGTGTCCTTTTTTTCCAAAATCCTGGGGATTCTCAAGGTGCCCAGAGTTTGTGGATTCCCCTCTAGGGAACTGAGAAAATAGGCATAATATAGCAACATTTTTATTTTTTGAAAAAAAGAGGGAAAAAGATAACCATATAAAAGTGTCTGTTTTCCCTAAACAAACGGTTTGCTGTACTAAAGTCACCATCTTCCCAGTTTTCAGGAACATGCAGAGCTGATTCAAGAAACCTAATTTTGTGGCACGTGTTTGGTATTTTTTTAAGAGGTAGCATATTTTCCCTATTTTTTGTGCTATCAACCTACTTCCAGTTTGTGGTGGAAACCAGTGTGAAACCAATGGGTGATCCAGAAAAGCTATAGATTTCTGAAAAGTAGATACAATTCTTAATTCAGCAAGGGGTCATATGTGTAGATCCTTCAAGGTGTTCACAACGAAATAACTGTTAAAACAAAGAAATATTGAAAATGAGTAGGAAAAAGGGCATTTGTGACATCATTTTCATCTGTAGCTTTTTGACACAATGGATGATTAACAAAAACAATATTCCATTATGTCCAATAAACTCTTCTGGTTGCAGGGATATATAGGCTTTGAAGGGTCTCCAAGAACCCAGGGTACCCAGAACAAACAACTGAGCTGCACCACACAGTGGTTATTTATTGAGTACAGAGAATAGATCAATTCTTATAGCGAAGTAGGCAGTTTGAAAAATGGGCATCAAGGCAACTAATGCATTTTTTAAATGGGCACAAGATACAGAGGTTAGGAGCAGTGATTATTTCTACATCTCTGATTTGTGGTGCTCGTACTAGCGTATGATTTGGAGGGTATTTTTCAAAATGTCATCTTTCTCTTGCACTGGCTTACATTTGAAAGGAACATATGCAGCGAAGTCCAATTGGTAATAACAAATATTCTACTCTTCTATGCTCCCACAAGTTTCCCAATAAAAATGGTACCTGACTTGTTTGGGTAGACCTAGTGCCCTCAAAAAGAAATGGCCCAAAACACAACATGGATGCAGCATATTTTTCCAGCAAAAACTGACCCTCTTTTGCCGATGTGGGTAGCTCTAGATTTTGGACCGTAGCTCAGCTGGCACATGGGAAAACCTAGCCAACCTGTATTTTTTTTTTTAAACTAGACGCCTAGCGGTATCTAGGGTAGGCTGGCATTTGTGGCTTTCACCACATTTTTCACCCAGACTCCCTTTCAAACCTCAAGCTTTGTTTAAAAAAAAACACATTTTCGTCACATTTCAGTGATGGAAAGTTCTGGAATCTGCGGGGAGCCACAAACCTCCTCCCAACCGGCATTTCTCCAACTCTCCTGATAGAAATTATGCCTCACTTGTGTGGGTAGACCTAGTGCCCTTGACAGGAAACAGCCTAAAATGCAACATGGACGCAGCACATTTTTTCACCCAAAAGTGACCCTCTTTTTCCGATGTCGGTAGATCTATATTTTGGACTCTAGCTCAGCTGGCACCTAGAGAAACTTAGCCAGCCTTTACATTTTTTTAAACTAGGCAACTAGGGGTATCTAAGGTGGGCTAATATAGCTCTCACAACACTTTTTTTACCCAGAATCCCCCGCAAACCTCAAACTAAAAAACACATTTCCTCTCATTTCTTTGATGGAAAGTTCTGGAATCTGCGGGGAGCCACAAACTTCCTTCCACCTAGCATTCCCTCAAGACTCCCGATAAAAATGGTACCTCTCTTGTGTGGGTAGACCTAGTGCCTATGACAGGAAATGGCCCAAAACACAACATGGAAGCAATGCATTTTTCCATCTAAAACTGACCCTCTTTTTCCAATGTGGGTAGCGCTAGAGTTTGGACCCTAGCTCAGTTGACACCTAGAGAAACCTAGCCAACCTGTATAATTATGAAAACTAAACACCTAGAGCAATCCAGGATGGCATGATTTGCATGTATCCCCATCATGTTTATTTTACCCACAATGCCCCGGAAACCTCAAACTTTGTCTGAAATCACACATTTTCCTTACATTTCTGTGCTTGAAACTTCGGAATCTGCAGCAATCCACAAGATTCCTACTACCAAGCATGGCCCCAGCTTTACGAATAACAAAAAAAAAATGCTGCCCCAATTGTGTGGCTGGGCATAGTGCTGCAACAGGAATGGATGAAACCAAGGACAATGGGAGCCCCTGTGTGGACTACAACTCGATCCATTCCTGTCACTGGCACTAGGCACAGCCACACAAGTGGGGCAGAGTTCTTATCGGTACAGATGGGCAGTTCTGGGGGATGGGAATTTTGTCAATTCCTGCAGATTCCAAAAGTTTCCATCCTAGAAATGTAGGAAAAATGTGTGATTTCATGCAAAGTTGGAGGTTTACAGGGCAATATAGGTAAGAAAATGGTGTGGGGTGAATGTGAAGCACAACACCCTGGACTCCCCCAAATGTTTAGTTTCCAGGAGTGTCTGGGTCTGATAGGTCTGATGTGGCAGTGTACCTAAGTCCAAAAAGTGCAGACATTCACCATTGAAAGTGGTACGATATTGGGAGTTAGCCTAGCTTTCTTGGTCCATATGTAAAATCAAAACCCAAAAGAGTCAAATGTCCTCTTGCTTGCCATTGGCATAAGATGCTTTCGTCTGCAGGGATGGCAGAAAGACTGTTACCCCCGTCAGCTGGGGTGGGGAAATAAACATGCCCATGATGGTGGGCAGCACCCACCCTTCTATTTCTTTTTATTCCCTAGCATCTAGAGGGTTGTCTGCACCCCGGGGTGGCTGAACAGGGGTAATTACCTCCATCTACCCCCCAAGGGGGCACAAAGACTCTTGTCTCTATTTGGGTTAGTGGTGTGGCCATGTCCATGGTTTTCCAGCCCCCATTCCTCTTTGTTTTAAAAAACAATATTACCTGGTGTCTAGTGGGCTTTCTACCCACCAAGGGGGCACAGATCAGGGGTAATTACCCTATCTGACCCCCGGGGGGGCAGAAAGACTTTGGTCTCCATTTAAGTGGGGGTGGGGGCACGGCCATGCCTATGGTGGGTCGCCCTCTTTTATAAAAAAAAAACCCTGATGTCTTGTGGGCTTTCTACCCCCAGGGGGGGCAGAACGACTGTGCCTATTATTTAGGGGGGGGGGGGATGGAAGCTTTGCCATGCACATTCTAGTCAGTCTTCACCTCTAGACTTTTCTAAAACAAATAATCCTTGGTGCCCAATGTGCTTTCTGCCCCCCGGGGGGCAGATAAGGGGTAATTACCCTATCTGCCCCCTGAGAGGGCAGAAATACTTTGTTCCCAATTTATGTGGGGTGGTGGCAAAGCTGTGGCCATGCCCATAGTGGACAGCCCCTACCCTCGCTTATTAAAAAAAAAAACTGATGTCTGGCTTTCTGCCCCCTGGAGGCAGATTAGGGTTAATAACTCCCAATCTGCTGTCCTGTAGGGGCATTGCCATACCTATTCTGGGCAGATTGAGGGCTATTGTACCAACTGTTCCTCAGGAGGGTCAGAAAGACTGAATATGCCCAGAAAAGTAAGGGGGGAGCAAAAGTCCTTGAACAAGGGGTTGTCGCTCCCTACATCGTGTCAAGTGGTGGATCCCTGCTTGGGGATCATCCTCCACTAGGGAAAAGTACCTTTGGAAAGGGAAGATTCTCCTGGTTCCCCTCCCATTGAAACCGGTGCAACGCGGGCTGAGATATGCCCCTGAGCAGCAAAGAAATTGAAAGCAAATGAGCTGATCGGCTAATTTTACTTTCATTATCTCTGTAATGACATCAGCGCGCATGGCTAGCCGATCATCATTACAGGGTGGGGAAGCTGTTCCCCAGCAACCAAGGCTGAAAATATCAAAAGGAAATCCATCTAGTGCTTGCACCAGAAAGACTTCCAGTGCCATGTGCATGGACGGCCAGGAGCCGTCCGATGCACATGAGCACTGCGGCACTGGACAGCTCCCACCTGTTCGACGCACGCAATGGGTTAAAAGAACAATACACACAAAGCAAAATAATAACACAATCAGGAGCACTTCACAACCTAACAGTCCAAATAGAATGCAACACGACCACTACAGTAAAACATGGCAAAATTATATTGCAATCATGCAGCAGAAAAAAGACAGCAGCACAAAAACAAAAGAGCAAATCACCATTGCATGAAAATGGAATAAAACAAATATGCCCAAGTGTTCTTGTCATATATTACCTCCTGAGGAATTCTGTTTAATGAGATAGTGGTAAAAAGTGTTCAAAGCAAGCACTGCCTTAATTTACTCCCAATTACATTAAATAGCGCCAGCTAAAATATTTTGTGATCTAGGCGTGTATGTTAAAAAAACTGTCCTTAGGTAATCAGGCACCTATCACTTCATTCATTAACTTGATAGATCATTTTCTAGAGGCACAATATTTATTAAGAATCATTGTTTCAAGAGTCTTTAGGCATATTGTTTGTGTTTCCAAGATAAACAAGTCCCATTCTTTTGATTTAATCAATTTTGAACTAAAAATGTCAGCCACCACATTATTGTTCACCTTCCTCAGGATATATACTCAATTGTGAAATCTATTTAAACATTACATTTTGTTAGGAATGGGGTCTCTAGTTTGCAGTCAGTTTGCACTCTATCCAAGCAGGGACCCTCACTCTTGTCAGGGTAAGGGAGATACACAACTAGGATAACCCCTGCTCACCTCCTTTGAAGCTTGGCAGAAGCAGTCAGGCTTATCTCAGAAGCAATGTGTTAAGTATTTGTACAATCACACACCACAAAACGACCCAAAACCAGGTTAGAAAAATAGCCAATATTTATCTGAGTAAAACGACCAAAACAGCAAAAATCCAACATACACAAGCAATGTTATGAATGTTTAAAGATTAAACTTCAATATAGCACTTAGAAACACAAATGTTTCAATTTGGTGATATTACGGCATTGTGATGTAGTTGTTCCCAACAGTACAACACCAATGGCGCTGGTCACGGACTCACATGGACCCCCAGGTACGGTACCTTGTTAAAATGAGGAAACAAGTCGGTGCACAGAATCGGGGATCGAGGCTTTGCTGGATCTGGTGTGGCGTCGGTTCCAGGGCTGCAGAGCAGAGGAACAGAGGCGTTGGATCCTTGCTGCAGAGCTGTGGAGATGAGGTGGTGTCGGTGTGAAGCTTCGGTTCCTTACACTTCCGGCTGAGTGGGGTGTCACAGATGTCGGTGGCACGGCACTTCTGGACTCACTGAGTCGTGGACTTCAGGGAGCCTGCAGCAGCGTCCAGCCTGTAGGGTCAGTCTGGGTCTTCGCACTCCAGCAGGAACCACAGCTTCAGTTTCAGGTGGCATCACAGGATCTAGCAGTGGCGACAGTCTGGGCATCATACTAAGTCATTGTACTTGGTTTTTCACCGATTTTCACTCCCAAGGGCCAAGAAACTGGAATAGGCAAAACTGGGCGAGTTAGTCACAAGCAGGATACACAGCAAAGTCCAGTCTTTGCCCTCTCTAAGGCAGAAGCAGCGACTGCAGGACCACCCAGCAAAGCACACACAGCAAAGGGGCAGTGTTAGACTTTTCATCCTGACGTGGTCTCCCTTAACTTTTTGCCTCTTTTCCCTTAGTTGTTGATGTGTTCTGGACTCTGATTTTGCTGTTTTTGTTACTCTGGGCACTTTACCACTGCTAACAAGTGCTAAAGTGCAAGTGTTCCTTTACAAAATGTGTATGTAATTGGCTTATCCATGATTGGTATATTTGATTTACTAGTAAGTCCCTAGTAAAGTGCACTGGAGGTGCCAGGGCCTGTAAATCAAATGCTACTAGTGGGCCTGCAGGACTGGTTGTGCCACCCACATAAGTAGCCCTGTAATAATGTCTAAGACCTGCCATTGCAGTGTCTGTGTGTGCAGATTTAACTGTAAATTCGACTTGGCAAGTGTACCTGCTTGCCAGGCCTAAACCTTCCCTTTTCTTACATGTCAGACACCCCTAAGGTAGACCCTAGGTAGCCCCAAGGGCAGGGTGCAGTGTATGGTTAAGGTGAGACATATAGTAATATGTTTTATATGTCCTGACAGTGAAATATTGCTAAATGCGTTTTTCACTGTTTCAAGGCCTGTCCCTCTCATAGGTTAACATGGGGGCTACCTTTAAATCTGATTAAGGTGTAGATTCCCTTTGGGAGCAGATGGACATGTGGAGTTTGGGGTCTCTGAGCTCACAATTTAAAAATACATCTTTTAGTAAAGTTGATTTTTAGAAAGTGAGCATTTTCTTGCTTATACCATTTCTGTGACTCTGCCTGTTTGTGGATTCCCTGTCTAGGACAGTTTGACAGTTGGGCTGGTTGCACCTCACACTAGACAGTGACACAAAGGCAGCTGGGGTGTAGCCTGCATATCCCGATGAACCATCTGTGCTAGGAGGGAGGGAAGGAGTGGTCCCTTACACCTGAAAGGGCTGTGCCTGTCCTCACACAATGCAGTCTCCAACCCCCTGGTGAGTGTCTGGCGCCTGGCCTGGGCAAGGCAGGATTTCACATTCAAAAGAGACTTTACTTTGAAGTAGGCCTACTTCAAAGGATAAATTGGGTATAAGAAGGGCACCCAAAACCACAGACTTTAGAACACTTCTGGAAACAAGAGGAACCTCTGCCTGGAGAAGAGCTGAAGAACTGAGGAAGAAGAGCTGCCCTGCCTGTGACTGTGCTTTTTGGAGCTATCCTGCAGTTGCTGCTTCTGCCAGAGGAAGAGGGCAAAGACTGGACTTTGTGTCCCTTCCATCTTGAGAAGAAATCTCCAAGGGCTTGATTTAGAGCTTGACTCCTGTTGTTTGAAGTCTCAGGGACAGCAAAGACTTCTCTCTGCCAGCACCTGGAGTCTCTGGAGAGACTCCTGCTCTGACAAGTGGTGCCCTATCCAGTCCCTGTCCCCTTGAAAGGAAAGCTGGTGAAAATCCTAGGAAATCGACCTCGGACCGACGCCGCTGCTGAATTCCATGACGCCGCCTGCAACCGACTCCGTGATCTTCGCTGGAACGTGACAACCTTCGCAGGCCCGACATTGCTTCAGCCACGCCGAAGTCTGCAACTCCGTGGAAGTCGCTGCATCCCGTTGTGACCGATGCCACTCGCGGTGCGCGGATTCAATGTTTCGCACAGACGCCGTGATCCCCGACTTCGCGCATCAGCTCGTTTTAATTTCTTCACCCAGGTACTGTACCTGGGGGTCTACGCGACTCTGTGTCTGGCGCTGCTGGTGTCGGATTGTTGGGAACAACTCCGTTATGACGCCGTGTTAACACCTCATCTAAGCATTTTGTGTTTCTAAGTGCTATTTTTGAGTTTAATCTTAAAAAATTCATAACTTGACTTGTGTATGTCGGATTTTTGTCGTTTTGGTCTTGTTTTGTTTAGATAAATATTTCCTATTTTTCTAAACTAGTGTTTGTGTCATTTTGTAGTGTTTTCATTAAGTTACTGTGTGTGTTGGTACAAATACTTTACACCTAGCACTCTGAAGTTAAGCCTACTGCTCTGCCAAGCTACCAAGGGGGCAAGCAGGGGTTAGCTGAGGGTGATTCTCTTTTACCCTGACTAGAGTGAGGGTCCTTGCTTGAACAGGGGGTAATCTGACTGTCAACCAAAGACCCCATTTCTAACAGGCAGTACTCCTCGTCCAGCTCTTCAGCTCTTCTCCTTGGCAGTGGTTCCCCTTGATCCAGAAGTGTTCTAAAAACCTGGTGTTTGGGGACCACTACTTATACTCCTTTCTGCCTTTAAAGTTGCCCGACTTCAAAGGAAAGTCTCTGTTGTTCACAAGATCCTGCCTTGCCCAGGCCTGGCCCCAGACTCACGTCAGGGGGTTGGAGACTGCATTGTGTGAGGACAGGTACTGCCCTTTCAGGTGTAAGTGTCATCTCCTCCTTCCCCACTCTAGCCCAGGAGACTCATAAGGATATGCAGTCTACTCCCCATCTACCTTTCTGTCACTGTCTGGAGGGAATTCACAACAGCTTAACTGTCAGTCTGACCCAGATGTGGAATAAACAATCAGGCAGAGGCGCAGAATGGTTAAGCAAGAAAATGCCCACTTTCTAAAAGTGGCATTTTCAAACCGAAAATCTAAAAACCAACTTTACCAAAAGATTAATTTTTAAATTGTGAGCTCAGAAACCCCAAACTCAACATCTCTATCTGCTCCCAATGGGAAAGTGCACTTAAAAGATATTTTAAGGCAGTCCCTATGTTAACTTATGAGAGAGATAATCCTTGTAATAGTGAAAAACGAATTTGGCAGTATTTCACTATCAGAACATGTAAAACACACTAGTACATGTCCTACCTTTCAAATGGGCAGGGCCATGAGGCTACCTAGGGCCTACCTTTGGGGTAACTTGTACAAAAAAAGAAAGATTTGGGCCTAGCAAGTGGGTACACTTGCCAGGTCGAATTGGCAGTTTAAAACTGCACACACAGACTCTGCAGTAGCAGGTCTGAGCCATGTTTACAGGACTACTCATGTAGGTGGCACAATCAGTGCTGCAGGCTGTTAGACTTTTCATCCTGGGCATAGTTTCCCCTAACTTTTTGCTTCTGTTTCCCAGGTTGTTAATGTGCGCTGCACTCTGTTTTTGTTACTCTGGGCACTTTACCACTGCTAACCAGTGCTAAAGTGCAAGTGCTCCTACACAAAATGTGTATGTAATTGGTTCATCCATGATTGGCATATTTGATTTACTAGAACGTCCCTAGTACAGTGCACTAGAGGTGCCCAGGGCCTGTAAATCAAATGCTACTAGTGGGCCTGCAGCACTGGTTGTGCCACCCACATTAGTAGCCCTGTCATCATGTCTCAGACCTGCCACTGCAGTGTCTGTGTGTGCAGTTTTAAACTGTAAATTCAAACTGTAAATTCGACTTGGCAAGTGTACCCACTCACCAGGCCTAAACCTTCCCTTTTCTTACATGTAAGGCACCTCTAAGGTAGGCCCTAGATAGCCCCAAGGGCAGGGTGCAGTGTATGGGTAAGGTAGGACATATAGTAATGTGTTTTATAAGGCCTGACAGTGGAATATTGCTAAATTCGTTTTTTCACTGTTTTTCACTGTTGCAAGGCCTGTCCCTCTCATAGGTTAACATGGGGCTACCTTTAAATATGATTGAAGTGTAGATTCCCTTTGGGAGCAGATAGACATATGGAGTTTGGGGTCTCTGAGCTCACAATTTAAAAATACATATTTTAGTAAAGTTGATTTTAAGAGTGTGTGTTTGAAAATGCCACTTTTAGAAAGTGAGCATTTTCTTGCTTAAACCAATTCTGTGACACTGCCTGTTTGTGGTAGTCTGTCTGGGTTAGTTTGACAATTGGGCTGGTTGCACCTCTCACTAGACAGTGACACAAAGGGAGCTGGGGTATAGCCTGCTAATACTGATGAGCCATCAGTGCTAGGAGGGAGGAGAGGAGTCGTCACTCATACCTGAAAGGGCTGTGTCTGCCCTCACACAATGCAGTCTCCAACCCCCTAGTGTGTGTCTGGGGCCTGGCCTGGGCAAGGTAGGATTTTGCATACAAGAGAGACTTTCCTTTGAAATAAGCCTACTTCAAAGAGCAAAATGGGCATAAGAAGGGCACCCAAAACCACAGACTTTAGAACACTTCTGGAAACCAAGAGGTTTAACTTTTGACATAGGTTTAAGAGTGTGTAGAGTCAGTCCCCTTTATGGCTTGGCTGTTGTTCTTCATTGCATATTCTGAGAGCATTGGTAGTCCTTCAAAAATAAGGGGGTCATTCCAAGTTTAGCGGGCGGCTGTAGCCGCCCGCCAAACTTCCCCCGTCAAAAGACCGCTCCGCGGTCAGAAGACCGCGGGGGCCATTTCGACTTTCCCGCTGGGCCGGTGGGCGCCCGCCAAGGGAGCGCCCGCCGGCCCAGCGGGAAAGGCCCTGCAACACAGGAACCGGCTCCGAATGGAGCCGGCGGTGTTGCAGGGGTGCGACAGGTGCAGTTGCACCCATCGCGATTTTCACTGTCTGCTATGCAGACAGTGAAAATCATGCTGGGGCCCTGTTAGGGGGCCCCTGCACTGCCCATGCCAGTGGCATGGGCAGTGCAGGGGCCGCCAGGGGCCCCACGGCACCCGTTCCCGCCATCCTGTTTCTGGCGGTGAAAACCGCCAGAAACAGGCTGGCGGGAAGGGGGTCGGAATCCCCATGGCGGCGCTGCATACAGCGCCGCCATGGAGGATTCTCCCAGCCGCGGGAAATCCGGCGGGAAACCGCCGGACCCGGCTGGGCGACCGCGGCTTTACAGCCACGGTCGGAATTCCACATGAAGCACCGCCAGCATGTTGGCGGTGCTTCCGTGGACAGCCACCCTGGCGGTCAATGACCGCCACGGTTGGAATGAGGGGCTAAGTCTGTAGAGAATGTATCCACTGAAGATGTTGTTTTCAATGTTTTCACACTTCAGACTTTGCCATCTTTCAACTGAGGTGTAGAAATAAGTATTGATCTTTTGTGTCTGGAATCTAAGCCACAAGTTTGGGATTTTGGATATTTGTTTTAAGTATTTTTTCAAATGTCTTCTAAGTGACAAGTTGTTAGACCTGGTATTCTGGGCATGGTCTCCCCTAACTTTTTGCCTCTACTTCCCAGGTTGTTGGTGTGTACTCTGGGCACTTTAGCACTGCTGACCAGTGCTAAAGTGCATGTGCTTACTATATGAAATTGTATGTATAATTGGCTTTTCCATGACTGCCATATTTTATATACTAGTAAGTCCCTCCCTAGTAAAATGCACTAGAGGTGCCTAGGGCCTGTAAATCAAATGCTACTGGTGGGCCTGCAGCACTGATTGTGCCACCCACATGAGTAGCTCTGTAAAAATGACTCAGACCTGCCACTGCAGTGTCTGTGTGTGCGTTTTAAACTATCAGTTCGACCTGGCAAGGGTACCCACTTGCCAGGCACAAACCTTCCCTTTTTATGTATGTAAGGCACCCCTAAGGTAGGCCCTAGGTAGCCCCATGGACAGGGTGCAGTGTATGTTAAAGGTGGGACATGCACTGATGTGTTTTACATGTCCTAACAGTGAAATACTGCCAAATTCGGTTTTCACTGTGCAAGCCCTATCACTCTCATAGATTAACATGGGGGCTGCCTTTAACTATTATTAAAGTTGTACATCTTTTGTCCATACCTCATTTCTGGGATAGTTTTCCACCAACAATCAATCAATCACTTAAACAGGAATTTATAAAGTGTGACTAATCACCGTTGAGGTTATCCAGGTACTTGCAGGTTTCAGCAGCTTATTGAAATAGCCAGGTCTTGAGGGCTCTATGGAATTCCAGATGAGAGGTGATCGTCCAGAGATGCATGGGGAGGCTGTTCCAGGTTTTTGCTGCTATGTGGGAGAAGGAACATTATTCACTTATGCTTCGGTGGATGCGTGGAGCACGAGTGGAGTGTGGGCAAGCAGTAGGGAGGTGGAGTGTAGTCTTCTTGACAATTGGTGGAAAGTGTAGGCAGGTCCTTGATTGCGTAGATCTTTGTGTGGATGGGTCAGTAGCTTGAATACGCACCTCTTCTGCTCGGGGAGCCAGTGGTGTGAGTTTGGCTGTGGTGTTCTGTGTGTTCTGAATTCTTTGTAGGAGTTCTGAGGTGACTCCTACGTAGAGGGCATTGTCATAGTCTAGTTGACTGGTGATGAGGGCCTATGTCTTGGTGTGTCTTTTGTGTGAGGATATAGCAACTTGAAAATCGTACGTAGCATGTGCATTTGAAGTAGAAGGCGGAGGACACTGCATTAATCTGTGATTCCATGGGGAGCATGTTGTCACTGATGATTCCGAGGTTCCTAGCATGTTCGGAGGGAGTGGGTGCGAGTCCTACTTCTGAAGGCCACCATGAGTCATTCCATATGTTGCTGCTCTTGCCCAAGATCAGAAATTCAGTTCAGGCTTGTCTGTGTTTAGCTGCAGGCAGTTTTCTTTCATCCAGCTGGCAAAGCTTGTCATGGATCTGTGGAAGCTGGTTTTGGTGATGGTGCCGTTGAAGATGAGCCAGAGGGTGAGTTGGGTGTCATCTGTGTAGGAGATCATGTTGATATTCTGATTTTGGGTAGTGGGTTCATATGTGTGTTAAAAAGTGTGGGGCTAAGGGATGATCCTTGGGGGACCCTGCATGTGATGTCTTTTGGTTCTGAGGTGAAAGGTGGTAGGTAAATCCTCTGGCTCATTCCAGTGAGGAAGGAGGTGATCCATCTGAGTGTGTTCCCTTGAATGCCGCTGTGGTGGAGTCTTTTGATCAGTGCATGGTGGGATATGGTATTGAAGGCTGCAGAGAGATCAAGGGGGATCAGGCTGCTGTTTCTCCTCTGTTCGAGAGGGTACGGATGTCGTCCATGGCTGCGATCAGGGCAGTCTCGGTGCAGTGGTTGCTGCTGAAGCCAGATAGGAAGGCATCAAGTAGCTGCTTCTGCTCCAGGTAGGTTATGAGTTGCTTGTTGATGATTTTCTTCCAGTCCCTTAGCTGGGAAAGGAAGCAGGAAGATTGTCCCATAGTTTTTGAGGACACTGCGGTCTGCAGTGGGTTTGGTTTTTTGAGTAGTGATTTGACTTTGGTGTGTTTCCAAGCGTCGGTGAAGGTTGCTGTGGTGAAGGAAGTGTTGAATATGGTGGTGAGTTCCTGGCCAATTCTTGGGTTTCCGAGACTGAAGATGTGGTGAGGGCAAGGGCTTGGGGGCTCCTGAGTGGATGGATTTCCTGATGGAGGTGGTATCCTCAGTGCAGAGAAGGTTCCAGGTGGTTAGCCTGTGGTTGGTGTTGGTTGTGGTTCTGGTGACTCTGTTGATGAAGTCAGTAGGTGTAGGTTGGGGTCAAAGTTCCTGTATATGGCTGCAATCTTGTCGTGAAAGAAATTGGCAAGGTTGTCACACAGCTCCTGTGAGGGTGTGATATTGTTTTCACTAGCTGCTGGGTTGGAGAATTCCTTAACAATGTTAGAGTTCCTTGGTGTTGTTGCTGCTGATTTAGATTTGGATGGATGGGTCTGCCTTCTTTGTTGCTCTCAGCGGGAGGTGGTAGAGTTTGAGGGAGGTCCTGAAAGTCACCCTATCAGGTAGCTTTCATGACCATTACCTATTTACTGTATATGTAGTTTAACATTCTGTAGACAAATATTTGAGCAGTTCAACAAGTGAAGACATTAGAGAATGACTAACAACGAGGGAACTAACTGGAAAATAGGGATGAATGAATAGCTGGATTTCATTTTGCTAATCACTCTGTAAAAAGATGACGATAATGTACAATGTAACTAAATATTTGGTGTCCCGTGTGACACTTAAAATACATGGATTTGAGATGTACAAATAGTTCTGTGATATTATTCTTAAAGGTAGAGCCGACTTATAATAGCATAAAACGATTAGTGAAATTGTAATAGCATAAAATGATAAGTGGATTGTGGACACTGTGATATGTTTATTCCTCATTAGAAATCCCGGAATCGTGGGTTTTGCACAATTAGGATATTTTTCCAGCTAAAATCCCACAGTAAATAATAAATGATTGCAATTACATTTTTACACTAAGGGGTAGCCAGGTGTAAATAGTCATAAACTGAAGCAAGCTCAGTGTCCGTTCCCTGTATCTGTAGGGAACCACTTTCTCAGATCAATAATAGATACAGTTGGACCAGTCTATGTATTGTTTTTCACTTCTGAGGTAGCATGAAGAAACGTGTGTATGTGCAAAGAATAACATTTGAAACAATCAGTCTCTTTGGGAAGCCTTGTACATGACTTGGAGATTAGTGACATTCGATATTCCCAGAAACAAGTTTCCATATGCAAATGAACATTTTAAGAAGATCTGCACATGCCCCGGAAAATAGTAACATCTGGGACACTGAGAAACCTATTTCTTTATATTTTATTGAAATCCTTATAGCAAGCAGACTTTCATATTGACTGACAACACAACTTTAATTCAGAGCAAGACAAAGGAGGTAGGCTATATATGAAATATTTTAAAAGCCTCAAATTAAAAGACCATGTTATATACATCTTAACAGAAGTTATATTTGAAGCCTATATGAACACTTTTTGTAGTGAATGGAGTTGATAAATAAACATGGGGAATATACACGGAGTAGAATAATTACTGGAGTTATACATTACATGGAATATATAGCATTATTAATTCATAAATAATACTCCTTATACATCCAAAATGAAAAAAATGGCCTCAGGTGGCATTATCTGAAAACTGAAACTACACACCAATAATATCCAAACACAAAAAAGAATATTTAAAAAGAGTTAATTTATTTCATTACAAATAATGAAACAAAGGTTTAGACGTAATACCACCACAGTCACCAAACATTATTTATTCCATGTATGTTAGACATACTACCCTTTCAGAAGAATGTAGCGATTAAGAAGAAATGTGTTGGACCTGGCCCTTTTCGCAGGGTCATCCCCAAACTTGTTGCCTCCTTCCTCCTATTTTTCTAACCAGTTTTTGTTTGCATTAGAAACCTGGGCACTTTACCACTGCTAACCAGTTGTAAAGTGCAAATGCTCTCTGTCTAAATTATATTGGTGACTGGTTTATCCCTGATTGGCATATTTGATTTACTAGTAAGTCCCTAGTAAAGTGCACTAGAGGTGCTTAGGGCCTGTAAATCAAATGCCACTAGTGGGCCTATGTTAGAAATGGGGTCTTTGGTTGGCAATCAGGTTACCCCCTGTCCAAGCAAGGACCCTCACTCTAGTCAGGGTAAAGGAGAATCATCCTCAGCTAACCCCCACTTACCCCCTTGGTAGCTCGGCACAAGCAGTAGGCTTATCTTCAGAGTGCTAGGTGTAAAGTATTTGGACCAACACACACAGTAACTTAATGAAAACACTACAAAATGACACAACACAGGTTTAGAAAAATAGAGAATATTAATCGAAACAAAACAAGACCGAAACAACAGAAATCCACAATACACAAGTCAAGCTACCACTAAAAATGCAAAAAGAGTTTTCATGTAATTTTAAACACAACCCTAACGCTGTTAGCGTGAAAATGTACCTTGGGTGCGTAAAAAACTAACCCTGCATGGACGAGTGTGCGTTAAAAAGGGCTTGCGATGCGTCACATTCACTCACAAGCGAGATCTTGCGTCGTTTCTCCTTTAGTCGGGTCGGCGCGTACTGTTTCTTCTCTCGGCAGGAGAGCGATGCGTCGATCCGGTCAGCAGTCTCGGGTCCCGGCAGGCCTTGCATCGTTTTTGCACACCCATTGGTGTTTGCATCAGAAATTCATCCGCACGATGGTCCGAAAACCACGCAGCGCTGGTTGCGATCTCACTAGCCTCCGTCAGCGATGCTGCGCGCCGTTTCTCCAGCCGCAGGCGTTTATCTTCCAGTCGCGTTGCAGGCAAGTATCGATTTTCAGCCACGAACCTGACGGTGCGTCGATTTTTCAGCAGCAGATCGGCGTCGCATCGATCTTTTCCCCGCACGGTGGTCGGTGCATGGATTTCTCACTCTTGGGCTGCCAACTTCTCCTTTCAGGGTCCCAGGAACTGGATGGGCACCACTTGGCAGTGTATGAGTCTCAGCAGAGGCTCCAGTTGTTGGCAGAGAGATGTCTTTGCTGTCCCTGAGACTTCAAACAACAGGAGGCAAGCTCTAAATCAAGCCCTTGGAGAGTTCTTCACAGGAAGGAAGTCAAAACAAAGTCCAGTCTTTGTCCTCTAGCATAGGCAGAAGCAGCAACTGCAGGATAGCTCCACAAAGCACAGTCACAGGCAGGGTAGCTCTTCTTCCTCAGCTCTGGGATTACATGTAAGGCAGGGAAGGTGTGGAAACTGTGGTGAATAGAAATATGGAGATTTACAGTCAATTGTCACTGGACTTCACTACATATCTTTGCATTTACTGACTCACTCCAGGTTACTGGTGCACGTTCTAGATAGATAGCCCATCTGCCATATTTCAAGTACATTATATCTTATGACACTATTAATATGGCGGAAGCGATTTCCATCACGTTTGTGAAGGAGTACTCCATCCACCAACTTCTGAATCAGTACTCTAGAAAGCAGAACTAGTATTTAAGGTCTAAGCAACAAGAACCTGAGGCCCAGCAAGTTGCTGTTGTGACTCTATGCCTCATTACTGTTCACACCTGAATTTATGTTCCCCCACTTTTATTATTCTTTTCCTTGCTTCTTGAGAAGTGTGTTCCCCTTCTTCACACACTGTATTTGTGTTTCCATCTTAAGGTACCTTTGAGAATCTACTTACCTTTTCCTTCTTACTAACGTCTGGGTAGTCTTTTTTGTGTCCTAAGATCCAGCTCTGTTAGATAACCTTGATAGTGACTTCCTTTGATCGGAGCTGTAGGTTTGATATTAACTCTCATAATACTGTTCTTACTCTTGACAATACTGATGTTCAGTCTATGTTTTCCTACATACCTTCGAGTTGACCTTATGAACTTAGGAGCTCTTTTACTTACCCATGACTGAAATGAATTAAATCTCTTTGTTCCCTCTTTTTCCACATTGCATCCTGAATGTATATTGTAACATTGATCCACCCATGTAGGGATCCAGGGACATTGAAGGTTTCCAGAAAGTACCCCACATGAACTTGACACCCCAGCCTCCTAACTGGAAACCAGTCCCCAGGGGTTAATGACAGGTACTTCTTCTATAAGGCTAACTTGTTTTTTTCCATTCTGGACCAAGCTCGAAGACCCAGGTCTTTAAAGCCTCACGTGTACATTTTGTAGGCAGTCATCCAGTTCTCATTAAATTAAACCATTATCTAGAATGAATTATACACTAGTGATGGGTTATATTAGGCTGTCTTGTACTGCAACACAGAGGCAGCATCTGAGCCTTAAATTCATACCATCTCCCCAATCAGGAAGTTAGTGGTAAATTAGGAGGGTGTAGTTCATCCATGCATGGCAATAAGTACATCCAGGTGATAAGCTATGTTGGTGACACTTGTGCAGCCAGTCAGGTATTTTGCGATAGTCCATCAAATTATCAAAGTATGTTTAGTGTGAAATAGCACCTCATTATACAGATGTAAAATAGTGTACCTCTTACTGGCTGCGTATTCTTTTGATTCCTGGCTATGTTAATGTAACTCTTTTTCCCTCCTTTCTGATTCATGGCTCCATTTCAACCACCCTCCAATATCTAAGTCAAGCTGTATTGTTTTCTGAAAACCCCCATGTTCACCTAACATTAGCAGACTAACTTCCTTCATATACAATCACTCACTCACACTAGAGTCATGGGTCTAGAAGATATTCATATGATTTTCTTTCTTCACATCTGTTATCAATACTTCAGTTCCATGTGACACTACTTATTGTTCAGTTCATATGAACCCCTAATCATATTTAACCCACCCACTTACTCAGCAATTTTCCCAAAACATACTTCTCATTCCTTACCTTTTTAATACCCCAAAATGACCATTGAAACATACTAACCCCCCCCCCCACCACCACCACCAGTGTAACTGGGCAGACATCTCAACATTGTTTCTATTATAAAGACCATATCATTCACATCTCATCAACCTAAACAAGCTTGAATCCAAGTGCCATGTAACACTTACCTTAGTTGCTGGTGATTTATTGAACCAATTTAACAACTCTTTCCCAAACATTGACTTCATCAAGTGATCCACCAACATTCCCCACTACAGACCTCTCAACAACAAATCATCCCAATGGTCTTAATCAAACAAAAACCTTGAATTCCTATTTGTCTGCTTTTATTTACCTTAAAACTGACCCATTCACGTACATATCATTTAATACCCACAGGGGATGACATTTTATATCTAGAAATATTAATCTCTTTACCATCAGGAAGTAACTCACAATACTGTTAGATTGGAACATCCATCCTCCTAACCAGGTGTGGCAATCACACACCTCTTCCACTTTAATTCAGAACTTTATTGCTATTACATATACACAAACCCACCAAATGTGTGATCTGATACCCTTATCATTTTTAAACACAGCACATAATATTAGAAGTTGGACTGACACATCAAAGCTCTTCTTGCCACCTCGATTCTCCAATCAATGCATAAGACATCTCCAGCCTTAGATAAATCACATCTTTCAAGATCCCTATGTATCCTTACAAGAATGTGCTGCTCAATGTCACCAAAGCACAGTCACTATGATATCTCTAAAAACAATCCACAATGTCCTATTCAAGGAATAGAAATAATCAACACTACAACTTAGCTCACATCAACCTTCTTGGAGTGCAATAAAATAAAATTACATGTCTCCCTTGGTGTAATATCCCACCAATATATTCCTCAAGTACATATTCAAATTCGTACTGACAGCTTAAGTCAGTTGCATCTCCTTTATTTTACTGTGACGTTTCTTCATCTCTCAGTGGCCTTCTTACAATGCTGTTTTCCTGGCTCAAGGTTTAGTTCCAGGATTTCTTTTAAACATGCTAGGACATGTGTGCACTTTGAGGGAACCATTGTTTTACTTGAGAGGTTATCTAAAGTCCCTAGGATTTACATCTAAGCCTCTGATTCCGAGATGGCTTGAGGAATAAGAGCTATTTAGTGCACCTGATAAATAATACCATGGATGAAAAAAATTTGAATGATGTTCTATATACTGCACACCTTCCCATGTTAAAATCGGCCAGATTGACATGCTGAAGCATAGCAAAGTCTGAGGTTTATAACACCTGGTAATTATCTGGGACAGTAAATAGCACCCAACACAGAATTCCGACCACTACACAAACAAGGATTTGTTTAGGAATCAGAAAACATCAACCAACTCAGGCTTAGGGTCATAGGATCTACCGCACAGTATACATAAAACTGGTAGATGCAGAACTTGTAGACAGTTACTCATATAGTAAGAGCTGATGAGCTTAATCAGTCATCAGTCACAACCTCAAAAACACCTCACCAAGTAGGCTCCTTGCTAGCACCATGATACCAAACTATGTTATGGTTAGGTTATTGACAAAAGCAGTAAGAGCCCTAGAGGTCCATACTGACACTGACCGCGCAGCCCTGACATCTTCACACAGTCCAGTAGTGTGTTCATTTTGCTTTGCCCTTCTATGTATTGCTTTGCCGAAAGCATATTTTTTTTATCACTGGATAAACTGAATTTCGTGTTTTTATGTTATTTGTTCATATTGTTCTTTCTCTAATAAATACATTTGAAAAACAGGAAGAAAGTATAACAGCTGCACATTGGAAATATAAAGAAACAATATTCTTGGCAACGCAGAATGGATTTTATTTTTGGCAAACTCTGAGGTAACCTGTTAAAGACAGAGGTAATCTGCAGATCTTTGAAATCTGCCTCATAACATCATCCATGCTCACCTTTGCACATGAGCCCCATCTCATGTGAAAACAAATAGTCACATTTTGTTTCTGCAACTGCAGCATTGTAGGTCAAAAAGGTGTGAGAAGATCAATAGTTTTAAACATAATGTATTCTCAGATGATGACTCCTGTAATCCGTGTATCATACAGTGTTTCACTGTAGCTGCTGAACCAGTTCACCAATGGAAGCAACTTCAGCACCATCTATGCTTTTCTGTTCATCAACCTTGTTGTCATTGTTAGTTCTGCTCCTGATCAGTTTTGTTGGCATGCCTTGGTTCATGAAGGGGTGGACACACATACATATATATATATATATATATATATATATATATATATATATATATATATATAAATAAAATCCTGCAACAGCTGACTACAACCACCAAGGGGGCCGGTGCCAGGCTCCGGATGCAGGCTCCGTAATTATACCCAGTTTTTTCCTTCAGTTTCTAATCTTGAAAGAGAACGCCGGCACTCTGTACTGCTGCACAATAATTGATTTATTGCGATCACATCAATCCAAAGGTTCTGGGCTAACGCGTTTCAACCAGAACGGTCTTTGTCAAAGCCCACCTTATTCCAACTAAACATATACAAACTGCACCGTCTCTCCCCCCTCATTATATCCTGTTTCCCATTAGACATAGAAAAAATCCTATAATTCAAATTGACAATCCTCAACACCTAAAATTCTAAATAAACCTCTATAATTTTTAAAGTATTTTCTCCATCATTAATTCATTATCTCAATCTCATGACTATAATTAATTTCCAAATAACATCACTTTTACATCATTTCATATTTTCAAGACTTTTTACTCACTATGGTATCTATTTTCCCATTATCATCAAAAATTATATATTGCAAATTAAAGAAACATTTAAATTAATTTCCTAAACGAGGGTATTGGTGCCAACTTACATAAACAGCGCCTGGTTCTGCTATATTACCCATTAACCCACATGTACATACAGTTCTTCATCCTGGTTCAGCCCCCACGGGGCTCTACTATTGAGTCTGATGATATATTCCGATTCCATTTTCCTCAACATCCGTTCCCTGTCTCCTCCTCGCGGGGATAACACCACCCTGTCAATCCCAAAAAATATCATACCATCAACTTTCCCCTCATGAAATTGTCTACAATGTTGAGCTATGGGATAATTGGAATCATTGTTTTTAATTGCCCGCCAATGTTCCAATATCCGTTTCTTCACAGGAAAAATTGTGCTGCCTACATAACAGAGGTTACATGGACATTTGATAACATACACCGTATAATCCGAATTACAATTTATAAATCTATTAATTTCCTTCTCCTCCCCTGTGGGCAGCATATATGTCTTACAATTTTTACTATGTTTGCATGCCTTACACCTCATACATTTGTAAAAACCTTTATCTTTCAAAAATCCCATACTTTCACTCTTACTTTTATTCTCATAACTGTGTACTAATATATCCCGTAGAGATTGACTCTTCCTATATGTTATCCTCGGACAGGGACCCACTAACGGACCTATCGCCCTGTCCGTTCTAATCAAATGCCAATACTGCTTTAAAATATTTACCATTGCTTTGGAACCGGCATTGTAGGTTGTAATACATCTTATCACCTTCTCAGCACTTTCTCGTTTTTTTGGAAATAGGATACTCTCCCGATTAATATTTGCTACCTTGCTGCAAGCATCCCTAATAACGCTACCAGGATAACTCCTGGATCTGAACCTTGCAATCATGTTACTCTGTTCTTTCTCAAATCTAGTCTTTGTGCTACAATTCCTTCTTGCTCTTAAGAGCTCCCCATAGGGTATACTCCATTTGAGTTTAGCAGGGTGGGCACTCCTAGCATGTAAAATACTATTTCCTGCAGTACTTTTTCTATATAACCTTGTCTGAACCTTGTCACCCTCTATTTCAACTAGAACATCCAAAAACTCCATCATATGCCTATCCATAGTATATGTGAATTTCAAATTAAAGGCATTCCTCTGTAAGCCCTCCATAAATTCCAGTAGGACATCCTCCGGGCCATCCCAAATCATGAAAATATCATCAATGAATCTTGTCCAAAAAATCACATGCTTTATCCATCTATCATTTTCTTCTGTCATTACATATCGGGTCTCCCACCAACCCATAAAAAGACATGCAAAACTTGGAGCGAAACAGCTTCCCATCGCAGTCCCTGTAATCTGCCTGAACCACTTATCTTCATATAGAAAAAAGTTATTTTCCAAACAAAATTTCAACATTTCTAATAACATTTTTGTGTGTTCATACATCTTTAGGGGCTTATCTCTAAAAAAATGATCACATGCCTTAATCCCTAAATCATGATTAATGCTGGTATAAAGGGATACCACATCTATGGTAACCATAATATAACTCTGCTTCCAGGGGATGTCCTTTATCTTAGTGATAAAATCCATACTATCCCTGCAATACGAGGTCAGACTAAAAACATATGGACATAAAAAATGATCTAGATAAATAGACGTATTTTCCAAAAGACTGCCTCTTGCTGACACTATCGGTCTTCCTGGCGGGTTATCCCTATCTTTATGAATTTTAGGCAACATATAAAAACAGGGTGCTATTGGTTTTTTTATCACTAAGAATTCATATTCCTCTCTGCTCAATAAGCCTCGATCATGCCAATCTAGAAGCATAGAATAATACATCTTAATTGAGGCCTTATATACCAACCCCGTTGATGCCTCATAACATCTTGACAATTCCAACTGCTTCTTCGCCTCCTGCTTGTATTTGTTCACATCCCACAATACCACATTTCCCCCTTTGTCAGCAGGCTTAATGACAAAAGATGTTGCCTTCCTCAAAGTTTCAAGCGCTCGTTTTTGCCCCATTGTCAAATTGTTCGCCCAACATTTTGCACTATTCTTCCATAGTTGTAATAAATCAAATCCTACTGCCTCATGGAAGGCATCAATATTATCATGTGGAGTAATCGGATTACATTTTGACTTAGGTTTAAAACCACTTCCACTTGAACTATCACAATCCAATCCTAATTCATCCAACAAATCTTTCTCAGTCTCCCACATTCTTTCTCCTACTTCCAACTCCCTCAAAGCGGCTAAACCCTCAAGGTCTCCTATACACAGTTCCTCTGATATCACAAAATCCCCCCCATTCTCCTTCTGCGGCACCTGCTCTCTCACCTTTTCTTTTTGTTGCGTAAATATTTTTAACAATTTCAACTTCCTTACAAATTGAAAAATATCCACTCGTGCTTTAACATAATCAAATTCCCCCATAGGACAAAATGAAAGACCCAATTCCAATACAGAACGCTCATCCTCAGTCAAAATATGGGAAGAAATGTTCACCACTGTGAGCTTGTTCTCACTTACTACTTCTTCTTTCGGGTCTGTCGCAGAAATCGACCCTGTTGTCCAAAATCTCCTTCCAGACGACCTACCTCTCCGCCTCCTTTTCCGTTTCCTCTTTCTCCTGGAGGTTTTCTCCGGGGTCGTTGGTTCAATTGTAAAAAACGATATTCTTCCGCTGTTGTTAACGGTGCACCTAAATTCCCACTTAGACCCGACTGTTCATCCACATCTGAGATACTCTCCGAGCTGGATCCCCCCGAGACCAGCTCCCGCTGTTGTAACGACTCAGTACGCCGAAAATCCTGCCTTGCCAAGTCAAATCTTCTTCCAAAAGTGAGAACCCTTCCCATGGTATAATCCATCTTGTCCCTCAGAAATTTTCGCTTTTTCCTTAATTTAATTTCATCCTCATATTTATCCAATCTAACTTCCATTTCTTTCATAAAGCCATTCACTTCCTCCTTCTCTGGGCTATTTTCCAGGCTTGCTCTCAATTTCATAATCTCCTCACTGGTTTCCTTTAATTCCATTGCTGCATATTTGGACAACAATTCCAACATGCCCTTGCCAGTTGATGCCATTAATAACGACCACTCTTCTAACAGTTTCGGGTGAGGGTTTGCATATGTCGGAGTTATTAGGATACGTAAACCACGAGGGATCCTGCCCACCTCTATGTAATTGTTCAAAGAAATGACCTCCCAACTCCTATTTACCTCTTTTTTACAAAGACGCTCAAGTTGCCATAATTGCTGCTTAATATTCATCCTACCATTTACACCAGCATTCCTTTTTCGATCATCAAATGGTGAACCTGATTCACTTTCATCAAATAAGCTACGTGCCGATTCCAATCTTATTTTTATAGCTTCTTCCATCTCCATTCCGTTACTGTTTCTGCTTATTAGTTCACCCTATCCACCGTATGTAACGTGGATTACCTCCTCTATCAATATTATATTACTTAATGGTCCTTCGTAATAGCCAAGAAAAGATTGTTTAAAAAATCTCTATCCCATTGCAGCGTCAACAATTTACTAGGAATGTCTTTTTTATATAACGTGCCTCACTTGCCCTGGGGACGCCCCTCGTTTTTCTCATAAAAATTTAAATGGTTTCCAGCTTGTGCCCGGCACACCGACAAAACCCCCACTCCTACGTTTCTCTTTATGGAGGAAAAACAAATCCAGGGAACACCCCTTCCTTTCCTGTGAAGAAACGGATATTGGAACATTGGCGGGCAATTAAAAACAATGATTCCAATTATCCCATAGCTCGACATTGTAGACAATTTCATGAGGGGAAAGTTGATGGTATGATATTTTTTGGGATTGACAGGGTGGTGTTATCCCCGCGAGGAGGAGACAGGGAACGGATGTTGAGGAAAATGGAATCGGAATATATCATCAGACTCAATAGTAGAGCCCCGTGGGGGCTGAACCAGGATGAAGAACTGTATGTACATGTGGGTTAATGGGTAATATAGCAGAACCAGGCGCTGTTTATGTAAGTTGGCACCAATACCCTCGTTTAGGAAATTAATTTAAATGTTTCTTTAATTTGCAATATATAATTTTTGATGATAATGGGAAAATAGATACCATAGTGAGTAAAAAGTCTTGAAAATATGAAATGATGTAAAAGTGATGTTATTTGGAAATTAATTATAGTCATGAGATTGAGATAATGAATTAATGATGGAGAAAATACTTTAAAAATTATAGAGGTTTATTTAGAATTTTAGGTGTTGAGGATTGTCAATTTGAATTATAGGATTTTTTCTATGTCTAATGGGAAACAGGATATAATGAGGGGGGAGAGACGGTGCAGTTTGTATATGTTTAGTTGGAATAAGGTGGGCTTTGACAAAGACCGTTCTGGTTGAAACGCGTTAGCCCAGAACCTTTGGATTGATGTGATCGCAATAAATCAATTATTGTGCAGCAGTACAGAGTGCCGGCGTTCTCTTTCAAGATTAGAAACTGAAGGAAAAAACTGGGTATATATATATATATATATATATATATATACATATATATATATGGAAAAATGAATTTCTATTTCAGCTATTGCTCTGTACAGAATATGCAAAATAGGCTTGCGGAGTGCTTATTATACAGAAATGGATAGGTCACTGCCATCTTTAGATCGTTTGCCTGTGACGAGCACTCAGGACCTGTATATTGGAAATGTAGGGTTCTTTAACTTTTTGGTGTAAGTTAAAATGTGTTGAAATACATATTTTATATAATAGTAAGAAGATCTTAGGTACACAAATGATTTTCAGAGCTTTGTGTGAATTTTGCAAATTCTATTTAAAAAAAAGAGATATGTTTTGTTGTGTTGTAAAATGCAGTATGATCCGGTTGATCAAGGTAGGGTCAGTAAAGATGTTCAAGGGCACAGATATTTCCTCTGCATGGGAGAGACAATAAGCCGCATGATTCAGTCTGTCACACAGAAGGATCATTTTTATCATGATTTATTTCTCAGAATAGACTATGCATTGTATCTCTGTTTTTAACTGCACATCTTGTTACCTCGTAATGGCTAGTTCATCCTATTTCAAGTAATATTTTCTTGGTTGGCGCTTTATATTGTCTGGACATGTAACAAAGGGAGAAAGTATGTAAGAGTTCCATACATCAAAGCTACGCTTAGCACTTAGTTCACTCTAACCTGCGTGTACAGTTACATGACGACCTGACGATTGCAGAGGTGTCGGTAAGAGTTATGAGGTCCTCCTCCGTGTCACCGCCTGAACTACTCTAAGGCAGCCATTCAGCACCGATGCTGCATCATAGATAGCTCTGACTTACAATACACTCTGGGATAAGGTCAGAGTCGGAAAAGTGATTTAAATCAGATCTGCAATATATTCTGTATGTTGTTGCTCCAAAAGGTCAAATAAATGCACTTGTGACTTGCCTCTGCACATGAAAAGAACCAGAGGGACAGATTTTTAAAGTTCAGTTTGTTACAAGTGCCATTACTGTTGGAGCAATCTCCATATTGCTGCTTGATTTTAGAAAGACCAATCCCTGTCAAAATATCTCTTACTTCATTGTAAGTGTTTCTTAATGTGCATTTGGCATTTTAAGGAGCATAGGGTAGTTTTTTCTGCGCTCCGTATCTAGTTTTAGAATGCATTGGAACAGCTTTGACTACAAGCAACGAGAGACATAAATCTAACACGCCCTGTCTTGTGGCTCCAAGCAGAGGGGTTTCCTTAAGAAATTGAAAGACTTCTCAGTGCTCTTCAAGACATTTATATTGTTTGGTATTATTTAAAAACATGATCCCCCTTTTCAGTTTTCTTTGAATGCATCTGGTAAAGCTAAAATAGGTAGGTGTGTGTTTGGCCAAACTTGGGGTAATATCAGAGCTTTCTTTCCAAATTTCAGAAAACAGTAACTGTAAAAAAGAGTAGCCATATCATTTCTCCCATCAATAATCACATTGTGGGGAAAACAAAAACAAGCAGCCTTGCTTACTGAATAGTCGAGTCATAGTCAGGATCTGTACCAGCCTATACTGAGTACCTTGTCATTGTCTTTACCCACCTACTGGTTGGAAAGTGCAAACCTGTCCATAATGTCTAAACTAGCCCAAACAGCAACCATTAAAAAACAAAAATGTAGTAAATTGTGGTATTAGTTGAAGGAGTGAGTTCTCACCTCAAGTAATACCTACTCTAAATTAACATGAGCTCACCCCCTGGTAGCTTTAGCCCAAAACAGACAGGCTTAACTTGGAGGCAATATGTAAAGTATTTATGCAAAACTAAAACAGTAGTAAAGTCAAAACACAACAAAAGATAAATCCCAGTGTAATTTAGAAGAAGTGAGCACATTGTAATAAGTAAAATGACACCAAAATGACAAAAATCCAATAAGGGAAATCGGAGATATGAATCTTTAAAGTTTAAAAATAAAAGTAGTGTCAACAAGTTTTACCCAACACAGCCATTTGATTGCTCTTCACCAGTGCCCAGGCACAAAGTTAGGTTGCCTATGATGGAACATGGGTTGGATCCAGAAACCAGGCGGGACCCAGATGGAAACTTCAGCTTCAGACCTAATCTATTAAATGTAAGTCAAAAAACCTCAGAGGGGCAAGGCAGTAGGATGTGGTCGAAGAAGGCTCCACATCATCAGATTCTCACTGGTCGAAGTCTTGGTAAAGCCATTGCTTTATGGCATGAATGCTCAGAGAGGGGTAAATTTGAATTTCACACCCAGAGAAGGTACCTTGCCGGATGGACTTTTTTTATGCCTTTGTCTGGTGTAGATTTCTACGTTTAGGCTTGGTCAATTTTTTGGAGCTCGGATTTCTTCAGAAGGTCTGAACAGGACTCCACAGGCTGTATACTGTTGTTGAGAGGGCCGCTGCTACAGAAAAGCTCTGAGATGGAGCTACGGCAATCTTTGGCCCAGTGGCAACACACCTTCCTTTAAACGCAGCTTGGTCCTAGTTCTCCAGATGTCTCTGGGGCCAAAAAAAGCCTGTTTAATATTAAACTTTTATATGTCGTAGTTTTAAATACCAGGTGCCCTGACTCACGGGCAGTAAGGTATACTTAGGACCATCTTATTAATATTTAAAAAGAAAGGTTTAGGTCTGTCAGAAGGAGTTATGTTAACAGGTTGAAGTTGCAGTTTTACACTGCACAGACAGGCTATACATGGTAGGACTGCAGACATGTTTGTGCTATAAGTGCAGTCGGTGGCACAAAAGGTTTTGCAGTCCACTGGTGACATTTAAGTTACAGGTCCTGAGTACACTTTGTACCATATACTAGGGACTTATAGGTGGGCTAAATATACCAATTAGGGGTATACCCAGTTCATCATGTTGAACAGGGGAATACAAGCACTTTACTTCTGGTTAGCAGGGGTAAAGGTCATAGAGTTTAACAGTCAGAGAAAACAGGGTTTAGCAAAAAGGCAAAAATAAGTGGTGGCTCAGTTGGAGATAGAGCACACACCTTGCAGATATCTTCTTCCCCTCTCATTCCAGAAGGCCTTGAGGCTGAGGCCAGGAAGCCAGTTGGGGTGTTAGACTTTCTTTGGTGCAGTACAGTCTTGTGACACTCCGGGATATTTATCAACTATGCATTTTAGCAGATCGACAGCTCCACTAAACAAACCTCCTGTTGTGTCAAAGTATTAGCCACTACAGTCTCTCTCTTGAACACCCTTCTTCTGTTTGCAGAATTACTTTTAAATGCTGCCTGTGTGCGTTGGCATTTAACCCATGATGCTTCTCCTTGCTGCTCTGCATTGCTATTGAGAAGTTCAAATGTATGAAGCAATTGCTCAACTATGATGGATTCGCTGGTTCTGCTGTATTATGCTTCCCAAACAATTTCACTCCTATTGTATAACCTCTGACTCAACTTCTTCCAGCCCTGCTTCCCGTCCTCCTTTGCTTCTTACTCCTACTGCCTTTCTCCTTCTCACCTACCATCACTTCCACTACTGAATCAACACACCTTATCCTTACACCTCCCAGCAGCATGTTTTTGGAACTATGGATGGCAGAGTGGGATGAGTGCTGGTGAGTGACCGTGTTTATTAATTATCTTGAGGTTTCTAGGTGTCCTCTATATGAATTTGGAGTAAATGAATACAACTAAAATCATGATGTTCCTCATTCTAAGTGCCATGAAAAATCAGCTGGCAACTCCTCCCTCATAGTTACTGATACCAAGGAGAGTGTTAACTCTGGGGGGGCCGAGATACTATCTGATTAGAAGTGGGACTCACAGGGCTCCCAGAGGAAATACTGGGGGAATTGGTAGTTTAATAGCCAGTTCTCCTATTTATTATTCATTTTGCAAAAGCTCTTTCATCTGGAGACACCAAAGGGCTGAGTCTCAGGCTGACATGCATAGATCTGCCAAGTTACTGCAAAATTGCAATGCTCCCATTGCTGGTTCCATAAAAAGTAAAACGGCCTTTGTAATCAATATCTATGTTATGTGTGATATGTTAGAAAGCATGGTTAATGCAGAGATCATGTGACATCTCCCTATGATAGTGCAGTGTAGAAGATAGTATTGTCACTGACATGCACTACTGCTGTCTCTTCACCGGTACTCACACTTCATACTTGTTGGACAGCTGCTTTTTTTCAATAGATTTTTTAGCAATAGATTCCAGATATGTTCTTGCCCGTGGACGGCAAACAAGGGCTATGGTTTTGCTTCTTACACCGGTAGTTAGTTGGTTCCATCAATTCTGGTGCAATCTTGGCTGCATGTTGCCACACTGCTTCTATTGGACGTGGTCTGGCACCCACACCATTGCCTGCATGAGTGGCATATGACCAAATATTGGTACATTGTGTGTTAAAAAAAACTTCCATGTATTCTCAACTCGTCCTTCACTTATTCACTCCCCTATGATTTGGAACGTCTCTTCACCAAATCAAACTGCAGTGATTTTTGTGTTTGTAGTTTCCACTCACAGACTTGGTGTACTCTATTGCTCTCACCTATGAATATTGTTCTGTAGTGATGGAGCACAAGAATCTGTCACCTTTTCTGGGGAATTCTGTGTGTTATTGTCGCCTGTGCTTAGTTGGCTCTAAACTTTACATCAGTTGTATGTTCACCGGTGGCATTTCCACTCACATACTTTGTGTACATTATTGCTGTCATCTATGAGAATTTTTCTGTGATCATGGTGCACAGGAGTCTATCAGCTTTTCTGGAGTATTTGCATTTGTGTTATTTTCGCTAGTGCTTAGTTGGCCCTAACTTTACATCAGTAGATCAGTCTACTGCTTGTACATGCACCAGTGATATTTCCACTCAAAGACCTTGTTCACATTATTGCACAAGGCTCACCGATGAGTATTGTTCTGTCTAAACTATCAACTTTAGAAGACAAACCAAAAGAATACTATGAATAATCAATCCACTTTTAACAAGAAATTAAACAAATAAACAACAATCTAAGAAAATACAACAGACTGCACAGGAAATTTTGACGTTCATGATACTTTGCCCGTCCACGAAGAATAGGGACTTCAGTCATGACAGTAAAACTAAACAATGCGGCCACGGTTCAGTGCTTTAACCAATGTGGTCATGAGTTATTTTGCAATTCTCACCCCAAATGCCATTGATTCTTCCTCATGCTACATATCTCTCTATCCCACGCTTTTGTTAGTTTTTCTCTGAATCTGTCACGGTTATTGAATTCAAGAATGTAATGCACTTGGAGATACAGACCACAAAGCTTTAAGCATCGTTTCCGTGTACATTGAAATGGTTACAAAGGCTAACACTTCTCGTTTACTCTAATCCTAATTATACTCCCATTCATGGTGAACCATATTCGTGTTCATACCTGATATTCAGATCCAGAGCTGGCATCTACATGATGTATAAAATGATGCCAATTTTCTAAATAATTCATGCCCCAGCTGAAAAGAACTGGAGCAAAAAAGACGTAAGTAAAGGAATCAGCAACCAGAACATACAAAGTGAAAAGAACAATATTACACTATATTCTCCTGCCCACATCCAAGCATATAGTAATTTCATTACATGCACATGATCCCAGCTGGAGGTGGGATGTCAACTTACATAAAGGTCAACACACAAAGGACGTGAAAGCTGTCTGAGACCTTGACGATCTGTAACCGACTTCAACAGTCAGTAATCGCCCTCTTACCTGAGTGAGGCCATTACTCATTGTTATCGTTGCCCAGGTTGCCAGGTTCAGGCAATGCATAGGTTAAACTTCCCTGTCTGCTGGGTCCTTTTCGTCAATTGTCATCTTTTCTCATTTTATGTTACCTTCCTCTCCGTGTTTGTCTGTTTTTTATTTTTTTCCTAGCTTTTTAGTCTTGTTTGGAAGCTTCATTTGATCCACAAGCTAATTCATTCGCTTCGGGTTCTCTCTGGCAGTTGTGTATTCCTTGAAAGCAAGTTGTGTCAAGAATGCCTTCCTGCCAACTGTCTTCATCTTTACTTCAATGGAAGGCCCTGTTTCCCTTGGCTACTTGTGTAAATATTTTAACTAACACCTGTAATTGCAGATGCCTTGTAATTCTTATAAATCAGCCGCCTTGAGCCTTTTTTATAGGACATTTTAAAGCCCTTTAGTGAGATGCTGACAATATGGGGAACTTGGTTTTCATGATTACAAATGGCAGTCAGTTGAGACCCTTAATACTTGTTGGAGATGCTTGAAAATAGTTGTATAATATAGTAAGATGCATGGATGTGCTTGATCGATCCGACCTTCAATATTGCTGCTTGCACAGTTGTAGTATTCCACTGGATATGCCTCTTGGGTAGAGTAGACAGATGATACAATGGTCACCCACAATGGCACATAGTAGATGACAAGTTTGAGTGTTTATTATCAGAAGAGGGAGAAGCCTCTAGTCCTCGTTACTGGAAACGGGCAATAGTGGATGATAATTGGGTAGTAAATCAATTACATTTTTCACATACCATGGGTCGGAGGTGTTAATTTTGAAACTGAGGCTCTAGTAGTTGTATTGATCTGTTAGTAAATGTGTTGTTGGGGTTTGGAGCATGAGCGGTAAATTACGGCATACAAATGTGGCATATGGTGTGTTAGAGGAGACTGGAGTGAACAGGCCACACAGAAACAGATTATAGGAGGCGGCTCAGAAACTAACATATGAACAATTTTGACCCACCATGATGGGCCATAATAGAACAGTAATTACCTGGAATGTCAGAGGGTTACATTATATGATTATATTAAAAGATGTAGCATCTTTCCTTTTAAAACTCGAAACGGTCTCAATAGCATATTTGCAAGAGACACATCTCACAGGTGATGAAGTATTATACCTGACTGAGAAATGAAGAGGGCAATTGTATCCAACTAACTACTCTATATATTCAAGAAGTGTGTTGATGTGGGTGAATACAGCTATGCCATTTCAGCACTTAGAGGCAGTAACTAATCCCACAGGAAGGAACATTAAAGATGCAGGAACATTGGACTGTATTGACATCTGCCTGGTAAATGTATATGCCCCTAACATAGATAAAGGTGATTTCTTTAAAGAGCTTTTGACCTGACTCTTCCCATACATTTAGGTACTATTGTCTGGGGCGGAGATTTTAACTGTGTACATGATAGGAATATTGAAAGATAGCCATTAAAAGAGGTCACAAGGCTTAAAATGAGTAAAACCCTACTAGAAATAATACATGAAAATGATCTGGTGGGTGTTTGGAGGGCACAGAGTTATAGGGATAAGGGTTGCTCATGTTTCTTCCATGTACATAACACACATAAGAGATTAGATTACATTATGACCAGGAGGGATGACTTGGGGAAAACAACAGCTTGCACAATCCCTTTCAGATCCTTAGCCCTTGGGAATCAAGCTTTCTTTAACAAGACCCAAACGTACAGTTCCAACTTGGAGAATCAGGGCGAAGGTTATCAGAGATCTTTCATATACTGGGCATATGGGCACATTCATTCTTGCTTTCCTTAAACAGAACTGGCAGACAGAAGGTAGTTAAGGCATTGAATGGGAGTCCATGAAAGTTGTTCTCCGTGAAGAGTGCATATCACACACATATAGAATCCAGGTGCAACTACAGCATACACTTCATGAAAAGGATTAGGTATTGAAAATGCTGGAAACTGATCGTGTAACAGACCCTTAAAAGTAGGAATATTGAAAATCAACAGAGCGAATAAATGTAATTGGGTAATACTGGAAAAATACACCCACACACAATTGCAACAGATATTACATAGTGACGGGGACAAAGCTGGGCAATTTGTTTTGGCTCCATAAATAGGAACACTGTAGCACACATATAACTATTTCTCAAACACAAACAGGTGTAACTGAATCACACCTGAGGGTATCAATGCAGCTTTTAAGAAATGGCTAGAACATGCCTTTCGGCTACCACAAGACACTGACCCACACAAAACCTCGGCATCCCTGAATATGCCGTGAACACCTAACATGTGCCTGAAACAGAAAGAAACCCTGCAGGCCCCTCTAGACACACAGCATTGAAAGCTGTGCTACGGGGCACTGGAAAGTGGAGAACACCATGGATGTAAACTTTACCAAATAGTGCCTGTGCAATTATTGGCTAAATTACTGGATGCACAAGAGGAGGAATTTGAGCATGGTTGTCTACATGCTACAATGAGAAAAGCAATAGTCACTATGATTTCCAAACAAGAAAGAGATCATGAGGCCATTGCCTCGTGAAGACTGTTACCTATGCTCAACACAGATGTAAAGTAAAAATACTGAGTAAGACCCTGGCAAATAGACTCACCACAGTGATAAAAGAGTTAATGCATCCTGATTAATCAGGATTTGTACCTGACAGAAGCACGATGCACAATCTTAGAAGAATAAACAATGTAATGCGCTATGAGTCCAGCAAGACTCTTGAGGCTTTAGTAGTGGTGGAAGTTGAATAACATTTGAAATTATTGCATGGGATTACATAGTGCAGGTGCTTGAACGAATTGGCTTTATGCCAGTGTACATACATTGTATTAAGCTACTATGTATGCGCCCACTGCCAGAGAGCACTTGGCGAGCTTGGCATCAAAAAGCTGATAATCCACCGAGGGAGTCAACAGGACTGCCTCCTGTCAACATTATTACTCACTCTGTTTTGCAGCCTTTAGTTTCATCAAAATATGTAAGCATGGGGAATAGCAGTGGAACACACCACACATCTGGTATTGTTGAGGGCAGGTTATGAACTCCCACTATCAATTAGGGGACGAATTGCCTTGATAAATATGCTGTTTCGAGAACTTCACACTCATGTGTGGAAATTGGTATGGACTGGAGGGAGGAGTTGAGTGAAGTTTGAGATCCTAATATACCGTGGACTCGAATTGGGCCTGTCTGATATGTTCTTCTACTATGCTGTGGCAAAGCTGCAGCACGACATACATTAGTCGATGACCAGGATAACTGGAAGGAGACACTAATAGCAGGCACCTCTTCACAAGATACACCCGGAATTATTAATTTTGTGATAGGATTAAGTACTGTTCACTGTGTATTCGAAGTAAATGAAATATATGAACTTCTTAAAGTAGGTTTTGTTTAAAACTGTTATATGATACATTTATATGTAGTTGTAACCTGTGAGCTATTATCTCTGCCACACTCTAATGAACTGCACACGGTTTTTACCCAACCCTTGTCTCTTGTAAAAGCCTAATAAACAGATCAATAAAAATAAGATGCTATTCACGAACATCAACTGAATATAATGTGCACTAAGTTAACTACACTCACTCATTTGAAAACTCTAATTTCTGCTGCACAGTTCTAACACCACCATTCAATTCCTGGTCTTCTAAATAGATGTCTGCCTGGCCCAACATACAGGCAGGTTATTGAGTATTATGCCTTGTTCTACTGCAAGCCCACCCAATAAAGTGGTATGATATGGTTCCCTCCTGCACACATGCAATAATATTGATCCGTATACATACCTCAAGAAATATCTAAGGCTCATCCTCTAAGAGATCCATGAGACACTGCCTTACATTTTCCAGAGATTTGAGTAGCTTCATTACAGATGACTAAATTTCAGCTTCATATTCTCAATAGGCTGATATCATCCATGTAATGGGAGATACATAACGAAGATTTTAAAACCTATGAAAAATAACCATCTACTAGGTGTCACTATACTTTTTTAATAGATTTCAGGTTTCCGACTTGTCAGTGTTTATTTTTTTGGCTAGATTGTTGAGTACCAAATATAGACGAAGACGGGTAAACTGATCTCCGAATCCCATGGTTTTCCATGTGAACACCATTAAAACAGCAGTCTTTGCTTTGCCTCAAAATGCTGGGTCTTGTGAACATCCTAACTCAATGCAGTAGCAACCTATTGATGTGCAGCTAGAAATAATGCATGCAGTATTCAGTATGATATACACTGTGCAAATGTGCACTTATATTTTACCAACCTATGGCCCGTATTTATACTCCGTTTGTGCCGAATTTGCGTCGTTTTTTTCGACGCAAATTCGGCGCAAAACTAACGCCATATTTATACTTTGGCGTTAGACGCGTCTAGCGCCAAAGTATGGGCAAATAGCGTCATTTTTTGGCGTGAACGCCTTCCTTGCGTTAATGAGATGCAAGGAAGGCGTTCCCGTCTAAAAACAGACGCACATAGCGGTGCGTGGTATTTATGCTCCAGGGCAAAAATCACTCCCGCGCGGCAGGCAGCGCAAAAAAATGGCGCAAAGCATGAATAGCGTGAAATTTTAACGCCTGGGTCAGGGCAGGCGTTAAAATGGGGCAAACACACCTGTACTTAATCGGAACACACAGAACAAACAACAGAGCAGCAGAGCAGCAACAGGGAGACATGGAGGTGCTTTTTCTTCAACGTGCACGTAGACGCAGAGCCCTGCAGCAACAACAGCAGCCACAACAACAACAGCAGGGACCCCAAAGACAGCGCAGAAGGCAGGAGAGGATATTCCGCCCAAGAACAACCCTGCATGGCCTCAGGGAACGAGACATCATCCAGAGGTACCGGTTGAACTGGCAGGCCATTCAGCAGCTGCTGACAAATATTGAACAGCAATTGGCCCCCACTTTAGTGACTCCACGCACTATCCAAACAGAAACAAAGCTGCTTGCCGTACTTCACCTGCTGGCAAGTGGCTCCTTTCAGACAACTGGTGCCCTGGTTGGTGGAATCTCACAACCATCTTTCTCCGCATTCCTGCCTAAAGTACTGGATGCCATCATTGGACTGACACCCCGCCACATCTGCTTCCCTAACACACTGCAGAAGCAGCAGGAAACAAAACAGGGGTTCTACGCCATCAGTGGCTTTCCGCACGTCCTTGGTGCAATCGACTGCACACACGTACGCCTTGTGCCACCTGCTGTGAGTGAACACCTCTACCGCAACAGGAAGCACACACATTCCATCAACGTGCAGGCCATAGTCGATCACCAAGGACTGATCAGCAACATCGTGGCTAAATATCCTGGGAGTGTACATGATGCATTCATCCTCCGTCACTGCACCATCAACCAACACTTCCAGGATGGACGGTATGGCAATGGACTACTTGTTGGTAAGGACAAAAATCTACTTATATACTCACTGCACAGAAACCCTCTAGGATAAACAACACATACACCACAATAGCAACACCTAGACAGGAACACACTGAGGTACTCACATCACTAGCCATGTGTCACAAGTCACCATTGAACCTCTCACACATTTGAATTTACTCCACAGCTTAGTGTGAAGACATTCATGACTGTGGTTGCCTAAATGTCACCTTGCAAATTGGAAGTCTCACAATAACCTGTACACTAATACAATGCATAACTTTTAAGGGATGGGATGGCCTGTCTATGTTCATATGGACGTTTCTAATACCCTTTCATGTTTCAACTCTGCATGGAACAATCATCACACCCCCAGTGAGGACACACGGACACCTGTGTCACAAGTCACAATGCAAGGGAGGGCACACTGTACTTGAGAAACCAATACATCCTGCTGACAAACAGTTAGACAACAAACACTTGCTCAGCCAAGGAAAAAAAACAATGCCAAAGTTTCCACCAACAACCATAGGTTGTCACATTAGTACACAAAATAGTCACAGACAACACAACACAACTACTGCCATCAAAGATACGTACAACAGTGCCTCCTACATCTAATTGATACCATTCTGTGTTTCTCTTTCAGCTGATCAGGGGTATGGCATCCAGCCTTGGATAATGACACCATATGGGAACCCAAATACTGCTGCTGAGCGGGCATACAATGACGCCCACAAGAGGACACGCAGCATTGTGGAGAGGACCTTTGGAATCCTAAAGTCAAGGTTCCGCTGCCTTGACATCACTGGCGGAAGCCTACTATACTCCCCAGAGATGGTATGCAAAATTATACTCACTTGTGCCATATTACACAATATTTGTGTACAAAGGAACATTCCCCTCCTTGAACCGGACCCAGACATGCCTGAGGATGATGATGAGGAGGATGCTGGCCTGCAACAGGAGGGGGAACAACCTAACACCGCAGCAGGAGTGCGTAGGCGCCAACAGCTTGTGAACAATTTTTTTACTTAAGTCATTATAATCACTTGTATTCCACACTTGTAAATAAACACAGATCACAAACACCACATCATGCTTTGGCCTATTCATTTCTGACCACCTTTAGTTTGAAATAGCTGAAGATGAATGTCGTCTCATTGATCAAGAATGCCATTAAAAATCATCACACCAAAAATAAACATCACAACTGTATGCACAGAGGGTAGGATGTGACATGTTACATTACCATACACAGAGCCCAACAAGAGTACAAATGTGACAATTAGACATGCCGGATCCAAACAACTGAAACAGTCTCTCATCCAGCCCAAAATTGGAGATCATTTGAAAGTCACATCACACGGGTTCAGAGACAGGGTGGGACCATCCATGTGTACGTGAACATGTCATCAATGGCTTCTCTCAAGTGTATGATGTGAGCAATACACAATTGCAACAACATCAGCTGCCACTAACTCAGGAGGAGACCTTGAAGTTACAGTGACAACATACACACAGACAGGTCATACTGGATCCACATTCCCACACACATGTACACATATGTCATACAACCAACCTAATATTTGAAAGTAGACCATCACAGTTGTGTCCCAGTTTGAACCTAGCAGGAAGATTGTAACATGACACTAAACCAGTTTATGCAGAAAGGGACACAGACAAGCAAAACAATCTTCGCATTATCACATCGTGAACGCTGAGAGTCTTGCAAACTTAGGGGGTCATTCTGACCCTGGCGGTAATTACCGCCCTGGCGGAGGTCGGCGGTAGCACCGCCAACAGGCTGGCGGTGCACCGATGGGCATTCTGACCGCGGCGGTTCAGCCGCGGCCAGAAACGGACTTCCCGCTGCCCTTGAGAATCCGCCATGGCGGCGGAGCGCGCTCCGCCGCCATGGGGATTCTGACACCCCCTACCGCCATCCTGTTCCTGGCGGGTCTTCCGCCAGGAACAGGATGGCGGTAGGGGGTGCCGCGGGGCCCCTGGGGGCCCCTGCAGTGCCCATGCCAATGGCAATGGCATGGGCACTGCAGGGGCCCCCGTAAGAGGGACCCACAAAGAATTTCAGTGTCTGCTTTGCAGACACAGAAATTCACGACGGGTGCAACTGCACCCGTCGCACCTTCCCACTCCGCCGGCTCCATTCTGAGCCGGCGTCCTCGTGGGAAGGGTGTTTCCCGCTGGGCTGGCGGGCGGACTTTTGGCGGTTGCCCGCCAGCCCAGTGGGAAAGCCAGAATGACCGCCGCGGTCTTTCGGCGGGAACCGCTTGGCGGGTGGCAACCGCCGCCCGCCGCGGTCAGAATGACCCCCTTAGTCATATGAAAATGGCATGCAACTTCGCTCCAAATCATCAATACTGCAAACGTCAAATGGGCTAATGAGATGAATGAATGGTCAACAGTCATTCATACCATATGGCCTTACATTCGCCCGCTGCTGCAGGTTTGCCAGGATATGATAAAAATACTCCATGGATACAGTAGCTATTCTGGATGGTCAAATCCTAGGGTGCTGGGGGCCTAACTCCACCTCTACCACCCCCAAAACATACAGGAATCATGTACTTGTGAACTAAACACATGCATAAGGCACATATGTGGCCTCCATGTAACAAGTCCTACACAAATATGAAACACAAAATCATAATGGGACATGGTCAGCCCCCTAAAAACTGAAAGTGACTCTCCCACTCCCTGTTAGGACTACAGATAAAAGCATCCCCATCATAAAGGTGGGGACATTTTGGAGACGGAATACATAATGGTATCAAAAACCTCATTTCAAAATAGCCATCAGCAATTACCCCAAATATGTTGTCAAATATGGTCAATACATTAGTTAACGTATCCCAAACATCACAGTGTGAAGGCCGTCTATACATAAAAGTACGGACATTTGTCAGATACAAACACAAATGTGTCTCACATCGCACCGTTTTACCATGACAAATCACCTTTCCAAAGCTAAACACATGAAGACATTTGGATCAATTTGCTCCATATTCTACGCATACAGCATGGCCGTCATAATTTGTTCATGTACATGAGTGCACACAATGCAGAGTCAGATACAAATGTATCCAAAAGTGTCTTGATATTTCACCTTCAAATTATTATTTACATCCACAATATTTTTGACTCTGCATCATGTGCACTACTGTACGTGTAATAAAAACCACGCACATGATGTATGCGTGGTCAAAATGACGCTATATGCACAATATATTGCTCATTTCATGTACAGTATTAATTATTAATATTCATAGCATTTTTTTTGACTCCGCATCATGTGCACCACTGTACGTGTAATAAAAACCACGCACATGATGTATGCGTGGTCAAAATGACGCTATATGCACAATATATTGCTCATTTCATGTACAGTATTCATTATTAATATTCATACCATTATTTTTGACTCCGCATCATGTGCACCACTGTACGTGTAATAAAAACCACGCACATGATGTATGCGTGGTCAAAATGACGCTACATGGACAATATGTTGGTCATCTCATGTACATTATCAATTATTAATATTCATATCATATTTTTTGACTCCGCATCATGTGCACCACTGTACGTGTAATAAAAACCACGCACATGATGTATGCGTGGTCAAAATGACGCTATATGCACAATATATTGCTCATTTCATGTACAGTATTAATTATTAATATTCATACCATTTTTTTTTACTCCGCATCATGTGCACCACTGTACGTGTAATAAAAACCACGCACATGATGTATGCGTGGTCAAAATTACGCTACATGGACAATATGTTGGTCATCTCATGTACATTATCAATTATTAATATTCATATCATATTTTTTGACTCTGCATCATGTGCACCACTGTACGTGTAATAAAAACCACGCACATGATGTATGCGTGGTCAAAATGACGCTATATGCACAATATATTGCTAATTTCATGTACAGTATTAATTATTAATATTCATACCATTTTTTTTTACTCCGCATCATGTGCACCACTGTACGTGTAATAAAAACCACGCACATGATGTATGCGTGGTCAAAATGACGCTATATGCACAATATATTGCTAATTTCATGTACAGTATTAATTATTAATATTCATACCATTTTTTTTGACTCCGCATCATGTGCACCACTGTACGTGTAATAAAAACCACGCACATGATGTATGCGTGGTCAAAATGACGCTACATGGACAATATGTTGGTCATCTCATGTACATTATCAATTATTAATATTCATATAATATTTTTTGACTCCGCATCATGTGCACCACTGTACGTGTAAAAAAAACGACGCCCATGATGTATGCGTGGTGAAATTGACGCTACATGCACAATATGTTGGTCATCTCATGTACAATTTGAAATATTAATATTCATAGCATATTTTTACACTCCGCATCATGTGCACTGTAATGCGTCAAAAAAATATGACGCACATCTGTGTATGCGTGAAAATATGACGCATTACGCGAAAATAAAAACGGCGGCCATTTTATGCAGGAAGTGATGTAATAGGATATCCTGTTTACCAAATCTGTACTGGGAGTTGACTTTCACTTTCACTTTGCAGTCTCAGAGTTATCTAGACTGTGTGGTTGTGTGAAAGGTGTTGTCCTGTGTTTTACTGCTTTAGTGTCCTGTGTGCCTTGTATTTTGTCTTTGTGTCAATCTTTTATTGTTGTCAAACATTGTCTCAGTCTGTTTAGTGTTGTTTTGTCTATACCTGTGATAGTTTGTATTGTCTGTGGGAGTCTGTTGTGGGTAGCATAGTTTGGGGTGTTAGTTGGGCTATTTTTCTCCTTCTTCTTTTTCTTTCACACCTCTACCTTTCCCCATTTCCCACTTTTTCTTTCAATTTTCTTTGGTACTTTTTTACACCTCGCATCATGTCAGGTAGGCCTCGCCTGTCCAGGATGGGTGAGGACGAATTGGGGGGCTTCATATGGCTCGTAAGCCATTTCCTCCCACTGATGCTGGAGGCTGGGGGCCGTGTGATACAGGGGTATCACACGGAGGCGAGGAAAATCCGTTGGGAGAAGGTGCGCCATCACCTGGTCCGGGTCTACGGGAGTCTGAGGAATGTCCATCAACTCAAGCACCGCTGGGCAGATCTGATCAGCAGGGAACAGGACCTGCTGGACCACCTGGGACTCCGGATTGGTGGCTATGTTGGTGAGTAATAATCAATTACATGGGAATAATAGGAATGTGTGCGTGAACATGTGATGATTGGTAGCCAATCTGCAAAATAAGTAGCTGACTGCGTGTTATACTAGGGAAACCTAGGCCCATGGGCATACACATAAATCCCCATTTTTGCTACACATGTACACCCAATAACAGCAGTAAAATGCAACATCTATTTGTATTTTGCTAAGTAGCCCCCTCTCTGCGTCACAAAATGATGCAAATGCTGCGCTACAAAGGTATACATATGTGTCCAAATGTGTATTTGTTGCCGGGTGTGTATGAAGACCTATGCTACCAGGCCGATGCCTTATTTTTGCAACACATACCAGATGGCTGTAGCTGCATGGAATGTAGTGTTGCATTTGTGTCTGAAAAGCAACACGTGAACTGCTCTATTTGTACTCTACTGGTCATAATGGCCAGTGAGTACGTCATGTAGAAACAACATACCTACATATGTAGACGCCATAGCTAGACCGAAAATTGCAAACACATGATGATGCAACACCTGTGTGTTGCCTTCACGTCACATGAAGTTAGTCATGTTGTCCACACATATGTCACATGTGTGTCTGGTTGCTGTGTGTTGAACCTGTCCACATAGCCTGTTTGATTGTGAGTGGTCATGCAGTCCTCATGGAACCAGTTGTGGAATGTTTCTCTCTGGGATGCACATGCTGAGATGTATGGATCACATGATTGTTCGGGCCTACTAATGGAGGAGTAACTTGGACGACACATGACTGTCCTGGCCACTGCATGAGTGTAGTAGGGTGTGTCACTGGAGCAGGAGACTCATCCAATGATAATCTAGAATACAAAGTCAGCCAGGCAGGATGAGCATGTGTGAAAGTGTATCATTACCATGTAAAATTCACACACTGTCATTGTAACAGAAATTATTTGTCTGTTCACCCAGTCTGAGTATAATCTTCCTTTCATGCTTTACAGGTGGACCAGCCCCGTACACCGTTGGTGAGGTAGCCCATTTTGACGACCCCGATACCTACAGTGAGTGTTGCCTAAGTGCTATTTACATTGTTTGGAAATGAAGCATGATGGATTACTGTGTGTTCAGGACAATTCATGATATGATGTGCTGGCCGTTCATTGGCTTTGTTGTTTTGGTGTGATATCAAATTGGAATAATGTTTCGGTAAAGCAATCCCTAGTCATCTCTCAGATTGAGGGGCAGTAGGTCATTCAATTAGTGCGACTATTGGGAATAGCATGACTCATTTTGAATACACTGGTCAATGTTAGACTTGGTCAGGAACTTGCCATTAACTGAGTCAGCATATCAGACTGACAGTCTCCCAGATAGCTTAGGCACATGGCTTCGATGACAAGTGCTTCTTCCTAGTTTAGGATGGACCTTGTACACTGTAGGTCGGATCTTCCGGGGGCATGTACTTCCACAAGGTGACCTCGAAGTGTGTGTGACTTGAGTGCAATGGCCTAGGTGTTCTGTTGAATCATGTGAATGGGTGTTCTACCTCCTCTGTGTGTGTTGCAAAACATGCCTCACTAATAGTATGTTATGTTTGGCTAAGTCATATCATTTTGACATGTGTGGACCTGGGATGTGACAAGGTTGGGCTGACTCCAACGTGTTGCTAGCCCTTCATAGGTGTTGTGTGTGAAGGCACATGCTTGTTGAACTTTCTGTACACTCCTGGTTGTGCATTGATCATGGGATTGTTGTTTGTTCTTCCCACACCACCCACAAAGACTGGGATGTTACTGTGAAACAGGGTACCTAGGACTGTAGCAAACAGTATGTTACACGTACTTAACACCTCTTGTGACTTGAGTTTGTACCTAGGTCCAGATGTAGCAAAATGTCTCCACATTGCAAATAGCATATTTTGATGTTAGTGAGTTGCAAACGTCTGTTTCCTAATCCGAAATGATTTTGGTGGTCATGTACATATTCGCAAAATGCTTTTCTAAAGTAAAAAAATAAAGGAGTTTACCAGCCCTACTTGCAAATCACAGTGTTAGGCAATCCCATTTGCTAACGAGTACGTGGTTGCAAAGTGAGTAGCTGTTATCATCCACTTGAAGTGGCTGCTAACCAACTTGCTGACTGGAAGGGGTCCTCATTGTGAACCTTCACCTTTGTGAGTGGACCAAAATACTCCTGCACAAAACAGCCAGTGGTCTAAGGGAGCAATAATTATTGTGTAAATTACGAACAATCAATTGTTGTGAATTTAAACAAATCGCAGCTCATTTTCCTTTCAGATAAAGGGCCTACACTTGGTGAAAAATAACTTGCATCATTTAAAAGCAGTCACGTCTATGGAGTTCTGCTGTTCCCAGCAGGCCTCCATCCCCGTGAGTGCCCATAGTTGGTAAGGTGGTGCAAGTTGGAACCCACATCATTGATGTTCATGAGGTGGGATTTAGGGACCCCATAGTGACTCGCAGACGGTGTCAGAGACACCGTTCAGCTTTGCAATTTGCTAGTTGATTTCCCATCAATTCCTACATCTGGCCCATAGTGTCGACATATGATTCATGGCCGGGGGTTCAATCTTAGCACACAACTATTTCGAAATGCCATTGAGTGAGGAGTGTGATTCTTATCACATAGAATGACATATGTAGTGAAGTCAGTATGCGGACGAGCTGGTGCCATAATGTATAATGGCTTAGGTATGAATTGTAGGAGTAGTTTAGGGTGATGTCATCCATCATGTAGAGACATGGATATGCTATATGTGATATGCCCTTCAGTATGCATGATTCACATGTACTTCCTCTGAGCCTTCCCGTGAAATATGTTGTAACAATTGCTGCAACCAATACATTGCTAGTAATGGTCAAATTACCCATTGTGGTATTCAACCCACTGTAAATTCTATGCTCAATATTTGCCTTTTCCCTTCACAGCTGCAAACCTGAGTGCCGCAGCTCGCAACCAGTTTGAGCGCCGTGCAATGAGGTACAGGCACATCCTGCAGGTGCAGTGTGGGTATCGGAGGATGGCCCGCAGATACAATTCGGAACGGGCCTCCGGGGCGTGGTATGCCACACCACAGGCTCCACCAACGGTGCCACCTACAACCACCAGGTCTGCCCAAGGGGACCCAGCGACAGACCAGCCATCTTCCTCAAGACCTGGACCCAGCTGTGTGTTGGGAGCAGGGCTGTCCCGTGGCCACTCCACTCCAGCGACAATCTCCACCTCCACCGGCACGCAGACCAGCAGTGACCCTCCAATTGACCCTGCAGCCTTCCAGGCATTGTCTAGGAAACTGGACAGGTTAATTCAAAAGGTTGACAACCTGACGGAGGACATGGCGGAGGTTAAAAAGAAGGTGCGCTCCATCCGGCGCACACTTCAGAGGGCAAATCTTTAGTTATTTTGCCCTCCTGAACTTTTACCCCTCCCCTCTCCCCTCTTTCCTCTTTTCATACTGTTAGTTGGGTTTGGGGGGTTAGTTGTAGGATAAGTATAGGTAATTAGCTTAGTTAGTGTTAGGTAAGAGGGTGGGGGGTCCTTATACTTTCTATCTAATATTTTTGTGTGGGTGGGTGGGTGGGGGGCAATGTTGGGATTCCTGTTTGATAAAAAAAATACAAAAAAATATATGTTTGTTTAGGATAGTATAGTATGTGTGTAGGTTAGTAAGTGTTGTCCTGCATGTGTCTTGTCTCATAATGGTGGGTGGGGGGTTGATGTTTAGATCGTTTCGTTACATGTGTAGAGTAAGTTTAGCTTAGGTTAGTTAGGGACAGTTGTGGGTTAGTAGTAGTCAGGTTAGATTAGTGTAGGTTTATCTTTCCCTTAGTTGCCTCTTTTCTTACTTATTGGAAATAAAAAATTTGTTAACCCTTTACCAGATGCGTTAGGTGCTACCTTTTCATGGCCTTGACATCAGTGTAGCAGAAAGTTTTAGTATGACATTTGTGTCCTATGCTCGCTATCCCCAGGCTATTGAGGTTTAACATGCCAGCTACCCGTGTGCTAACTTGGTAAGTATCCACCGTGTGGGAGAGCCACCATTGGTAGTATGCATAGATCATCAAGATTTGGGGTTGGTATGTATCCTACTTCACAAAGAGTGCTTCCAGAGTTGATTTTGTAGGTAAATAGATAGGTCGGACAGCATTGTGAAGTTCAGGGAGAGCTTTGTAGATGAGTATTTGTTCACACTCTTGTCTTGTTGCTGTCATTGCTGACCTACATCATGTGTGTACTGCTTGAGCATGACTTTCCTTCATGGTAGTATACGCTGTAAGGGTGATTGATGCAGTGTAATTTGGTTATCATTCCTTTCATTTTACAGCATAATGTATTGTGTTAGTATCGCAAGGTGCCTACATTTCTCATCCACCATTAGTTGTCTAGAATAGCTATGGATGGGGCCTCATTCTGTCCAACACAGCATGATTGTGTGTGCTTAGTCCCTACATCAGTTATTTTCCTCAGTCTAGTAAAGCTATGATGCAATCCTGGCCACTGCACAGATGTTTCAGTATACATGAAATCAGGACAGTAGTCTAGAGAATCAACATGGTTGCCACACAGCCACTTTGGAGTTATGTACTGCACAGTTGAAGTGTGAAATGACACAGAGACACAATAGGTGTGCAAGTGATATTTATTTTTAGGTGGAGTAGTGCAAAAAGTCCATTAACAATGTTAGGTGAGTCCGTTCTGGTGCATTCTTAAATGGTGATCCTATTTACAGGGTGTGGATGATGCTCCTGACATGCTGGGGTGATGTCACAGACGGTGCAGAGGAACAGGAATTGCCAAATGGTAGGAGAGAAACATTTACAGCCAATGTGGACAAGTTAAACAGTAGATTGCCGAACAGTCATTGAGGGTAGTTGGAATGAGGCTGGCATGTGTCAAAACGTAGGACCTTGGTCAGAGTGGGGCATGGTGCAGGGACTAGGGCTTCCGGGTACACTTGCGTGTGAATGTTATCTGTTCCATGTCTTCTTCTTCTGATGTGTGTGTTGCCTGGTGTGTCCTTGTTGTTGTTGGTTTTGAAGGGGCAACACACACCTCAGTGTCAGAAGACATGGAGGCAGACATCCCGGGGGCTGATCCCTGTCCAGTTATGAAGGGCAGTACTGCAGCAAGGAGAGCGTGCTGGTTTTTCAGAATGGCAGCCACATCCCGATGGTAGGCAGCCAGGTCTGCCCTGAGGGGTTCGATGTTGCATTCGTGCACACGCTGACTGGCTTGCTGTTGGAGTTGTTTGGTCAACTGGATGACAGCTGTGCAGATTGCCTTCTGTGTTACTAAAAGTTCCTCCAACAGCGATGTTCTGGCTTGCATTGCAGCTGCCTGATCAGCAGTTGACAGCATGCACGAACGCACCCCCTCAAGGCTGGCTGCCATAGTTTGCATCCCCACCCGCACCTCCTTGGCCAGCTCCCGCTGGACCCCAACGACTGTTCTTTCGAAGCTGGTGCCAGTGTCGTCAGAGTCCTCAGCTGTGTTGGAGCTGGCAGGTCTTACAATTGGGGTGGCGTGTGGTTCTACTGTGGTGGCTGCTTCATCTTGGCTCCTCCTTGTTACTGAAGGGGGGGTTTGGAGGCTTTCGAGGACCATGTCAATGGTCTCTTGTGTGAGGTTGATGTTCTCGTCATCCATGTCATCAGGGAACTCATGGACAGGCATATTGGCAGGAGATCTGTGTTCCTCTGCAAAGAAACAGGGTACAATTAGTGTGTCTGTGTTGAGATCATTTAGCACTAAGATACAAGCCTTTGGATGCCTTTACTTTGTACTCTGATTTTGTCTTGGTATCTGCTGTCTGTCATAGGGCATTGTTGTAGGCCTATGGCCCACCTGTGTGTCACATATATGATATGGAGCTATCAGACATGCCTGCCAGGTCATCTCTAGGTGTTGATTTGTAATTATTTTGGAATATGCATTTTTTTGTCCTACTCCTCCCTCGGTGTTTCACTATTGTTATGGAGGGACATTTGTTTGGGTGGGCTCTCATTATCCTACATGTGATTCTTGGCTTTCTAGGCAGCAGGATAGCTAATGGTGTGGGGGACTAAGTTTGACCCACTTGTAAATAACTCTGTCACCCAGATATTGTATTTAGCTCAGACAGACTAGCAGTGCCTCTGGTCTCCCACAACAGAGGAATGTTTAGAAGTCCAAGCCCATGACATCTTTGGGACTTCTCAGGGAAGTGGTGGTCACTCAGGTCCTACACATTTCTATCTTTTCCGGTATGTTCCCATACACAAATGACACAGACAGTATTTGTTTGATATGAAGTTTCATTGTACAACTGACTTGTAGGAATTTAGGTGTGAGCCCCAATAACCAAAACAATACACACAGTTAGAACTGAAATAGTCCGGAGGAGAGTAATACATTGGTACACAGCTATCATGGTGCCTAACAGTTTCTACTCTCCCTCTGCTTGTTCTATATATAGCACTGCATGTTAAGTTTGGAGCTTGGCTGTCTGAATCACAGGGGAGACATCATCCCTCATATCAGAGGAATGGGCTGGGATCTGGTTGTGCATCAGCAGCAAGGCAGGCAGCATCTAGATGTGATTTTCTGTTTGTAAACTCCCCCATGCGTGTCTTGGGACGAGGAAGTGAATTTAAAAGACATATGTCATTGTGATGACAAAGTTTCCCTACGCAGGAATGGCAAACCTTAACCCCTACCACATCTATCATCAACGAACCAGACGGTATCCTTGACTGGGCCACAGAGTGAATATGTTCTGGCAAACTCCAGTGCAGAAGTAGGCAAAACAGGGTGATTTGACTAATTGCCAACACCTTAGGACTGACTATTTGCTACATTAACTGATAGGAAGGGCTATGAGATTCATTTAGTGCAAAGTGCTCTGAGGCACTTAGATGTGAGCAAATGAGTATAAGTACATTCAGGGTAAGATGCACAAAGGCCTCCAGCCTGAGGCTATTGCGCAAAGTATACGTTTCACTTGCCACGCTACACTTTGACTGACTGTGGGTGTTGTGACTGCCCTGCCAGCACACTTGCCTCACAGGCCCTGCACCATACACTTTTTATTCACATTGCATGATCTGTACATGTTAGGTGGCATGACCTATGTATGTCAATGTTAGGATGTGGTATGGATGTAAACATTGTTGATGTTTGTATCTGATGGGGTCTCATGTGTGTCTTACTGGATTGGCCTGTTTATCGTATGAATGTCCTATTTTTTGGTTAGACTGTGCAGATGTGTTTCATTGACCAGTTGCCTGTGTCCCCTCGTCAATGTTGTTGTCTGAGCAGTATGACATTTGTGATGTTGCATTGTTAGGCAGGCACGTGAGGGACCCTGACGTATGCAGCATGTGTGTGTCGTTAGTGCTGTGTGGCTCCTATTGCTGTTTACTTAGGCTTATGTATGTGTCAGTTATGGACATTCGGCATTTAAGTGTACTGGTAGCTTTGTCTTATTTCTAGGAGTAGTTGCAGATGTCATCCTCACCCCCTAATTTAGGAATGTATGTTCCAGGGTGGGGTTCCTGCCATTTGGTACTATAGCTGCCCAGAGATGAGAGGTGTTATTGTCAACTGTGGTGGCAGTTAAGTTGCAGTTGTTGTATTTGCTACTGCATTACAGGTAGGGACCTAGTTGATGGGGAATAGTTTGTGCAAAACAAGTGCCTGGATGTGGATTCAGGGTAGTGTCCTTCCCACCTGTCACTGGTTTCCCTTGGCTCTCTTGTTGTAATTACAGGATGTCCCCATGGGACTGTAGTGGTGGCAGTATTTTGTCGTGCCCCGGCTATGGTCAGTACTGGGCATTCCCCCCTGCCGTGCCCCTTTCCCCATGCCACTTCATATATGTGCTAAGTTACATGCATTGTGTAGTAGGTATCCCCCCCCTGCTTACAGTCCCCATTATTGCATTGTAATTCCCCATGCGACTTACCCTGCATGTGCGTAGTGTCGTGGTAGTCTGCGCTGTCCAGTCCTTGTATCCCTGTGACGATCTCCTCTGGGATGACGGCTGCGACCATCTCCTCCATGTGGTCCAGAGCCTCCTGTTGTGCTGGACTCCCCCCCTCCAGTCTGCATTGCTGCCTTCCTGTTCCTGGCCATTTTCTCTTTGGTCCTACGTTTACAGTCATGCCAGCGTTTCTTACACTCAGTGACTGTCCGGCGTTCTTCAGCCACACTGTTTATCTTGTCCACAATTTCTTTCCAGATGGCCTCTCTCCTACTGAGTGGCAATTTTGAGGATATGAAAAGTTGGTGCTGGTGTTCCGTCACCTCTTTCACCAGGATTTCCTGCTCCTCTGCACTGAAGCGACACTTTCTTTTTTTCTTTAACATGTCCTGGTTCCTGTATGCTTCCTCCTGGCTGGGTCCTGGTCTGCTCTCATCCTCCTGGGGTCTGTTGGGGCATCTGGGATCCATTTTGGGTCTCCTCTCCTGTAAGTGCAGTTTTCGCGCTAAAATGTCACGCAATAGCGTGAAAAAAAACGGCGTATTCACGATTGCGCTGTCGTAAATCGACCCACAGTGATTTGCGTCCCTTTTACGTGGGTTTCCCTTACGACAGACCGACGCTGTTTGCGTCACGAAATAATGACTCCCACCTGTTGGTTGCGCCGCCGTACGTCAAAGTATAAATTTGACGCCCGAATGGCGCATCCAAATGGCGTTAGACGGCGCAAATTTTTTTGACGCAAAACTGCGATAGCGCAGTTTTGCGTCAAAAAGTATAAATATGGGCCTATATGTTTTAAGAGATGCTGCAGACTTTTACAAAGGATCTTGAAGGTGGCGCATGCAACACGTTTGAGAGATGTCTAGGGATTGTGCCTATAATCTTCTGACTATTTCGACAAAGAGATGCCTGTCAAGAGGTAGAGGGGAACCCATGAGATCGAATTGTGTGTCAAATGATTCTAATGCAGGACAATGTCAAGATTTTCACAAGGTAAATAAGTTCTGGGCGTTCTATGAATCATCACATCCATATTTTATGAAGCTCATTTTCTCCAAAGTTGTTCAGTTCCCAAAAGGCACACACAAAGTATATAGGGGGTTATTACAACTTTGGAGGAGGTGTTAATCCGTCCCAAAAGTGACGGTAAAGTGGCGGATATACCACCAGCCGTATTACGAGTTCCATAGGATATAATGGACTCGTAATACGGCTGGTGGTATATCCGTCACTTTACCGTCACTTTTGGGACGGATTAACACCTCCTCCAAAGTTGTAATAACCCCCATAATGTTTCAACAAAACTGTAAATCATCCACCAATCTAAAAATCAGAACAGCAAACTACTGAACAAGTCAGTAAACACAAACTTGCTCACCTGAAAAAAACAGCAGATCCACAAATCGCAATATAAACCAACCTCTAGAGAGGTTTCATCCCCTTTCCTTACTTCTTTACAGGTTATTTATGGCAGAATTAATCTCACCACATGAATCAAGCAGAATAAAGGAAGAACAAGAACGTTTTGCTCAGGAAGTTGTAGAAAACAGCTTAAAATTGATTTTTGCATATTATGCTTTTGTAAGGAGGCACCCCTCAAACTAATATCACTTCAAGCATAATAGCCATTCACTAGCCCGGTTGCTCAGTTAAGACATATTGCCTAATGGTGAAGTTATCTTCCTTCAAATTGTTATGTGAGGTCAATTTAAACTTTTAAATGCTTCATATTCTTAAAGAGGTAGACACGTAGGGAAAGTGGAACAGCAGGTAAAAAACTATCAACCATCGTTCGAGTCTCTCCAGTGATAGATTGTTTGCTTCCTGGCCCTGATATCTTGTTGGACATGGTTCTGAATGACTGTGATAGGTTACAAAGATGCGTCGTACTAAGAATAATTTGGCCACTATTTCACGACAAACCGTATTCCAGAAAACACAATTTAATCAAAAATAGAGAAACTTTCCAATACATTCAATTAATTTGAATTGGCCCTAGCAACAGCTGAGAGGGGAAGAAATTCTGATCGTGAACTGAGGAGCAAGAAGCCATAACCTGACTTCTGGAGAGTGGCTATTAATGGAAATGGTGCCGGCCAGGTTACCATGGGAAATTTGTCCTCGCAGGACAAGGACAGGAGAGTCAAAGAGGTGAGAGGTAATATAGAGGCAACAGACCTGCCCGGTATTTCTAACTGATGAAATTGATGGTGAGACGCACTGGAAGGTACAAGTGGGGAGATGTCCAGAGGGGAAAGCTTGTTGGCAAAGTTGCATGTGTAATTAACTCAGAGTAGAAATTAGGCTTTAAGAAAAAATTCTCAGAAAATGCCCTTCCCTAAGAGAATGGGCAGCATGGAACTGTGAGAACTGCGGAGTCACTAGTTGATGCTGTTGTGCTTTGACCAAAATATTCTTATGTATCCTCACTATGTCATGTTTCCACACGTAACACACACAGAATGTCGCCTGAGCAGCCTAATGGGACCAAAATGCAGAGACAAGAAGGTCAGAAGACCACAAGGAGGATGAACTTCTCCAATCCACAAGAGCTGTCCAAAAATACAAAGAAACAACTTGATACAGGGACGGAGGGCAGGGTTCGGTTGGCTGAGCAATCATTAACTATCTCAAATGTAAGAGATCCAGTTTCCCCCAGCATTTAACCAGAATGGTTCATGGAACTACCAACAGGACTATGCGCTTCCATCATTCCTATTGCTCAGAATGCTTTTGCTCCTCGGTAAAATATAAATGTTATAGACTCCAATAGTGACCTAAGTCCTAAACAAACTGGGGAAGCCCTGCATACAGCCCGCTGCTCTACAACTAGCCAGGGCTAAAAATATGGAGATGTTCTCAATATTCCATCAGAAAGTACCCAATAAGACATTTGTCTTATGTGGTGATGCTCTATCAGGGCAAATGCCCCCTGCTTCTGCAGAGACTGCGCAAAAGGATCCATCATCTTCAGATACCTCTAGAGAGAGATTACTATGCAACAAGAAGCACAGACCTTGCTGTTGGCAGATCTGAGTCTTCTCCTATGGCAGCCAATCTGGAAACTCTAACATTTTCAAGCCACTATTGAAAGAAATCTTGATAGAGGTTAGAGTCATGAAGCAACAACAAACGAAGAACGCAAGTGAGATTAAAGAGCACCTCTCTACCACCGAGTCTCAGATGGCCACTATATTGGATAGATTAGAAGAGATTTAACAAAGGTTTTCCAACTGTAAGGACAAGGTTATCAACATGGAAGAGCTAATTGTTAAGTTTGAAAGCCTGAAAAAAAAAAACAATTGGAAAAACACTCCAGGTGCTTGAACTTAAGAATTGCTGGAGTCTTTGAGACAAGTGAGAGTGAAACTGGAACTGCTACATTTATAGAATCACTAATTAGAACTGACTTGTCTATTGCATTACCACATCGGACTCCAGCGGCAATTCTGGTTCAAGCTAAATATCCCTCGACAGTGTTGTTAATTTTGCAGATTACAGAATCAAGGAACTGGTCTTTGCCACAGCTATACAACAAAGGGAGTTCTCCGTTCAGAATGATTTTACATTGAGGATCTACTCAAACATGACTATTGAAAGCACTCGCAGTTGTAGGGAGTTTAAGAATATGGTTCCACAACTACGCACTGTGGCAGCACAAGCCCCTATTATGCAAACAGATAGACTTAAAGTGCTATACAAAAAAGGCGCTGTGGGTGTTTCATCAATTGTCAGAGGCGCACTCATTTCTGCAAGATGCTAAAGAGAGTAATATGTAGATTCTGTCGCTGTGACACTGAAAATGTTTGTTAGCACATTAGGGGGCATATTTATACTCTGGTTGCGCCGGAATTGCGTCGTTTTTTTTTACGCAAATCCGACGCAAAACTAACTCCATATTTATACTTTGGCGTTAGACCCGTCTAGCGCCAAAGATTTTGGAGTTTGCGTCATTTTTTAGCGTGGACACCTTCCTTGCGTTAATGATATGCAAGGTAGGCGTTCCCTTCTAAAAAATGACTCCGAGGCATGTGAGCCGTATTTATACTCCCAGGCAAAAATGACACCCGGGAGTGGGCGGGTCAAAAAAAATGACGTCCAGCCGCTTTAGCGTCATTTTTTAGCGCCTGGTCAGGGCAGGCGTTAAGGGACCTGTGGGCTCGGAAGGAGCCCAGAGGTGCCCTCCCATGCCCCCAGGGACACCCCCTGCCACCCTTGCCCACCCCAGGAGGACACCCAAGGATGGAGGGACCCATCCCAGGGAACTTAAGGAAAGTTCAGGTAACTATTTTTTTTTTATTTTTTTTGTGGCATAGGGGGGCCTGATTTGTGCCCCCCTACATGCCACTATGCCCAATGACCATGCCCAGGGGACAAAAGTCCCCTGGGCATGGCCATTGGGCAAGGGGGCATGACTCCTGTCTTTGCTAAGACAGGAGTCATGTCAATGGAGGGTGGGAGTAAAAAAAAAATGGCGCAACTCGGGTTGAGGCAGATTTTTTGCCTCAGACCGACTTGCCCCATTTTTTGACACCCAAGCTCCATTTTCCCCTACGCCGGCGCTGCCTGCTGTAAGTCATTTTTTTTCACGCACACCAGGCAGCTCCGCCGGCTAACGTCATTCCTTAAATAAGGCGCCCGCATGGTGCTTTGGAATGGCGTTAGCCGGCGTTAAATTTTTTTTTACGGCCCTAGGTCTCTATAATTGCTCATAAATAGCTCAATTCGAAATTGAATTAAGCACAGATACCTGAATGAGGATGGGATGATTGCGAAGCTTGAAGACTCATGAGATTGCTGATAGGTGTGAATGAAAGGAAAAGAAACATAATGGAATGGATTGGGATTGAAGCATGCTCAGGGAGGCGGAACCCTGGACCCTTGTCATGGTGCCAATAACTGATAGGTGTTGGGGTGGGGCAGGTGAGGGTAATGATGGGTGCTTAGGTGGGTCCCTGGTCATACCCTGGTGGGATGGGATGGTGATTCGGTGTTCCATGGTTGGAAAAGAGGTACAAAGTGGAAAATACGCAGTTCTTTATGCTGTATTAATGATGTAATCCAAGACTTTCAGAATCAGGCCTCCAGTATCTGCATGTGGCACTTTACTAAGTTAGAACTTTCACACACGTTTACTTTTACACTTTTATGCATAGCAATGCACTTTATGAAAACTGGTGCTTAAGGGTTATTATTAATTATATGTAAAGTTTAAACTGGTAAGATTTAGGGAAAAGGTAGGACGATGGGGTTGGGGGGACAAATGCTGTCATTGGTAGAAGTGATCTCCTTGAATATAAATGATGAGTAAAGTTCAAATTCTATTCCTAAATACAAATGGGTTAAATATTAGGAAAAAAGTTAGAGCCTTTGATGATTGGGTCACAATATATAATCCTTTGATGATTCTTCTCCAAGAGACCCTTGTCCATGTCGTTAAACTTAATAAATTCCAGATGCTGAAAGGTTGGGCAGACTGTAAATGTTTTTCATCCTCAGAAGCTGCACATAGGGGAGTTGCAATTTGAATTGCCAAACACATGATTGGCAGAACCATAAAGGCAGGTGCTGGGTCAATTGTACCATTGCTGCTACATCGACCACTCTGGCTAGCTATTATGCTCCCATAGAGGCTAAATAACAACTAGCCTTGAATACCCCTCTTTCAATGTCTACCTTGGAGATGGCGTTTTGAAAAAAACATATCTGGAATCTCCAGAGTGGGTAGGGGGAATACGAGCAAAGATTTTTTTTTTTTTTAGATAAATCAAAACTATGCATCATGTCACATGAACTGGGCTGCTTTTAAGTCTACATTTCTATCAGTTTTAATTTTCAAAGACATTGCTCTGAAGAAGAGCTATTAAGCAGAAATGCTCAGTTTCGAGAAGGAAATCAGAAAGGCGTATGACTCCTTGTTCCTATACAACATCCAGGAGGATAGAGATAGATTTGAACAGCGGAGGCTCCTCTGCTAATGCAGAGGAGCGTCACCCCACTGCTTTATGCAGTGGATGAAAGGGAAAAATAAAATTATAATAACGTAACGCACAGTTAGGGCGGGGCTGGGCTGGAGGAGGACTAGGGGCACATAAGTGCGCATGACACTTTGACCAGCCGTTTTGGGACGGCCAGTCATGCGCACTTTGCATTTCTCCACCCGGCTGTATTGAACAGCCGGGAGGAGAAAGTGCACATGGCCCTACTCCCTGTCTGAGCGACCCCACCACGACGCTGCTGTCAGCAGCATCGTGATTGGAGAGGAGTCTGGAAGCCTGTGTGCTGTCGGGAGTCCGAGAAGGAAGGAGAGATGAAACCGTCTCTCCCAACATAAAAGGTACGTTTTTTTATTTTATTTTTTTAAATACCCCCTGCCTCGTCACCCCCGTTGACAAGTGTCCACCACTGGATTTAAAAATGCTAAAAAGGCACTCCAGGAATTCTATTATGCTAGATATTTCACACAGAATTCTGCATACTCACAGAAAGTTTACAAAGAGAGTAGTTATGCATGGTGGCTTTTGATTTGACAAGCACAGAAAAACACATACAAGAATGATTAATACTGTGAGATACCGCAGTACCGAGAATATTGCTCCTCAGTTAAAAAAATCAACAGCATATTTCTAGAGTACTTTAAATCGATATACAGTACCGCACAGACCCGAAAGAATGATATACATTTTTAGATGCCATACTCATTCCACTTCTTTCACAGGAGGATAGAATCTGGATAGTCACACCATTCACCCTCGCAGAAATACTGGACACCCTCAACAGTTTAGCCAGTGGGAAGGCCTGTGGCCTTGATGGATACCCTGCAAAATGGTTTAAAATCTGTATTAAGAATTAAGCCCACACCTTTTATTGTTGGCCTATATAATTCCTTTGGGCTGGGAAATCCCTCTTTTTTTTCCAATCAGGGTGTAGTTGTTGCCTGTGCTCCACCCATATAACACTTCATGATGCAAAGTAACACAAGGCAGTATTATGCGCTACCTTGCATTACTTTGCATTTACTAAACCTTGTGAAGTGACTTTGTGTGACTTAGTAAATCCCAAAAATAATTTTGTGCAAAACCATAGTAAATCTGAGCCATGGTTTCTGCTCTTCATGGTCTTTACACAGTCACAATCTGTTTTGCAAGAGTATAGAAAAAAACGTTATGTCAATAGAAAGAAAAGTAATCCTTGCAAAAGCAGATCAGTCCAAAAAATATCTGTTGAATTCTATTTGAGTACGGATCCATCCTTGTCCATTAGTGCTGCAGGACTCAAGCACAGAAAGAAACAAAGTTTGATGCAGGAAATGTATGAAGAAATTGAAATGACTGGTAATTGCTCCTAGTAGCATTCTGCTCCATCATTTGCTTGTTCTCCTTACGATTAAAGAAGAGAACCAACAATATAACAACCCATCCCCCACCCATTGCTATAGTACATACCACTAAATGGGAACACAGATAACCCCTGATATGGTTTGGCCATGCTGGCCTGATTGATAAAGTGTGGTATGAGTCCTCCAGACACGGAGGGCCATACCCTACAGTAACATCTCCTTCCGCTTGTGCTATTTCTGTCATGACGACAGGTTGAATTGAAGTATCCAGCTTTAGGGGCTCAAAACCACTTTGAAAGAAACGTTACAGATGCTTCTTATCCTGTCCTGTATCACATTCAGACAATTATATAACCTTCAAGAGGACAAGACTTCTGGCAAGGGCACATCAGGAACAACGGTGGAGCCCAAGTTCAATTGAAGTAGTGTTTTAAGTTATAAAGAAGACTGGAAAAGCAGGCATAAACCTGTACCGGGAAAAATATTGTTCTTTTTTATCGAAAACATCTAACTCAACAGTGCCTAACTGAAGCAGAACATCAGGACGAGTGTGCTGTTTAAGAGCTAAATCAGATAGATGTATATCATAAGTGTCTCCCATACAGTTTGATGCATGACTTCATAAATTAGCAGGATTAAGTAAACTGAGGGATGGCAAGGCAGTCTGGGACCTGACTATGACAGTTTTTCACAATGTGAGGCATAGTTTTGATGGCTGATCCTGAGTCTCTCAAATGTATAACCAAAGGTACAACTGTACCGTGGGAGGCCTAAACCAGTAAATTCCTTAAGACATGATGGTTTGCTCTGTCTGGTTGCATTGACAGCTCTTTTAGTGAAAGTTTTTTTTCTCTTGCCTTCCAGGTTGAAAGAGGAGTTCATATTTTGGCTGTGAGACCTGAGCCCCATCAAATTATCCCTGCATATGCATTTGTGCTGCAGCTGGGTGACAATACTGCTGTGTGTGTGATGTGCTGCTATTAAGGATCTAATGAATGCTGCAATTCAGTGGCATAACACAAAATGATAGGGCCTCCCTGCTGATTGTGGTGAGTGGCCCCAGAAACCTAAAATTTATCACAGCTATTCATGGGCCTTGGGCTGAAAGGGGACATTGTGAAGGATGGGAGCCTGGTGTCCCACAGGGGCTACAGGCGCATATGTTACACCCATGATTCAAGCTGATTTCCATAAATATTTTTTGTGGGAGCTGGATGTGTTTTCTTAATGTTGTATTGAAAGAACGTTGCCTATCAGACAACATTTATAAATTGGTATTTTGGGGTGTTTGACTTTGTTCCTGCTGTTCTGATGTCCTGTTGGTCCCCAGAGGTGGATCTCTTGCCTTAGAGCACCTAAGCGTGTAATTAGTTCTGTGTAAGTGACTTCCTCATATACTGCTATCAGGCTGGATTGGAATTCACTTTTTGCATGTTTTCCTAGACCATATTGTTTCAGTTGCAAATGTGCTCTTCTTGACTTATTTTTAAATACATTTCTGAAGATATATATGCATATTCAAGACATAAGCATATATTTGGGAATGAGCAGATGCTGGGTGCATGCACATCAGTGTAGGTGCTCATGCTTTGATTATTAATATATTTAAATTATTCATGCGATTGCTAACTTTCTATGAACGATATGGAGTGCTCTTACTCACTGTGAATTAGTTGCAACTTTTCCTTTTACACAACTCCCAGTAATTAACTTCATCTTACTCCCGGTAATTGCTCACTGCCGATGCCCCGGAGCATGCCATGCAAAAAGATGTTCATTAAGTATGAGCATGAACCATTCCTTAGGGTATGTGCACATTCATTCACTTCCTGCAGGTGATCTTATGCCACAGAGGAAAATAGCAACTGCTGGCCAAACAGGAAGAAGCAACGTTGCCACAGTGTAACCTGTTTTATTAAAGATGCTAAACAGTGACAGAATTTGACAAACATGCTCCAGTGGCACAGATATTTAGACTTAGACACAACCTGATGCTCATTTGTGTATTATGGCAAGACACCTAAAATACATATATTCCATAGGATAGCACGGTAACACAGGGCACCACGGGGGCTTAAGTTAGATTCACTATACCATGCAGAGTCACCTTGAGGTACTGGGTTATTCAGAACTGGTACAGATCCGGTAACCCAGCGGTGCCAGGGTACACCCAAAGACCTCGGGTACTTTCCTGATTCAGACCACAGAAACTCAGAGCCTTCTAGGTGAAGTCAAAGATCGAATTTATTGGCTGCAGCCAAGTAGCAAGCGTCCTAGAAGTACAACAGCACGGTTTGTATGTTCTCAGGAGACTGTGTTTCAATGCAATGTCAGGTTTCCTTATATACAGTTTTTTAAGCTTCAGGCAAACATTCTTGACATTTTGGTTGGTCATTCACATGTTTTCACTACAAAGGAAAAAACAGTGTCATGATGAAACCTCATATTTCATGTCATCCAACCCATAATAAATTACCCGGCAAGGCCTAGTATTTTACATCAGATAAGTGTGGACCCCCAATAAAAACGGGCACTTCCCCCTCGTAAAGTAAGAAGAAGAAAAGAGCAGGTGCAGGTGTGCGCAAGATTAGGCAGGGTGTGTGAGCGATAATAAGGGTTTTATGGCATGGTGTGCCTTGATGCTATCTGATTCGGCCACTGGGAGAGGGACTGACCAAACAGGTTTGGCCTGAGGCAATGGTTCCAGCTTGCCCAGGTCAGAGAAAAGTCAATTAAGGTGTACGTGTCCTTGGAATCAAATCTGACTGTATTATAAGCCTATGTGAGGGCAACTTTTAAAAATGGCTGCCGTGTATAAAATGGGAGCCACGAGTGCAGGACGAAAATGGCGATTTCAAGGTGAAAACGCTGCTGGAATTGAGCGAAAATGCTCATGCTTAGTGTACTAGTCATTATCGGTCTTTTGATACTAAAACCGTACTGCTGTGGCAAAGTAAATTACATGGGTCCAGAATTTTTAGAACCACAAACCCTCCTTTTACCCTTACATAGGCAATAAACCTATTCTCATGCTAATCTGAGTCCAGGTCTATGTTTATAAGGCCATGGAGATGTTGCTGGAGCAAAATTCTAGTACTTGGTAACTCTCTCTGGACAAGTCTCCTCGAACATGAAGTAGCACAAAAGGCCACATATGGCAGGACAAAATAAGGAATACCTCTATCTGCAGTAGGTGGCATAAGATCACACACCCAACAATTAGTGATGTTCACTACTAACTAGTGTTGATGCAGAAACTGTACAAAAGAATTGCTTACGAATTCTGATCTTCTAACCTGCTCATGTTCAGGAAAAGGGTGAAAAGAGTGCAAAGAAACAATAGTAGGAAAAGACATAGGTTGGGAAGTGGGTGCAGAAGTCAATTGAGTAGAGAAAAACAATCCCACCCATAAATGACAACGTCATGTTTAAAAGACACTAGAAAACACGTTATTAAGAACATATAGACAACGGGAGAAAGTAGTGACCACTATTACAAATGAAATAATAATTTTTCACAACCCTAACCAAAAAGCAAATCCTAAAATTATCTAGTAACATTTTTAGGGCTCCTCTGCATTTCAGTAATTTTTGTATGTTCAGGTGGAACAGTGGTGACTCTCATCAATGCTCTAAGGTGAAAAGGGGGTACTCTTTCCACAGAAAATGGACTTTATTCTGCTTTTACTAAACAGAATAGTACTTTAAAACAATGCCAACAAAACAATCAGTCTCCTAACACCTAGTCTATACAATCACACGGAAACCTCTTGTGAAACCAACTATGCCCAGAGTCCGTTCAAAAAGCCTCTCTGGCAGGCTTCTATTGTCCATCAAATTTTCTTTTGTTGTTTTCTTTCGCATGGGCCTCTCAATTCAGGCCTCTTCGTGGGAAAAGTACTGCTTAGTTGGAGTGCCCTCCTGGCAAACACCCACAGCTCACTCGAAAGTCTCAATGTCTTAAAGCAATGCACCAGTGTCTCTCCTCTGTGGCAGACACTACAAACAATGTGCTCTTCATTGATCAAGGGCACAAATCATCTCGTGCAGACCCAAGCACCATTAATTGGGAAATAGCTCAAGCTCAGCAGCACTTTCAGACTCCAACACTCATTATTTAGTGTCAGAGGACGCTCAAGCTGCTCTTTCATGGGCACCACAATATAGTGCATTTTTCCAAACTTGAAATCTCCGGTGCACTGCCCTTCTTCCGTTGGAGCAAAGAAAAGGGGGTGTGTGGCCAAAACTCAGGCCAAGGGGCTCAAGGGATTGCACACTGTCAGAGGTTACCAGCACATGACAGGTAGAGAAATGAAACCTCAAAACAGCTCTGCCATCAACAATAGGAATCCTTCTCTTTAGCTCCTTTACACTGAAACTTTGGCTCTGCGATGTCCAACGCCGTCTGATGGAGCAAGTACGATACCATGCGCTGGCGATCGCTGTCCAGCTTTGCTACTTTCTGGGTGCTGAGACTGTAGGGCCAAGACGTCCGTCTTTCATCTGTAGCTGTCACTGATGAGAATTAGGCTTAAATCAATGTCCTGCAGGTTATTATGACTTGGTACCCGCAGAATCTAGTGACGTAGGAAATGTGCCACAGTTGTTAGTTTCCTTCAATTTAGTAAAAAAAAACAGTTCATGGTTTTTAACAAGGGGACTGCAAGCAGGTGGTCTGCAATCTTCAAAGGAGTAGCCATACACCATGGGCATAAAATACAAAGACAAAGGCAGAAGGGCAAAACAGGGTCTCTAGCATCTTTAATTGGGTTCTCTCCATTATTCTCTGCCATCTATAGCTACATGAGAATTCTATCTGAATGGATTTCCTCACACAGTGGCATTGTCTAATGGGGTAAACACATATTTTCCTCAATGATTAAGTCTAGGTGTTCCTCCTTATCTTAGAACATCTCAATAGAGAAATCACATGATACCGATTATCAGGGACATGTAGAAACCTTCCTTTAAAAACTGTGCATCAGGTGCACTATGCAATACACAGGCTAATAGTCAAATGTGCAAACAAAAAGACAAGAACTAGAGGGTCCTGATATTTGCATGATTAGGACACATCTGATCCCACCAAAAATTAAAGTAGCAGGAACAGAAGGGAACCGAAAATCAAATTAAAATAGACATTGAAAATTCGTCATGTTCAAAAAGGTAAACATAAGATATCTCCTATTGAAATGGAAAACTTGTCTTACTATAATATTGAGTCAGTTAACCAGTCTATCGCTACCCTGACAGTCAGGCTGGAAAACATTGAAGCAGGCCTAAGGCAAATTCTTGAAAACCAGTCTGGTCATACCAAAGGGAATTATACATAACATGGGGGTCCCTGGTACATCACTGCAGTCTGGAAATGTGAACCTGAACCATACATCAATAATAATAAAAGGTCTGACTGGTGAAAGGAATTTGAAAAAGAGAAATGGGACTAGGACATAGCTAAAATCTCAATATCTAAGCATGATGCGACATTGGTCAGGGGAAGTAACAAAAGAAAAAATCTATAGGAAGAACAAAAAAATTATTTGGGTGATAGTCAGGCATGTGACACAACACCGAGAGTACGGGTGATACACAAAGGCCAAAGTTACACAAATTTTAACTCTACCGTTGGTGACTACACCATATACGGTACTCCTAGCTAATGTTTCAGTTCCTTCTTCAGGAAAAAATGAAAACCTGGTTTTCTTTTAAGGAACAAAAGCCGTATGCTACTTAGGAAACAGAACATCATTAACTAATGTAATATAGAAATTAGGCCACCTTGAGTCACAGATCTATAATTTCATCCTTAGGTCCAATCAAGGCTACATAAATGTAGGGCTGCCTGTTCCTTTAAGGGAAGGGGCAGTAACGTGACTAACTGCAGGTGACACACTTTGATCCTGTATATCTCTTTTTATTTTCCTTCAATACCATTATAGCCAAATAGACATGCACTGGTGAAGTGTTGTCTTTTATATTCACAGCATGAAATATCATTATCTGTGGAATTTAGTAACCAGAACAAGTTCAACCAACTGTTGCGTAGCGATGGGCATCGTCATGACCATCCCCTCACAACACAGGGGAGCTTGTAATAGTATCAAAAGCAGCAACAAACACGCAAAAAACAAATAAAAAATAATAAAAACGCACAAAACGTCAAGCCATCAGATATACTTGCTGTGTATCAAGCACAAAAAGCATAGACAAAACAATAGCATGTGTGAATAAGCGGTGACACACAACACCATGTCATGTACTTTATGCACTGTAAACCTGCAGCCCAAAACCCAATATTTGGGCCTGTTTAATTTGTCAGGTTTAAAATCCTTACCCTCCTTTTGACAGTAGATCACCAGGCAATGGAAATCTGCTGTCAAATATAACTTTACTGTTTCTCTTCTAACATACAGGACCAGCAAGAACAATTCATGATAGGACCAAATACACGAAAATAAATTTCCATTACTTAACTGTTACCCTCTTGTCAGTTACTTCGCAACATCAAGCCACCTTAGTTTTACCTTTCTAAAAGTAAAAATTGTTACACTGACACTCCATATTAATTTGGCACCTACAATTTCCACTGTGAAAAATAAGTCTTAATTGGCAAATCGTTCTCATTAAGGCATGTAGCCTTCAAAATTTTAGAAAAGGGCTGCATCTTATTTTCTGTCTAAGACTTAATGCAACACTTCGTTTTCTGTCAAATAAAAGCAACTAGCAGGCATCATTTTATTTTTTTAGAGCGGAGACACAAATGTATCAGTTCTGCAGAGCATTTAACATGATGTTGGGACTTTCGAAGAAACCGCTTTTTTTATATTTTCCCTTTGGAATTAAGTTCTTTAATTGTATTGATGTTCTTCTGGAGAAACCAGAAATCCCACTTTTAGAGGCCCGTAGGGTCATTCTGCATTTCACAGAGACAAGGTCCTAATTTAAAAGGTTACAAGTGTCAACATGACAGCCTCCTCCATTGTTTATGGGAAAACTAAAGATAGCATCTCAGCAGCGTGACTTGAGCCAGCCTCTGTAGCTCTCCTAGCTTCTGCCACTCTGAATCTGTCAAAGACAGTAGGCCTTCCTGTTTTCCTTCTAACCTGCAATAATTCACTTTATTTAAAAAAAAAAAAATTTCCTTTTTAGGTGCTAAAAAACAATTATCTCTATTTCCAGATTATTAAACTACATTTACTGTGAATAATTCACAAACCTTAATAACACACATACCAGTTGTTAGAATAAATGCTTGTTGCAATCCCATGCAATGGTACATATTTCATCAACCTCGAATGAATGAACGTCTCAGTAGGCCCAGCTGAAGTTAGAACCTTCAACCTTGATATTAAAACAAGCCTTTGTACTGGCACATTGACTCATTGAATCATAAGAAGGCACAACCTGCAAATATATATCAAACCTAAATGTATGCATTTACTGAAGCCTGAGACACTTTAAAAAGTACTCTGAATGAAAGAAAATGCAGTTTAAACAGTGCTTTTGCCCAAAATCGACTTTGATATTTTAGGCATTAAAAATCAATATCCTACAATTTTCTTGCATAATATGCATTACCAGAATGTCTATTACACAATCCATGAGTCAGCCATTGAAAATATTAACTTTATACTTTATAGAAATGAGCTTGTTTGCTCCTGCGCCAAGGGAAAATTGCACATACAAATGTCATTTTAGCGGTGCAACATAACTTAAATTAAATTTTAATGCTAGGAGGTCATAGTATAGGTATTAAGCTTTATAAATATTAAAAAACGATTTTGAAAGGCACTTATTTTTTTAATAATTATTCCATAATTAATAATTTTCTTTTTTTTAAAAAAAAACCCAATTATTCTTTTTTTTGTGATAATTCCACATATAAAAGCAAGCTGCATCCCTTGCCTATTATTTGGGATACATTAACTCACAAGCCTAAGCGCATAAGCCTAACTTGAAATGCATCACATTTTTGCGCCACTTTCATTTAAAAGGAAGGTTATGCAAAATTCCACCCGTGTTTAACTGGGAAAGTGCTGGCTGAATTGAACATTCCTATCAAATATACTGCAGCTGAAAAGTTTGCCTGTGAACATCTAATACAATGCATCTAAGAAAAATGTTGTAAATTTATTTTATTTTTTGCAAAAATAGATAATTTCGTTTTTTTTGGGGGGCCCCATTTATATCTATTGAATGTGCTTTCTAATTTATTAAGCATTTAACGGCAGTTTTGTATATGTGCACAATTGCTCATTCTATAAATTAAAGAGCAACATATAGCTATGTTAGCACATCACATGGTTCATTTCTGGATTTTTTCTAAGTTTCTACTTAATATTAACTAACCAACATTTTACTTAACAAACTGAAAACATCAAGAAGACCCACAAACACACATTGAGCTCATTTCAGATATAAACATTAAACACTCAGGACACACAATACAGCGCGCTTTAGCCATTTTTCATAAATAGCGCTGTCGCAATTTACTTACAGAACCGTTTGCAGATCCTAGTTGTAAGTCATATTTACAAGAGAAAAGAAAACTTTTCTCAATAGTGTTCCAAAAAACTGCAAAAACAGCCTCACAGACATTTATTTCCAAGAATAGCGGACCCATACTTTATTAAACATGATGGGGCCCACTCCGTGCATCACACATAGTTCATAGGTTGGAGTTCCAATCGAAAGAACCGGACATGAGTCCTCCAACCGGGAGTCCCTTTTACAACCAAGACAAAACAAATTTCCAAGTCTGCTAAGACCAGGCATCTTCGCTCACTAGTCTAGCTTCAAACTTCAAAGGATTATCGTTTACGATAGTCTCGTGAATACACGAGTCCTTCGGCTTTGGTACTTGCAAGTTCCAAATCAAAGTGATCCCGAAGGGATACCAAACCAAATGTCCAACTAAGGACCAAACCAAGTGTCCAACTAAGGACTGGGAGACGCTCCACTTATACTTAACTGAAAATATCGATGATGTCACCAGAAGACTCGTCTTATCGTTTAGCTCTACCAAACATCAAGGGTCCAAATCAGGGCGATAGCCAGGGCAGCAGTCCTTCGTAGCCGTCTGGAAGCGGAGAACCTCGCAGCAAAGACTTTCGGACCACTCGACATGCAGGGGTCGATGAAGTTGCGGCCTTCCTCCAGAATTTTCACACGAAGCTCCCCACGGACCTCAGGCTTGGACCAGTACCGCTGGTATCGCCCCACGTTGGGCGCCAACTGAGGTACTGGGTTTTTCAGAACCGGTACTGATCCGGTAACCCAGCGGTGCCAGGGTACACCCAAAGACCTCGGGTACTTTCCTGATTCAGACCACAGAAACTCAGAGTATTCTAGGTGAAGTCAAAGATCGAATTTATTGGCTGCAGCCAAGTAGCAAGCGTCCTAGAAGTACAACAGCACGGTTTGTATGTTCTCAGGAGACTGTGTTTCAATGCAAAGTCAGGTTTCCTTATATACAGTTTTTTAAGCTTCAGGCAAACATTCTTGACATTTTGGTTGGTCATTCACATGTTTTCACTACAAAGGAAAAAACAGTGTCATGATGAAACCTCATATTTCATGTCATCCAACCCATAATAAATTACCCGGCAAGGCCTAGTATTTTACATCAGATAAGTGTGGACCCCCAATAAAAACGGGCACCTCCCCCTCGTAAAGTAAGAAGAAGAAAAGAGCAGGTGCAGGTGTGCGCAAGATTAGGCAGGGTGTGTGAGCGATAATAAGGGTTTTATGGCATGGTGTGCCTTGATGCTATCTGATTCGGCCACTGGGAGAGGGACTGACCAAACAGGTTTGGCCTGAGGCAATGGTTCCAACTTGCCCAGGTCAGAGAAAAGTCAATCAAGGTGTACGTGTCCTTGGAATCAAATCTGACTGTATTATAAGCCTATGTGAGGGCAACTTTTAAAAATGGCTGCCGTGTATAAAATGGGAGCCACGAGTGCAGGACGAAAATGGCGATTTCGAGGTGAAAACGCTGCTGGAATTGAGCGAAAATGCTCATGCTTAGTGTACTAGTCATTATCGGTCTTTTGAGACTAAAACCGTACTGCTGTGGCAAAGTAAATTACATGGGTCCAGAATTTTTAGAACCACAACCTCAGGGGCTCTGCGTGGCAGAGTATATCTGGAGGAAGGCAAGGCAGCGCAAGTCGCTGCATTGCATTATTCTGCACGGGAAAGGCGTTTCATGGGTGGAGCTTAGGTGTTCCCATGCATCCACCCATGGCTTTTTGCACATTCCCAGATTTAATGAAACTAATAAACCTGGGAATGTGTCAAAATGCTACACCTTCCCAGGTGAGGTGTAATGAGGAGAAATATGATTAATTCTCCTAATTGTTCCTCTTTCTATCTGTACTGCATTCTGCAGCATATATAGAGTGTGTTCTGCATTCTGCAGCACACATAGAAAGAGGAAAAAACCTTAAAGGACTGTTTTTGTGTAGGAAGGTGTCTCATCCTGAACAAAAGCAATCATGGCTGTAAGGAGGCACCCTTGCACCACAGAGCAAAGGTGCCAGCATTGGAGCTAGGCAGCACTCAGTTTGCCTGCTCAGAGAGAGAGCAGGAATGTGTGAAATCTAAATAGATGTTACACATTCCTGCTCTCACCCTGTCACACAGTGCAGCAAGTTGTCTTGCTGCATTGGTGTGAATGAATTGTTATTAAATCTGCCTGAAGTGTCTTATCTGGAGTTAGGCAAACTCGGGACATCTACCAAAAATAGCAGATGCCTTCTTTGCAGCCTTAAGATTGAATTGAAGATGCATTCTACATCCACCAAACTTTATGTAAGGTGAAAGGTTGCTTATTACACACGGGAAAATGGAGGTCCTTACCTCCAGCTCGAAACTGCTTTTTCAGTCAACTCCCCTGTCTTATTATCAGTAAGCTTTATTCGACCGTTTAATAAAAATAATCATAGAAGCATACGAACATTAAAAATACATTGCTAAGGTATAAACAATAGAAAAATGCTAAACTAATCCATATCAGTAAAAATATCAATAATATCAGCCCTTGGTTATAATTTAAAATGGCGATTCGAAAACAAATGATTACATTTGCTTAAAACGCCTTTCAAAAAACATTGCACAGAATTACAGGCAAACTAATTGGGTAGCAAACGAAAAAAAGTACAGAGCTGGTTTGTACTGATAAAATCCATTAGATTTAATAACAGGTATTAAAAATGTTTTCGTAAAAGGTACATCATATTTACAGGGGAACACAAAATGGACCAAAGTCTGGACAGAGGATCCCGTCTTAAAGGCAAACTAGAACAGATGCAATATCATATTGGGCGGGGGATGGGGGACACAGCTGGCTTCTAGTGGTTCCCAGCTGGACTTTTCTAAGACGCAGTCTTCCCCAGAGGCTCCTCACCCAGGTCAAATATGATTTAATGCAATTAGGTGTTTGAACGATTACATAAGCTTGCAACATAGGTGTGCCCAGTTTCATCTCTTCTATCGCAGCATTAGAAAATTATACCTATATTTTTTTTCACACCAACTCACTTTTTGCTTACTTTCTGTTGACTTTGAATTGCCGGTCTGCACCAGCTTGCTAGTTTGTCCTGCTGAAGGAGATCTGACTTCCCGAAAGGTTGAGGACAATGTAGAGCTGAAGCAGACCACTGTTGAGGCCTCACTAGGCATGGGTTTCGGACTTCACCCGCATGGAGCTTTCCTGCCGTTATTGATGACCACACCAGAACCCCGCTCTTCAGCAACTGGGACTTGTCGAGCTTCACTCTGGATGCAGCTTGCAGCTTGCTCCATCGACAACCACTTTTTCCCCATATAGGTTTCTAAGTCAGAAGGAACATTTTCCCCTGGGACGAGCCCAGTCCTTGTATCTGACCTGCAGTCTATCGTTCTTGGTTTAACTTTGTGTGACCAAATAACCGCGATTCGCACCTTAATGCTTTTGGTGCTAGTTTGAATGTTAAAATTTAAAAATTTGCTTCTCCGGTTCTACCTATTAGATTTTTGTTTTTTCAGTGTCATTTTATTTATTTCACTTTACTCTATTTTTGTAAATTGGTTTGGGATTTTTCTTGTGGTGTTTTTTCACTTTTTGCAATTTTAGGGCTGCATAAATACCTTAAATATGGTCTCTAATTTAAGCCTGACTGCTTTGTGCCAAGCTACCGAGGGTTAACCATTTACTAACTTTTGTCATTCACTTTGACAAGGATTCTGAATATTATTTGTGGTGGATTCTCCCACCCATCAACTAATACCCCGATTTCTTACACCCAGCCACTCTTGTTCTTCAACTTTTTGGGCCAAACCCGCAAAATTCCAAGTAAGTAATCTTTGTGGTTTCTGTTAAGTGCTATACTTTCCTTTGCCTTCGTCAATCTTATTTCCAAAATGGGTATAGAACAGAGGATTTATTGACCTATTGTTTAAAATTGTGGGGGTCAAGGCAGGTACATAAAAGTCTGGAGGACATGATTTATTTAAATCCAAACCTGGCCCTATGGTGTGCGGACTATGCAGCTTTGATTTCAGGCACCACAAATAGTGTGAGAGGCTTAATCGAACATTTTGTGCAATTTATGTATGATTTGGATTTAGAAGTGAATATCTTGTAATCTAAATACATGATATGCAGTCAGAACTATAGAAAACATGTTATATCCGCATTAATGGGAAGCCAGTGGAGATGCTAAAAGAAATCCCATACTTATGGGTAATATGTTATTCCCGTTGCACATGGTTGCTCTGACTTTCCAGCCAGTGTTTCAGTTTTATCTGCTCGGTCGGTGCATTATTTGATTTTGCCAGCTGTGTAGGTGCTAAACCAATTCAGCCCCTTGGAAATTTATGAACGCAGATGTCTTTGACTTATGGGACAAGGAGCTGGGGATGTTGTGATGTTACAAAATTGCAAGTAGAGGATAACCATTTCTGTAGGAGCTTATTAGGTCTTCCATACCTTTTTTATTTTTTTTTACTCACTAGGAACTAGGTATAACCTACATAGAAGATTGAATTGTTAGTAATGTTGTTACTTTGGATACCAATATGGGATAACAAATACACGTCTCCTAATCATGAAATGATAGCTAATTGTAACCTTGTGATAGGGGCCATGTGATTCCATACCTTAAATATATTAGGAACATTTCTAAAGTTATTGGTAGACCTGACCTGTACACCTCGCTTTGCTTGATAAATAAGAAAGTATGCAAAAATTGCAACTTTGAAACAGGAGGACAATATTCTAGCACCAACCAAGGGTCCAGGACCTGGGGGGCACCACTTGACAGTTAGGACTCACTCCAACAGAGACCAGCAACAGGATCCAGGTCAGGTCCAGTTGGTACTGGTCAGCTGGGCAAATGCAGGAAAAGGTATATGAAAACTTGTTGTGTCGCTATCTCTCAAATAGGAGGTCGGTCAACTAACACTTAAAGTCAATTCTGGGGGTCCTTTGTTCACGCCAAGCAGATTAAGTCTTTCTTCAAGTTTCAGACAGCAGGACAGTCCTTCTTCTGATCCTCACAGGTTCTGGAGAATTCGGAAGTGGGTACTGGGGTTGCCACATTTAAGCCCAATGCCAGCCTGTGGCTATCCACTTTAGCAGCACTTCATGTGTGTTTTACTGTAAACTATCCCACAGTTCCCCCATCTCCCTAAATACAACATGGCAGAAATGTGTTTCATAGTAAACAAGCCCACAGTGCCCCTCTCTACCTAAATCCAATATGGCAGAACTCTTCTTTCCCGGTCAGTGCTCCATCTGCATCCCAGAGGCGTGGGAATGGAAATTGACTAACCCTCCCTTGTCGAAATTCCAAAGCATTTCTGGGCGCTCGCTACTCCACTAGGTTTGGCACTAAGCTGACTAAGAAGACAAAGTGAGGCAAGACTAGATGTGAGTTACCTATGCCAGTGACCATGTTGGCACCCTTTCAAGTTCAGGAAGGGGCTGGGCATAACCTTCCAGGTCACCCTGTCAAGAGGGAAAAACATCTCCACTCCTAAGCTTTTTGCCTACTGTCTAGGAGCAATCCACATCTCAACACAGGAGAGTGATTCAACTGTCTGGTGACACTGGATACGGACAGAAAGGGACATTTGGCTTTTATAGGAAAATGACAATCTTGTAAAAGTGTCAATTTTAAAATTGTATCGTAAAATCCAAATTTAGTATTAAGTTGGATTTTAAATTACTATTAAAAATAGTCATTGAAACATGTTTCTAGCTGCTCCCAAACTGAAATAAAGCATTATAAATTGTTTGTAATGTAGCCCAGTGTTTTCCTATGATAGAGCCAGTCTTGCCATAGTAAAAAACAAATTTGTTTTTTTTTTCCACTGCCATGATATGTAAAACATTAAATACACATGCCATACTTTTCAAATGCCATGCACCTTGTCCTATGGGCATTTAGGACCTACCTTAGGGGTGAGATATAAGTCAGGGGAAGTTCCTGGTTGAATAAAAGGCCTGTTCAGAAATTGCTTGGATTTTGAACAATATTTAAATTAAATATACCTGGGTGTTTGAGGAACTCTTCCCCTAAATTCTGCCTTACTACTTTACCTAAATAAGAATACATGTCTAAATATTGTTCAGCACTTCAACACAATGAGCTCTGTGATTGCACCCAGTAGAGTAAAGACATTATTCTGTGTTTTACATGTTTTGCTCCAAAACAATGATCATTTGTAAGAGGTAGTTGATACATCTCTTTGCGAAATATGGATCGAAACAACACACGGATGCCCTGCCACTTTACTATATGTCTGACACAGAAATATTATACTGTGCTGTCGCTTTGTACATTTGGACTTTGCGGAGACTTAGGGCTTGAGTAAGTAGCAACTGGTATGGTCAAAATATTACCCTTGAAGCTTCTATTTTCTTGTGAATCTAATGTTCCTTTACCTATTTCAGATTTTAAATTATAGTACTTGATGGCGTGACACTTCTAAGATATTTGGTATGTAGATTTTGAGGTTGTTATGGCTTTTAGCACATAGGATAAGTGCGACAATTTATAATAAAAAAGGAACAAAAGTGCAAATGGGAAAAATCATTTACAATTTTGTGCTGATGGGTTTGTTGGCTGGTGCATGCTAGATTGCACCAGCTGTTGGAATAATAATTATCTCTCAGACAGCTTTTCACAGGCCACATAACCACAGCTCTTTTGATTGGGTATTATATTGTACTGTATTGCAACATTTATATAGTGCTTACAACCCAGTTTGGGACACTGAACCACTTGCCTACAAGGGTTGCACACTAGACTATGTAAAGTGTGTGGATCACTGAGGGGCAGTTATTGTGTCATGAGACGCAGAGCTTAGCGGTGTGATGGATGAAGAAGGGAGAGAAATAGGCATGCTGTTTATGGTTTTCAGCAAGATGGCAGCTTTGAGCAGCTCTGCAGGTCCCTTGCGGTTTGTCTTATTTTCACTATCCACTGAGCTTGTTACTGCACTGGGTTGTCCATCCTGAGATATCTTGTTTAAAGTTTATGTCCTGAGCAGGCATAGGTTGGAGCGCTGAGCTAGTGCAGTTTCCAGAGGCTGCAACATAGAGAGATGTAGAGATGTGCATGCAGGAACAGGACAGGAGGGTGGAGCCTGCGGCAGCAGTGGCAGCACCAGCAGCAGCAGCGCCGGCAGCAGCAACGCGGAACTGCGGGGTGAGGCTGTTCTTTCTCCGTAGCTGCCTCACCCCTCGACAGAGAGCGGAGAGGCCAAGGGGGGTCAGGCAGACCGGGTGGCCAGAGCCGCGGCCAGAGAGGCGGCCACAGAAAGCTCTTTGAGCCATAAGTCACTGGTGAGTCACACCAGATTGCCCCGGAGATTGGCGCATGCCGCGCTCTGCTGCCTCGCTAAGTGTGAGGCATGGAAACGGCCTTTATTGAGACTGCGTCTGCCGATATGCTGCCCGGGTGATTTCTGCCGACCCCCCACAATACCCCTCCAAACCTGGCAAGCTTGCTAAGTCTGCAAGGAATGTTGGTCCTGGTTCCGTGCCTGTTCCAAGGCACACAGAAAGGGTGCAGAAGGGGACTGGATAGCGGAATAAATAGAGCGCAGTGATTAGACTCTGTTCTTTGATCTTTGTATCTTGCAATTTACGTTACGTTATAGACTCAGATTGCAAATCACAAGAGCCACTCAAGCTATAAGGGGGCTCAGTAAGCACTCCTCAGAACAGCAACTTTGCTTTGCAATGCAAGTAGTTAACTGCGACAGCAACTGCAACAGAATAGAATATTGATTTGAGCGTGCTCATGCCCCCTCGGTCTGTGGTGACGAAGTGAAATAGAGTGAGCGGATGGACAGGGGGTGAGGTGGCACTCAATTTGTGCTGGGCAAGTGGCTAAACTGACCAACATTCTCTTTACAGTGAAAAACTACGCAACCACTTAAAAAAGCAAGCAAGTATCCAATGCAAATATTCAGTGTGTTACTGTAAGACAAGTCATACTAATAGCTCACCTTCAGCACACCACTTAGGACTCCTCCTGGAGTTTCCAGCTAGCTCCCGGATAAAACCCTTGAGTAAACCCCTGTTCTAAGTTGGCATATGTCTCCCCTGGAAGGAGGGCAGGTACAGGAGCAGAATTTGGAGCCGAGGCTGTGAACTAACGACAACCCAATTCCCAATACTAAGTCCGCCTGGAATTTCAAATTCCCAGAGGCTGGTATCTGAAATACAAAGGGCACAGGAAAAACAGAAAAATTGGAAAAAACAAAGGGCTCTCAAAATATTCGGGGGCAGCTGGAAACCGGCTCATAGGATCTTCTCCATACGTAAGGCTCGCGGCAAGTTGAGGAGAGAACCCATAACAGCACAATATCCTCAGGCCCAGCCTCAGTCCGGGCTGAAGGGACTGAGGTCGTTTGATCGTTCTAACATGCTCAATATGGGAGCTGTGAAAGAAGACGAAGGTGGTTGCCTCACTAGCCCTGTAAGCCCCGCAAACTCTACGAGGATTGCTGAAATCAATACAGAACCCATAGAAATGAATAGTCACAACAGAGAAGACAAAAAGCCGGATGCTGAGGCAGGTCAGCTTCCAGTAGATGGGCTTAAAGTTCAGAAGGATCACAAGATGTGTCTTAAGCAAAAGGCTCCAAATACTAGGAAAACATATATACATAACTACTTCACAAGAGCGAGGAGTGGAGTAGGGAAATCCACCTAACTTATGGATAATCAAGTTACACAAACTGTTCCTTCCACTGTTCCTCCTACTTCAATGTTGGAGCTTGATCCATTACTTAAGTCTACACAAACTGAGCAAGCACAAGGCTTTTCCAGCTGTGCTACAGGCTCCAGCCTGGATGCTTCAATTATTGGGGAATTAATAGAACTGGTGGAGTAGGGAAATCCACCTAACGTATGGATAATCAAGTTACATAAACTGTTCCTTCCACTGTTCTTCCTTCTCCAATATTGGAGCTTGATCCATTACTTAAGTCTACTCAAACTGAGCAAGCACAAGGCTTTGTTAGCTGTGCTACAGGCTCCAGCCTGGATGCTTCAATTATTGGGGAATTAATAGAACTGGCAGATACTGCACTAGGAGAAAGCAGGAATAGCCACAACAACAACTATATGACAACTAGTATCAATATCTGCCCAGTGGCACTTGACTGCGGATCCGAGGCAATCAGAACAGCTCCCATGGTAGCGACATCCAGACAGCTGAATAGGGGGCAGGTTATATCTCCAAGTAACAACAAATGGCAAATAGTGGTAGCGATCCATCCATCAGCACAATCACAACCAGTGGAATCCCATGCACAAGAAATCTTTGGCAATAGCCAGTCCTGCTCTATCCCCCTACAAGGCACAAAGGAAGTTCCCCAGGCTTTGCTCACTGCAATAGGACATGGTGGCTGGACAATGCAAGAAACAAGCGTGGAAGCACAAATTCGTGAAGATGAGATTAGGGGGGTCGCTGGGAAGGTAATGGGAGAGAAAATTCTACCCAGCGAGGGGCTGGGGAAGTGGGCAGATTAGACTATATTATAAATACCATTAATGCCTCTCTCCTAGCTGCAGTTAAAGCACTTACTTGGCAATCACACAAGATGGAGATCCATCTAGAACGAACCCACATGCTGGCTCAAAGTGTACTTATGCTAGATAACCAATTGAACTCACTAAATGGAAAGCTAGACAAGTGGGGTAACAGATGGAAAGATGGCAATGTGGTGGAAGGGAGCTGCAATGATGAAGTAATAGACAAACTATTGACCCTGCCAGACTTGCTAACTAGCCTCATCCCTCATTGTAAAGTAGCTGATGAAACTAAGCAGTGAGACGCCAGGGGAAAAGCAGCAGCACACAGTGCCTACCAAAGTAACCCGTTTAGGGTAATCATCCACATCCATAGAAGATGAAGAAGGAAGTAGGGAGACTGAATCAAACAATAGGTAATCTATTATTGCACATCCAATGCTGTCGATCTCTCCAGACACTAATGATGTCAAAAATAGCTCAGAAGAACAAGTCCCGGAAGTAACTTTCAAGCCACCACATGAGTTTGATACTGGGAATAATCAACAATTACAACTAACAAGATGACAGAAGAAGAAGCTGAAGAAAACACTCAAAGCCACAAAAAAACAATAGGCTGAACTGCACTGCAAAAGTCCCACAGGCATCTGATAATATGCCAGTACAGTTTGAGACCTATCCAACTTTCCAGAAGAGACCGTTATCTACTTTGGCACCTGCAATCTGCTCCCACACACACATCACCCCAGTAACTAGGGCAGACTTAGTCAGAAAAGTGATTATAATTCTCAAATGGTCAAAAATGTGGAATGTAGTCATATCACTCGGCAGCCAGGGCCTACAGCAAACTCCGACCAGGCGCACCCCAAAGGCAAAGGCTGAGAAAAGGAAACAGATGACTCAATCCCAACGACAAAACAAGCATCCGCACAGACCGGTGAGACAGAGTCCGTGATGGGCCTAGAGCAGCTCCTTGTGGCTGAGGGGGCGATAAGTCTATGGGAGGGACTATCCCCAAGACGAAACCTGTGATATATGAGTCAGATCTGGAGAATGAGCTCCACAGGGGCCAAGGTAGAAGGGTCACCCTAATAAACAAACAAAGGAGAGCCAAGTCTACAACAAAACGCAATGGAGAGAGTGTGATGATCCCTGCAACTTGGCAATGAGACCAGGAAGAACCCATACTAGGATACAATAATCAATCAATCAGTAGGGAGGCAAGTCCTCTCGTATCAAGTCAAGTGAAGCAAAAATGTTACTACCAGAAACATAAACCTATGCAAGAAATAATTCCACTCTTAGAGGTAATAGAGATGGCTAAGGAGCATGCTTGGAGCAGGGAACAAAGCCACCAATCGCCTGTTTATATAACTACTCGAGAATACTCTACTACACACAGATCAGAGTATGAGCAGGAGCACAATGGGACATTAAACACAAACACTGTTAACTTTCAGGAAACCAATGAACAGCTGGCAATAATATTCATCTCTTGATATGAATCACATGGACCATGGGATATACTTAAAAGGTCAAATATTCTGCGTCTGCTACACCATATACCATCACTTGCGGATCTCACAACAGGGGGCCTCTCAACTGTAAACTTCAACACTTATGTATGGATCAGCCAGAGAGAATCTACACTAACAACATGGACTGGCCAAAGCATGGTTGGGAGAATATTTTAATATGAGGGGCTGCTGGAAAACAGGGGCATAAAAATCAGTAAACCAGAGAAAGAAGGTCACCCTAGAGTCCTGTCTGTGGGGAATCAATCAACATGCCCAGTAAAAAAAAACGCTCAGAGCCTTGGGAGGAATCCCTGTGCTAAAACCGCTGATGGTAGATAAGAAATTTTCCATACAGCTGACAAGGAATATAGGAGAGATTCAACTTGACGATGCAAGAAATGGTCACAGCAATTTGGGAGGACGGGACTGGGACTGGATTCCCGCAGCTGTGACCACCAAAGGAAAAATGTATTTTTAACCATAAGGGGCCCTCATTAAACAAACCAAATAATGTGACTAAGCTAATCCGCTGAAATGTGGCTGGACTGGCCTCCCTTAGTGCTTGCCCCTGCATTGAGGGCTTCTTAAACAATGTACATATTATGTGCTTTCAGGAAACCTGGACGACGGAGCCACAAACCATACCAGGCTTCATTACAACTTAGTCCCCTGCACACAAAAAAACTTGTTTGGAAGACATAGGGGAGGTCTTGCAACATACATTAAATTAGATTTAGCAGTTAAATTGGTGCCTTGGAAAAAATCAACTAGTGATGTTCACATGATAATCATATATGGCCTAGCCCTCACCAAAAAAACAACGCCAATATCAGTTATAAACTTGTACATAAATCCCACTCGGAAAATAAACAGGCAAATGTTTAAATCAATTTTGTCCCTATTAAAGGAATTTTTATGCGAGCATCCGTACCACGAACATATGATTGCAGAAGATTTTTCTCGGTCATGAGGCGGGGCTCCCTGGAGACTTCATAAGATTAGCCCTAGAAGAATAAGTTACTTACCTTCGGTAACGCTTTTTCTGGTAGATACATTAACTACCTGTGGATTCCTCACCTAAAGAATTCTCCCCTTGCGCCAGCTTCAACGGAAATTTCTTCTAGCTCTGCACGTCGACGATGACATCACAATAGCCCAACTCCATGCAACGCTGTATGACGTCATCTAGGCAATAAGAAGCCCTCGTCGACGTGCAGACGTCAGTTATCACCATTTTTTACGTGCCTTAGAGGCGAACAGGTGAAAATGTGACCTTGAAGAGAATATAATCACATCCAAAGAAGTGAAAACGCAACATTTATTACACTAAAAATAACAAAAAATTAAATATGCCAGTCAAAATCAATCATGAGTACTTGAAATATCAAGACCAGAGAAAGAAATACATATATACATGCTATAACTTATATACATAAAGTGGGCATATATATATATATATATATATATATATATATATACACATATATACAAGACAAATGGCGCTCACCCAAGGATTTCGTGGAACAACCATTTAGGCAACGGGGAGGCGGGTGGGACCGTGAGGAATCCACAGGTAGTTAATGTATCCACCAGAAAAAGCGTTACCGAAGGTAAGTAACTTATTCTTCTGACGGATACACCTACCTGTGGATTCCTCACCTAAAGAATAGAGTCCCAAAGCAGTACTACCTCTGGAGGTGGGTGCCCGAATGGTCAAACCAAGAAATCCTGCAGCACCGAGCGAGCAAAATGGCTATCCCTCTTAACCTCAGAATCCAAACAATAATGTTTGACAAAAGTATGGAGGGATGCCCAAGTTGCTCCCCTGCAGATGTCAACCAATGGAACACCCCTAGCCAAAGCCGAAGAGGCAGCCTTAGCTCTGGTGGAATGGGCACAAAACCCCACAGGTGGTTCTTTCTTAGCTAAGGAATAAGAAAGCTTAATACAGAGGATGACCCACCTAGATAGCGTTCTCTTGTGGACTGCTTTGCCTTTCCTCTTCCCCACGTATCCAACGAAGAGCTGATCATCTTGCCTGAACTCCCTCGTCCTGTCGACAAAGAAGCTCAACGCTCTTCGTGGATCCAGTCGGTGGAGCCTCTCTTCCTCCTTGGATGGATGAGGCGGAGGGTAAAAGGAAGAGAGAGTAATAGACTGCCCCAAGTGAAAGGGTGTAACAACCTTCGGGAGGAAAGCCGCCTTGGTCCTTAACACCACTTTGTCTCTAAAGAAGGAAAGGTATGGAGACTCTACACTAAGAGCCTGAAGCTCACTGACTCTTCTGGCCGATGTTATGGCTACCAGTAATACAGTCTTAAGAACCAGCAAACACAAAGCACAAGAATGCATTGGTTCAAATGGCGATCCCATTAAAAATGCTAATACTAAATAAAGGTCCCACTGAGGCATAACAAATGGTGAGGGAGGAAACTTATTAGTGAGCCCCTTAATAAACATCAAAACAATTGGAGATTTAAACAAGGAAGATTGATCAGGGAGGCACAGAAAAGCCGACAGTGCTGATAAATAGCCTGTAACTGTGGCAATTGCACAACTCTTCTGTGCCAAGGAAAGAGCAAATGATAATATATCAGACAAGTGACCCTTTAAGGGATCAATTCGGCTCTCTCCACACCAACGTGCAAATATAGCCCATCGACTTGCATAGATCGATTTGGTGGAGTGTCGCCTAGCCGATAAAATAACATCCACCACTTCTGGTTGGAGAGAGAAAGCACTCAGATTGCCCCGTTCAATCTCCAGGCATGAAGGTGCAGACTCTGGAGGTGGGGGTGTAGAATCTGCCCCTGCGACTGCGAGAGGAGGTCCGCCCTGGAAGGGAGACGGAGCGGACGGCACACAGAGAGTTGGAGAAGGTCTGTGTACCACACCCTTCTTGGCCAATCCGGGGCTATCAAGATGACCTGGGCCCGGTTTTGGCGGATCTTCCTCAGAACTCGAGGAATCAGGGGTATGTGAGGAAACGCGTAAAGCAACTGACCCTTCTAGGACATCTGAAATGCATCCCCCAAAACTCCTTGCGCCGGATACTGGAGGCTGCAAAATAACAGGCACTGCGTGTTCTCCTGAGTAGCAAACAGATCTATCTGCAGACACCGCCACATCTGGAAGATGTAAAGAACCAGATCCGGATGATCGTGGGCGACCGAGTTGCGTCGACTGAGAACATCTGCACGTACATTCAGAACCCCGGCCAAATGATTTGCTACCAAGCAAATATTGTTGTCCTGAAGCCAGGAGAAGAGTGGAAGAGCTTCTCTACATAGAAGGTACGAACCCACTCCTCCCTGCTTGTTTATATACCACATTGCAGTAGTGTTGTCTGTCAGAATCTTGACTGACTGACCGCGAATGGAAGGGAGGAATGCCTTGAGAGCCAGCCGTACTGCCCGCAATTCCAACAGATTGATGTGAAATCTCTGTTCCACAGGAGACCAAAGGCCTTTGACATCCAGGTCCCCCAGATGAGCTCCCCACCCTATTGTGGAAGAATCCGTTACAACTGTGGCCACCGGCGGAGGCAGCGAGAACAGCCTTCCTTGCGACAGGTTGCTGATCGCTGCCCACCACTGAAGATCCACCTCAGTGTCTCTGGTGATCGTGATCGAAACTTCGAGATACCCTTTGTGCTGAAACCACTGCCTGTGGACGCACCACTGAAGAGCCCTCATGTGCCAGCGTGCATGAGTGACCAGCAGTATGCAAGAAGCAAACAGACCGAGCAGACGAAGGACCTTGAGGACTGGAACTACCGCTCCATTTCGAAACATCGGAATCAACGCCTGCATGTCCTGAACCCGCTGGGGCGGAGGAAAGGCCCAATTCAATGTCGTGTCCAGCACTGCCCCTATGAACAGGAGGCGTTGAGAGGGCTCCAGATGAGATTTGGGCACATTGACTGAAAAACCCAGGTCGTACAACAGCTGAGTTGTCGACAGCAGGTGACGCCGCACGAGCTCCAGAGTCTTGGCGTTGATCAACCAATCGTCCAGATAGGGAAACACCGCTATCCCTCTTCTTCTGAGCTCTGCCGCTACCACCGCCATCACCTTTGTGAAGACTCGAGGTGCTGAAGTAAGACAAAACGGGAGGACCGCAAACTGATAATGCTGCAAACCCACCACAAACCGGAGATACTTCCTGTGCGATTTGAGGATTGGAATATGGAAGTACGCATCCTGCAAATCGACAGACACCATCCAATCTCCTTCGTTCAATGCCAAAAGAACCTGTGAAAGGGTCAGCCTTTTGAACTTTTCCTGCCTGAGGAACCAAGTCAAAATCCTCAAGTCAAGAATTGGTCTCAACCGACCATCCTTTTTGGGGATCAGGAAGTATCTTGAATAACAGCCCTGACCCCTCTCCAGCTCGGGAACCAACTCTACTGCGCCTTTTGCCAATAGGGATAACACCTCCTGTTGCAGTAACAGAAGATGGTCTTCTGAACAGAAGGATGGGTGGGGAGGGAAGGGAGTAGGGAAAACACGAAAGGGAAGAGCGTACCCTCTCTTCACAATGTTGATGACCCAAGAGTCTGATGTTATAAACTCCCACATTGGAAGAAATTGGGCAAGTCTCTCCCCTACCGGAGACAAGTGAACAGGGAGTGGTGCAGGACTAAGGCTGCTTTCCCTGCTGCACCCCTTCTGAGGAAGAGGCAGAGTGCTGCTGGGTTGCTCCTCTTGTACGTACTCTGCCCCTGCCTCTGAAGGATCTGTAAGGCAGGGAGCTTGCAGATTGTTGTGGTGACTGGAATCTGCCACGAAAGGAGGAGCCACGTCCAAAACCCTTAAACTTCCTATATGACCTAAAGGAAGAGGAAGTAGCTGCCTGAAGTCCTAACGACCTTGCTGTGGCTTTGCTCTCTTTGAAACGTTCAAGAGCAGAATCTGCCTTTGTCCCAAATAGTTTTTCTCCATCAAAAGGCAAATCCAGGAGAGTCGCCTGCACATCCGTAGAAAAACCGGATGAGCGCAGCCAAGCCTGACGCCTCAATACTATGGATGTACCCATAGCCCTTGCCACAGAGTCAGAGGTGTCCAACCCAGACTGGATCACCTGGGTCGCCGCCGCCTGAGCGTCCGCTAGCAAATGCAACACCTCTTGTGGCAAGTTTGGATGACCTTTTGCTTCCTCCATAAGGGCATGAATATAACATCCCAAAATGCAGGTTGCATTGGTCGACTTCAAGGCCATACTGCATGATGAAAAGGCCTTCTTTGCAGCATGGTTTATTTTCTTTGACTCCCTGTCCGCAGGGGTCCCACAGAACGAACCAGGAGATTACCGGGAAGAGCACGAAGCCTGAACAACCAAACTCTCCGGAGTCGGATGTTTGGAGAGGAAGTCCGGGTCACCTGAAGCTGCACGATAGCGCCTTGCTACCACCCTGCTGACAGCTGTAGAAGTCACAGGTTTCCTCCAAATGTCCTTGATGGGGTCCAGGATAGCATCATTGAAGGGCAAGAGAGGCTCTGCCACCACCGAGGCCGGATGCAGCACTTCCGTCAAAAGGTTCCTTTTCCCCTCAGCAGCCGGAAGAGGAAGATCTAAAAATTCTGCAGCCTTCGTAATTACTGCATGAAAAGATGGAGCCTCTTCATTATACTCCCCAGGGGAAGTGTCAATACCGCTTGCAGTGTCCAGACCCTGAAAATCACCCGAAGGCTCCAAGATTTGGCCCTCCTCCAGATGTTGCCTGCTATATTCCTCTTCCTCCAGGAGGCGCAAAGCTAGACGTCTGGACCGGAGTCTGGACTCGAGACCCGGGGTCGATAAGGTGTCGGCCGATGCCGAAGATCTTCGCCGGCGCCGTTCTTTGGATCTATCTGACGCCGGACCCTCCGGAGCCACAGGCACCTTGACAGTAGACTGGATCCGTGGCGAATCCACCAGCGCCGGAGTCGCAGATGTTGTAGGCGTCACTGGTCTCCTTGGCGACGCCAAGGGCATCGGCACCACAGCGGCTCCAGACAGCAAAAATGGCATGAAGGGCGTCGGCTTGTAAGGAACCGGAACACCCAAATTAAAAGCTAAAGGGCCCGACGGACCCGCATGCCCTCCACCAAGCGCCATGGTGGAAAAGATATTAAACATGGCAATTAAAAATGCCGCAGGATCTGCACCCGAAGCCGGGAAAGCTGGGTATGTTTGCGGTGTCGGCGCCGGCATAGAAGCCGATGATGGGCCAGGCAACTCCTGCTCTGGAGAAGCCACCGGTTCTTGAAGAGGCTCGACTTCAAACACCGACAAAGGTAAAGTCAGAGTCGTAGGAGGCGGAGGAGTGACCGTCGGGCTAATCTCCCACGTCGGACGGCGCTGAGCTTATGGAGATGGAGATGCAGCTCTGGACCTGGACCGACCTCTACTTGATCGGCGCCGGGAGTCGTGCCGGCGCCAAGAGTCTCCATGACGACGATGAGTTCTTGAAGATTTCGAAGAGGACTCTCTCCGATGCCGCCTTTCCTTCCTCTTCTTGGAACGGGCCAGGAACAATTTAGCCTCTCTTTCCTTAAGCACCTTAGGGTTCATGCGCTGGCAGGAACCGCATGACTCGACCTCATGGTCGGAACTAAGGCACCAGATACAATTTTCATGGGGGTCAATGACCGACATCCGACCCCCACACTGGTTACAAGACTTAAATCCAGATTTTCTTGGCTGCAACATTGTAACTACAGATGCGCAACTGTAGCTCCCTGTTAGCCTCGAAGAAAAAACGTTGTTCGAAGGCACGGAAAACAGGGAACTGACGTCTGCACATCGATGAGGGCTTCTTATTGCCTAGATGACGTCATACGGCGTCGCGTGGAGTCGGACTATTGTGACGTCATCGTCGATGTGCAGAGCTAGAAGAAATTTCTGTCGAAGCTGGCGCGAGGGGAGAATTCTTTAGGTGAGTGATCCACAGGTAGGTGTATCCATCAGAAATCTTTTTTAAGGAATATGAATGGAGAATCCCAATTGCAGCAGCACAGTAGTGGGCACACTCATCCCGACCTTCAAAAATATCTCCACACTAGATGACATCTTCTTAAGCCCAGCATTATTGTGCAGATGTTTAAGTCATAAGGTGATCAATAGATCTGAAAGTGACCACCACCCTGTAGCAATAGAAATTGATCTTGGTGCAGTGAGACATCAGACCTACAAGGCCAGTGGACAGCAATTATCAACTAGCTTATGCCTACTGACAAAAAGGACCAAATGGAGCATGGCCTGCAAGGCAAAATGTGATCTATGAAAGCAGGACAATGTCCCATTAAACTTTAAAACCCAGACATGCAAGAACAGTGACCAGTGAGCAAATGCGATTAAGAACTTACATGCTTCTCTATGTAGTCCAGCACATCATGGGTTTGTAGGGAGCAAAAGGCAAAAAGCTGACAAGTTTTTAGCAACTAGGGAATATATACAGAGCAAAAGGAAATGCAAGCAGGCAGAAATGCGATGTAAAAGGAATAAAACACCTGCAGTGGAAGCTCTTAGAAGGCAGGCGAGGAAAGAGTACAAGGGAGTAATATGGAAATTGAAGCACCAGGAGATTGAAGAATGCTGGACCCATTTACATGCATTGCTGCCACCTAGCAAAAGCAGAGAATTTTGTGACTATGTGAAATCTTTGCTACATGCATCTGTAAGTAAATTCAATGTGATACATGCCAGTGATTGGGAAGGCCATGTGGGCAATCTCTATGTGAACCCAGAGTATGCTGATGCCCAGGGTAGTACAGGGTTGCAACATGATTTAGACGGACTAGAAAATACGGCGTTAATTGTCACTCTCAAATCAGCGAAAGTGGTGCTTGGCAGCATCAAGCGGGACAGGGCACCAGGTCCAAATGTTCTTCCAGGGAGCATCCTCAGAGGGGATCAAGACTTTTGGGCTGAACCTTTGACCACTCTTTTTAATGACTGTTTACATTCCTCTGTGGTCCCAGAGGCCTGGAAAGGCTCAATATTGCACCCAATTTACAAAAAGGAGACTCCACTCTTCTTGAAAACTACAGGTTAATAGCCCTACTGGATGTGGATGGCAAGGCCTACGCAAGGGTTCTGCTTCAAGAGCTTGAAAACTGGATCGCCAAAAATAACATCATAACTATATACAAAACCAGTTTTAGACCTAGCTCTTCCACCCTAGATCATGTTCTTGCTCTTTCATACCTAGGCCAGAAAGTACTGAAATCATCAGCTCAGCCGCTTTTTGCTTGTTTTATAGACTGTAGTGCAGCTTTTGATGATGTGGTGTGCCACATCCTCTGAAAGACGCTGGCAGCCAAGGAAATTGTTAGCATCTATAATTGCACTTTATTCCGACACTTGGGTAAGAATCAAGATCACAAATACACGTTACCAAAAAAAATTCATACTAACAAAGGATTAAAGCAAGGCTGTGTCATCTCCCCTACTCTCTTTAATCCGTACACGGCTTACTTTGGCGCGGAATTGCTCAGAGGAAATACACTCCCCCCAAAATTGGGTAAGACAGTGCTCCCTATAATTCAAGATGCGGATGACCTGGTCCAGCTTGGTCAGTCCCGGATAGGGTTGTAAAGGGGCCTGGATATGTTACATAGCTACAATGAATATAATGCATTAAGGGCAAATCCGGCAAAATCCAAGTTGTTGGCTTTTGGATCTCAGACCAAAAAACATCAAAGAGATTGGAAACTCAGCATGTTAAAAATAGAGACGGAAGAAAAGTATCACTACCTTGGAATTTGGTTATCATACACGGTGAAAATATCATATCAGGTAGCTGCACTGAGAACTAAGGCAGAACCACATATGCTTCAGTAAAACTCTATCACCGGCTCCAATCACCAACATCAGAGGCAATCAGGAGAGTTAATAAAGCGAAATTACTACCTGCAGTCTCCTATGGTCACCTTGCGTATCTTAGCAGGCTGATAACACCGCTGGAGAAGTGCCAGATGAGAGCCTATAAAAGGATATTTCAGGTTCCTAAACCAACCAGACATGGAGGGATACACCTGGAATTCAATACAATTTGAATGGAAATAAACTGCAAAATAGATATAATAAGGCTCTTCCAGTGTGTTTGCAGGGCCAGTACCGACAGCTTGAGTGGGTCCCTGAAAGTAATCTTTAAAGACCAATCTAGTAGCTGAGCCATACATCTCAGGCAAGCCAGGGAGTTCTGTAACTTGGCTCCTTCCTACACATTGGATACTCTCATAACGAAGGCACTGCTAAAAAAGACCTTGAAAGAGCTGAGTGTGCAAGCGTCTAGAGAAAATGACAGTGCCATAATCCGGAGTATTAGCAGAGCCAAGGGTTTAGCCAAGTCTCATACAACCATTAATGGCCAACCGTATATGAAAGCAGCAGTGGGAGCCCCTGCGTTCCAGAGTATTTTGCCAATGTGTCCCTTAACACTCCCTGTTTGGGAATTTAGACGCAACTGGAAGTCTTCACAGTGATACTTTAAAGAGTGTACCCTATGTAATTACCATACTGAATCAATAATACATTTCGTATGTTGTGGTCTTTGCATGGCCATAGAGAGACGTCAACTATTAAAACCTTTATTCTTGAAACATGTCTGAGAACATTCAAAGAAGCTGTAAAATATATATTTACTGCAGTGATCCCTCTGGAACTGGCTTGGGAACTTTTTCACCACAGTGAGAAAGGCTTTACAGCTTGCTTAGGGCCAGCAACGTATGGGAATCAAAAGGGGTGGTGTGGCCCCTAAAGGAACATTATTGTTGAAATGGCTCCTACCTCCATGCTAATCTTACTTTTACCTATGATGGCTTTGACCTCTGTGTTCAAGACTATGGTGCTGCAGATATGACAGGGGGCTCTCATTTGAACTTCTGGATTGTTTTATTCTGCTTCACATTTGTGTTCTTCATATCCTGTTGTATCTTGCTTTTACTCTTACTTCAACTTTTATCATCCCTATGATGGCACATGTCTCTGTGTTTTAATGTGTTGATTTTGCAATCATTTCTTGGGGAGTCAATTCTGAAACCCTATCACTCTTCCTTGTACTCTGTTTAATCTGTCTAGGATAACATATGCTCATTAATGAAATTGGTGGTTTACACTATACCATGACATACAATTTATTGGATTCTAGATACATCTGTTGGAGTGCAATATGATGATATGGTAATTGTTCAAGCCTAGACTTAGCTCCATCACTGAATGTCCAAGTGAATTGATAGACAGAATGCATTCTGCAGTATTTGACTCCCTCTGGAGGTAGGAGTCACTTTTTATTTTATTGTGATCCTAGACTCTTGGGACAGTATATGATAAAAGAGTTGACTGACAGGAAATTATCATTGCTGTGATTATAGTATTTTATCATAACATACGACAAGATGTATTTTACTTTATGTGTTTTTATTGTATTTTGCCCAGTGATTTTAAGTAATCTTGCAATAAAGTTACCTACCTACCTACCATAGGTTGGAGGGAGACTTGGATCAGAAAGCTGCTGGGATGGACTTTGTTACTATCATCCCCTAACTGCCATTGTGAGATGTCAAAAGTAGTCATAGTATGTAGCTTGTTGGGACAGATAGGGGTACAGGTATTTTGGATGCTTGTTGGTGGTATTGTGTTATTTTCCCAGTGGTAAGATCCTCATCCGAATTGACTTAGCATGCCATAGCTCCAGTTTGTGTGACAGGATCTTCTACTGGTCAGCATACTTTGTGTTGTGGAAATCCAGTGTTCCATGTTCCATGGTGACCTGTGGTTGTATGACTCTTCTGTAAATACAGAGTCCACGTAGTTGGCCCCTTTAATCTCATGTGTGCAGTTAGCACCTGTGTAATACCTAATGTACAAATATAGCAATATTTCTATTTTAGTGGATCAATACTGCAGACAGTCATTTGTGGAATACAGCGGGCAGCTGCCAGTGTCAGCTCACTCTAATCACAACTATGTGCTGGCGTAAAAAGTGGATATCTTTTACTGTGTGGACCATACATTTAGGTGGGGAGTAGCTCCAGAAAACAGGTGAAGGCAGAGTCATTAGGAACAGAGCCCAAAACAATCAGAATGCGCATCATATTTTACAAGCTCTGCCCCAAACGAATTTGAAAACAGAGAGAAATGTGACAATAAATCTGTTCTGGCTCGCTCATTTAGTCACAAGCAGGCTTCCCTGTAAAATAGCCTCTGTGTAGGAAGTGGTAGCAGAGATCATTGTCTATCCAGTAGGTTTCATGGTGTAACAATAGTAAGATAATTCTGGTGGTTGACTAATGATTGTTTGAATCATAAAATAATTTAGAGAGAGTTAACGTGCCTCCTACAGAAACGAGCATTTGCAATGCAACGGGTCTCGCGTTTGCTTGAGCAGGAGCAATTAGCATTGTAAACTCCTAACAGGACTTTTCTTGCCACATACACTGAAAGTGAAAATAAAACAGTTTCACATAACTAACTGGACTTCTCTTGCCATATAAACTGAAAAGTAAATGTTTCACATAAGCGAGCTCACGGCCGCCATCAGTGCAAAGCAGACACACAAAGGGAAATAAAAGTTCACTCGTAGTGAAACCTATGGCAAAAGTGCAATTATCCATGTAACCCAAAAGTGCAATTATCGACGTAACCTGCAAAAGTACAACTAACTATGTAACAGGGTCGATGTCATGCAAAGCGCTCGACTTCTGCCCAGCGAGATCACACTGCGAAAAAAGAGAAAAAGTGGTCCCAAAACCAGACTGAAAACATGGAGCCTCGTATGTTTTCAGTATTTGGTCACTGCGCTCGAGGAGGGCTAAACACCAGAAAAAGCATGACTTGTACATGCTTCTCGCTAATGAAAGCATGCAGATTTGAAAAGGCAAGCTCACAAACCAAGGAAAGATACTGAGGTGACATGGGCGTGGTTTGAAACCCAAATAGAGATTACAACATGGGACAGAGCGCTTTGCGCTCGCTCGTAAAAATCATGTAGGTGTAGGTAGCTGATTTGTATTTTGTGTAAGAAAGCAGAACGGGTTGATGCTTTTGTTACAGAAATCATTGTGTTATCTGCAAGTAATAAGTTACAAGACTGTTAAAATATTTCAAGTTAGCTGTGGTCCATTGGAAACAGCTCCACGTAGCCAGCGAGGCATACCTTTGAAACCGTCTAGGTTTTACATCAGTGGTTCACAATACTGTGGTTGATAAAATTCGTTCCAAAGGGTGAAAATAACACTTAAAGCGCATAGAAATTAAATGTGTATTTTGTTATATAAATGGTCATTGTTTGTGTATTTGCACACAACACAAAAATACTTGCCATTCCTAAAGAGTATACACAGATATTCATATCTCACACAAACTCACAGCCTAGAAAGTCCCAAAAACATATCAATCGATATTTATAACTCATGGACCCGTGAAGTGCCACTGCGTGGCTGTAACAGTGATGGGCCGGTGGGTTTAGCAGCCAGTGTGAAGTTCCAGCTGTGCTCTGTTTGACCTCACACTGCTCCGAAGGTCAGGTCACACTTGGACAGTGAGACATGCAGCTGATCGCGCATTAAATACAAATAAGAACCCGCAGCACCTTTTCGCAGTGAATCACACTGAATGGAAGGGGGTGCTGCTGCAGGTGTGTCAGTCTCGGAACTCTGCATAAGGCACAGTTGGGATGATTTAGTAGGGCCAGTCCCAAACCCGGATCAGCTCAAGAATAGCTGCAGCAACCAGACTACGGATTGTTGGCACTTTATTCCACCACTACCTGCACGGGTTTACCTTTTGGAGCTGATGCCGAGGTGCGCGGTGCTGGTGGGGCGGTAACTCTGCACCCATACCGGGAATGTGCAGCACACAACATCAATTCAGTGTTGTCATGGATTCATTCCCTTAGTATGGGGAATACCAGGGGGACAGTTTACCATACGGAATGTCATACTGTAGTCCCTTTTCCGTGGTGATTAGCGCTCCCGTTTACTACCTGCACCAAGGATGTGGTATGAGAGTGGGGGCTGGTGGCGGGTGTGAAGAGGGACGTGGGGAGTGTAGGAGAGGACATTGCCTGGCATGCGGAGCACTGCAATCTCCCCCCATGCTTTGTGAGGAGGAGTTCATGCCGGGGGCGAGATACTGGCCTGGCAGCACTGCAACCCATTCCCAAGGTTTATTTCACCAAATCAGTCACCGCTTCCAGCACCTGGTAAATCCGGGTACAGCAACGATGCCCCTCCCATAATTGAGGGGAGCCGATCACCACAGTGGAATTCTGTTCTGCTCACCTTGTAATTGGGTCCTCTAAGGGGACTTCCCTGGGAGTGTTTGGTGTTCCTCCACCAGACTTTCCAAACCCTTTTCAAGAGAGGCGGAGAAACTCCGCAGAGGGAACGAAGATACTGACACATCTTGGGACACCCTCGGGCGTCACTCTATGAAGGCCACCTGTGCCACGTTTCAGGGTAGCAATCACTCTTCTGTTGTGGTTCAACAGTGCACCTCTCCTGCACTGGCCGGATGCAAACTGTACTCGTTTGCAGCTTATATGCCTGGAGCGCTTATGTAATTCTATGCTTTGTGGCTTTCCTCTGGACAAAGTTTGCTTGGCCTGCATAAGGTGGAAAACCGCACCAGGGACATTATCACCAGCCTTCTACAAGGTTAAAGGTGTGACCAGAAGACATACTAGCATTTTTTTCTCAGACACAATTTTATTCACAGAATAATTATTTTATCAAACACGTGCTTACCACAACAATAAACAAGACACCTTTTGAAATGGCCTTAAAATAAAATGAGGGCTACACTCTAGCTCAAATATTAGTATTTAGTTGTTGTGCATTTCTATCAGGTAGATGCGCTAGGCAGTTGGAGTTAAACACCGATATCGAACTTAAACCAAGGGGGGTATAAGGTGTGCAGATTGTTGACACAGAAATACTAATGAAATTATTAATGAATATTCATGTGTTTTGAGTGTTGGATTTGCACAGAAAATGTACTACCTTAGAGAAAAATAATGCACACATTTGAAGGTGCGCATACCAGAGTGGCTACCAATGTTCACGAAGTGTTGTTATTCATGGCTTATTAACGTGAAATGTTGAGCTTGTGTTTGATTAATGTAGTAATATGTCATATTAAGGGTTATGCAATATGTATTCGCTTTATTAATCGCAGGCCTTAACTTAGCGAGGTCCTTAGCCTAGTTGCACGGCCTCATGTCAAGCTGCATTTCTTACGAGTTTTATAAAATGGATGCTTAGAGAATTAAATTGTGATTTTCCACCGGTCTGACCATGTTCTCGTAGCTGAAGTTAGTTCTCATGAGAAACTGCTTGCTAGAAGATGATGTAGTTGCTAGTGAAACAATATTTAATGTAATGTGTGTATGACTGACCTTCCAAGGAGAAGACAATGGATGCACTGACTGGAGTATAAGCTGCAACAATATTGATACCTGACGAGTTTAATGATGGGAGCAGGACAAAAGGGGCCGATCCTTGACATGTGAACTGTGTAGTAGCAAAAATGAAGATTTGACGTTTCAGGTTCATTGGACCAAGAGTGAACATGCGATCCCCTGACCAATTAGGATATGGGAAGTAGTTTTGGGAAATCTAACTTGGCCAGACTGCACAGATAGGAGAGAGGCCATTCTGCTATATTCTTCTTAACTGTCTTGAGAGTTTAGCTATATTCTTTCAAACTGCGTAGAGAGGCTTTGCTTTTCTGAACTTTGATGCTGAAGCCTGATGTATTGCTGACCAAACTGATGCCCTGTTGATGAAGACTGTCACAGCTTGCTGAACCATATTGAGAACAGCTATACTGTTATCGTTACTGATTGTTATGTCTATTTGCTTTTGTTTCTAGGTACCAACTGCTATTTTGATAGAGCCATAGTTAGATGTTTTTCCAAATTTGTGTTGACTAAATTGTTTTGCATGAAGTCCAAACATGCTATTCTAATCTGATGTTAGTTAGGGTTCTCACTGATGAAGTTCGCTATATATAATAACAGTTGATGTCTTTTCTTTGCTGAATCTAAGTGTACATAATATTATTTGCGCAGTTATTCTTTCTACTAATTTGCACTGTAACTTTGGAATGTGTAGTAGCTCAAGCTTTGATTAGGTTGCGATTCTTTTGCTGCTTTGGTCAGCCAGTGTTGTTCCTGTATGTTTATCATTTGATTTTGAGATTAAGGGCCTGTTGTATCAAAAATTTTTGCATTCGCACACTGTGTGAATCACAAAAATTGGCTGTTTGCGAATACAAAAATGGCAAATAAGAATGACATTCGCAGTGCGAAAATAAGGAATCGCTAAAATAGCAATTCCTTGCGACTGCGACATGATTTTGCGTGTCGCAATCTGCGTATCGTAAATAGCGACATGATTTAGCGAATCGCTAGCTGCGTTACGCAAAGTGCGACCTAGATTTGTTAATCGCAGATAACGATCTGCAAAATCATGACGCTATTTGCGATACACAGATTGCGACACACAAATTCAATTTCGCAATGCGATGAATAAAAAATTCGCAAACAGCGAATATTCACAGAATGGCCTTTTGCACATGCAATTTACCTCAAATTGAAATCAGGTGGTAACCAGGTGCAACCTATATAAAGAGGCCCAGAAGGACTCAGCCTCTTTTCCACAATTGCTGCACTCTACGTGATGGTGAGGAGAATGAGGATCCTGGCAGGTTTGAGGAGAGGGAGGATGAGACAGGAGATCATTTTCAGAGTGCGCATAGCCCTTTTTGACAAGACAGAGGAGGAAATTTATGAGAAGTACAGGTTAAGCTCAGCCATGATACTTGACCTGATAGCTGATCTACAACTCCTACTGCAGCGCACCACACACAGGACCAATAGTATACCCATCCACGTACAGGTATTATGCTCCCTGCACCTATTGGCCTCAGGGAGCTATCAAGGGGTCATAGCAGGAGGGTCTCACAGAGTGCCCTCTCACGACTTTTCAATGCATTTCTCAATGCCATGCTGAGCAAAATTCAACAGCACATAAGATTCCCCAACACCCACAGGAATTTCTACAGACAAAATTCAATTTCTACTAGATTGCCCAATTCCCACTTGTCATAGGTGCCACCGATGGGACACATGTAGCAATCTGCCTCCATCGGCCACCGAGTATGTTTATCGGAACCGTAAGAACCGTCATTCCATGAACATACAAGTAATTAGCAATGCCTCCAACATCATAATGGATCTCGTGGCCAGATACCCAGGTAGCACACGACTCGTACATCTTTCACCACAGTGGAATTCACACAAGACTACGAGCTGGGGAGTTTGGCGAAGGATATCTACTGGGTAATTTGATAGTTGACAATGTTGCATTTATGTATATGTGACGTCAGATATCACAAGTACTCATTTACTCACTTCATTCCAGGAGACAGTGCTTACGCAGTGCAGACTTATATATTGACGCCCTACTAGAGCCATGCAACGCCAGCCAAGAGGAGGTACAATGCTGCATACAGGGCAACCCACAGTGTGGTGGAGAGGACCTTCGGACTGCTGAAGAGCTGCTTCAGGTGCATCCATAAGAGTGGAGGTGCACTACAATACAGCCCAGAAACGACCTGCAAAATTGTGGCTACATGTGCTATGTTGCACAAATTGCAACGACAAGGGGCATACCTGTAGAACCCACGGAGCCGGACTCAGATGAGGATGGTGATCCATTACCACCCCTTCACCCATTAGACCGGAGCAGTGCAGCAGATGGAAGGCAAAGACGTTCTGACATCACACACACTCATTTCTGATGTAGGTAATGACAACACCACTTCAATTTTATGTATTTCTGTAGTTAGCATCTTTATTACCTTGACTTCAAGTAACATATGTGTCCATAGGACATAGCTATGCACTATAGGCAAACATGCAAGTAACAGTGTCACACTATTAGCATCATAGTTTAACTGTATTTCTACATGTTAAGGTAGTCCCCCTGTAGCCCTCAACATTACTTCCTGCGTCCACGCACTCCACTTGAGTGTTCAGTGGCCTCGCTGGCACATCTTGTAGCGGGTTCCAAGACAGTACTGTGTCTAGTACTGCGACGCCTAGGATCCTTCACAGGGGCTGTAAGGCTGCTGAGGCTAGAGAGCTCCTCACTATCCCCACCACCAAGTTCGCTATTTGTAGCACTGCGTGCTGTCTGCATTGCATCAAGAACATTGGTTATTTGCACCAATCCCTGTGCAACGTCCCGACTGCAATGTGCCATCTCCACCTGTATGCCCACAGCACATTGTGATATCAAGGCAGTTGAGCTAGCAAGCTGAATGACCGATCTGCAGAAACCATCAAACCTTCCCATAAATTGGTGATGGCGCCTACGGTGGCTGACACGCTCCTGATGAATCTCAGTGCAGAGTTCCCTAAAGGCGTTTGTCAACTCCTTTGTGTTTTCTGCTGCTGTTTGCTGTCCCTCATTCAGAGACTCCAACTGCTTGTGCATGGATCCCATGTTTTCATTGAGTGCCTCCAACTGCTTGTGCAGTACTCCCATATAGTCATTGTGAGACACCAACTGCCTGTGCATTGACCTCATGTGTTTGCATTGCAGGCGCTGCACTTTCATCATGGAAGCTTCAAGGCCGCCAAAGATTGATGGGCCCTCTCCTTCTTCTGTGTACTATCTGCCTGCATTGTGACGCCTCCTGAGGGGAGTTGACTGACGCTGGGGCAGGGACTGATGTTTTCCTGTGGATCTAGCCTCTGGGGGTGGTGCATTTCATCTGAGTCCAGGTTATACTCTGGGAGAGGTAGCACCCTTGCCCTGCATCTAGTTAGTGCAATACTGAAGGACTCACTGGTGTTTGAGTCAGACAGTGGCTGTGTTTCGCTATCTCCCACAGGGCCCGGGACATTTACGACGACAATGTGCAGGATGTCATTTATGAATATTTCACAAAATGTTGCACAATAGTAATTAATGTACACTAACATTGTATCACTGTGAGTTGTTTGTGTTGTTCCTCTGTGTGGCTGTACACTAATTTGCTATATCTGTGGGATTAACACTTTAGGGGTGTGGATTACCACTCCCATAAGGCATTGTTGCGTTGTATGTAAGATGTGGCATGGACTACTTATCACAATGCATTGAGCTAATAGCTATTTTCTAAGGGGCATTTGTACATGCACATATGGGAATACACATCATTACTTCCTTTACCTTTGCTGGAGTTGGGTGTCCCTGAGGTGTCAATGTCAGTGACACTACTGACAGCTTCAGGAAGCAGTGTGGACTCCACCTTGTCTTCCATTGGTGTAGACGGTGTCTGGGTGGGTGGTCCTCCACCGGTGCTCCTTGTCTACTTTAGCCTGCTGGCCACGCTCTCTTTGGCATGGGAACGCAAGTCATACTATCGCTTGCGTATCTCCTCCACAGAGCACTGTACAACACCCACTGCGCATATTTTGGTCTGGATTTCTGACCACAGTTTCCTCTTCTCACCTGGTACCTAGAGTGAGTTCTTCCCAAAAAGTTTGTTGTGGTTCCTTACCAGTTCCTCAGTGAGCACCTCCAATTCCTGCTCACTGAATTTGAGCTTGTACTTCCTGTCTTCTTTCTCCTTCACATTCCCATCATTGGCCATGTTCCTGTTTGGTCCTGGCTGGCTCACACAACTGCCTCACTGGGCTGTGCTTCTCTGCCTGCTCCTATGGGTGTGGCTCCTGGAAACAGCATGGGCTGACTCACTTCATGGTTGTGATGTCATCAGCCTATTCCGGTTTGCCGTTTTCGCAATTTGCAATTTTCAAGTACCGATTCGCTAATTTTTTTGTGATTCGGTATTTGCAAGGCGCAAATTGCGTTTGCGAATTTTAAGAAATCGCTATTACCGACTCGCAATTTTGATACATCCCATTTTGCATTTCTAAAATAGCGATTTTTTTAAATTCCCTATTTAAGAAATGCAAACCGGGAGCTTTCTACATCTGGCCCTAAGTTACTTGACATTAGCAATGCTAATATAGGAAATAAACATTCTAACTTTTACATAAAGGTGTGGTTATTCATGGCCGAGATGTCATGGGAATTATTGATTCCTATTGATTATTGATGTCAGTGATTGTTGATGTTATTGATCTGTTTTGATACCGGATATATGATGGGAAAAACTCGAGGCGCAGTCAAAAGGTCCTTCGCCTATTCGCATCTCCCTTGTAAGTTGACTTATAAGGTGTGACGCGCTAACAAGAGCACTTCGCACCCTGCCCTATGCCCACTAGAACACAAAGATACAAGAGACGCAAGCGGCGCATTTCTAGAAAGCACCGACACAGTATACATTTTCATTCGTCTGAGATTTGTAACTGCCGAAGGTTGTTGGTACTCCAAATCAGTTTGCGGCCTGCCTTCTCGGCATGTTCTAATTATGGTTAGCTATTGAATAAATCCATTCCAAATATGATATGGAGGCCGCTTATGCCACTCATTAGAAAGAAAGTGTGTGAGAGCTGACAGGAGTTCTGTCATTAGCCAAGCTTCCGTCATATTTTCGAGAATGGCGAGCGGAAAGATAATGGCGTGCTAGTGCGAGCTTAATTTAGCATGACTGTTAAATAATGCATTATTTGATGAATGGAGCTTATTATTCCTTCTCACATTATTGAATGCACTTTACGAGACGCCTTTTCTTAAAGTAGAATATTCACGGGTTCATTTACGCCTTTTTCCAGCGCCCTGTTGTATCCACTGTAAATAGTTTTCAGGTCAAAAATACCCGTTGCACAAAATGGCACCTGCTGACATTAATAACCAGATATTGTCTTGAAAGAACTATGCATCCTAAGTATGGTCGCTCACTGTGAAAAAATAAGATAATTTTCTATAAAAGCAGTCTACTTTTTTTAAAGTTGTAATTTGGGGAGATGGCTCATTGAGTCAAGCGACCTCTGCTGAAATCCATGCGCAAACTTTCAGGGTACATTGTCGAATCCTGACAGGGCGTGACACACTCCTTCATACCTCCGGTTCGATAAATGGAGTACCATTGTGTAATAATGACATCTGTTAATTACAGTCCTTCTAAATAGCCAATCTGTGGTAGCAAGTGTTGTATAAAATATGTTGCTATTAGGAGCATAAGTATTACGGTCAAAATTGGAAAAATGGAAAAAAAGGGAGGTCCAGATTGTCATTATTATTTAGCTGGAGCTGGGCAAGCCCCAGTGAAATCTGCTGGCTGTGTCCTAGCGTCATCTACTTACACCAGGACATTTTCGTGGCACCATCACTTTGTGTGCTTTATGGTCAGAGCAGCCATCTGCAGGTGTGAGGGAGGACTCTTATTTTCTATTCCAGTTGGACTCAACACAAATGTCTCACTTACAGGGCCAACAGCACCCGCTTTGTTTGAGTCTAATTCCGTTTGCGACCTAGCTGTTTCCTAATTCCTTGATGGCAACGCTATGGATGAGACAAAGGCACTGATGTCATTTAGCGGTCGCCAGGGGTCGCAGCTGGGCCCCCTGATTAGCCCTTTGTAACCACTAGCACTGTCTTTTCGACCCCTGGCCTCAGAGGTCACAAATTCATTTCCAGGAACACAGTGTCAGCCAGTGGCTTTACAAAGGCCTCCGCGGCCCCAACGGTGCAGGGGCAAGCTCCAGGGGGCCCCCTCAGCACAGTACACTGTGCACAGGCTGTAGGCTCCTGACTGGGTCCAGGGCCGAGGGGCCTCCCTCAAGGTACTTTTCAGGAGGGCCCCCTCAAGTTTTGTTATGCCACTGGTGGCAGCTCGCCTTATGGACGTCAGTTGGGGCTTCACTATTTTTGTTTTCTGTCAGTTTATTAAACTAATAATGAACAATAATATATTATTCACTATTTGTGTAATACAAAAGGAGTACAATTAGCTGGAGTATGCCCTTCCATGGCAGCTGAAGTATGTTTAAAAAAGCTTTTAAATGTATGTTGTGTGTGTGCTTGCGGGCGAGAGTGTGTTTATTTGAGAGTGTGCCTGTAAGTGTGAATTTGTGTGTATGTTTAAGTATGTGTGTGTGAGTGAAAGTGGAGGGGACTGGGCATGTGATGTCACTGCTGCTACCCCTGGCATTTCGATGAGCTGACATCCATGGACAAAGGGCCTGATTTAGAGTTTGACGGATGGGTTACTTCATCACAGATGTGAAGGCTATTCCATCTGCTCTAGTGGGATGTCCATAGGATATTATGGCATCGTAATACAGTGGACGCAATATCCTTCAGGTTTGTGGCGAGTAACCCGATCCGCCAAACTCTAAATCAGGCACTAAGTTTGTCACTTCAGAAGTGAGGCATAAACTAGGATTTGGATGCAAATGTTTTACTTTTCCAGGCTAAAAAGGTATAGAAAATTATGGGGTTCAAGTAATAGTTCATTTTTGAAAACCACTGCACTTTCACTGAGGCCAGCTGGTTTTGCACTTTCACTGAGGCCAGCTGGTTTTTGTGTTACCTCTTCTTCACTTTATGAAATACCAGGTTTTTCAGTGACACCTAAACACATAGGCGCAAATAGTGGGTGCTAACAACTAGCAAATACTGGCCCAGGGTTACTAAAGTTCGCGCAGGTGCCAGCGAGTGTAGCCCTCCACACATGGTTCTTGACACATGTAGTTAAATAGAGGCTACCTTTTGCTTTATGTTGCACGAAAGCTCGCTCCACTGCAGCCAGGCCTCATTTTCCTGGCAGGAAGGCATGCTGGCTTGCTCGGCTGTGGGTGGATGCAGAGTCAACCAGTCACGTGATTGTTTACAGAAGCTAGGTCATCATGTAACATAATCCACCTATGTGGCTGCCACTGATGGTGGCTGAGAAGAGGAATGGCCTCTTACTAAAGAGGACAAGAGGGTAAAAAAACCATTTGCTTAGATTTTATAGGGATGAGTATAGACTGTAATACGTATACGTAGTATAGCTAGAGTCGATACTCCCCATTGGTAAAAATTATGCCTGTGTAATTATAGATGCGATAGGTCATGTGCTAGGCATCACGTGACACTTGCCTTCACCTGGACCACTATTGTTTGCAAAATGAACTGTGTGTAACGAGTCATTCGAGAGTCGCAAAGAGTAGGAGTGCTTTAAAATAAGCGCCAGTGCTCAGCACCAGCAAAGGTTGCCTCAAACGAGATACTATTCACATAATAAACCACCTATACGGTTCACATCAAATATGGACTTGTCTCTTGGTGCTTGAATGATAGATTTCCTTACTACCTAACTAGACTGCACTTACAGTATTGAGCTCTGAGAGATGGAAAGACAGGCCAGTCACGCCAGTATTATAAGCTGTGACCTCAATTACTTAGGTCTGTGTGATGGATACTGCAGTAAGGTAGTCACATACCAAACTGTACACATCATCTGGTTTGAAGGTAAGCAAACATGAGCCCTATTCAGGTAATTGAACATAAGGCGCTTCCTAGACCACGTAGACCCTGCAAGAATCACACGCACACTCGGACCTCTGCGGTGCAAGCTCAAAGTTGTTTTGGGACGTTTAATAGCTACGCATACATTTGCATCTACTTTGCATGTGCATGTAGTGAAACGTCTAACTCGTGCTTCTTGCTTTCGCATTCAGTTACTTGTGGATGAATTATTAACTTAATGGAGGCTTTGTGTGCTTCCGAGAGGAAGAACTTTGCAGGTTCCCAGCACCAATATACTCTGACATCCATGCCATACAGAACAATATGAAGCTGGAACTGCCGGAGAGGGCCCGAGGGGCAGAAGTAGTAAATCCAACGGAAACTATGTCATTGCTGTCTTCTTATATTACGTTAAATAATCAATTATCATGGATAGATGTCTTTGCAAATCCATATCACTAAGGCTTCAAATTTCATTTTATTAACTTAATTCAGATTCAATCAATTTCCATTTAGGGTTGGTCCATGAATCTTACTCGAGAATGTAACATATCAGTAGGCTGCACACCTGTTCCACTTAAGATTTTAATTAATTCACACTTATTCAGATTTAAGATGTGTGTCACTGAGAGGAAAACCACATGCACTTCCGGGATTTAGCATTTTCACTCCAAGGGCCTCATGCTAGTAACATATTAATATTAGATAAATACATGAAGTCATAACGACGCAAAAGAGCCGCAAGTCAGTGGCTTAAAGTTTAATGTATTTTAATAGGAATTATTTTTCATTTTACAATTTACATAAAAATGTCGCAGGAATAGTGCTTTTTGAAGACATCAAGTCTTGTGTTAGGAGAAATGTCTTCCTCTCTGAAACTACGCTATTAAAAATCGTTCACAGTCGCCTGGGCAAGCTTTTTATTGTGACATTTAAAAGTCAATAATGTTGTGATAGGCTACAAAACAGTGTCAAAGGGATTTGGCTCTTCTTGGTAGTAAGGATAAAATGTAAGCCAGAATGGGAAGGAACGATAAAACTCCTAGTCACGTAGAGATGGTCTTCTAGGTTAACTTGGTGTCATAGATAGGGTAAATCATTTGAAGACGAGTCTCACTGAGGAGCTCATAAAACATTTGTCAGACTCAACCATCTCTTGATAATATAAGGGGTCTCTAACCTTTTCTGTAATAGGAGCTACATATGTTCTATGAAAATTCTCTCAAGCTACTAATATTATTCCAGATGCTGTAGTAACAACATCAGACTAGGTTACATTAGTCGCCACCTTATGAAGATTGCCATCAGCAATCTCCTCTGTGCATCAGGCACGGTTGCCCTCAGTAATGTAAATAAAAAAAGTGCTTTGTCAGTGTGGAATGCTTCTAAATGGGTGGTAAACGTCAGTTATAGCTGCTATGGCAGAGCCTCAAGTTAATAATATTAGTAATAGTCTACCCAACACCATTTGATTTTTATCACTCAAATACCAGCTATATATATATTTTGGGAGTTAAAAAGTTTTTCTTCAGACATCACGTCTTGAACTTGGAAAACACACACATTTGCATTTCAAGTACATGTTTTTCAATTTTGGTATACATACTTTTGCTTGAAATACCAAGCAAAAGATCCTAATTTAGTTCACTGGGCTGCATACAGGAGAGCTACTTACAAGTAGCCAAAGATTTACCTGTAGCTCGCAAGCTACTCACGGGAAAAGCATGTTTTAAACACAGGCCACATTGAACTCACTATGCACATCCCACCATGCATGTGACTGATAGTGCACCCCAGGCATCAGCCAGGAAGTTTAATAAAACCTGGTTGGACTTGGCCCTCCCTGTACCCTCAATTCTTTTGCCTTCACTCCTCCTAGTTTTGCTGAATTCATTTTTGTTGGCGTTAGTACTCTGTGCACCCTTACTATTGCTAATCAATGCTAAAGTGCTTGTGTTCTGTCCTTTAAGTATTGCATGCTCTGTCCTTTAAAAATAGGCTTATTCCTGATTGTCATATTTAATCTACTTGTAGAATGGCATACCACATACCCAAGGCCGTAAATTAAAGGTTACTGGTGGGTCTGTGGCACTTATTGCGCCACCCATATATGTAGCCCCTTAAACACGAAACTCCACAAATCAACACACCTGAGGAAACCTTACATGCATCCACTTATCAAACTTGGAAAAAACTCAATCTTGAATGCTTAGAAAAACAACAAACATCCAAAACAGATCTAGACACAATAAATTCAGTTAAAAAATGTTATGAGTGGCTACAGGAAGCTTTTAATATCCTAATATCACAAGCACTTTGGAGAAATACAAAACTAAAAAGATAAAACAAAAAATTAGAAAGCTGCAGCGCACATGGCTCAAAACAAACCGCAATCAAGACAATTTTCACCTCCACAAACTTAACAAAATTTACAAGTCAACAATCAAAAAACTAAAAAAGTGCTATTCAGACAGAATTAAAAATGCTAAATGTGCAAATAAAGAATTTTTCAAAATTCTCAACGAATTTAGTAGACCTAAGGAACTCATCACATTACTAAAGAATGCACTGACTAACTGACAAATCATTACACAAACAAACTAGACATGTTGGACTCCTATTTAAAACAAAGGAAAACCACCAGCATCAACCCATTTCCAACAGTCCCCTCCAAGAGCAGGCTATTTCAGCTTCTGCATTCCTTCAACCAATTATCACAAAGAATTTATGGATATTGTGAATGCAAACAGGCCAGCTGGCTTCCCCTTTGACCCTTGCCCACCACAAATCTTCAAGAACATACATTTAACTTCCTCTACTGCCAAGAATCATCAATAATACTTCAACTACAGGAATCTTTCCAGAAGACCTGAAAAGGCATACACACGCCTATTACATAAAACAAACCTGGACCTGCATGACCCCAGCAACTACAGACCGATTTCAAATAGACCTTTCCTGGGAAAACTGATTGAAAGAGCAGCATTTGCCCAGATGTCCAATTCTTTGAAAATAACTCCATACTTTCCGACTACCAAACAGCGTTCTGCCCATGAAGAGGCACAGAATTTGCCCTCATTGCCATCTGGGACAACCTTAAAACACAGTAGATGGGAACACGGTCGCTGCACTACTTCTCTTGGTCCTTTCCGGCACCTTTGACACAGTTGACCATGACACTCTAGTACAAAGATTCTACGAAGCCGGCATAGAGGGGGCTGCTCTCAACTGAATCACATCCTATCGTCAAAACAGGGCAAATGTCAGCCATACTCTCCCTTACTCATTAAACTGTACTACACAAAAGCACGGGTCAACGTCTACATGAAATCATTACTGGCAATGATCAATTAATTTCAGCTCACATGCCATAACTATGCAGATAACACACAAATTACAATGTTGTGGGGACTTTGAGCCACTGGAGACTTTGTGCTCAGGAGGCGGCCCTTGCAGCGTTACCACCACCTGCATAGAGGGAGCGCTATAAAGTGCCTGTTGGAGTCCCACTGCATGGGAGAAGCATGGCAGCTGTGGGGAGTTCGAGCCCTAGGAGACACTTATGCTTAGGAGGCGCCCCATACAGAATTACCACCACCTGCGTAGCAGGAGTGCTATGAAGTGCCTGTTAGAGTCCTGCTGCATGGGAGAAGCACGGCAATTGTGGGGAATTCGAGTTACAGGAGACTTTGGGCTCAGGAGGTGGGCCTTGCAACATTACCACCATCTGCGTAGCGTGAGTACTATAAAGCGCCTGTTGGAGTCCCGCTACACAGGATACAAGCAGGCCATGCACCGGTGCCTGTCACCGACAGGCAGAGGCTGTGCCACCCTCTTTCGTCCTATATCCATCTGCTATTATGGGTAAGCGTTGACAATGTTGCACCCAAGGTTTCCCAAATTTGTTTGTTCATTTTATCGTATCTCACCTCACTCGTTGGAACATTGTCTGAGGAAATACAAATTGGCAAAGAGACTTTGGGTTTAGGGCTGGGAAAATGCCCACCCAGTTCGACAGAGCGATTGGTGAGGGGAGATGTGGAATGCGTGTCTGGGCAGGGAGATGAACTGAGTGATACCATGGTGCACGAACCCCCTGCATCCTATGCACTAACTCATCCCCAGAGAAGTGCTCCCCTGTGCAAAAGGCTAAATTGTCCCTCGAAGGAGTAGGTCCTCCCATTGTTAAGTGTTCCACCCTCCCCCTCAAGCTTTTGACACTATGAATTATTCAGTTTCTATCATGGCTATGGAGGGTCACAATCAAGCCCTTGTAGAGCCCATGTTCAAAGTGTTATATGAGAATATTGCAAGGGCACTGCAGAATTTATTTGAGGGGCTAAAGACAAAGCTAGGGGTGATAGAATTATTGATCTTGGACTTACTTGCAACATGTAGGGAGTATCTGTGTTTAGCAAAGCTTCAGTTTTTAAATTGCCTTCAAGAAGGCTCACATTTGTGTCAGACTAGCCCTGAGCTTGTGCTAGGGGTGTAAGCTTGACGGGACCCTGCTAGCACCCTCAAGGTTTCTTCTTGACATTAGGCTGGCATCTGAAGTGCAATCTCAATGCTTAAATCAATCTGGGAAGCCAGACCAGGTAGCACTCCTACACCCGCAGGCCTCGGTGACGGATAGAGCTCCTCCTGGCCCCCCCCCCCACCGGCAAACAGATGGTCTCTGAGCGGGGAGATTTGCTCCACCCTCCGACACCAAATGGTTAAAGAGTGCTAGTTTTAGCCTGCAGCTGCCCCCTGAATCAACAACTCTGGTAGCTGTACTGACGGTGGCTCCCCACCTAGGAATGGGGATGATAGAATCCGCTCATGCGTTCTTGCGTAAAGCCAATGAGGGACGGGGCACAGATTTCCTCCCATATCATTATGGCCCTATGGGTAGGCCCAACAAAGAAGTCTGTGGAGGGGGATTCTATAATCTTGAACTTTGATCAGCGCGACGAGGCAGGAAGTTTATTAAGTCGCATAGTTAACTTTCAGCAAAGGGGAATCATGTTGGAACATGGGTGTCAATGGTTATCCAATTTACATCGGAATTTACATTGGAATTGATCTCAAATTCAGGCTAAAAGCATCCATGCTGCCCTCATTAATCTATCTAATAGATTTTTTTACCAATGAGTAACTTGGACCAATATGATTGAATAAGGGTTTCTCCTCCATCCACTTTACAATTCCTGGGGGGGAATGAGCGGGAGATGCTCATTCTGCTCAGGCCTATTCCTATTGTACGCCATCGGTTCAAAGTGCTTAAAGTGCTCAGCTGGAAAGTAGCTGGTCTGAATGGGAAGCAAGAAGATGAGAGGTGGATTTATGTCTTAACTGATTAACACATTGTGGGTCTTTAGGAACCTGAAATGTACAGTCTGCTTTCTTTTTGGATAGGTTTATCTCCTTTTGTGAGCCTGTTTTGCCTCCTCCAGCGGGTAGGGTGAAGGGGGACCTATTTACTTTAATCTCTCTAAACATTCCTTTTTCCCTGCAGAAGCTGGTTACGGGCTCCAGCAATCTTTTGGCGGTGTTGTTGGATTTTAAAAATGCCCCAAATGTACTTATATTATTTTTTTAAATAATTCTTTCTCCAGGGTTAACACCACTGATCATTTGTTTTGTCTCAAAATATTTTTAGAGTCATTTAGGGAAAAACAAGATACTCCCTTTTCAGTAATATTCTTAGGCAATTTTAATTTGCTTCAATGTCATAGGGGATGTAATGTCCAGGATGACCTGAATTTGGCCATTCAGTCAGGTGCTCATTTTGGGCACACTTCACAAGGGACTTTACTCAAGGAAGTTTTATTGCTTATTCTAACTTGGAAATCATGGGAAGGGCAAACTATGATGAAGGTATCCCTACTAGCAGTGCTTAAAGTTGGACCCAAAACCTGGTACTTATTTTTAGGACATTGGATTGCAAAAGATGAAACTAAGCAATATCTTTAATTTCCTTTTTATGAGCTGCCAGGGCAACTTTATATATTTTCCTTCTTTTAACTATTCTGTTTTTTTCCTGGGGTAGTTGTTTTGGCACTTCTAACAGATTCTTATGCACTACAGAACACTTGTGGTCAAACCGTCTTTCACCCCTAACCTTAGCTCTACCAGGGGACAACATGAGATTGTATGCTACTTGTAGGGAAATCTTGTGAAAATCTTTTAATATAGCTTAACAACTAGCTGCTCTACTGAAGCACAAGGTTAACTAATCTCCACATACGACAAACAAATCATTAATACAGTGGTCCAGGACTTATTTTGTCCACTTCAGTCTACGAGCCTGAGCATGGGGGGAATATCTAAATTTGTCAGACCCATTCTAGAGACAACCGACCCCCCTCCCCCAACCCCATCCAGGGACAAAAATAGAGGATTATGGTCACTAAACTGATTCCATTTGATGTCAAGTAAAGACAGACTGGAGCAAAAGGGCGGAAATAAAAACATGATCAATCATAGAGTTTGATCCTCTGTCTACAAAAGTCAGAATACCTTCATCATAGTTTGCCCTTCCCATGATTTCCAAGTTAGAATAAGCAATAAAACTTCCTTGAGTAAAGTCCCTTGTGAAGTGTGCCCAAAATGAGCACCTGACTGAATGGCCAAATCCAGGTCATCCTGGACATTACATCCCCTAGGACATTGAAACAAATTAAAATCACCTAAGACTATTACTGAAAAGGGAGAATCTTTTTTTTCCCTAAATGACTCTAAAAATATTTTGAGACAAAACAAATGATCAGTGGTGTTAACCCTGGAGAAATAATTATTTAAAAAAATAATATAGGTACATTTGGGGCATTTTTAAAATCCAACAACAACTTGTAAGGGTGTTGTTGGATTTTAAAAATGCCCCAAGGCTTGTAAATATGGCTTGTAAAAGCCATATTTACAAGCCAAATCTGGACTCACCCTGCTTTGGAGTCAAACTAGTTAATTTTTAAAGAGTGCTTGGAGAGGGTTTGTAGGTCCCTCTTTGGAAAGCTAAAAGAAACTCCATGTCAGGAGCTGCGGGGGTAGTCCTTGAGGTTGCCAAGCGATTGGGGTCCAAAACAGTGCAGGCCTTGTTGAAGGTTTATAAAGCAAAATGTGCCTCCATAGCCCGTTACAGTAGTGAGATGTGGAGCTACAAGGACTTTGAGGTCCTTCAAGTTGTGCAGAATACATTTTTCTGAATTCTATTTTCTGCTCCTCAACCTGTAGACTCATATAATGTCCATGAAGAATTGGGGATGGAGGACATCCTGGACCAGGTGATTTTATCTCCCTTTTTGATTTGGATTAAGATCTGGACTCTCCCTGCTTTGGAGTCAAACTAGTTAATTTTTAAAGAGTGCTTGGATCTAGGTAGAGCAAGTAGTATCCCCTGGCTTCACACTATTAAGGGGCATATTTACAAGCCACTTTTTGTGACGCTCCGGTGGTGCTGTGCCCTGCGCCATATTTACAAGACGGCGTTAAGCCACTTTTTGTGGCTTAACAGCGCCTTGTATATATGGGCTCCTGATGCAGTTTTCTGCATCACAGGGGTGTGCAATGGGTGTTGCTGTGGGCGTACCCATGCAACACCCATTGCTGTTTGACACTGCCCCAGATTTACAAGGAAATGTAAATCTGAGGCAGCGCCAAAAACTACTCCATCCCAAGGATGAAGTTAGCATGGTGCAACAAGAAAAATACTTTGATTTTCCTCGTTTTTGCTTTTTCTTGTGTGCTTCATTTTGCAGCACACATAGAAAGAGCAAAAGGCCATTAATGATTGTCTACATGCAGGAAGGTGTCCCTTCCTGCACATAAACAATCATTAAATAATGTTGATTTGCAACTTCTAAGTGTGCTGCATTCTACAAATTGCCTTCATTGATTGTTTATGTGCAGGAAGGGACACCTTCCTGCACATAGACAATCATCCCTGTAACGCAGGCACCCTTATGCTATCATGCAAGGGTACCTGCGTTAGTGCTAGGTAGCTATTTAGCGCCAGAGCTAGAGGAAACACAGGGTTGCAGCAATTGTTCTTAAATACGCTGCATCCTTGCATTTCTGAAGTGATGCAGCACGGCGCTGCCGATTTTGGCACAGCGCTGCACCACTTCCTTGTAAATATGCCCCAGTGTCTCTAGCCCAGAAATTAGGACGTCCTGATGTGTTTGTGTTGTTGGGCAGGCTTACAAGAAAATACCTGCACTGGTAAAGCTGCACTTTTCGTCAACTGTGTCTGCCAAGCGGGAAGCAAGGGAGCTCACTAAACCCTGTGTAAGGTCCTATATGGTGTTTAAAACCTCTCCTTCTATTGAACCTTACCCATAGAGATCCTGATACCCTACCATAGATTTCTTCTGATCAGGTTAAATCTTTTACACAGGTTGTTAGATGACCCACTGGGGAAACATAAAGTGGAGGACTTGAGCCCCTGTACCTGCGATCATTTGTCCCCGCAGGACACTCTCCACTTCACATTGCTCTGTGAGCACTACTGTGTCTCACGTCAGAGCTTTACTCTGCCAGTTTTAAAGGGGAAGTGTTTTGTCCATGCTAGCCCGGCACTGATGTATCTCCAGATGATAGCAAGTTTTAGGGATTCTTTTTATGTTGATAGTTTTTTTAATGGCTGCTATTAAAAAAGAGGAAAACAGAGGCGTTTTAAAAAGAAAAGGAATACATGTTACCTTAACTAAAAATAATCACATTTACTATTTAGGCCATCTGTCTTCCTCCCCAAATATTCTGATATTTTAATAGCGCCACTGTTTTGTAGCCATTTTAGAAATAGATCCATGCACGTTAGTTTGACACATTAGGCCGCTGTGCACTTTAACCTAGATATATTTTATTCGGCTTCGCATTGTTATTTTTACAATAACCAGTTTTACGGTCTTGTTTTATTTTCATCTATCTAACTGTTTTTGCTTAATTCAGCACTGTGTTCTCAAACAAGACATTCTTGATCACTCTGTGCTTCATTCAAGGCTACTATCATAGTTTGGACTCTTGCTCTAGGCAAGACTGCTGGTTAAAGGATGACAGTACTTTTGCTTGTAGGTGACTATGCCTATCCTACTACAAATCACAACTGTTGTCCCAACCTTACCGGCTCACTAGCAGCACCTCACCAGAAACACAATAGTAAAAAGGTGATTTGTGGCAGCTTTTACGCATGGACTTGAAAATAAGACTTCTCCGTGAGTGTCGTGGTTAAACGGAGATTACCCCTTTCTCACAGATATATAATGTCTCATACAAACACAGGCAATGACAAAGATGCAGTAAAGTTTCAATAGTTTTTATTTAACACAACTGCAGTTTGCAATAAGTTGCATGGGCTGCAATGATTAGGAAAATGAATAATGCAAGCAACAGAATTGTGAAGACGAGAGTCATTATTACAAAGACCCCCACCATCTTGCAATGCATGTAAAAGACATACAAGATGTAATATGCCCTAATACCCTAATGTGTTAGGCCTATCCTCCTACCTAAAGGAGAGCTGGGTTTGCTAAACCTAATCTGCCAATGCCATGTCCATGAGAGGAGACCCCAACCCTCGTTACCTTGGAATGAGGTCTCTATCTCAGACTCCGCAGGGACACGAGACTGAGTCAGCGTCAAGACGACGCGCAGCATCGGTATCAGCGATGGTGGCGATGCCATCTGGTCGGAATCCCTCTCATTATCTGTCTAAAGTGCGATGTATTTCTACAGATCTACGAGGACCCCTGACATAGGTGTGTTCCCAAACAATAGATAACAGACATGCTTGGGATGGCAATTATTATAAACAATCCCTCGAAAGTATAGCGAGTGAAAATCCGTAAGTGTGAACACCTACTGTTTGTTTGTCTTTATTGCTTGATCTTGACGCCTTAGCGCGGTGGCACTGTGTTAGAAATGGGGTTTTTGGTTGGCAGTCAGGTTACCCTCTGTCCAAGCAAAAGCCCTCACTCTAGTCAGGGTAAGTCACACACTATCCAAGATTATCCTGTGCCCACCCTCTGGTAGCTTGGCACGAGCAGTCAGGCTTAACTTAGAAGGCAATGTGTAAAGTATTTGTGCAATAAGTCATACAATACCACCATATAGCACCACAAAAATACACCACACAGTGTTTAGAAAAATATATAATATTTATCAGGATAATTGTAGGTCAAAAAGAATAAAGATGCAATGGAAAATTGTAGAACTATCACAGGAAAGTGATATAAAGTGTCTTAAGTCTTTAGAATGCAATACAGTGTCTTTCAAGCACAAAGTACCTGGTTTCTGGTGGAAAATCTCCTCAGAGGGCCACAGGAAAAGGGATGCGTGGAAAAAGGGTGTGTGCGTCGATTTCTCCTCAGCACACAAAGACTTGCGTCGTTCTTTTCCACGCGGGGAAGTCGGGCGTCGTTTTCCCGGCGCGCAGACAGTCTCTTTTTGTGGATCGTGGGGATTACCAGATGTCCCGGGTCTGTGCGTGGATTCTCCTGCTTGTTTTCCGGGTGCGCGTCGTTCTGCGGGGCTGCGCGTCGAAGTTTCGATCTCACGGTAGGCGTCGCGTCGATTTCTCCTTGGAAGTCGGGCGGCGTTGTCCTTGCGAGGCCGTGCGTCGAAAGTTTTGGTCTCACGGCAGGCGTCGCGTCGATTTCTCCTTGGAAGTCGGGCGGCGTTGTCCTTGCGAGGCCGTGCGTCAAAGTTTCGCACTCACGGTAGGCGTCGCGTCGATTTCTCCTGGAAAGTCGGGCGGCTTTGTCCTTGCGAGGTTGTGCGTCGAAGTCTCGATCGTCCCGAGGGCGTCGCGTCGATCAGCGTCAGTGTGCGGCGTTTTTCTCGCCGCGAAACAAGCTGTGCGTCGACATTTTCGGCGCACGGAGCGTCCAAGTGAAAGGAAGAAGTCTTTTTGGTCCTGAGACTTCAAGGAACAGGAGGCAAGCTCTATCCAAGCCCTTGGAGAGCACTTTCACAGCCAGACAAGAGTTCAGCAAGGCAGCAGGGCAACAGCAAGACAGCAGTCCTTTGTAGAAAGCAGACAGGTGAGTCCTTTGAGCAGCCAGGCAGTTCTTCTTGGCAGGATGTAGTTTCTGGTTCCGGTTTCTTCTCCAGCAAGTGTCTGATGAGGTAGGGCAGAGGCCCTGTTTTATACCCAAATGTGCCTTTGAAGTGGGGGAGACTTCAAAGAGTGGCTAAGAAGTGCACCAGGTCCCCTTTCAGTTCAATCCTGTCTGCCAGGGTCCCAGTAGGGGGTGTGGCAGTCCTTTGTGTGAGGGTAGGCCCTCCACCCTCCCAGCCCAGGAAGACCCATTCAAAATGCAGATGTATGCAAGTGAGGCTGAGTACCCTGTGTTTGGGGTGTGTCTGAGTGAATGCACAAGGAGCTGTCAACTAAACCTAGTCAGACGTGGATTGTAAGGCACAGAAGGATTTAAGTGCAAAGAAATGCTCACTTTCTAAAAGTGGCATTTCTAGAATAGTAATATTAAATCCGACTTCACCAGTCAGTAGGACTTTGTATTACCATTCTGGCCATACTAAATATGACCTCCCTGCTCCTTTCAGATCAGCAGCTGCCACTTCAATAGTGTATGAGGGCAGCCCCAATGTTAGCCTATGAAGGGAGCAGGTCTCACAGCAGTGCAAAAACGAATTGAGGGTTTTTTACACTACCAGGACATATAACTACACAGGTACATGTCCTGCCTTTTACCTACACAGCACCCTGCTCTAGGGGATACCCAGGGCACACATTAAGGGTGACTTAAATGTAGAAAAAGGGGAGCTCTATGCTTGGCAGGTACTTTTAAATGCCAAGTCGAGGTGGCAGTGAAACTGCCCACACAGGCCTAGCAATGGTAGGCCTGAGACAAGGAAAAGGGGCTACTTAAGTGGGTGGCACAATCCGTGCTGCAGGTCCACTAGTAGCATTTAATCTATAGGCCCTAGGCACCTGGAGTGCACATTTACTGGGGACTTATAAGTAGATTAAATAGTTCAATCAGGTATGATCCAAAGTTACCATGTTTACAGAGAGAGAGCATATGCACTTTAGCACTGGTTAGCAGTGGTAAAGTGCGCAGAGTCTAAAAACCAGCAAAAACAGTATCCACAAAGTGGAGGGAGGCAGGCAAAAAGTTAGGGGTGACTACCCTAAGGCTGTCAGGTCTAACATGTGTCCCCCCCAGCTGAAAGTGGGGAGAGCTACCCGACCTCTTGGGAGCTCTCATCGCTAAGGCGGAAGTACCTGGAGAGACCATCAGCATTGGCGTGGTCAACCCCTGGGCGATGTTCCACCGTAAAGTCCATCCCCTGTAGGGAAATGGACCACCTCAAGAGTTTGGGATTCTCACCCCTCATCTGCATGAGCCATCTGAGGGGCCTGTGGTCTGTCTGAACTAGGAAGTGAGTCCCAAACAGGTAGGGTCTCAGCTTCTTCAGTGCCCAGACCACAGCAAAAGCTTCTCTTTCAATAGCACTCCACCTCTGTTCCCGTGGTAATAGTCTTCTGCTAATAAAGACTACCGGTTGATCTCTGCCCTCCTCATTTAGCTGTGCTAGAACTGCCCCTATGCCATGCTCTGAAGCGTCTGTCTGCACGATAAATTCCTGGGAGTAGTCAGGGGCCTTGAGCACGGGGGCCGTGCACATGGCTTCCTTCAGGGCGTCAAAGGCTTTCTGACAAGCCTCTGTCCAATTCACCAACCTAGGTTGCTTCTTGGAAGTGAGTTCTGTCAAGGGTGTTGCAATGGTACCATAGCCCTTGACAAATCGGCGGTAGTATCCTGTGAGGCCTAGAAAGGCTCTCACCTCCGTCTGTGTTCGGGGTGGTTGCCAGGCCTTGATAGTTTCAATCTTGGCCTGGAGTGGCTGCACCTTGCCACCACCCACTAGGTGTCCTAAGTACACCACGGAACCCTGCCCAATCTGGCACTTACTGGCCTTGATGGTCAGGCCTGCCTGTTGCAGGGCCTGAAGCACCTCCTTGAGGTGAAGCAGGTGTTCCTCCCAGCTGGAACTGTAGACAGCTATGTCATCCAGGTAGGCTGCACAGAAGGCATCCTTGCCAGCTAGGACCCCGTTAACCAACCGTTGGAAGGTAGCGGGGGCATTTTTCAACCCAAACGGCATCACCCGGAACTGGTAATGGCCATCCGGGGTTGAAAATGCGGATCTTTCCTTGGCCCCCTCAGTTAGGCCGATCTGCCAGTACCCTGAAGTAAGATCAAACGTACTCAGGAACTTGGCAGCGCCTAGCCTGTCCACGAGCTCATCAGCTCGGGGGATGGGGTGAGCATCAGTCCGTGTGACTGAGTTGAGACCCCGGTAGTCCACACAGAACCGGAGTTCTGGCTTCGCACCTGGGGTAGTAGCCTTAGGGACCAATACCACTGGGCTGGCCCAGGGACTACTGGATTTCTCAATGACCCCTAGAGTCAACATCTTGGAGACCTCCTCCTTGATGCTGGCCTTCACCTTATCCGACAACCTGTAAATTTTATTTTTCACAGGGAGACTGTCACCGGTGTCAATATCATGAACACAGAGGTGGGTCAGCCCAGGAGTAAGGGAGAACAGGGGGGAGAACTGCTCCAACAGCTCATAACAGTCTCCTTTCTGATTTAGAGTCAGGGAGTCAGACAGAATGACCCCGCTTACTGACCCATCACCTTCTTGGGCAGAGAGGAGGTCGGGGAGAGGTTCACTCTCCTCTTCCGTTCCTTCATCTGTGACCAGAAGCATGTTGATCTCCGACCTCTCACAATGAGCTTTTAGTCGGTTCACATGGAGCACCCTTAGGGGATTCCTAGGGGTTTTGAGGTCCACTAGGTAAGTGGCCTCCCCTTTCCGCTCCTTTATTTCAAATGGGCCAGACCAGCGGTCCTGGAGAGCTCTGGGCTCTACTGGCTCCATTACCCACACTTTGTCTCCAGGTTGAAACTCTACCAGGGTGGCCTTCTGGTCATACCATTGTTTCATCACCTCTTGACTGGCCTCAAGGTTATCTTGGGCTTCTTTCCAGAAGCGGGTCATCTGGTTGCGGAGGGCCAACATATAGCTGACCACATCCTGAGGGGGTGTCTTTGGAGCTTTCTCCAATCCCTCCTGGACAATGCTTAAGGGTCCCCTGACAGGGTACCCATAGAGAAGTTCAAAGGGACTGAACCCTACCCCTCTCTGGGGGACCTCTCTGTAAGCAAAGAGAAGGCATGGTAAGAGGACGTCCCACTTACGCCTCATGGCCTCAGGAAGGCCACCAATCATGCCTTTCAGGGTCTTGTTGAATCTCTCCACAAGACCGTTCGTCTGGGGGTGATAGGGTGTGGTGAACTTGTAAGTTACCCCACACGCATCCCACAGAGACTTCATGTATGCAGACATGAAGTTAGTGCCTCTATCAGACACTATTTCCTTGGGGAATCCCACACGGGTAAATATCCCCATCAGGGTTCTGGCCACCACCGGTGCAGTTACTGTCCTTAGAGGGATTGCCTCTGGGTAACGGGTGGCATGGTCCACCAAAACCAGGATGAACCTGTTGCCTAAGGCAGTTTTGGGGTCCAAGGGACCGACAATGTCGATGCCCACCCTTTCAAAGGGGGTGCCAACGACAGGAAGTGGAATCAGGGGGGTTTTAATCCTTTTTCCTGCTTTACCACTGGCCTGGCAGGTAGGACAGGATCTGCAGAATTTGTCTGAGTGTGTCCTCATTTTGGGCCAATAAAAGTGGGTGACAAGCCTGTTAAAGGTCTTGCCCTGCCCCAAATGTCCTGCCAGGGGAATGTCGTGAGCCAGACCCAGTAGGAAGGTTCGGTAACATTGGGGGACCACCAGCATACGTGCTGCCCCAAAGCCCGGAACCTTAGGCTCACTGTAGAGGAGATCATTCTCCCAATATAGGTGGTGATCGCCAGAGGCGTCGCCGGCTGCCTGGTTTGAGGCTTGTTTCCTCAAACCTTCTAGAGTGGGACATTCTTTCTGCGCCTTGCAGAATTCCTCCCTGGTGGGTCCACCCTCAACTTGCCAGCCAGCAAGCTCAGGTAAGTCACCTAGGGCGGCGATGTCTTCCCCAGTTGGCTCGGAAGCCTCCTCCTCAGGAGCCCCGTCAGCCACTGTGGGAACAGCGGGGGCCGGTTTCCCGCACCCCTGGTCCCTCCTCCTGGCAGCTCTCTGGGCCATCGTTCCAGGCTCCAGATGCCCTTGACTGCCCTCTCGGTCAGCCATGGACCGTGTGGTCATGCAGACCCACTCAGGTAACCCTAACATCTCCAGGTGAGACCTGAGCTCTACTTCTTTTCAGGCAGTGTGCTCAAGGTCATTGCCTAACAGACAATCTACAGGCATGGCAGGACTCACAGCTACTTTCAGAGTACCAGAGACCCCCCCCCACTCAAAGGGAACCAGAGCCACCGGTAGGTGACTCTCGCGATTGTCAGCGACTCTGACCTGGTGGAATGCATTAGGTACTATCTGCTCTGCTGACACCAGCTGACTCTTGATAGTAGTCATACTGGCTCCTGTGTCACGCAGAGCCTCCACCCTCTGCCCATCAATGGTGACCCACTGCCGGTACTTGGAAGTATTTCTGGGCATGTGGGCCTTGGGCACCATTTCTCCTTCTCCCAGGGACACTAGGGAAATCTCTACCTGCTCCCCAAAGCTAGTTGGGTCCATCTCCCCCCCGAGTGCTACACTAGTCAACCCAGGTGCCTGTCCGGTAGTGGACGGTACCCTCTTGGGGCACTGTGGATCGCCTTTGTAGTGACCATATTGGTAACACTCCATGCATTTGGGGCTAGATTTTCCTGACCTGTCAAATGTCCCTGGCTTTTTCCCAAATTTGGAAAAGGAAGGGTTGCCACCCCCTCCCTGGGAATTCTTTTGGGGGACTTTAGAGAGTTCCTTATCTGTAAGTTTATCTCCCCCCTCTTTCTTCTGTTGGGAACCCTGACCACCTTTGTGGGAGTCCCCCCCAGGTACCTTTTTGGACACTCTGGTGCTAACCCAGAGGTCCGCCTCCTCAGCAAGCTTCCTGGGATCAGTCAGCTTACTATCCACTAGGTGCTGGCGCAAATCTGTATAAGTAACATTAAGCATATGCTCTCTCAGGATCAAGTCATATAAACCTTTATAATCTGCTACTTTGTTGCCCCGCACCCATCCATTCAGTGCCTTACTAGAGAAATCAAAGAAATCTACCCATGTTTGTGTGGTTTGTTTGGTGCTGTCCCTGAACCTCTGACGGTATCCCTCAGGGGTCAGCCCAAACTTGGCAAGTAAAGTGGCTTTCTGGAGTGGGTATGTGTTTTGATCCGGTGGATCCAATGTGAGAAGTGTGTCCCTCCCCAATGGCGGCACATAACCCCACATAGCTACCCCCCATTGCCCTTCAGGAACCTCATGAGCCCTTAGTGCAACTTCATAAGCAGCTAACCATTTATCTATGTCATCTCCCACCACAAAACTGGGCACCACATTTTTGGGTATACGAACCTTCTTTTCTCCAGCAGGTCCTGTCTGTATGCTGCCACCATTATTGCTGGATTCAGACTGTCTTGCCTTGATCTCCAGCTCCTTGAGACTCAGTTCATGAGCTAACAATAGTTTCTTTTCAGCCAAAGCTCTTTCAGCTTCCACTTGTTTGGCTGCTCTTTCAGCTTCTGCTTGTTTGGCTGCCCTTTCAGCTTCTGCTTGAATCTGTTTGGCTGTCCTTTCAGCTTCAATCTGTTTGGCTGCTCTTTCAGCCTCAGCTTGTTTGGCTTCTCTTTCTGCCCTCCTCTCCTCCTGTTGTGCCTCAATTTTCAGTTTTGCCATTTGCAATTGGAACTCCCTTTCCTCTCTCCTTTCCTCTGCGGTCAGGCTTTGCATGGAGACACTGCTCCCTGGTCTGGAAGGGTGCACAATTGCCGTGGTAACACCATCCATAGATAGTGAAAATCCTTCTGAGGGGCCATTTTCTGGCTCCTCTTCCTCATCATCCTCTAAATGGGCTTCTGCCCAGGCCCTCAGCGCCACTTGAAAGTCCTCCTTTCTGGAGGCCCCTTGGGTGGGTACCCTTAATGCCCTGCAGAATCCTCTTAGTTGTTTGACCGTGTATGTATCCAACTGGACTAGGTCAAAGTCCCCTGTCTGAGACCCAGTCAGAGACATGTTGAGTGAGGATTTAGTTTTTGAAAATTGTCAGGAAAAAACGGATTTTCAAAAAGAGATAAAAACCAAGTTGACCTTCAACTGTGGGTAGGTAGTGAAATACTTAGCTACTGTATGTCACTGCACAAATACAAGTCCTATCCTCACCGCTGATCACCAATGTTAGAAATGGGGTTTTTGGTTGGCAGTCAGGTTACCCTCTGTCCAAGCAAAAGCCCTCACTCTAGTCAGGGTAAGTCACACACTATCCAAGATTATCCTGTGCCCACCCTCTGGTAGCTTGGCACGAGCAGTCAGGCTTAACTTAGAAGGCAATGTGTAAAGTATTTGTGCAATAAGTCATACAATACCACCATATAGCACCACAAAAATACACCACACAGTGTTTAGAAAAATATATAATATTTATCAGGATAATTGTAGGTCAAAAAGAATAAAGATGCAATGGAAAATTGTAGAACTATCACAGGAAAGTGATATAAAGTGTCTTAAGTCTTTAGAATGCAATACAGTGTCTTTCAAGCACAAAGTACCTGGTTTCTGGTGGAAAATCTCCTCAGAGGGCCACAGGAAAAGGGATGCGTGGAAAAAGGGTGTGTGCGTCGATTTCTCCTCAGCACACAAAGACTTGCGTCGTTCTTTTCCACGCGGGGAAGTCGGGCGTCGTTTTTCCGGCGCGCAGACAGTCTCTTTTTGTGGATCGCGGGGATTACCAGATGTCCCGGGTCTGTGCGTGGATTCTCCTGCTTGTTTTCCGGGTGCGCGTCGTTCTGCGGGGCTGCGCGTCGAAGTTTCGATCTCACGGTAGGCGTCGCGTCGATTTCTCCTTGGAAGTCGGGCGGCGTTGTCCTTGCGAGGACGTGCGTCGAAAGTTTTGGTCTCACGGCAGGCGTCGCGTCGATTTCTCCTTGGAAGTCGGGCGGCGTTGTCCTTGCGAGGCCGTGCGTCAAAGTTTCGCACTCACGGTAGGCGTCGCGTCGATTTCTCCTGGAAAGTCGGGCGGCTTTGTCCTTGCGAGGTTGTGCGTCGAAGTCTCGATCGTCCCGAGGGCGTCGCGTCGATCAGCGTCGGTGTGCGGCGTTTTTCTCGCCGCGAAACAAGCTGTGCGTCGAAATTTTCGGCGCACGGAGCGTCCAAGTGAAAGGAAGAAGTCTTTTTGGTCCTGAGACTTCAAGGAACAGGAGGCAAGCTCTATCCAAGCCCTTGGAGAGCACTTTCACAGCCAGACAAGAGTTCAGCAAGGCAGCAGGGCAACAGCAAGACAGCAGTCCTTTGTAGAAAGCAGACAGGTGAGTCCTTTGAGCAGCCAGGCAGTTCTTCTTGGCAGGATGTAGTTTCTGGTTCCGGTTTCTTCTCCAGCAAGTGTCTGATGAGGTAGGGCAGAGGCCCTGTTTTATACCCAAATGTGCCTTTGAAGTGGGGGAGACTTCAAAGAGTGGCTAAGAAGTGCACCAGGTCCCCTTTCAGTTCAATCCTGTCTGCCAGGGTCCCAGTAGGGGGTGTGGCAGTCCTTTGTGTGAGGGTAGGCCCTCCACCCTCCCAGCCCAGGAAGACCCATTCAAAATGCAGATGTATGCAAGTGAGGCTGAGTACCCTGTGTTTGGGGTGTGTCTGAGTGAATGCACAAGGAGCTGTCAACTAAACCTAGTCAGACGTGGATTGTAAGGCACAGAAGGATTTAAGTGCAAAGAAATGCTCACTTTCTAAAAGTGGCATTTCTAGAATAGTAATATTAAATCCGACTTCACCAGTCAGTAGGACTTTGTATTACCATTCTGGCCATACTAAATATGACCTCCCTGCTCCTTTCAGATCAGCAGCTGCCACTTCAATAGTGTATGAGGGCAGCCCCAATGTTAGCCTATGAAGGGAGCAGGTCTCACAGCAGTGCAAAAACGAATTGAGGGTTTTTTACACTACCAGGACATATAACTACACAGGTACATGTCCTGCCTTTTACCTACACAGCACCCTGCTCTAGGGGATACCCAGGGCACACATTAAGGGTGACTTAAATGTAGAAAAAGGGGAGCTCTATGCTTGGCAGGTACTTTTAAATGCCAAGTCGAGGTGGCAGTGAAACTGCCCACACAGGCCTAGCAATGGTAGGCCTGAGACAAGGAAAAGGGGCTACTTAAGTGGGTGGCACAATCCGTGCTGCAGGTCCACTAGTAGCATTTAATCTATAGGCCCTAGGCACCTGGAGTGCACATTTACTGGGGACTTATAAGTAGATTAAATAGTTCAATCAGGTATGATCCAAAGTTACCATGTTTACAGAGAGAGAGCATATGCACTTTAGCACTGGTTAGCAGTGGTAAAGTGCGCAGAGTCTAAAAACCAGCAAAAACAGTATCCACAAAGTGGAGGGAGGCAGGCAAAAAGTTAGGGGTGACTACCCTAAGGCTGTCAGGTCTAACACACTGATAATGCAAAATATAACAAGTGGCCTAACTATAAACAAGGCAGCCATCTTAGATGAATTAAATAATTAAATGGCTAAGACAGAGCAAGCTAAGTAGGTTAAAGGCCACTAGGTGACGGGGGCATGAGTCTGCAAGCCAGAGGCTAAGCTAATTCCTGTTATCCCATTAAAACGAACTAGGATTCACTACACTACAGTTTGGTACATTGCCGGTGAACGTGGTAGAAGTTTAGGTGGTCATTACAACATTGGCGGTAAAAGCCGCTTACCGCCGTGCAGAAGACCGCTAATACACCGCAGCGGCGGTGGGAGACCGCCACAGCTATTATGACCCACAGCACGGAATCCGCCGAAATTCAGACACCTACACAATACCGCCACACCAAAGGTCAGCGGGAAACTGGCGGAAACACATCCTCCACCTCCATGCCAACAGAAACACGCCCATGCTATTACGACCCACAAATCCACGCGGCGGTCTTTCAACCGCGGTATTCCATTGGCGGTACACACCGCCGCGCTCAAAATACACACACATCTCCAAAACACCGCCACATTGGACAATTAAAAATACACACACCTGATACACATACAAACATTCCCACACACCCAATACAATATAAAACACACACCCACATCACACACAAACCCCTACGACCAGAAATTAGAGACGAAGGCCACAGAGAGACAGCACAGAATAGAGAATACCATCACACAGAGGCACACTACACCATCACCCACACAACATCCACGCACAAAACACCACACACCACTACACTCACCACACTCATCAACACATACACCACCTCACACATCACACACACCACCCCATGTCACGCCAAAGACACCCCCGCTTCTCCGAGGAGGAGCTCAGGGTCATGGTGAAGGAAATCATCAGGGTAGAGCCACAGCTATTTGGATCACAGGTACAGTACACATCCATAGCCAGGAAGATGGAGCTATGGCAAAGAATAGTCGACAGGGTCAACGCTGTGGGACAGCACCCAAGAAATAGGGAGGACATCAGGAAGAGGTGGAACGACCTACGGGGGAAGGTGCGTTCCACGGTATCCAGGCACCACATCGCGGTACAGCGGACTGGCGGCGGACCCCCACCTCCTCCCCCACAACTAACAACATGGGAGGAGCAAGTCTTGTCCATCTTGCATCCTGAGGGCCTCGCAGGAGTCATTGGAGGGACGGACACTGGTAAGTCAAATTTCAACTATCATATCCCCCACCCTACCTGCATGCTATCACACACCCCCACCCTCACACCCTCCCCTATCACTCCAAATCCTCACCTAACTACCCATGACACCAACCACCCATCCCAACCCCAAAACCTGCATGACCTAACTAAGCATGGATACCCATCACTAAAGCATGCCCACTGCACAGACCCACAACACCCCCCAACCATCAGCACACAAGCTCCCACACAGGAATGCTTGCACTGGGGTACACGCACACCCAAACATTGCACACCATGAAACACACACATGCAAAAATCATGTACTTATACCCCTGCAGGAACCCGAAGGAACGTCACCACACCATCGGGTCCAGACAACACCACTCCACCCCCAGAAGAGGCCCACAGTGACGACAGCAGCTCTGCCCTACTGGATCCTGATGACCAGCCCGGACCATCATGGGCCTCAGGACAGTCGGTTCCACTTGCCCAGCCACAGCCCAACACTGAAATTCCACCCTCTGGTAACACCAGCACAGCACCCACCCAGCGGGCCCATACCTCCCTACCCAGGACAGGTCAATCAGCGGTGTGTCCACCACTACAGGGCACCCAGGGTAACCCACCACCCCAACAACAACAGGGACCTGGGGGCAATGGTAGTGGGCACACGGTCCAGGGGACGGAGGCACAGGAACACAGGGGAACTGGGAGGGCTGCTGTGCAACAGGGGGCGGACAGGCCAAGGGAACCAACTCTCAACGAGGCCCTCTCCTCCATCATGGGAGCATACCACCACACCCAGGAGACGATGGCCACGGTCCTGGACAAGTTGCAGGAGACCCTGTGTCTGCAGGAGGAACAATATTTGGGGTTCAGGGAGGAGCTCAGGACCATAGGCTCCGCCCTGGGCACCATCGTAGGGGTGCTGACGGACATTCAAAAGACCTTGAGGGACACCGTGGCACTCCAAGGGGCCCCTGACACTAGCATAGACGACAAACTTCCCACCGCCGGCGCTAGTGGACAGGACGCCCCGCCACAGGACCAACACACCAGCACCCCACCCCCTGCAGATGGAGAACCACCACGAAAGCAGTCCCTGAGATCCAGGAACAGGACAGAGCAAGATGGCAAGACCACCGCCAAGAAATAAGACCACCCTGATGGTCCCCCCACTGTCCCACTTTGTTACACTGTCCACATTGGAACAGCCGCAGCTCCACTTTCAATGCCCAGATGTGCAATGTACCAGTGAGACTAATAGACTGGACTCTGCCATGGACATTCTTCCACCATGACCTATCCCCATTTCACAACCCCCCTACATTTTTATGTACTTCAATAAACACCCTTGAAACCTCAATAATATTGGAGTCAGTCAATGATTGTGAACTTTGTATTGTCAATTACAGTGTTAAAAAAGGTTACCCATTGGAAGGCCAACATACCAATGTCACACATCACAAGCCTTTCAAGGGTGCAAGCTGTTGACACGTAGGTTACCACAATAGTGAAACTGAAATGGAAGGGGACAACTCAGTTAACAAATAGGGAGTGAAATGTAGGTAGAGGATAGAGGTAGACGTGTGAAAGTTAATATTATGTGATACATGAAATTGTACTCACCTGTGTCTCACTGAAAATATTGCTGTATGACTGACTCCCTGTTGTCCTTTTCTTCTTCATCAGCTTCATCCTCATCACTGTCCACAGGCTCACCCGCCTCAACAACACCGTCATCTGGATCATCCTCCTGCAGAAAAGACACCTGGCGTCGCAATGCCAAGTTATGGAGCATGGAGCAGGCGATGATGATGTCGCACACCTTCTTCGGTGAGTAGAATAGGGACCCACCTGTCATATGGAGGCACCTGAACCTGGCCTTAAGGAGGCCAAAGGTCCGCTCGATCACCCTCCTAGTCCGCCCATGGGCCTCATTGTAGCGTTCCTCTGCCCTGGTCCTGGGATTCCTCACTGGGGTCAGTAGCCAGGACAGGTTGGGGTAACCAGAGTCCCCCAATAGACATACACGGTGCCTCTGGAGTTCACCCATCATATCAGGAATGCTGCTATTCCGCAGGATGTAGGCGTCATGCACTGAGCCAGGGAACATAGCATTAACCTGGGAGATGTACTGGTCTGCCAAACAGACCATCTGGACATTCATCGAATGATAATTCTTCCTGTTCCTGTACACCTGTTCATTCCTGCGGGGGGACCAGAGCTACATGGGTCCCATCAATGGCACCTATGACGTTGGGGATATGTCCAAGGGCATAGAAGTCACCTTTAACTGTAGGCAAATCCGTCACCTCAGGGAAAATGATGTATCTCCTTACGTGTTTCAGCAGGGCAGACAACACTCTGGACAACACGTTGGAAAACATAGGCTGTGACATCCCTGATGCCATGGCCACTGTTGTCTGAAATGACCCACTTGCAAGGAAATGGAGTACTGACAGCACCTGCACTAGAGGGGGGATTCCAGTCAGATGGTGGATTGGTGACATCAGGTCTGGCTCCAACTGGGTACATAGTTCCTGGATTGTGGCACTGTCAAACCGGTAGGTCACGATGACATGTCGCTCTTCCATTGTCAACAGGTCCACCAGCGGTCGGTACACCGGAGGATTCCGCCATCTTCCAATATGTCCCAACTGACGGTGCCTAAGAAGGACAACAGCGAATAAACTGTCACCATTCCTCCAGGTATGTACCCACAGTTACACACAAGACTACAACAGACAATTAGCCCATCCGGGAAATGTTTTGAGTGTAGGCCTCGGTATGTGTGACGCAGTAGGAATTGAAGCCATGTGGGCCCCTGAAATGGCAGCTGCCTGACCTCTAAACTGGGACAATGGGATTGTGGGGTAACTGCGCTGGCGTTGGACACCGTCGCGGTAGGCAGTCGTAGAGCGCAGCGCAATGCTGCATTGGTTAACATTGGACCCTATGGGTCCCAGGAGCCAATGAACAGGTGCGCTGGCGGTGATGATGCTCACCGCCGCGGACGTCACTGCCGCGGACGTCACCTCCATTTTCTATCTGTTCAATCACTAGATACCTGACCTTCGACAGGAGAGGACCTGCACTGCTAGTGCTGCTGTGAACTCGGTCTGGAAGCAACGATGGCTGCTGCGTCTGGGGAAAGGGCCCCTGCCTTCACTGCACAGGAGTTGGAGAAACTTGTGGATGGGGTCCTCCCCCAGTACACGCTACTCTACGGTCCTCCAGACCAACAGGTTAGTACACAGGGAGCACGTTGGATGGGCTAGACCTGGGTGGAGAGGGCTGGGTGGATGAGGGAAGGGGGCAGAGTACATAGAACAGTCATGCATGGGGATGAATGGGCCACAGGGATAGAGTTGGGAGGGGGCCAATTACAACGATGGTGCAGTAGGTAATGACTGTTCCTCTTCCCTTGTGCATGTAGGTCAGCGCCCACCAGAAGAGGGACATTTGGCGTGCCATCGCCAAGGAGGTCCGGACCCTGGGGGCCCACCAGAGACGGGGCACCCACTGCCGGAAGAGATGGGAGGACATTCGCCGCTGCAGCAAGAAGACGGCGGAGGCTCAGCTGGGGATGGCCTCTCAACGTGGGAGGGGTGCCCGTCGCACCATGACCCCCCTGATATTCTGGATCCTGGCGGTGGCCTACCCGGAGTTGGATGGGCGCTTAAGGACATCACAGCAGACACAAGGGGGTGAGTACAACCTCATCCTATGGACTTTGCGTGCAGTGGAGCTGTCTGGGTGGGGGTGGTGGGCTGTGGGTGTCCCTAGGCCAGGGGGAGTTAGGTAGGCAAGGCCCTTACGTTATGTAGGCCATGTGGCACTCTACACCAGCTCTAAAATAGGCCTAATTGATGTATAGTTGCCCCTTTGCCATCCATGTGGGCAGATTTCTACCATTGCCATGTAGGCCATATCCCAGAAATTGCATGTGCAGAGGGCAAGAGCACGGCATAATGCAGGGGGCTGCTGCGTTTGTCTTGTCCGCCAACGGTAGCGGTATGCCATGCACTAAAACTCTCTTTCTTCTATCTCCCCCCTTTTCCTGCTCTCCCGGTCCTTCTGTACATCAGCATCAACAGGCAGAGGTACAGTGGCACCGGAGCACGAGGGAGCTGCATCCCACATGGCCATGGAGGGCCACACCACAGACTTGGAATTTACCAGTGGGACAGAGGGCGAGGGGAGCTTCACGTCGGCCACAGGCTCACCAAACAGCGACACGGACTCGTCCGCCGATGGGAGCTCCTCTGTGGTGGCGGCACCACCTGTGCGCCCCACTTCTACAGGTACAGCCGCCACCTCCCCATCAGCACCGCCCTCCCAGCAGCCCCTCAGCGTTCGCCCCGTGCCCGCTGACCCAGGCACCTCAGGCCCTGTCTCTGTCACCCCTGCTGCCCTCAGTGAGGAGGCCATTGACCTCCTCAGGTCACTCACTGTTGGGCATTCTACCACTGTGAATGCCATCCAGGGTGTAGAACGAGAGTTGCAACACAGTAATGCATTCCTGGAAGGCATTCATTCTGGTCAGGCTGTCCTTCAGCGAACCCTGCAATCTCTGGCCTCAGCACTGATGGCAGCCATTGTCCCTGTGTCCAGCCTCCCCCCTCCAACTTCCTCCACCCAGACCCAATCCCCTGTACCCCAGCCCATCCCAAGCACACCTACAGACCAGCATGCACACAAGTCAACACACACAAGTAGCTCAAGCAAACATAGGCACCACACACACCACAGGCACTCACACAAACATCACACCCATACAGAAACAGCAACATCCACTGTCTCCACTGTGTCCCCCTCCTCCTCTTCTCCCTCCTCCCTCCCAGTCTCGTCTACATACACACCTGCATGCACCACATCTACAGGCACTAGGACAGCACCAGGACACCCAGCACCACAAGCCGCTCACCTGCACTCACCACCTCCGCTGCCATATACACGTCCCCTGTGTCCTCTCCAAGTGTGTCTGTGACGCCCCCTCCCAAAGTACCCAAACGCCGGCAATCACTCACCCAACATCCATCCACCTCACGACAGCCTCCAGTACCTGCACCTGCACCCAAAACAGCTAAAGTGACACCTCCTACAACCACCTCCTCTTCCTCCACTCCAAGAGCCCCTCCAGCTACCCATCCCAGTGTCCGTCAGAAACTGTCCCTCTGCCAAATTGACTTTTTTGCCCCCCCCCCCTCCAGTTCATCAGTCCCATCGTAGCACCTCAGCCAAAAAGCCTCCAGTACCAGTGGTGCGTGTACCAGGTTTTTGGAGTGCCCCGTCCACCAGGGCAGGCAGTAGGACCCGGAGCCAAGGCACTGTCAGCCCACCCCCTGTAAAGGCTCTGAAATTGGAGAGTGGACGACGGGACCGTGTCAAGACTCCTGGTGGGACAAAAAGTGAAATGGGATCGAAGGCGATTGGTGAGTCATCTGTAACTCCAAAGAAGGTGGGGAAGGTCCCGAGGAAGTCTCCCCAACCTGTTGTGAGTGTCATGGCGGAGAAGTGCGCCATCATTTCCGGCGGTACAGACACAACTGCCAGCACCATCGTTACTGGTCCAGAAACCACCGCCAGAATCATAGCCCAGGAGGGCCCAAGTATTGTTACTGGTCAGGAGACCACCGCCAGAGTCATAGCCCAGGAGGGCCCAAGTATCGTTACTGGTCAGGAGACCACCGCCACCGGCGGAGTCACAGCCCAGGAGGGCCCAAGCATCGTTACTGGTCAGGAGACCACCGCCGGAGTCACAGCCCAGGAGGGCCCAAGTATCGTTACTGGTCAGGAGACCACCGCCAGAGTCATAGCCCAGGAGGGCCCAAGTATCGTCACTGGTCAGGAGACCACCGCCACCGCCGGAGTCAGTGTCCAGGAGGGTCCAGAATCCCACAGCCCCGCTGGGCAATAATGGAACGTCAAGCCACACAATCGTCATGCCACACACCAATGTCCAGTGTGGAGTTCGTCATGCCACACACCAATGTCCAGTGTGGAGTTCGTCATGCCACACACCAATGTCCGGTATGGAGTTCGTCATGCCACACACCAACGTCCAGTATGGAGTTCGTCATGCCACACACCAATATCCGTACCAGAACCGCCATGTCAAAGCACCGCTGAACAGGGCAAAGACTGCCATGGTGAAGACCGCTGAACAAGGCCAAGACCGCCATGGCAAAGCACAGCTGAACAGGCCAAAGACTGCCATGGTGAAGACCGCTGAACAAGGCCAGGACCGCCATGGCAAAGCACCGCTGAACAGGCCAAAGACCGCCATGGTGAAGACCGCTGAACAAGGCCAAGACCGCCATGGCAAAGCACCGCTGAACAGGCCAAAGACCGCCATGGTTAAGACCGCTGAACAAGGCCAAGACCGCCATGGCAAAGCACCGCTGAACAGGCCAAAGACCGCCATGGTGAAGACCGCTGAACAAGGCCAAGACCGCCATGGCAAAGCACCGCTGAACAGGGCAAAGATTGCCATGGTGAAGACCGCTGAACAGGCCAAAGACCGTGTGGGTATGAATAGTCCGGCATATCAGGCATCGTTCTCCCATGTGCAGCTGGGACTGTGACAGGACATGTACTTTCACGGGGAGACTCATCCAGTCTGGGCACCAGTCCCACCCAGTACCAGTAGAGAACTGCATCTACTTGCAAAGATGTGGCTTTGCACTCCCCAGGATAATGCAGTGGGCAAACCACCCACTGTAGAGACTTGAGAGACTGTGGCTTTGCACTCCCCAGGATGGCACAGTGGGCAACCCACCAAATGAAAAGACTTGAGAGACTGTGGCTTTGCACTCCCCAGGATGGCACAGTGGGCAACCCACCCACTGTAGAGACTTGAGAGACTGTGGCTTTGCTCTCCCCAGGATACATCAATGGGCATGGAGCCCCGTCGTGGATCTGGCTTCGCATTCATGTGGCTGAGGTGCCCCCCCTTCCCTTCTCCCTGAGGTGCCTGTATTGTTTCTATCTGATGCCCCAGCAGTGTCCTCTCGAATTTTGGTCAGGTATCTATTGTGGGCCTCGCCCATGCATTTTTGGACTGTTTGTGCACGGACATTGTTGTGTACATATCTACATTACTTCTTGTATTGTACATTTATTTTTGACAGATTTCGTGATATATATCAGTATATTTTTTTATGAGTACTATATTGGCACAATACAAAGTTTGACCGCAATTCGCTTTGTGTTTCCATTCTTCCGGGGGGATTGTGGGTTGTTACTGTGATTTTTGTGACTGCATTGGTGTGTATGTTGTGATATGCGAGGGTGGGGGTGTTTGGTGGGTGTCCCCCTAACTTTTGCCTCCCCCCTCCCCCGTGTCGTAGGTGCAGTACTCACCGGTATGTTCTGCGCCTACGTCGCTGTTGGTCGTAGATGAGCAGGAATGCAAGGGCTGGGAGTATTTGTAGTTCCGGCTCCATGGTGTCCTCGTTCCTCGTGGGATGTGTTGAGGTGAGTGTTTTCCCATAGCAAAAGCTGTTTCCGCCGTGTTTTTATCCACGGTGAATCCGCCCCGGAAAAAGTGGCGGATTGGTGTGTTGTGATAGTGTGGGCGGTACATTGTCTTCCGCCTGTCTGTTGGCGGTGTCCGCCGCGCTGTTTGTCTGTACCGCCGTGGTGGGCGGTGTGTTAAAGTGGCTGTCTTAGTTGGCGGTTTCCGCCAGGGTCGTAATTCCCTTTTTTTGTCCGCCGGCCTGTTTGCGGTATTACCGCAGCTTTAACACCGTCCGCCAGGGTTGTAATGACCCCCTTAGTCTCCAACATTCGTAGAAAATACACATCCTTACGTAGGGACATTTTCTTAGAACATCAGCTCTGTTATTATAAAAACACTTCCTAGTCCCATTACACATTAAGAGGGAGATTCCAGCCAGGGAACCACGACTATATGCTGATTGCTTCGCTACAGATGCTAACGCAGACTACAGGCGTTTGCTCAGGTATGAGGGTTGATGTCCTCCCGGGGGAACCCGAAAGGCAGAATTAGAGCTTAACATGCTGTGCTCAGATTATGACTTAGATAGGAAATAGTCCATCAATCCTAGTGGCAATATGATATCGTTATTCTTATGCTTCACTCTTCTCGTCACCATTTTAATACTGTCATGTTGTGTTATCCCGGTTATTGCAGCTCACGCTTTGCTATCTAAGATGCAGTCGTTTTATTAAACCTATTATTGAAACATATACTGCTTCAGTCTATCATTTGTATATGAAACTGTATTGTGAATGAGAGAACCGGATGTTACCTGAGTGACCACGACTTCCCTGAGAAGCCTAATCTGTCATGCGCTCGGCTGCCCAATCATCCCTATCTTCTGGTAGAGATGAGGCACTGCTAGTTATCCGGAACAAAACCCAGCTTTAGAGCAACAGGTGTCACCCACCGTGGGTCGGACTCAGTCTCCCACTCTGTGGACGATCTTGCTGCTCCAGTAGTCTCTTTAGAATAATGAGAGCCCACGCAACACCCCCACTGAGCGTACAATTTTTCTTTATATTGGATTTGTGGCATATTATGGAGTCACCGCTCATAAGAGGGAAGTTCAATAGTTTTCCATAGTTGTAAGATCAATGATTTTGCAACTAAGGATGCAATAAAAAAGTATTTTTGTTGCCATATTGTATGGTTGAGTTGAGAACATATTCCAAACAGGGCTCCAGGGGCATCAGGGGAACCTGGAGCTTCTCGCTAAACCACTTGAAAATATTTTCTCAAAACCCTGCCAGCTCTGGGCAGGTAAAACATCCATGTAGCCAGTCACCCTTGCAATGCCTATATCTAAAACATGTCTCTGTTATAGAGGAAAACATTTTATTTCATTTAACTGGGGTATGTAGAGCGTCCATTTGCAAAAGAAAGCCATTCTCTTGAAAATGGCCCTTCTTATCACCTTATACGCCCATACATTATACTGTCTCCAGAGAGAACAATCAATTTTACTTCCTGTAACTTCCTCAAGCTTTACCAGAATGCTAGGGACTAGCTTTGATGGGAGCTTCTGCAAGAGTACACAATACTAATTTCCAATACCTAATAATCCTGTTACATAGCTTGGGAAACAGCAGTGGTGAGATTATCTTCCGGTGAGTAGACTGATTGTAGAAAATGGAAAATTTGGAGATAGGAGTTAAAGAGCATAGGCGGGATCACTGATTTGCTCACTGACAGCTGATCCCATAATCTAATTGTCCCAGAAGAGAAGGTAATCACTAAATCATGTGACCCCAAACCTCTCCCAGCTCTTGACCTTCCATGCACTAACTTCTAAGCCCAGCACTTCGCACTGATACAAAGCCATACCAGGATGAAAGATAGGGAAGTTAAATATTTCTTGAAGCTGCCTCCATCTGACACTTATCACATGGGGTATCTTATACCTGGTGCGTCTGGGCAACTTAGGGATTTTCAGGAAGTTGGAATGCCTAACACTGCTTTCCTGGAGCACTAGCTTGAGAGAGAAATTATTGTACAACTGAAGGGGGTTAAGATGGCCCGATCACCCAGTCCAAGAATGCACCCTGACATTCTTTTTTGAAGTGAGGCAGAGCCAAACCGCCGTCTTCGACATTTAATTGCAAAATTGTTAATCTTGTGTGGGGCTTCTTGCCTGACCAAAGAAAATGGTGTAACATCTAGCCACCTCTCTAAAAAGAACTCTGCAGAACCTTTAGAATAACGCACTAAAACAAAAACAGAAATAAAAGAAGAATCACCATTTTCACTGAAGCGACAAAAGACAGGGTTCATATGTTTAACACAGTGGTCCATGGTCACTACACCTTTGGTTGAGACCTGATTTATTTATCATTCGCTTGTGGAGCACGTGCACATATTATGGTATTGTTTTTATTGTATTATTCATTTTTATTGTGTGTTTTATTTGTATGCTTTTATGGTTGTAATTCATCTATCAAAGCATGTTCTCACTCTGACACAAAAATAATGCTTACATTGGAAAGCCCCAAAGGCATTTGAAAATCAAAAATCTTCAATTGACTCAAAGCTGTTGATTACTGGATGACATGGAGCCCTCTTAAAATGAATGCTTCAAAAACTGAAGTACCATAAGTGACGACTGGAAAAATTATGACTCACTCTGCAAATGGCCTGATGATCAAGGGTCACCTCCTGAAGTATCTAACAAAGTAACAAACCTTTGAATTACCATGGACTCCAAGGTATCAATGAATGCCAAAGTGGAGCAATTAGCATAATCAAGTTTCATTACTATGAAAATTCTGTGGCACATCTTACCCCACCTGGGATTTCCACACAAAGTCCAGGCTACTGTCTCTCTTGCACTGTCTAAACTGGATTACACCAATGACCTATATAATGGATCATTTTTATCAACTTTGAAAAGACTAGAACAAACTAGAAATCTGCTGCCAGACTACTCCTACATGTAAAGCTGCACACCCATATCTCCCCTGCCTTAAGGGCACTACATTGGTTACCAGTTGCCATAAGACCCTACTTCACACTCCTCGAAACCCACCAAACAAGAAAAAAACATGGGTGGTACATCTTCCTCTGTTCAAGAAGCCATGGGAGATTAAGGGGGTCATTCTGACCCTGGCGGTAAAAGGCAGTTACCGCCGGTCAGAAGACCGCCAGAACACCGCCGCGGCCGCGGTAACCCACCAGGGTCATTCTGACCCACAACTGCCAAACCGCCAAAAACCCGACCTCGACTGCAGGCCGCCACATCAGCGGTCAGCGATAAACTGGAGATGACCAAACCTCCACCGTCACGCCAACAGAAATACTCCCATGCCATTACGACCCATGAATCCACGCGGCGGTCTTTCAACCGCGGTATCCCATTGGCGGTACACACCGCTGCACTCAAAATACACACACATCTACAAAACACTGCCACATTGGACAATTACAAATACACACACCTGATACACATACAAACACCACTCCCACACACCCAATACAATATAAAACACACACCCACATCACCCACAAACCCCCAAAAATCGAAATTCAGAGACAAGGCGCAATACACAGAGAGGGAGCACAGGGAACGCAAACCACAACACACACAGGAACCCAACATCATCCCCCACACTACATCTACGCACAAAACACCACACACCACTACACTCATCACCACAAACACCACCCCACACCTCATCCACACCACCCCATGGCACCCCAAAGACACCCCAGGTTCTCGGACCAAGAACTCAGGGTCATGGTGGAGGAAATAATTAGGGTAGAGCCCCAGCTCTTCGGCACACAGGTGCAGCACACCACAATAGCCAGGAAGGCGGAGCTATGGCAAAGGATCGTCGACAGGGTCAACGCTGTGGGACAGCATCCCAGAAATCGTGAAGACATCCGAAAGCGCTGGAACAACCTACGGGGGAAGGTGCGGACGATGGTGTCAAGACACAACATCGCTGTGCAGAAGACTGGCGGCGGACCCCCACCCACTCCACCCGAATTCACAGCATGGGAGCAAGAGGTCTTGAACATCCTGCATCCTGAGGGCCTCGCTGGAGTAGGCGGAGGAATGGACTCTGGTAAGTCTAATCTCAACTACTTCACCCCCCCAACCACCAGCATGCCAACCCACACCCCCACCCTCACCCGCAACCCCCCAGCACATGTCCTCCCTGCTAATGTCTCACCAGCACAACCCACCCAAACCAACACCAACCCCTGAATGCCAACACAAACCATAGACACCCATCACCTAAGCATGACCACTGCACATACCCATCCCCCCCCCAAACCACCCTCACAACTCCTCCCACAAGGGAATGCCAGCACTGGGGGACAAGGGCACCCACAAATCGCACATGGCACACACAGAAGCAATAACCATACTCTTTTACCCCTGCAGGGCCCGAACGCCAACACACCGGCCCGGAGGGTCCAGAAATGTCCATCCCACCCCCAGAACAGGCCCCCAGTGATGACAGCAGCTCTGTCGACCTAGAACCTGATGACCAGTCCAGACCATCGGGGACCTCTAGACAGTTGGTTCCCCTCAGGCAGCCACAGGCCACAGCAGACCTACCCCCTCTGGAAACCCCAGCACAGCACCCACCCAGCGGGCCCATGCCTCTGTCTCCAGGACAGGTCAAGCAGCGGTGTGTCTACCACTACAGGGCACCCAGGGCAACCCACCACCCCAACAACAACAGGGACCTGGGGGCAGTGGTAGTGGGCACACCGTCCAGGGGACAGAGGCCCAGGAACAAAGGGGAACTGGGAGGGCTGCTGTGCGACAGAGGGAGGACAGGCCTAAGGAACCCACTGTCCAAGAGGCCCTCACCACCATCATGGGAGCGTACCACCACTCCCAAGAGACGATGGCGACGGTCCTGGCCAGGTTCCAGGAGATCCAGGCCATGCAGGAGGGCCAGTACATGGGGTTCCGGGAAGAACTGCGCAGCATCAGTTCCGCAATGGGTACAATCGTGGTGGCACTCAACCAGATTGTCACCACATTGCGGGACCATGTGGCCCCCCAAAGGGCCCCTGCCACTAGCATGGAGGAAGAACAGCCCACCACCTCCGCTGGCGCTAGTGGTCAGGAGGCCCCGACACAACAGCAACGGGCCACCCGGACCCCACCCCCTGCAGAACATGAACCACCCCGCAAGAAAGGCCTGAGATCTAGGAAGAAGACAGAGTAGGATGTCAAGACCCCCGCCATGCACGGATCCCCCCGGATGTCATCCCACTGTCCCACTTGTTCACCCTGTTCAACCTTGAACTGCCCCTGCTCCACCTTCCACAGGCATATGGACAATGCACCTGTGCGAACGAGAGTCTGGACTCTGCCATGGACATGCCTCCAACATCACCCATCACCCTTTTTGAACTATACACCAATTTTTGCACTTCAATAAACACAATTATTGCACAAAAACCATCTGGAGTCTGCTATTTATTTTTTTAAACCAAATGTATTCGATATAACCAACCAAAAATGTCCAATTACATTGTGATGACAACATACAAGTGTCACACAGCGGTAGTCCATGGGGAAATAAACCAAAGGGCACTCCGTGGGAACCAGATCACTGAAATAGGAAGGCAAATTCACAACTGAGTTACCATACATTGGGGTGAAAGGTCAGACAGTAGAGAGCCAGTACTGTTACAGATATAATAAAATGCAGGAGTAGATTCTTACCTGTGTGTTACTGGAAATACTGCAGTATCACTCTGTCCCTGTTGTCTGTGTCGTCCTCTTCGTCTTCCTCCTCTTCACTCTCCGCAGGCTCCACAGCGGCCACAACACCACCATCTGGACCATCCTCCTGCAGGAAAGGCACCTGGCGTCGCAAAGCCAGGTTGTGAAGCATGCAGTAGGCCACGATGATATGACACACCTTCTTTGGTGAGTACATTAGGGATCCACCTGTCATATGCAGGCACCTAAACCTGGCCTTCAGGAGGCCAAAGGTCCGCTCAATCACCCTCCTAGTACGCCCATGGGCCTCATTGTACCGTTCCTCTGCCCTTGTCCTGGGATTCCTCACTGGGGTCAATAGCCAAGGCAGGTTGGGGTAACCAGAGTCACCAATTAGCCACACACGCTGTCTCTGTAGCTGTTCCATCACATAAGGGATGCTGCTATTTCGCATGACGTACGCGTCATGCACTGACCCTGGGAACTTGCCATTTAAATGGGAGATGTACTGGTCAGCCAAACAGACCACCTGGACATTCATCGAATGATAACTTTTTCGGTTCCTGTACACCTGTTCATTGTCTTTTGGGGGGACCAAAGCCACATGGGTACCATCAATGGCACCAATGATATTGGGAATGTGTCCAAGGGCATAGAAATCACCCTTCACTGTAGGCAAGTCACCCACCTCAGGGAAAATGATGTAGCTCCACATGTATTTCATCAGGGCAGACAACACTCTGGACAATACCCTGGAAAACATAGGCTGAGACATCCCAGATGAAATGGCCACTGTAGTTTGAAATGATCCACTAGCCAAAAAATGGAGCACTGACAGCACCTGCACTAGAGGCGGAATCCCTGTGGGTTGGCGGATGGGTGACATCAGGTCTGGCTCCAGCTGGGCACACAGTTCCTGTATAGTGGCACTGTTGAGTCTGTAGGTGAGTATGACATGTCGTTCTTCCATTGTCGACAGGTCCACCAGCGGTCTGTACACGGGAACATTCCTCAGTCTCCTCGCAAGTCCCAGCGGACGGTGCCTAGGAAGGACAACATGGAGCACAGAGTCAATCAACCCACAGGTAAGTTCCCACAGCCTGCACAGTACACAAATCTCTCTGGATTGAATGGCTTGTATGAGTGTCGATGCAAGGCCTAGCCATGTGTGACGCAGTAGGAATTAAGCCATGTGGGCCCTTGAAATGGCGGCTGCCTGACCTGTGAAGTGTGACAATGTGAAGTGAGGTCATTGCGCTGGCGTGGCACGCCGTGGCGGTAGGCGGTCGAAGACCGTGGCGCAAAGCAGCATTGGTTAACATTGAACTCTATGGGTTTCAGGAGCCAATGACGATGTGCGCCGGCGGTCGCGGTACGCACCGCCGCGGTACGCACCGCCGCGGGCGTGATTGCCATTTTCTCTCTGCTTAATCACACGAGACCTGAGCATCCACAGGAGAGGACCTATACTGCAAGTGCTGCTGTGACCTCGGTCTGGAAGTGACAATGGCTGCTGCGACTGGGAAAAGGGCCCCCGCCTTCAGTTCCGAAGAGTTGGTGAAGCTCGTGGACGGGGTCCTCCCCCAGTATGCGCTACTCTACGGTCCTCCAGACCAACAGGTGAGTACACGGGGACCAATGCATAGTGGGCAATGCCTGTGATGAGTGGGGGGATGTACGATGGAGGGGAGGGGAGCGAATTACGAATGCATGGCACGACAGATGAGAGCATGTGCCACATGGCAAGTTTGGGGAGGGGGGGCCACTCACATCGAGCATGCAGAAAAGTGATGATGTTTCTTTTCCCCCCCTGTACATGTCACATAGGTAAGCGCCCATCAGAAGATCGATATTTGGCGTGCCATCGCCAAGGAAGTCCGGGCCCTGGGGGTCCACAACAGACGGGGCACCCACTGGCGCAAGAGGTGGGAGGACATCCGCCGCGGGAGCAGGAAGACCGCCGAGGCTCTGCTGGGGATGGCCCCCCCAACCTAGGAGGGGTGCCAGTCGTACCTTGACCGCCCTGATGTCCCGGATCCTGGCGGTGGCCTACCCCGATTTAGATGGGCGCTTGAGGACATCACAGCAGACACAAGGGGGTGAGTACCAGCACATTCAGCTATATTTGCGCGCAGTGGAGGGCCTGGGTGGGGGAGGAGGGCTGTGGGTATCCCTAGGCCAGGGCGATTTCTGTAGGCTAGGCCCCTCCGTGAGGTATGGTCCTGTGCCCCCGCCCCCCACCTCTGTAGGGTGCCTAGTAACGCTATTCATGGACCTGTGTATTCTGTGTGGGCAGTTGTCGCCCATAGGCTTGTAGGGCATGTCCCAGTGAATGAGTAGTGTACCCCAAGTGCGCAGCGTAGTGCAGGGGGCTTCTGTGTCTGTCCTCTCCGCCAACGGTGTCCCCAATGCATGCACTCAACTTGTCTTTATTTCTCCACCCCCCCCCATTTTCTTTGTTTTTCTGTGAATGTGTGCATTAGCATCATCAGGCGGAGGAGAAGTGGCATCAGCGCAAGAGGGAGCTGCATCTCACATGGCCCCGGAGGGCCATGCAACCGACTCCGACATGACCAGTGAGACGGAGGGCGAGTGGGGCTCCACCACGGGGACCCGTGCAGACGTCAGTGACACCGACACGTCCTCGGATGGGAGCTCCCTTGCGGTGGCGGCAACATCCGTGCCCACCGATACTACAGGTACAGCCGCCACCCAAGTGCACCAGCTCCGCCCTCCCAGCAGCCCCTCAGCGTTTGCCCCGTGCCCGCTCACCGAGGAAGGTGGGCATCTCCTTTGCCCCAGGCACCTCAGGCCCTGCCCCAGTCACCCCTGCTGCCCTCAGTGAGGAGGTCATTGACCTCCTGAGGACCATCATTGTTGGGCAGTCTACCCTTTTGAATGCCATCCAGGGTGTGGAGAGGGAGGTGCATCAAAGCAATGCATACCTGGAGGGCCTTCATTCGGGTCAGGCTGCCCATCAGCGATCATTCAATGCTCTGGCCTCAGCACTGACGGCAGCAATTGTCCCTGTCTCCAGCCTCCCTCTTCTAACTCCCTCCACCCAGTCCCACTCCCCTGTTCCTCTGCCTATCCCATCCACACCTACAGACCAGCCTGCACACACCTCAACACCCAAGGGAAGCTCATCCAGACATAAGCACTACAGAACACACAAGCATTCACACAAGCAACATACAGATGCAGACATGCCAACAGCCACTACCTCCTCTGTGTCCCCCACCTCCTTGTCTCCCTCCCTGTGACATCTACACTCACACCTGCATGCACACCACCATCAGCCAGTACACCCATCACCAGCACACCATCCAGACCAGTCCGCACACGTGCAGTCACCACCCCCACTGCCATGTACACGTCCCCTGTGTCCTCTCCCAGTGTGTCTGTCACCTCCGCTTCCAACCCACACAAACGCAGGCAGGCACCCAACCAACAGCCATCCACCTCACGTCAGCCTCCAGCCCAAACACCTGCACCCAAAGACACCAGACTTGACTCTCCTACAACCACATCCTCTTCCTCCACTCCCATACCCACTCCAGCTACCCTTCCCATTGCTCCTAAAAAACTATTCCTCTCCAAAGTGGACCTCTTTTCCTCACCTGACCCACCCCCTCCATCTCGTAAGAGTTCCAAAAACACCTCAGCCACCACCAGCACAGCAACTCCCAAGAACGTCGTGCTTGGTTTTTGGAGTCCGCCCTTTCCTTGGGCAGGGACATCGGCCAGCAGCAAAGGCACAGCCAGCCCTCCCCCCCCTGGGAAGAGGAGCAAAAAACTGAAGGGCAGGCGCGACAGGCCTGATACGCCTGCCCCCAAGGAGGGTAGCCTTGCACCGTCACCTGCCACATCGGGTAAGGGAGCCAAGGGCCACGGAGAGTCTGCCAAGGAGGGCAAGGGCAGCAAAGCGCAAAAGGCAGGGAGCAGCCGACCTGGCCATGAGGGCCCCACCAGCCCCATGCCGGGGGTATCGAAGGAGACCCAGGGCCCCAGGACTCCATCACAGGAGGGCCCCGCAACGGAAAGGTCCGATGCTGACTGAGCGGGAAGTATTGGCCAGGTGTGGTTCACTCGAAACACAAGACAGGCACCGCTGAACAGGGCCCCGCCGTGAGGAGCACCGCTGAACAGGGCCCGCCGTGAGAAGCACCGCTGAACAGGGCCCCGCCAAGACAGGCACCGCTGAACAGTGCCCCACCGAGACAGGCACCGCTGAACAGGGCCCCACCGTGAGAAGCACAGCTGAACAGGGCCCCGCCGAGACAGGCACCGCTGAACAGGGCCCGCCGTGAGACCCCTCCTGTCAAGCACCGCTCCGCTGGGCCCTCCTGTCAAGCACCGCTCCGCTGGGCCCTCCTGTCAAGCACCGTTCCGCTGGGCCCTCCTGTCAAGCACCGCTGGCCCATTGGCAGGCCCGGTTCTGTGTCGGGCAGGGCTTCATGAGGCACTCTGCCCACCATGCCTCCTCCATGACCAGTGGACTCTGTAATCCACCTGATGGACTGTGGCTTTGCACCCCCCCAGGATGGCACAGTGGGCAATCCACCCACTTGTGAGACTTGAGAGACTGTGGCTTTGCACTCCCCAGGATGGCAAAGTGGGCATGGAGGCCCTTCGTGGATCTGGCGTCGTGAACTCATGTGGCTGAGGTGCCCCCCCTTCCCTTCCCCCTGAGGTGCCAGTATTTTATTTTTGTGATGACCCAGCAGTGTTCTCTCCAATGGACTCGATCTCGTGTGTGGGCTTTGCCCATGTGTTGCTGCACATTGGCCCACGGACATTTGAACTTTGCAAAACTGTGCCGGACTTTTGCTACTTGTATATATATTGTTCGAGATGTGTAATAATTCTTTATATATTGCTAAGTTCGCTATACTTAATTATTGCTATAATATAGTTCTATTTTTACAATCATTGCCTTTTGTCTTTGCATTTATGTTTTGGCGGTTTGGGGGTGTCACTCTGACTTTTTAATCTGCATTGGTGTGTAGGTATTTCGGTGGGGGTGAGGGTGGGGGTGGGTGTGTGGCGTATGTGTGTGCCCGTAACCTTTCCTCCTCCCCCCCCCCTGTGTCGTAGGTGCAGTACTCACCGTTGTCGTCTGCGGCGACGTTCGTGATCCTGGAAGAAGAGCAGGAAGGCAATGGCTGGGAGGATGTGGAGTTCCAGTTCCATGCTGTCCCGATTCCGCGTGGAGTGTGTCGAGGTGAGCGTTTTCCATTGGAAATGTCTGTTTCCGCCGTGTTTTTATCGGCGGGGCTCCCGCCCCGGAAAAGGTGGCGGATTGGTGAGTCGTGATAGGGTGGGCGGTACATTGTCTGCCGCCTGGCTGTTGGCGGTGACCGCCGCGCTGTTTGTTTGTGCCGCCGTGGCGGTCGGAGTGTTAAAGCGGCGGCCTGTGTTGGCGGTTCCCGCCAGGGTCAGAATTCAATTTTTTGGACCGCCAGCCTGTTGGCGGGTTGGCCGCCGCTTTAACACTGACCGCCAGGGTCAGAATGACCCCCTAAGTGATTTGCCCAGAATCACAGAATATCAAACTGACTCCGAAACTCGAACCTGGCTCCCCAGCTGCAAAGCCTGCAGCTCTGGATGTGATTCCACAATCTTCCCCCTAAGCGCAACATATAATCAAGAAATCAACTGGCCTAAAAAATACAAAGATAACAAATAAAAGTAATTTGTCGTTATTTGACAACTCAGAAAATATGTCCTCATTTTAGTTTTTTAGAGCACTAACCATAATTTCTATGGGCATAAGACACTCATTTTTATCATTTCTAAAGGAAATGTTTTAGGCATTACAATTTTGATTACATCAAGATGACGTCAGGCGTGCCACACGTTTGTAATAAATATAGAATGTTATTAATCTAGTTGTTCATTAAAATACTGTGTACAGACAGGAGGGACAGTTGCAGCATACCGGACCACGGAGGGCAGGAAGGAGGGGACAGGGGCTGGAGCAGCAAGCTGACCATGGAGAGCAGGCAGGATGGGCACTGGAGGGCAAAAGTGATACTATATTGGCATACACGGACAACGGAGGGAAGGCGGGAGGGGGTCAGACACAGCACGCTGACCACACAGGGCAGGTGGGAGGGGCTGTGGCAGCACAGAAGGCCATGCATGGAAAGCATGAGGGTTAGTGGAAGGACAACAGCAATGGTGGGCAAGAGGGAAGCAGCAGGGGCATGCACAAAGGACAATGGAGGACAGAAGGGATGGGTAGGGGCTGAACACAGGTAACAGAGTTCAAGGTAACAGGCTTCACAACAGACCATGTGGGGTAGGCAGAAGGAGCAGTTGCAGCACAACAGAGCATGGAGGGCAGAAGGGAATGGTAGCAAAATGGACCATGGAGGACAGGATGGAGGGGATAGAGGCATGGAACTCGGACAGGCAGGATGTAGGTGGCAGAGACAGATGGCAGTCATCTGACCATGCTAGGCAGGTAGAAGGGGCAGTGGCAACTCAACAGATCACTCACAGTAGACAGGAGGGGCAGGTCCATGGAACACAGTGTGCAAAAATGAGAGAATAGGGGCAATCACACAGACATCAGACGGCGGGGGAAGGAGAGGAGAGGATGCAAGCTATGCACAGAGGCTAGACAAGAGGGCAATGATGGGGCAAAGAATTGGGCAATGGAGAGGGCAGGAGGGGTGTGCAGGGACATACAGCTAAAGGAAGGCAGTGGCAGCACATCAAACCATGCAGGGCAGAGGGAGGGGGCTGGCGCATGGACTTGGACAACAGAGGGATGGGGCAGAGAGCTAACTGTTCAAGGCAGGAAGGAAGGGCAGTGGCAGAACACCGCCACACAGGGCTGTAATGAGGGAGAAAAGGCTTGGACTTGGAAAATGGATGGCAAGGAGGAGGGAGGCAGGAGCACCAAGCTTTAGTGGGTGCAGCAGAATACCAGGCCAGGCCCTGTGTCCAGCCCCCTTCTCACCCACTGGGCATTGTGATGGGCATTTTACTTACTGTTAAAAAAAACGAGAAATTCATAGAAAAACAAAGGTTACAGGGAACTTATAATTAGGCAATAGAATTAAACAAACCTTAAAATTAACTTTAAAAAACACAATGTTACAGGGACGTTATAGTTAGGTTCAGATTTTACACTCACAAAACAATAGAAATTCAGCTATTACAGTTAGAGTTATTTTAAGCAATTAGAAATCGTGCTCCAAGGTAACTATAACTCATGCCCTGCTAATTACCCCAGATATTACATCACGCATAACATGTTCTATGACATGTCACTGTAATATTTGCACTAAAATTATTGATGAGAAAACCGTGTATAGTGCGGGTGCTAGTTATAAATCAGTGTATGGTGGGATACAGTATTGAAGGCTGCCAAGAGGTTGAGAAGGATCACGGCCGCTGTTTCTCCTTGATCAAGCTGTGTACGAATGTCATCTGTGGCAGCTTGTGGGCGGGCTTGGTGCTGTGATTACTGTGGAAGCAGGATTGGGAGGCGTTGTATAGCTGGTTTTGTTCCAGGTAGGTCATGAGTTGCTTACTGATAATTTCTTGCAATAACTTAGCTGGGGAAGGGAGTAGGGAGATTGGCCAGTAGTTTTGAGTAAGCTGAGGTCTGCAGTGGGGTCTGAGTATTGTCAGACTTTGGCATGTTTCCAATCATCAGGGAAGGTTGCCGTGGCAATGGAGGTGTTGAGTAGAGTGTGAGCTCCTGGCCGATCCTTTGGTTTCCAAGATTGAGGATGTGGTGCGGGCAGGGTTCTGTGGGGCTCGAGAGTGGATGGAGTTCATGGTGGAGGTGGTGTTCTTGGTGGACAGAAGATTCCAGGTGGTGAGTCTGTGGTTGGTGTTGGTTGTGGTGGTGGCAACGGTCGATGAAGTCTGTAGGTGTAGGTTTGGGCTCAAAGTTCCTATATATGGTTGCAATCTTGTAAAATAAATCACCAAGATTATCGCACAGCTCCTGTGGGTGTGTGATGTTGTTTTCATTAGCCCCCTTGTTAGAGAATTCCTTAACGATGTTAAATAGTTCATGGCTGTTGTTGCTGTTGGTTTCAATACACATGCTTAGTACTGACTTCTTTGTTGCCCTCAGTAGGTTGTGGTAGATTTGAAGGGAGGTTTTTAAAGCTTCCCTGTCTGAGGTGTTTTTGCTGCCATGCCATTTCCTCTCCAGCTGTTTGCTGTCTCGCTTAGCTGTCCTGAGTTCAGGGATGTACAAGCTGGCCCTTTTGGAAGGTTTTCTGGATGCTGCTTTTTATGGGACGATGCTAGCAGTGCAGATCATGATCTCAATGTTGAAGTTCTTTGCTCCTTGTTCGAGGTCGGTGGCAGTGCTGGAGGTGCTGAGGGCATCAATCCAGTTGGTATCTGAAAGTTTGCTCCACATCCGTTGAGGGAACCTGTATGTCTTGGGAGTTACAGTAACTGTGACACTTAAAGTCACCATTTTGCTTAGGGTGCACTACTGTACTACTGTAGGTCTACTGTAAAGAAGACAAGACCTTTGTATAAGATGGCCGCAGAACAGACGTAGTGATTAATTGGTAAAAGGTCAGATGGCTGGAAGTGATTTTATATGTTTTTATTATGCCTGACTTTGCATTGGGGGTTTTAACATTTTTAAGTTTTGAAAAATTGTACTTACTTGTATTATATCGCCTTGAATTTGATTGTAATAAAAATTGTGAGTGTGGCTGCAGGGGTCAGCTGACGCTCAAACTGTTATAAAAGACTTGCTGTTCTTTATCGATACATATGCAGTTGCAGCATTCCACTTGGACCAGGGCCCTGCATTTGCCTCTAAGACATTCAGGGACACCATGGGGACGATGGGATGTTGAACTCCATTACTCCTCACCATACCATCCAGAGGGAAATTCGGTGGTGGAGAGGAGGAACTGTGATCTAAAGCAGTCCTTAACAGCTAGAGTATTAGGTTCTGGCCGCAGCTGGCTTCCTCACCTACATGGGGCCAGAGAGCACTGAATAATCTGCCAAGACGGTCTTTGGGGGGACGAACTCCCTATGAGGTTCTCTTTGGGATACCTATGTATGTCCCGGATCTTGATAGTTGTGGTATGGTGGCAGCAGAAAAACCTTCACAGTAGACCCAGAGGTCACTTGGGTAGTTCCCGATCCCCTCTCACTACCCAACAAGACATTCCTCTTCAGAACAGAGTGAACAACACTACTATGGACTATGCTACAACGTCCAACAATGCTATAAATTCCTCCTCGATCATAGGGGGGGTGGAGGAGGAGCTCTTGCTGGTTCCAGTCACCACTACCACAACAACACCTGGTCAAGAATTGGCAGTCTTATACACCAATACAACACAGACTGATGGCAATATTTACTATGAGCCTCCACGTAAAGTGAACACATCTACAAGTACTGAACTTGCTCCTGTTTTTGCAGAGACTGGCTCTGGTTATTTCATCGACATTGATGACTTTTCTGCAGACTCATCCACTCAAGCGATTGAAAATGATTCAAAGACACACAAGCTATATCTATGGCTTAAAATGAACTACTTGATATATCCCTGGAACTATTTATGGTTATGCCTAATATTTTCTACCTTATTTCTATGGATTGGTTTCATGACAGTTTTTTTCTTACTTATAAATGGTCATTACATTCCTGAACGCTCAGTTGTAGCACCAGTAGATAAAGTTTTAACTCCACATCATTACTCACACAAGGTTCGCAGAGACTTGTCCCCGGTGAACATTTCAGCTGTACCTGTTTCTGATGGGATTGTGTGGGACAAAGTTCCCTTTGAAATATATGGGCCTACTGAAGTCATTAAAATTCCATATGTATTCAAGATATTCATGACAGATGTTATCACACCCGGTGTTGTATCTGATGATTGGGATGTCCAGACAGCTGATTCTGTGTTAACTGAAATGAAGGACTATTCAATATTTGAAAGTGATGATGTATATGTAAATACAATGAATTATGGGTAAATGTTCTGCTACAATAATTGGGGACATTACTACCTGCACCGTGCAACTAGACATAGACCTGTACTTAATTACACACAGTGGGAACATTTTTCAAAGCCAAAGGTGGGGAGCCCAAAAAATTATTAAGAAAAATTCAGTTATTTTTCTGGGCATGACACAAGAAATTCCGAGTCATATTTTTTCAAATTGCCTCCTTCAAAAATTAGGAAAATTTTGCTAACAGATACAAAACTGATATATTCAGATGCCTTTGTTTCCCGTCTTAACATTGAAGGTTACGATCACTGGAAGAACAATATTGATTTAAAGAGTGTATGGGAGACACAAGATTGGCAAATACAGGGTAGGGAAGCCTTGTTTAGAGGATGTCTGATTCCAGTACAAATGATTTTTTTAAATGACACTGTTCAACAGATCTCCTGCCTTGGGTTAGCAAAAATAAAAGAAATGAACACGCCCAGTATCCCCACACCGGCTAAATTTAATGATTGCCAATTCTTCAGGCTGGTACCTATAATTCTTCTCTTTCCAGTCCCGGCGGGTGGTTAGTTTGGCCAATAGACACCAATGGATGTCAGGCTCATTTTTTTAAACTCCTTGAGGGGTTTTAAGATTAGCCTGCCAGATCCTCGCTTCATCTCAGGTCAACACATGGGGATAGTTACTACATACAGTGTGGGTAAACTGTGTCAACAATGGGTACAGAGTAACAAGTTAGCGGCAGTTAAAAAACACCTGAATACACTTTCTGAAGGTATAGACTTACAGGGCTTCCTGTTAGGTCCTTGGAAACAGCGCTTTAAAAGATTTGTATATGCTATGTATAATGAGATATGGAAACTTTCTCAGATAGAAGCTGCTGCACGCTTAAGGCAGATAGATAAGGAAAGCTTAGAAAAGGCTTTGTCGGTCGTTGATGACGGCAAGAACACCCTGTCCAACAGAATTTATTCACTCGCAGACATAGTGTCGTCTTCGATTGATATCATTTAGTCAGGCATGTCCCGTTTATACCATGGACAAAGTCAGCTGCATTCTATTATGCAGCTTGGTTGGACGTTACAAACATTGAAAAATGGCCGTGTTCCATGGAGATACAATAACGGTAGTGAATTGTTCGCTGCTTTTAATTTATCTGAGAAACAACAGACAATGGCCAAAAGGGAAGTGAGTTTCACCATGCTTCATATAGAAAAGTTGGAAAAATTGCCTTTTACAATAGCAAAGAGTCCTTCGACTGTCTGGCTCATACATGGCATTATTAATCTGCCCATATCCACCTTTCGTTTTTCAAAATGCTTGAAACATCCTGCTGTGGGCAGGTATGAGAGTTTGGGCAATGGCTATATTAAGGAAGGAAGAGTGGGAGCTGCCTTTTGATTATAAATGTCTGAACGACGAAACAGAGGTCTTTCTTAGAGGAAGCGAATGTGAGACTACTGTTAGTTAGTTAGTTAGTTAGTTAGTTATGATCTGCAAGCAGGTGTCCCTTCATGGCCACTGCAATGCGGGGGTCGCAAACATGGCCTGTTTTCTGAAGGGTACTCCCGTTTCTTTGATTCGACCAGCATTTCATGTAGTTTCCAATGGCAGTTATGTGGTGCTGAGTGATTAAAGCTGTTGCGGTATGCGACCGGGCATTGCCTACACAATTTCGCTCTCTAAGGTCGTTACGTATTGTGGACATGTTTTATTCCCCCCCACATAAGAGCTAAAGGTATCAGAAATGTGGCCTCACATTGATGCTATTAATGTGAATTATGACAAGCTGAGTAGGCTAAAGGCGCTACTTTTTCAAAAACAGGTTGCGTTGACATCCGCTAGAGAGACGTATGTTCTCCAGATTGCGAGATCATCAGCCGAGATACAATCCGTATTAAATACCAACTTCCCCAAGCACTTTGGTGAGCTGGTATCCAGAAGTTTCAATGCCTTGAGCACTACTGTGATTGTCCATCTCTTTAAGGCTGTCGGGTCTGGATTTGTGTCCGCTTTCCAGACTATCTTCGGAGTCATCCCGTCAGCCATCCATTCCCTCTTTTCAAGGCTGTTTGGTGGCTTTCCTGTAATTTTGGCATTATTTGGCAGAATACTACTGTTACTTTTTCTGATTTGCAGTGGTTGTTTCTTTACAGCTACAGGGAGCGATGGAGCTGCTGCCACCAGCACAACTGTGCTGTGAACGCATGTTTCAGATCTTCAATGTTTGCTTGCTGGAGGAACTAGAGGGGAATTGGTCATTGTCATTTAGGCCACTCCTCTGGTGCGTGCAGCCTGTCTTTCACTGCGTATGGTGCTTCTTTGACCATTTGCCAACAGTGTGTCTTGCCAGTTTCTCCTGTGGACCAAGAACTGCTGATGTCCCCGATGAGGGTTCATACACGTTCGTGCCCCATGAGACTAAGGCTGATCAGCGGGGCCACTTATGAACACTCAGAGGTGGCTCTTCCATCTACGGACAATGGCACTGATGCAGGTGGACCTGCACATGAGACTACTGCGCACTTTTGCTCCGTGAATCCATCCGCCCAAGTGATTGATCTTACATCAGACGATTTGGCCTCATTTTTAGATGACTTTTTAACAGGTGACTTCGGGGCTAGTCTTCGAGAGCATGACTATAGTTCCACGCCACAATGATTGAAATTTTATTTTTGTCTAATTAACATCCAATGTATGATTTTACTTTGGCCTGCTGTGTTTGTTATGGTTGACTTTAAGGCTCATTAGTAAGTTTTTAAACATTTAATTTGAACTATCTTTTTAACTTTGGTTTTTATGCTTTGCTTTTAGTCCAGAGCAGCTTTTTTAGCTTTTTGGATTCCCTCGCCTTCGGCGGCATCCAGTAATGGCATCATACTTGTTACGGCAATGGGGAGGGTGTGGTGAATCCTAGTTTGTTTTAATGGGATAATAGGAGCCTTTGGCTTGCGGACTCGTGCCCCCGTCACCTAGTGACTTTTAACCTACTTAGCTTGCTCTGTCTTAGACCATTTATCTAATTAATTCTTCTAAGATGGCTGCCTTGTTTATAGTTAGGCCCTTTTGTTTAGAGTTATGTTATCAGTGTCACAGCGCTAAGGCGTCAACTCATGCGACAAAGACAAACAAAATGTAGGTGCTCACATTAGGAATTACTGTCCCAAGCATGCAGTGTTATCTATTGTTTTGGAACAACCTACGTCAGGGGTCCAAGTAGATCTGTATAATTACATCACACTTTAGATAGATAATCAGAGGGATTCTGACTAGATACCATCGCTGCTATCAATGCTGCACGTCGCCTTGATGCTGATCCGTACTTCGTGTTCTTCCGAAGTCTGAGCTCAAGACCTCATTTCAAGGTAACCAGAGTTGGGGGCTCCTTCTAGGGACATGGCATTGGCAGATTAGGTTTAATATGCCCAGCTCTCTTCTAGGTAGAAGGTTAGGCATATCACGATAGGGTACTAGGACACATTATACACTTTGGGGGTCATTCCAACCCTGGCGGTCGGTGTTAAAGTGGCGGCAAAACCGCCAACAGGCTGGCGGTAAAAAAAATGCAATTCCGACCCTGGCGGAAACCGCCAACAGAGACCGCCACTTTAACACACCGCCCGCCACGGCGGGACAAACAAACAGTGCGGCGGTCACCGCCAACAGACAGGCGGGAGACAATGTACCGCCCACCCTATCACAACCCACCAATCCGACACCTTTTCCGGGGCAGTAGCCCCGCCGATAAAAACACAGCGGAAATAGCCATTTCAAACGGAAAACACTCACCTCCATACACCCCACGAGGAATCTGGACAGCATGGAACCGAACTCCACATCCTACCAGCCATTGTCTTCCTGCTCCTCTACCAGGAGCACGAACGACGGCGCAGAAGACAACAGTGAGTACTGCACCTACGACACAGGGGAGGCAAAAAATTACGGGGACACACATATGCGACACACCCACCCTCACCCTCACCCACTACAACACACACATCAATGCATAGCAACACATCACAGTTACCCCCCCAAACCCCCCGGAAGAATGCAAAGACAAAAGGAAATGACTATAAATTTAGAATTATATTGTAAGACTGAGTATAAAATATATCACACATCTATAACTTTATATACATAAATTGTCCAGTCCAATATGTGTATCAGCCATTGTTCGTGGGCCACTGGGCCAAAACACATGGGCAAAGCCCACACAGGATACCTGCCTCCAACGGTGAGAACACTACAGGGGCATCAGATAGGAAAACTACAGGCACCTCAGGGGGAAGGGAAGGGGGGCGCCTCAGCCAGATGAGTACACAACGCCAGATCCACGAGGGGCCTCCATGACCACTGTGCCATCCTGGGGAGTGCAAAGCCACAGTCTCTCAAGTCTCTACAGTGGGTGGGTTGCCCACTGTGCCATCCTGGGGAGTGCAAAGCCACAGTCTCTCAAGTCTCTACAGTGGGTGGTTTGCCCACTGTCATCCTGGGGAGTGCAAAGCCACAGTCTCTCATGTCTCTACAGTGGGTGGGTTGCCCACTGTGCCATCCTGGGGAGTGCAAAGCCACAGTCTCTCAAGTCTCTACAGTGGGTGGGTTGCCCACTGTGCCATCCTGGGGAGTGCAAAGCCACAGTCTCTCAAGTCTCTACAGTGGGTGGGTTGCCCACTGTACCATCCTGGGGAGTGCAAAGCCACAGTCTCTCAAGTGGATGACAGTCTCCACTGGTACTGGAGGGGGACTAGTGCCCAGAGTGCTTCGTGCAGCCCTGCCCGACACAGATGCGGGCCTGCCCCTTACGCCAATGGGCCAGCGGTTCTTGAGATGAAGGGCACAGTTCAGCGGTGCTTGAGACGGCGGTGCCCAGCGGAGCGTTGCTTGAGATGAAGGGCCCAGTTCAGCGGTTCTTGAGACGGCGGTGCCCAGCGGAGCAGTGCTTGAGATGAAGGGCCCAGTTCAGCGGTTCTTGAGACGGCGGTGCCCAGCGGAGCAGTGCTTGAGATGAAGGGCCCAGTTTAGAGGTTCTTGAGACGGCGGTGCCCAGCGGAGCGGTGCTTGAGACGGCGGTGCCCAGAGGAGCAGTGCTTGAGATGAAGGGCCCAGTTCAGCGGTTCTTGAGACGGCGGTGCTCAGCGAAGCAGTGCTTGAGATGAAGGGCCCACTTCAGCGGTTCTTGAGACGGCGGTGCCCAGTTCAGCGGTGCTTGAGATGAAGGGCCCTGTTCAGCGGTGCTTGAGATGAAGGGCCCAGTTCAGCGGTGCTTGAGACGGTGGTGCCCTGTTCAGCGGTGCTTGAGATGAAGGGCCCAGTTCAGCGGTTCTTGAGACGGCGGTGCCCTGTTCAGCGGTGCTTGAGACGGCGGTGCCCTGTTCAGCAGTGCTTGAGATGAAGGGCCCAGTTCAGCGGTTCTTGAGACGGCGGTGCCCAGCGGAGCGGTGCTTGAGACGGCAGTGCCCAGCGGAGCAGTGCTTGAGACGGCGGTGCCCTGTTCAGCGGTGCTTGAGACGGCGGTGCCCTGTTCAGCGGTGCTTGAGATGAAGGGCCCTGTTCAGCTGTGCTTGAGATGAAGGGCCCTGTTCAGCGGTGCTTGAGATGAAGGGCCCAGTTCAGCGGTGCTTGAGACGGAGGTGCCCTGTTCAGCGTTGCATGAGACGGCAGTGCCCTGTTCAGCGGTGCTTGAGATGAAGGGCCCAGTTCAGCGGTTCTTGAGACGGCGGTGCCCTGTTCAGCGGTGCTTGAGATGGCGGTGCCCTGTTCACCGGTGCTTGAGATGAAGGGCCCTGTTCAGCGGTGCTTGAGATGAAGGGCCCTGTTCAGCGGTGCTTGAGATGAAAGGCCCAGTTCAGCGGTGCTTGAGACGGCGGTGCCCTGTTCAGCGGTGCATGAGACGGCGGTGCCCTGTTCAGCGGTGCATGAGACGGCGGTGCCCAGCGGAGCAGTGCTTGAGATGAAGGGCCCAGTTCAGCGGTTCTTGAGACGGCGGTGCCCTGTTCAGCAGTGCATGAGACGGGGGTGCCCTGTTCAGCGGGGCTTGAGATGAAGGGCCCAGCGCAGCGGTTCTTGAGACGGCGGTGCCCAGCGGAGCGGTACTTGAGATGAAGGGCCCAGCGGAGCAGTGCTTGAGATGAAGGGCCCAGTTCAGCGGTTCTTGAGACGGCGGTGCCCAGCGGAGCAGTGCTTGAGATGAAGGGCCCAGTTCAGTGGTTCTTGAGACGGCGGTGCCAAGCGGAGCAGTGCTTGAGATGAAGGGCCCAGTTCAGCGGTTCTTGAGACGGCGGTGCCCAGCGGAGCAGTGCTTGAGATGAAGGGCCCAGTTCAGCGGTTCTTGAGACGGCGGTGCTCAGCGTAGCAGTGCTTGAGATGAAGGGCCCAGTTCAGCGGTTCTTGAGACGGCGGTGCCCAGTTCAGCGGTGCTTGAGATGAAGGGCCCTGTTCAGCGGTGCTTGAGATGAAGGGCCCAGTTCAGCGGTGCTTGAGACGGCGGTGCCCTGTTCAGCGGTGCATGAGATGGCGGTGCCCTGTTCAGCGGTGCTTGAGATGAAGGGCCCAGTTCAGCGGTGCTTGAGACGGCGGTGCCCTGTTCAGCGGTGCATGAGACGGCGGTGCCCTGTTCAGCGGTGCTTGAGATGAAGGGCCCAGTTCAGCGGTTCTTGAGACGGCGGTGCCCTGTTCAGCAGTGCTTGAGACGGCGGTTCCCTGTTCAGCGGTGCTTGAGATGAAGGGCCCAGTTCAGCAGTTCTTGAGACGGCGGTGCCCAGCGGAGCGGTGCTTGAGACGGCGGTGCCCAGCGGAGCAGTGCTTGAGATGAAGGGCCCAGTTCAGCGGTTCTTGAGACGGCAGTGTCCTGTTCAGCGGTGCTTGGCTTGAGACGGCGGTGCCCTGTTCAGCGGTGCTTGAGATGAAGGGCCCTGTTCAGCGGTGCTTGAGATGAAGGGCCCTGTTCAGCGGTGCTTGAGATGAAGGGCCCAGTTCAGCTGTGCTTGAGACGGCGGTGCCCTGTTCAGCGGTGCATGAGACGGCGGTGCCCTGTTCAGCGGTGCTTGAGATGAAGGGCCAAGTTCAGCGGTTCTTGAGACGGCGGTGCCCTGTTTAGCGGTGCTTGAGACGGTGGTGCCCTGTTCAGCGGTGCTTCAGATGAAGGGCCCTGTTCAGCGGTGCTTGAGATGAAGGACCCTGTTCAGCGGTGCTTGAGATGAAGGGCCCAGTTCAGCGGTGCTTGAGACGGCGGTGCCCTGTTCAGCGGTGCATGAGACGGCGGTGACCTGTTCAGCGGTTCTTGAGACGGCGGTGCCCAGCGGAGCAGTGCTTGAGATGAAGGGCCCAGTTCAGCGGTTCTTGAGACGGCGGTGCCCTGTTCAGCAGTGCATGAGACGGCGGTGCCCTGTTCAGCGGTGCTTGAGATGAAGGGCCCAGTTCAGCGGTGCTTGAGACGGCGGTGCCCTGTTTAGCGGTGCTTGAGACGGCGGTGCCCTGTTTAGCGGTGCATGAGATGGCGGTGCCCTGTTCAGCGGTGCTTGAGATGAAGGGCCCAGTTCAGCGGTTCTTGAGACGGCGGTGCCCTGTTCAGCGGTGCTTGAGACGGCGGTGGCCTGTTCAGCGGTGCTTGAGATGAAGGGCCCAGTTCAGCGGTGCTTGAGACGGCGGTGCCCTGTTCAGCGGTGCATGAGACGGCGGTGCCCTGTTCAGCGGTGCATGAGACGGCGGTGCCCTGTTCAGCGGTGCTTGAGATGAAGGGCCCAGTTCAGCGGTTCTTGAGATGGCGGTGCCCTGTTCAGCGGTGCTTGAGACGGCGGTGCCCTGTTCAGCGGTGCTTGAGATGAAGGGCCCTGTTCAGCGGTGCTTGAGATGAAGGGCCCAGTTCAGCGGTGCATGAGACGGCGGTGCCCTGTTAAGCGGTTTTTGAGACGGCGGTGCCCAGCGGAGCAGTGCTTGAGATGAAGGGCCCAGTTCAGCGGTTCTTGAGACGGCGGTGCCCAGCGGAGCGGTGCTTGAGATGAGTGTCCAGGTCAGCGGATCCGGCCATGGCATGGATGTCACTCGCCACCTGACATGTGGCTGGCGGGGCCTTCCTGCCCATCTGTCTGGTGGCTTGCGGGGCCCTCCTGGGCTGCAGTACCGGGCCTGTGGGTGTCCTTCTGCCCACTTGGAACGTGGCTTGCGGGGCCCTCCTGGGCTGCAGTACCGGGCCTGTGGGTGTCCTCCTGCACACCTGGGATGGGGCTGGTGGGGCCCTCCTGGCCAGTTGGCCTGCTGCCGGACTTGTCTGGCGTGCTGCCCTTCCCACCCTTCCCTGTTCGTCTGTGGCCATTTCCCACCTTAGGCGGTGTGCCAGGTGGCACCCGACTTCCTGCCGGAGCCAATGTAGGGATTTTTGTCCCTGGTGTCTTTGGTCTCTCGCGCCGGGCACTGGCAATCTTCGGATGCTTTTCCGGGGGTGGGCTGGCCGTGCCTTGGCTCCTAGCTGAACTGGCTGCCCTTGAGGGTGGGGGACTCCACAGTCCATGGCAAACAGTCTTTACAGGTCCCGGTTTTGTGGTGGCTGAGGTGCTGATTGGAGTCTTATGAGATGGACGGGGTGGGGGAGTTGTTGGAAAGAGGTCAAGTTTGGAAAAGAAAAGCAATTTGGAAAGAGAGGGACGGGTAGGTGTAGTGGGTATGGGAGTGAAGGAAGAGGATGTGGTTGTAGGAGTGTGAAGTCTGGTGTCTTTGGGTGCAGGTGCTTGGGCTGGAGGCTGTCGTGAGGTGGATGGCTGTTGGGTGGGTGGCTGCCTGCGTTTGTGTAGTTTGGAAGAGGGGGTGACAGACACACTGGGAGAGGACACAGGGGACGTGTAAATGGTAGTGGGGGTGGTGACTGCACGTGTGCGGAGTGTTCTGGTGGGTGTGCTGGTGATGGACGTAGTGGCTGAAGATGTTGTGCATGCAAGTGTGAGTGGAGACGTCACAGGGAGGGAGGAGGGAGACGAGGATGAGGGGGACACAGTGGAGGCAGTGGGTGTTGGTATGTCTGCATGTGGATGTTGCTTGTGTGAATGCTTGTGTGATGTGTGGTGCTTATGTGTGGATGAGCTTCCCTTGGGTGTTGAGGTGTGTGCAGGCTGGTCTGATGGTGTGTCTGGGATAGGCAGAGGTACAGGGGATTGGGTCTGGGTGGAGGAAGTTGGAGGGGGGAGGCTAGAGACAGGGACAATGGCTGCCGTCAGTGCTGAGGCCAGAGCGTTGAACGATCGCTGATGGGCAGCCTGACCCAAATGAATGCCCGCCAGGTATGCATTACTCTGGTGCACCTCCCTTTCTACACCCTGGATGGCATTCAAAAGGGTAGACTGCCCAACAATGATGGTCCTCAGGAGGTCAATGACCTCCTCACTGAGGGCAGCAGGGGTGACAGGGGCAGGGCCTGAGGTGCCTGGGGCGAAGGAGATGCCCACCTTCCTGGGTGAGCGTGCACGGGGCAAACGCTGAGGGGCTGCTGGGAGGGCAGTGCTGGTGCGCTGGGTGGCGGCTGTACCTGTTGTTGCTCCCATCGCCCTCCGTCCCACTGGTGTATTCGGACTCCGTTGCATAGCCCTCCGTGGGCCATGTGGGATGCAGCTCCCTCGTGCTCCGATGCCACTTCTCCTCCGCCTGATGATGCTAATGCACACATGAACAGGAAGACCACAAAAAAGGGGGGGGGGAAATAAAGACATGTTGAGTGCATGCATTGGCGACACCGTTGGCGGAGAGGACAGACACAGAAGCCCCCTGCACTACGCAGCGCACTTGAGGTCCACTACGCAATCCGTGGGACATGGCCTACAAGCCTATGGACGACAACTGCACACATAGATGACACAGGGCCATGGATACCTGTACTTGGCACCCTACAGAGGTGGGGGGCGGGGGCACAGGGCCATGCCTTACGGAGGGGCCTATCCTACAGAAATCGCCCTGGCCTAGGCCCCACCCAGACTCCTCCACTGCGCGCAAAGTCAGCAGAATGTATTTGTACTCACCCCCTTGTGTCTGCTGTGATGTCCTCACGCGCCCATCCAAATCGGGGTAGGCCACCGCCAGGATCCGGGACATCAGGGGGGTCAAAGTACGACTGGCACCCCTCCTACGTTGGGAGGCCATCCCCAGCTGAGCCTCCGCCGTCTTCCTGCTCCAGCGTCGGATGTCCTCCCATCTCTTCCGGCAGTGGGTGCCCCGTCTGTTGTGGACCCCCAGGGTCCGGACGTCCTTGGCGATGGCACGCCAAATAGCGACTTTCTGGTGGGCGCTGACCTATGTGACATGTACAGGGAGAGAAAAATTGTCATCACCTTCTGCATGCTCGATGTGAGTGGCCCCCCATCCCCACCCTTGCCATGTGGCACATGCTCTCATCTGTCGTTTGATGCATGCCTCAATCGCTCCCCTCCCCACCATCTTTCATCCACCCCACTCAACCCAGGCATTGCCCACTAAGCATGGTCCCTGTGTACTTACCTGTTGGTCTGGAGGACCGTAGAGTAGCGCATACTGGGGGAGGACCCCATCCACAAGTTTCTCCAACTCCTCCGCAGTGAAGGCAGGGGCCCTTTCCCCAGTCGCATGAGCCATTGTCTCTTCCAGACCGAGGTCACAGCAGCACTTGCAGTGTAGGTCCTCTCCTGTGAAAGATCAGGTATTGAGTGATTAAGCTGATAGAAAATGGCGGTCACGCCCGCGGCAGTGCGTACCACGGCGGTGCGTACCGCGACCGCCGGCGCACATCGTCATTGGCTCCTGAAACCCATAGGGTTCAATGTTAACCAATGAGGCTTTGCGCCGCGGTCTTCGACCACCTACCGCCACGGTGTGCCATGCCAGCGCATTGACCTCACATCCCACTGTCGCACTTCACAGGTCAGGAAGCCGCCATTTCAAGGGCCCACATGGCTTAATTTCTACTTCTTCACACATACCTAGGCCTTGCATCAACACTCATACAAACCTTTCAATGCATTGGGATTCGTGTTATGTGCAAGCTGTGGTTACGTACCTGTGGGTTGATTGACTCTGTGCTTGCTGTTGTCCTTCATAGGCACCATCCGCTGGGACATGCGAGGAGATGGAGGAATCTTCCTGTGTACAGACCGCTGGTGGACCTGTCGACAATGGAGGAACGACATGTCATACTGACATACAGGCTTGACCGAGCCACTATACAGGAACTGTGTGCCCAGCTGGAGCCAGACCTGATGTCACCCATCCGCCAACCCACAGGGATACCCCCTCTAGTGCAGGTGCTGTCAGTACTCCATTTCTTAGCAAGTGGGTCTTTTCAAACAACAGTGGCCATATCATCAGGGATGTCCCAGCCCATGTTTTCCAAGGTGTAGTCCAGAGTGTTGTCTGCCCTGCTCAAACACATGAGGAGCTACATCATTTTCCCTGAGGTGGGGGATTTGGTTACAGTGAAAGGAGACTTCTATGCCCTTGGACATATTCCCAACATCATTGGTGCCATTGATGGGACACATGTTGCTTTGGTCCCCCCCAGCAGGAGTGAACAGGTGTACAGGAACCGGAAGAGTTATCATTCCATGAATGTACAGATGGTGTGTTTGGCTGACCAGTACATCTCCCATGTTAATGCCATGTTCCCTGGGTCAGTGCATGACGCCTACATCCTGCGGAATAGCAGCATCCCGTATGTGATGGGTCATCTCCAGAGGCACCGGGTGTGGCTATTAGGGGACTCTGGTTACCCCAACCTGTCATGGCTACTGACCCCAGTGAGGAATCCCAGGACAAGGGCAGAGGAACGGTACAATGAGGCCCATGGGCGGACTAGGAGGGTGATCGAGCAAACCTTTGGCCTCCTGAAGGCCAGGTTCAGGTGCCTCCATATGACTGGTGGATCCCTAATGTACTCACCAAAGAAGGTGTGCCAGATCATCGTGGCCTGCTGTATGCTTCACAACCTGGCTTTGCGACGCCAGGTGCCTTTTCTGCAGGAGGATGGTCCAGATGGTGGTGTTGTAGCAGCTGTGGAGCCTGTGGAGAGTGAAGAGGAGGAAGCCGAAGAGGACGACATAGAGATCAGGAACACAGTAATACAGCAGTATTTTCAATGACACTCAGGTAAGAGTACACACTGGCATATTACATTTACTTAAAGACTCCTACCTCTCTACTGTCTGACTTTTTCCCCCAGTGTATGGTAACTGTGTTGTGACTTTCCCTTCCGTTTTCAGAGATGTGGGCCCCACTGCGTGACATCTGCTTTGTTTCCCCATGGACTACAGCTGTGTGACAGCGGTTTGTTGGCATCACAATGTGAATTAACATTTTGGCACGGTCATGTCTAATACATTTGTTCTAAATCACAGCCAGACTCCAGATTGTTTTGTGCAATAAGTGTGTTTATTCAAGTGCTCTAAATTGGATGGGTGGTTGCAAATCGGTGAGGGGTGATGGTGGAGGATTGTCCATGGCAGAGTCCAGACTATCAGTATCACAGGTGCATTGTCCAAATGCCTGTGGAAAGTGGAGTAGGGGCTGTTTAAGGTTGGACAGGGTGACAATGTGGGACAGTGGGATGACAATCAGGGCGGTATCCTTTGCTGGCGGGGTCTTGACATCTTACTCTGTCTTCTTCCTGGATCTCAGGGCCCGCTTGCGGGGTGGTTCTCCTTCTGCAGGGGGTGGGGTTCTGGTGGCCTGTTGGTCTTGTGTCGGGACCTCCTGTCCACTAGCGCCGGCGGAGGTGGTAGGCACTTCTTGGTCCATGCTAGTGTCAGGGGCCCTTTGAGGTGCCACAATGTCCCGCAATGTGGTGACTACCTGATTCAGGGCCACTACGATGGTGCCCATGGCGGAACTGATGTTTCTTAGTTCCTCCCTGAACCCCATATACTGTTGCTCCTGCAGAAGCTGGATCTCCTGAAACCTGGCCAGGACCGTTGCCATCGTCTCCTGGGAGTGGTGGTATGCTCCCATGATGGAGGAGAGGGCCTCGTGGAGAGTGGGTTCCCTGGGCCTGTCCCTCCCCTGTCGCACAGCAGCCCTCCCAGTTCCCCTGTTTCCATGGGCCTCTGTCCCCTGGACCGTGTGCCCACTTCCACTGCCCCCAGGTCCCTGTTGTTGTTGGGGTGTTGGGTTAGCCTGGGTTCCCTGTAGTGGTGGACACAACGCTGATTGACGTGTCCTGGGGACAGAGGTATGGGCCAGTTGGGTGGGTGCTGTGCTGTGCTGGTGTTTCCAGAGGGGGGGAAGGTCTGCTGTGGCCTGTGGCTGTGTGAGGGGAACCGACTGTCCCGAGGTCCCCGATGGACCGGGCTGGTCATCTAGATCCAGGGAGACAGAGCTGCTGTCCTCACTGTGGGCCTCTTCTGGGGGTGGAGTGGACATTTGTGGACCCTCCTGCGCGGTGACCTGGCGTTCGGGTCCTGCAGGGGTATAAAAGTATGGTTATTGCTTCTGTGTGTGCCATAGCGTGCAATGGGTGGGTGCCCGTGTACCCCAGTGCTGGCATTCCTTTGTGGGGGCTGTTGTGATGGTGGTTTGGGGGGGGGTTGTATGTGTATGTGCAGTGGGCATGCTTTGGTGATGGGTGTCCATGCTTTGTGGACGCATGCAGGGCTAGGTGTTGGGATGGGTGGGTTGTGATGGTGAGACATTTGCAAGGAGTAGGTGTGATGGGGGTGGGGGTGAGGGTGGGGGTATGAGTTGGCATGCAGGTGGGGTGGGGGGGATGAAGTAGGGAAGATGAGACTTACCAGAGTCCATTCCTCCAGCTACTCCTGCGAGGCCCTCAGGATGCAGGATGTTCAAGACCTGCTCCGCCCATGTTGTAAATTCTGGGGGAGGAGGTGGGGGTCCGCCGCCAGTCCGCTGCACCGCGATGTTGTGCCTGGATACCATGGAACGCACCTTCCCCCGTAGGTCGTTCCACCTCTTCCTGATGTCGTCCCGATTTCTTGGGTGCTGTCCCACTGCGTTGACCCTGTCCACTATTCTGCTCCATAGCTCCATCTTCCTGGCAATGGTGGTGTGCTGCACCTGTACTGTACCATAAGTACTGTCATCCTTGAACCAGCAGTCTTGCCCAGAGCGACAGTCCAAACTACGACACCTTAAATAAACATTTTATTAAAGCTGCCTGTTTTTCATTATGGGAACAGGGCAGTTTTAAAAAACAATCTGTTTTCTTCAAAGTTTCATTGATAGTTGGCAGTAGTCCCTATGCCATTGCTTACTCCTACTGAAACTTTCAAAAAAATCACAAAGGAAAGAGATCTAAAGGTTACCCAGTCATCTTTGAAAATGAGTTACCACCTCATTGTAGGAGTCAGTAACTTTTCAATGGCTTGAGACTGAAATTTCGATACTGATTTGGTATTTGGAAGGGATGCCTACAACTTGCCGCTTCCAAACATCAAATTGGTATCCATTCAAAAATAAATTTCAGGAGTCTGTAGAATTTTACCAACTCCTAAAATGGGTTTTGCACATGGGCAGAAAAGTTTTTGCTGTCACATATTCCGAATCAAGGTTTTTGCAAAAGCAAAAACGTTTCTAAAATTTGGCTTCATTCTTGAGCATCATAAGGCACACCATTACAGAAATCTCTTACACAAACTTACTGGGGTGCCTCTTGAAGAGTTAGATACACACTGAATATATTTTAAAAACAATAGATAAAGAAAAAAGTCTAAAATTCCGGGTTACATGGGTACACATCAGCTTTCAGTAAGAATGTTCTCTCTGTCTCGTGTACCACCATCTCAATGCTACCAATTATTTTAAAGAAATTTGGTCCCTTGCCCTTTCAATGAGAGGAGCATTGATGATAATCGTAATTTGCAAGGTGGGTTAATATAAAATGAAATGGAGCTCCTACTGGACTCTTTTTATCCTAAAAATATATGTACAATATTACACATATGGGGTGAAGGCAAACCTCCTAAAGCTTGATGCTAGAATTGTGTTTGAGTCAACTGGTATTTACTCATAGGCAGTTATTAGCCGTGGGGTTTATGGAGAAATATGTAGACATGGTTATGGCGGGATAACAAAATCCAGTTGTGTTTGTTGGAGTAACAAGCGCATTGTTACAATCAACCATCAAGTTAGCTGGTAAGGTGAACCAGAATACTTGAAGAGTGCCTAGAGGGCACGAGAAATTTAAAACTACCATATATGCACATGATATTTTAGTATTAAGTATGAGACAGTGTCAAAAGTGGAATATTAGAATGCCTCCATCTTTAATCAGTAGTTCAAAACCAAGCTTCCTGTGCCTTAACCTTCCAAAAGGCAAGCTTGAGGGGCTACTTTGTGGCTATTTTGCTGTACAAGGTCCTCTGACTACCTAGGGAGAGAACCTACCTTCTCGGTAAATTTTGATGTCATAGCAGATAATTAGATTTTTTTGCAGGGAATAAAAAAGAAAATAACATAATATGTCATGCTCATGACTAGGGTGAATAACAGTTGTCAAAATGGTACAACGCTCCTGGATACATTATCAGTTCAAGACTACATCCCTTACCATCAATACTGGCTTGCATGGTAGAGGGAAGTAAGGGTTAGAGAATGTGAGAGGAACAAGAATCTTTACATTTTAAATAGGGAAGAACAGGAGATAACCAATATTATAAAACGTCAAGTATCACTGGGGCAACAGCTGTTTCAATGGTGCATGTTCATAATACAGAAACAGTAGTGTTTTATTGACTGCTCTAAAGCATGCTGCCCATTATCAACAGTTCTCTGACTCTGAAAAACACAAATGACTCTGCCTTTGTACAATCCACCCATGTCCTGAAAAATCCTTGATATTTTGGGAAAAATAAGCGAAGGGTTGGACTTCACGGTTTTCCCCTTGACATTCAAATACAATCCAGCACACGATTCACTGCTGGGCTAAAGGGGAAAGATTTTGAAACTCATAATGGGAGCAGGCCTGAAATGGAAGCCCTCTTCATGGGCAATAGCATAATGTCATTTTGCCAGGTTACAACAGACTGCAGGAAAAGGTACATTTTCAATATGAGAAAATTAGGCAATTGATTGAGTTACATGTGCCCTTGCTTGGCTTGAATAGGTACTCTAAAATAACTCTTTCTGTGTCCAAAACCAGATCATACAAGTTTTTTAAGTCAAGGAAAATAGAAAGAGCAACTGTTGGAAATGGCTCTTTCTACAGGGTCCCCCCCAAACTTTGTGCCTTCCTCCTTCTACTTACTGCTGGGATTTTGCTTGTTGGCCTTAAAACTCTGTGCACTTTACCTCTGCTAACCAGTGCTTCTCTCACTAAAACATGGTTTAATTGGATTATGCCTAATTGGCATATTTGATTTACATGTAAGTCCCTTGTAGCGTGGGATACCATATATCCAGGACCTGTAAATTAAATGCCATCAGTGGGCATGCAGCACTTATTGTGCCACCCATTTAATTAGCACTTCAAAACATGCCCCATGCCTGCCATTGCAGCCTGAATGCAGTGTTTCACTGTCATGTTTACTTGCCATTTAAAACCCCTTGCCAAGCCTTAACCTTCCATTATATTACAGATACGTCACCCCTAAGGTAGGCCCTAGGTAGCCAATAGGCCATGGTCCTGTGTGTTTAAAAGTTAGGATATACACTTTTAGGTTTTACATGCCCTACTAGTAGTGAAAAACTCCCAAATGCATTTGTCACTACTGTGAGGCCTACCCCTTCCATAGGATAACATTGGGGATTCCTTATTCCTTATTATATTTAATAAGCTGTAATTCCTAAACCAGAGGTGGTAGATATACATGTTTGGTGTCTGCGAACTTGTAATGATAAACCCTCTTAAATGGTAAAGTTGGAATTATCATTACAAGTTTGAAAATGCCACTTTCAGAAAGTTGGCATTTTCCTGCCCTTAGGCCTCTGTGCCTGCAGTCTGCCTTAGGTCACATGACTGGGTGAGACTGACGGTTGAGACTTTGTGAATCCGTCCCAGGCAGTCACACAACAGTGGGATCAGCAGAGCCTGACTGGGTCATTAACTGACTTGATCGGGGGCAGAGCTGAGCACATCCCTACTTACACCTGAACAGACTGGGTCTGCCACTACAGGCAGCAATGGTCTTAATGACCCTCTATTGTCAGTGAAGCCGGCTAGGAGCCAGGGTAGGGGAGGCAGAAAACTCCTGGAACTTCACAGAAACCTTCTGGAAACATATCTCAACTTATAGGAGCAGGGCACCAGGGTATACAAATAGGACTCTCAGACCCACTCTTGAATTCACTACTGGACCTGCAGAAGAACTCTCGGGGGATTGACTGCTGCTGTGAACTGCTGTGCACTCTACCAGACTGATTTTGTACCTAGAAGGACCGCTTTCCTGCCAGGAGACTACCTTGAACCTTCAGAGGTCAACCCTGATGTGGAGCCCTGCATCTTCACCTGCACCCAGGACTTCAGAAATGAATACAAGGGCTAGTTTAGCTGGCTTCCTGTTCAGAGCCAAAGGGACATAACAGGCTCCCATCATCTTGAACCACCCATGCCTGGACCAACCTGAGTGAATCTTGAACCCTCAAGAGGTCTCCATTCCACTCCTGGGCCCTTGGTTGTGGTGCTAAATGTGTCCAAGTGGCCATTTTCAAAACTGAGGACTTGCTATTTTGAACCCTAATCTTTATAAATTCTTAACTCTGGTTCTACTAATTGGATTTTGATGATGTTGGCACCACTTGAGTTATTAAAATGTACTTTATTGTTCTAAATTGATTTGTTGTTTGTATTGTGTTGTGTTTTATCTTTATTACTGTTTGTGTGCTGTATAAATACCATACACATAAAGATTAGTGAATTTTTTTGGTTCACCCAGCAAGGGATTGTGGCTGTTGCCTGACCAGGGCTTGTACCCAAGTGAACCAACAACCTGATTTCTCTCAGAAATGTTATCTATAGGTGCAGGCTTGACAGTTTCCATCATGCAGCTGTGTCATTCCATTATATTTAACTTTGGCCCTGATCTTCCCCCTGTGCTTTTCCTTTTGGCAATGTTTGAACATGAATATGAGTTAATTAAGGTGCAATAAAATCAGAAAACATTGCAAGAACACCTGGTATTGTGGTTGTATATAATGATCACAAAGAACATCTTTATTACCTTTGGTAGCATACTTTCTAACGAACAGTCTATCTATTTTCAGATTCCTCACCTTAGAATACACCCCACGTGTCAGCCTGGATCAACCCAGGCACCAGATTGGATCAGGAAAGCTTCACATGCACAGTACTGACTCCACACCATCCTGAACATGAAGGAGAAGAGCCACATGTAAGCACCACCCGAGCTCTGACTTCAGCTTTTAGTCTTACTCCTTTCGGTGGCCATAGGTGCAGAGCCTGAATAACTATGGTTAGCAGTCTGCTGAGCTCTAGCTTGGGTTAATTTACAATGTTAAAAATAAGCCACTCCACTAAATGGCAACGTGGGAGGGCGGTAAATAAACAGTGGTTAGATAGAGTAACCACTAGAAAGACTGTTTCCTAAGGTAAGTAACTTGTTCTGCTGATGGATACTTATAACCTCAGATTCCTCACATTATAATAGATACCAAAGCAGTATTTCTCAATGTGGAGGGTTTGTGATGTGGTCTTAGACCAAAACGTCCTGTGCAACTGAGCAGGAGAAATGTCCTCCCTGCCAGACATGCCTGTCAAGGCAGTAGTGCTTTATGATGACCATATAGTCCACTGAGGAAACTCTGTGAGCCGGTGTAGTGGTAGCAGCCTTAGTTGTGGTGGAAGGAGCTCTCAGACTCCATCTTGGCCAGTGCATAGCATATCTTAATGCAGAAGACTAGCCACCTCAACAGGGCCTCTTCTGTACAGCTTTACTCTTCTTTGCTCCAGAGAATACCACACAAAAGTTGGTTGGCCCCTTAATGGCCCTTAGTACCATTGGTATATAATACTTAAAGCCCTTTTGGGGTCTATTTAATGGTGCCTGTCCTAATCCTTCAAGGGGTAAGGCTGAGCAAAGAATGCAGGCACAGTGATGGATTACCCAACATAGAAGGGAGTCACAACTTTGGCAAGAATGCCATCTGAGTCTATGGTAGCAACTCACCCATTAAAAAGATAGGTTGAGGTGGTTGCACTGAAATTGCCAAAAGTTCACTAATGCAATGAGCTGACTTAATTGAGATGAGGAAAATTGTCTTTAAAAGACAGGAGATGCAGTGAGCTGCTACACATCAACTCGAAAGGTATACACATGTGAAATGGGAAGACCAAATTAAGATCCCACTATAGCATTACAAATGGTTTAGGAGGAACCTTTTTTAGCATAAGACATAAAGGATAGCTCGCGTAGTCACTCAGCATATAGCTCTGACAGGTGCACACTTGGATAATGCATTCAATGTTGTCTTAGCACTGGTGGAGTGTGGCTAGACATTAGATGGAGGTTGGGATCCATGCATGGTATAGCAGTAAATAACACTTTGGCGGTCATTCTGACCCTGGCGGTTGAAAACCGCCAGGGCAGAGTGCCGCGGAAGCACCGCCAACAGGCTGGCGGTGCTTCATGGGCAATTCTGACTGCGGCGGTAAAGCCGCGGTCAGAAAAGGGCAACCGCCGGTTTCCCGCCGGTTTACCCCTGCCCCAAAGAATCCTCCATGGCGGCGCTGCTCGCAGCACTGCCATGGGGATTCCGGCCCCTTCCCGCCATCCTGGTCCTGGCGGTAAAAACCGCCAGGAACAGGATGGCGGGAACGGGTGTTGTGGGGCCCCTGGGGGCCCCTGCACTGCCCATGCCACAGGCATGGGCAGTGCAGGGGCCCCCTAACAGGGCCCCATAATGATTTTCAGTGTCTGCCTAGCAGACACTGAAAATCGCGACGGGTGCCACTGCACCCGTCGCACACCAGCAACTCCGCCGGCTCCATTCGGAGCCGGCTTCATCGTTGCTGGGGCTTTCCCGCTGGGCGGGCGGCCTTTTGGCGGTCGCCCGCCCACCCAGCGGGAAAGTCAGAATGACCGTCGCGGTCATTTGACCGCGGTGCGGTCTTCTGGCGGTCTCCGCCCGGCTCGCCGCCCGCCGGGGTCGGAATGACCCCCTTTATGTTATATGTCTGGCAAAGGTGTCCCTAAAAACCACTATGCCATTTCAGTACATTCCATGAGGCCCTATCAAGATCCATCCAGCCAAATGAACAACACACCCACAGACTCACCAGCACAGGTCTCACAACTACATCACTCTCAGCACCACACAAACAAAACCTCACTGGAATACACCCAGCTCTCCACCTTCATTCGCCAACAATATCATGCATTCCACACCAGATGTAAGCAAGCTACAGTCTATGAATACCTCACCCATGCGAATCCAACATTCCATGAACAATGGTACTCCTTCTCACACATATTGATCTTTAATATTAACAAGGTCACTCACTCCAACGCCTACTGGACCATGATGAATTGCACCATTTGAGTATGCATCGGATTCAGACACCAGACTCATGTAACCCCCACAGGAGAATGTACTCTCCTGACACTAACAAACCCTAATATATTGCAAACCCAACCATGACAAATTACACCCCACACCAACTTACCCTCCCCGCACACATCTCTTCCATTAGCTACAGCTGACACCCACACCATCTACAACACAAACTCTTACCTTCATTCCCACATCTACAACACCCCAGCCTATAATAACTGACTTCCATCTAACCTCAAGTTCACCAAGACCAAAAGGGCAGTCCAAACCTAAATGCTGAGTAATGTATATGAAAACATGTACACAACAATGAACTAGCAGACATGATAAGGTATAACTTACTATCAATAAATAACCAAATTACAGTAGAGGATTTAACTGCATATTACAATGGAAAGATGCTCGACATACCCAACCAAGTAGCAAAAGAAACATATACAAAAACCTGTCTACAGAACAAAACCTTCGTTCTTTTGACCACAACTAGACAGGGCCAGAAAACACCCCAACTAACTCTAAAGCACCATCAAGCAACAAGTACCTATAACCTGAAAGTCACAGAGAAGCAATGCAAAGATTTTGCTGCATTCTTCACACACAAGATTATGAGGATTAAACTCTCTCTCAAAGACTACAGCCACAACAATAACCCTAAACCAGATACCCTCATACAACAAACAAAAGGGACCAAGATAAATGTAGCCTTCAAGCATCTCCAGTCTCTAAAGAACCCTGCAATATAACATGATTTCCGATCCCTTGTGGAAGACAATCTTATTAAAACCATTTTAGACCTAAGCCCAAATCCCATATTGCTGAACCTACCCTCAGCCCAGGTCAAATATCCCAGACATGTCCTAGCACCTCTATGGATCAAAATAATCAATACCTTGTTTTCCTAGGGTAAAATCCCTGCCTGCGTGAAAACAGGACATATCACGGCACTGCTCAAGAGACCAGGGTCAGATTATGAAGATCTGAACACCTTTTGCCCCTTCCTGGCTAAAACAAACTCTTGAATAAATTGTACCAGCACAACTCAACCAATACATATTAAGGCACAAACTCCTTGACATCCTTGAGTAAGGTTTCAGGACGGGATGCAGCAAAGAAACACCTATACGTAATGTCATAGATGACATTTTTTAAATCATGGACACCGGGAACTCATGCTTACATTTACTGCTTGACCTGTCATCAGCCTTTGACGCAGTCAACCATGAAACTCTATTAAACACCCTAAAATTATGCATGGGCATGCGGCGGGGGGAGGCAATACTCAAATGGTTCACCTCTGACCTCAACAGCCAATTGCAACCAGTCAAACTGAAAAATGCACTCTCTAAACCATTGCCTATTCACCAATGAGCCCCCAAATGTTTCATCTTCTCACCCATTCTTTTCAAACTTTACATGGAGCCTCTGAACACAATTCTATAAATGGCCAACCTTGCTACCACCTATATGCACACACACAATTTTATCTGAAAGTCTCCTCACTTGAAGACATCCTTAACCTAACTGAAAACTAAAGGAAGTTCAATCCTGGCTATCTACAAACCACCTAAAACTCAATCCACTGAAAACAGAATTCCTCCTATCATCTTGTAGGAAAGTGGAGTACTATGCAGTGATGATGGTTAGGCTTCAATATGTAATACTTTCACAATACCCCAAAGATGTTCCTTTGGATTAACACTAATAAATCTTTGGCTCAATCGTGGCAGTGTGACAAAGAGTAGTCAGGCTTTAATAGAAAAACATGTGTTAAGCATTTCAGAGTACCAACATGGATGATAAGTAATTGACACAACTCAATGGAAATCCTACATCAATTTATAAAAATAATGCAGATTGTTATACAATTTTAGGCACCAAAACAAAGTAAATCAGAAATGTATAACCAGAGTTATGGATTTTAGAGTGGACCTAAAATCATTACATTCACAAGCTGGCAAACTTTGCCATTGTGGTTAATGGGAAAAATCAATGATGACACTCGGTCACTTGCGGGGTGAATTGAAAGGAACCCACTGGTAGTTAAAGTTGTGTGAGTCCCAAGACCAAGGTGCGACAGCCAGACCACCTTTACATGGCTCATGGGGCCTGTGTACAGAGGTGTTCTGGCTGTCTTTGGTGCTGAACGCGGGGGCTACGAGTGCCGAAAAATGGTACTTGTGACACTATGTCAATTGCAGGTCGAGTTTGTGGGAGCCCACTGGGCACTACGCTGGTGTGGGCTTCCAAACCAGGATTTACCAGGCAGAACAATTCCACCTAGCTAGGACCTCTCGGGAGCAGAGGTGTGCTTAGCTATCCTTGGTGACAAATGGGAATGGCAACAGTAAGGGTGAGGAAGCAGATGCAAAACTAGTCAACAGAGCCACAAATGACGTCGGGTGAAGGTGTTGCGGTGTGCCCTTGATTTGCAGCATTGAGTAAAGGTGGTGATGACCGGACTGGTCACAAACAAGCCTTGGCAGTGGCAAGGTGGAGGAGAGGTCCAGCGGAAAATGGTAGCTGGCTGTAACTTGGCAGGGAGCTGGACTAAACGTCTGACAATACACTGACCACCTGTTTTTAGAAGATTCCTTGGAAGTTCTGATGGCCAGCGCTTCTTCATATCCAGTGAGTACTCCTTACCTACAGCGAGCTAGTGACTAGAGCCACTAGTCCAAGAGAGTCTAGTCTTGCCTTTTGCTCACAAAGGGTTCCTTCTTGCTGGGGGAAATAGTCTCTGGTCCAGGACAAGCTGCAGTCGAGCAGTTCCAGGAAAGTTGCCACGTTTAAGGTATCATGCCTTTTTTTAGTGCAGGTTCTTATTTTTCCTTGATGCTGGACTTCTCTTGTCCTTTCTTTGCATGTTGTTGCAGATGTGAGGTGCTGGAGCCAGGGGAGCCCCTAAATCCTGGATTTAGGATTGTTAGGGGTGTGGGTGCAGATAGCCAATGGACTACTACACCCAGCGACTAATTCGCCCTTGAGGTGACCACATCCAGTGGGTTGTGGCATATTTTTTATCCTGAAATCTCTATTTGCCACTTTTCAAGGTGGCAGACATCTTCCTCAGCTGTACAGACCAGGCTGCCCACCGTAGAGGTGTGGCTAGCATCCTGGGGGTGTACAGCTCCCGAGCAACTACTTTTCCCACCTGTCCGGGTTCAAGTGTGCCGGGGGGCAGAGTGATGGCTTTGCCCTCTACTTGGGGATAGCCTGCGTGCATATCAGAAGGGGTGTGCTCTTTGAAGCTCACTGACTTGATGTGCGACTTCACTCGTCATCCTGGGACGGATGGTGGTATGATCTCCTCCCCATCCAGGACATTGGACTGACTCCTGGGAGTGTTCATACTACTACTCAGGGAGTCAGAATCCTGTCTTGACAGCAGCAGCTGCAGGCTGGTAATCAAAGCACAGGAAAACTGGGGTAACTCAGTGGGTAACCTCTAGTGTGCTTTGTGAGTCCATGCTACATCGTCCTCAACACAAGATTCATGTCAGGGGTGAGAACGCACATTGTTTGATACTAAACATGACCCATTTCAGATGTACTACAAAAGAGCTGGGGACCTTAAGCTTGCCTGGGTGCCTTCCTATGTTGTCCCATGGACTGTTGTAGCCTTTAATGGAAAAGGCCCCAGAGGGGCATATAAGCTTGCATTTATATGTCCACACATTTAACACAATGCACTCTTCCTCCAGGGCTCAGATGGTGTTCCTTAAGGGTGGCTGACATATATTAAAGATAGTGTTTGGTCTATGCCACACTTGATGTGGGCACAGTTGAGTTCAAGCCTTGTATACTGCTCCAGCAGTCTGCAACGGCCGGTCTGCTGTCAGTAGTTCACCTGGTCGCTCGAGTGTATGCCCAAAACAGGATTACCAACGCTTTAGTAATCGGGTCCCGTTTGTCAGTCGTCAGAGCGGACGCAGCGGACACACGAGAGAGACGAGAGAGACGAGAGAGGAGCTCAGACGCACGGCGCTGGTGCCGGGTGGCTCGCGTCGCGGTTTGCTCACCGCGAGTGCAAGTGTGAGCGCGAGGTGCGCGGCGTCCAGTGTTCGGCGTCCGGCGCACGGCACACGGCACACGGTCTGGGGGCTGCCGCTGCTAGACACTCCCCGTGCTAGCAGGAGAAACAGCCGCGGGAAGCCGGGAAGCCGGGAAGCCAGGAAGCCGAGTGTGCACGGTCCGGGGGGCAGAAGCTGCTGGCAGGGGGGAGCAGCTTCCGCGAGCAGGCGGGTGCGACCAGGCTGCTGCCTGCTTTCTCACCAGCGCCGTCACGCTGTCGCGGTACGGACTACGGACTTCGGCGTGGTCTGGTCACTAAGTAAGCCAGTAAGCCAGTAAGCCAGAAGGAGCACCAGAGGAGTACCGGAGTCCCAGAGCACGAGAGGAGCACTAGAGGGGTACCAGAGGAGCTTGGAGTTGCTGCCCTGCCCTGCCATCACATGGACTAGGTGAAGCCAAGGAGGTGAGCCAAGGAGGGTATTTCGCTGTTTTTCAGCCACCACAGCCTCCACAGCGGTACCTAGCCATATTTAGTTCTTCCCTGACCTGACCCAACCTAAGGATATTACCCCGACCTAGGTGACTTAGGTGACTTAAGTGACTTGGGTGACTTAGGTGACTTAAGTGACCTAAGTGGTTCCTGTGGCTTGGCCGTGAGCGGATCAAGAGTGGGTCATACAAAGTAGCGCATCAAGTAATGCATAAGCAGTGCATAAACAACGCATAAGTAACGCAAGTAGGCGTAAGTAGCCTTCACAAACAGAGACAGAGACAGAGAGGATCCGAAGGGGCCAGATAGAGAGAACCAGAGAACCAGAGGTGGCCATTAATCGACACATTAAACTGCGCTGGAGGGACAGATATCATTCGAACATCGCACTTTTGTACGGCGTATTGTGCATACATTGCGCGTCACCACACAGCAAGGCAAGCAAAGCCAAGCTCTATATATTCTAGAGAAGCATCCTACAGATCCCGGAAATTGTTGAGTTTGCTGATCCCGATCTTCTCAAACAATAAAAAAAAAATGGTTGGAACAAGAGGGAAAACAAAGAAAGCCAGACAGGCCAACGAGGCACTCGGTAATCCAGTGAAACCCCAAAGACCAGAGCAGGAACCTAACAGCTTACAAGATCTGGGGTCAGACCAAGACCAAGACCTGGACCCTAGAGCCACTAAGTCATCCCGAGGGGAATTTATAAACCAAGGAGTGGTCGCAGCAGCTGAGGAAGCCCATAATGGGATTCCCAACGATGAAAGCAAACCAGGAGAAGAACCGGGTGGGACACCCGAAGCGGCACCAGGGCCTATGCTGTCTATGCTGCTAGTCCATACTGACTCTGACGACATGGGGCATGTATCACTGAATGCAGGTGAAATGGCGGGGGGCCCTGCAAGTCCTCCACTTAGGAGACAACAGTATATACCAACGCACCTGGGCCCAGGTGGGACCAGGGGAGCAAGAAAAATTAAATCAAAGATAAATACTATTACCAACTATTACAATCATATACATTTAAATACTGATTGGCTGCAGATGCAAAGCTCTAAAGCTAGCGACCTCCCATCACAGCCATCAGGGGAAAAAGGTGACAATAATGTGGAGGGCGAGCTGGAGCTTTTAGAGACCGGGCATCAGGATTCCTGTCCATCCCAGCAGCGACCTGCCCGACCATCACGACTACCCTGTGGAACAAACAACTCCTTTGTGGGTAGTGAAGTGGGGTCAATTAGTTCCCCAGAATGGGGCAGTTTCTCGGAAGAACAAAGACAAATACAAAGAAAAAGAAAAAGAAAAGGTAATGAATCACCTCATTCGGAAGCCCTAATGGGACCACTACATTCTGGGAGCTCTCCACTGACATTCCCTTTACCTCATCTAAAAGTAGAACCTACAATCCTCCAAGATGTAAAGGGGCCTGAAATAGAACAATCACCACAGAAATGCTCACACAAGCTCTCTACGCCACAGCTTCATCATGGAAGCCAAATTGCAAAAACGAACCTAACGTTGAGTAGATTTGATCATAGTTCTTGTAGTCTGGAGCTCTCCTCGCCTGACAACTCCGTAATTGGTAGTATAGAGCCCCAATTAAACAGTATAACATCGGAAGACTTAAACCTCTTGGAAGGTAGTATAATGTTAGGTCATAGAGGAGAGGATGATAAGAACTTAGAAGGCCAGACAAATAATGAGCAAAGTGAGCAAACCTGGGGAAATAGAGACGATCCCCCATTAGATCAACCAATTCTAAGCATCATGAAAGTTATATGCACAACATTGGACTCAATTGCAACAACGATCATGGTCCAGTCTCAAAAATTTTATGATCAACTTGAGCTAACTAAACAATTTACTAACTCATTACAGACCATAGACCATAGGATGGCCTTAGTAGAGGGTGTAATAAGGGAAAATCTGTTACATCAGGCAGTGGCTGAAAAAATGGACAAGATGGACAGGCAAGCTTGTGGCCCACTGCTGGAAAAATTACTGGAAGTTCCGAAAGTAATTAAAGACATAATCGAAGACTGCAAATCTAGTCTCAAAAACACACAGGCGCGCAATCACGAGCCAGCAAAAATAGAATCGAGATTAACTGAAAGACCAATAGATAGCGAAGATAAAGAAGGGCCCTCTGGCACGGGACGAGACGAGCACCCAGACGTAAAAACCCACATAGACAAGACGGAGAGAATCAACAAAAGTCCTGTATCAGCAATCGAAACCACAAATATAGTAAAAAAAAAGACTCTGAGTAAAGGGCATCAACAAACAGGTAGATGGAAATACACATGGAAAAAACCTAGAGGAAACAACAAAGTACCAGCAAAAAAGGCTCAAAATATGCCGAAACAGGCAAGCCCAACAGGGCAGACCAGGAACACAGGCGATGAGTCTACTCAACAGCAGCCTAAAGATCAGTGCATCAAGCCCGAGAGTCTCGAGAAACCAACTGACAAAGATATTAGTTTTATAAATATAAATCCTGGATTATTGTGTGACAAAAGCTGCACCCACCATTCTCATATAAACCGAATTCCCATTGGTCCTAGGGGCTACCAAGTATCTGGGCACGACTCAGACAAAGGAAAGAGGCCAGAAAAAGACCCCGGTACAAATCACGGGACCAATGAGGCAAACGATCCCCTAGCCAATGGACAATACAAATGGAGCCCAGAGACAACAAATTCAAGTACCGGCATTGATAAGCACCTCCCAGCCATAAAAATAGAGCACTCAATTCAGGCGCATTATCCAAATACAGTAGGAGTCCATAATGGAAAACGTCAGCAGCCTCTGAACTTTATTACCGAGGGGGTAGAACAAGAAAACAGCAAAAGTGAAAACGGAAGGGCAGAGAGCCCAGAATGCACAAGAAGCGAACAAAGCACAAGGAAAACCTTGTGCGTGGATAATACAATAGCCCCGGTTCCCGCACCTCGGTCAAAAGTAAAACACTGCTCTCAGGCAAGTTCGGGAAACCACAACTTCAGTAGCCAGCCAGGGTGGGTGACTGATCCACCTGCCCCACCGCGTCCGGTGCTTGACTTGGAAACTAAAGGAAAAAAGGATAATTGGCCTCCAAAAAGACAACCTCATGAGGAACATAGGAACAAGGAGTTGCAATCCGGGAGGGAAAAATGCCAGGTAGAACGAACATTGACTAGTCGGGCAGCTACTATTTACAATAAAGCAAAGGAAGATAATCAATCTCAAGGAAGATGGTCACAGGGAGGTAAAGGGCATACCGAGATTCGCACTGCAATAATTAAAGAGCCTGATGCCACAATCACGTTTATTCCCGAGTACTCCTCAAGAGGAAGTCATGACATTCTAAATAGGACTAATATCCTACATTTGGTCAATTCCCTGCCAGCTCTGCAGAATGTAACAACTAAAGACCTCCTCTCAGTAAGATTTATGCAAAGGAAAGAATTGGAGAACGGGGAATCAACAGAAACAGTCTGGGCTTCACCCTGGATAGTAGAACAGATTTTAAAATGTTCTAACATGATGAAGACATGGGGAATATCTACTGCTACTCCACAAAAGGAACCGTATCCAATAATATTTATTGAAAAAGCTCCAAAGCAAAATGTTTCGGGTAGGCAAGAGGTAGAAGGCAACTCTGGTTCGATACTACAGGGAGCAATTAGTTCCAAACAACAACTCCCTGAACGAATAAACCTGAGCAACATGAGGTTCTGCCTGCTTGTTAACTCCCCTAGAAACAGCAGGGGCCATCCCCCACAGTTGCAGAATGATGAAGACCAACCATCTAGAAATTTGTAGCAACAAATGGGCAGCTCAAATATAAAAAATAGTACTAGTCCTACATTAAAAATCTTAAGCTGGAATATCGCAGGCCTAAAAAGCAAAATGGAAGATAAGGATTGGGTTGAATTTATTAAACAGCAAGATATCAGCTGCTTCCAAGAAACTTGGTCTACCAACGCCATTGACCTAGACGGGTTTTCCACTTTTTACATACCTGCTATCAAACAAAAAAAAGGAAGACCATCGGGAGGTCTGATCATTTGGATCAGAACTTCGCTATTGGGAAATTCTGCTGTAACTCATGCTATACTAAGCAAGGAAATCCAGACGCTTGCAGTAAAACATGAGGAGTGGTCACTTGAAATAGTAAACGTGTACTTCCCTCCCATTAGCCGGGCCCAAGTCACGCCTGGTGTGCGGCTCCTCAAAGAACATATTTTAAATAAAAGATCTAAGGGTTGGAGGAACCCAATACTAGGTTACGCGAACAACCGTCCCCCTCAGTTTTGTAAAACCCTTCTACTAATATGTGGTGATTTTAACACTAAACCCCATTCTATCCTTTGGGATGAACAAGTAGTAGAGGAAGATCACGCTTGGAATATACCAACGCCCCTCATCCAACGTTGTCAAGATTCTAAAAAAGGGGAACTAATCTTTGAAGTACTAATAGAAGGCGGAATTCGAACAGTAAACGGAAGAACCAACTCAGATAGAACTTTTAAATCTACCTTTCGAACTGGAAAAAGACATAGTATAATTGACTATATGGCAATAAACATCGAAGCCTGGCATTATGTTATCGATATGGAAATAAGGGACAGGATCGAGAGTGACCACGACCCATTGCTAATGGAGATAATCCATCCGGACGCAAGCCTGGGGAAGGTTGAGTTTCCATTTAACGGAAATTGCTTAGCTATAACCATGAGACCAAATAGGAAAAACATACTAAGGTCAAACGTAGATGAACCCTATTTGAGCGTACCTAGTCAAACCTGGTTTCTATCACTTAGTAAGTTTTTAAACCTACCAGTTAATGAAGCTTTACCCCTCCTGGATAATTTTAACAACTTGCTATTACAAACAACAAAGGAAAGAATTAAGCATCCCCAAACTAACCCTAATACGATGGAAGGCTGGTTCGATGAAGAGTGTTTGAAACTAAAAAATACCTTATCGCAAGCACTAAAGAATCGGCATTTGAATAACCATAATGAGCAATACTTTTATGAATGCAGGCAACAGTACAAAAAATTATTAAGATATAAAAGGAAGACATTTCCACATAAGCTCTGGAAATCCCTCCTGCAGGCAATATCGGCAGGAAACTGCAAAAAGTTTTGGGAGATAGTCAGATGGGGATGCGAAGGCCCCTCAAAAAACCTAGAACTGAATATCAACCCACAACTCTGGGTAGAGCATTTTACCGCCTTGTATCAGGATGAGGTCAAGATGGCATCCCGGAGTACAAATAACTCAACCAGCCTCATCCAAGGACTGGAAGGTAGTAATCAAAGATCAAACAAGGTAGTTCCACTTCAAACGACCTATGTAGCATTATCAAAAAGGTTTGTTAGATCGACAAATGGAACCCAGAATGAACTAGTCCCAAACGAACTCCCCGGCACAAATGCCATGCAAGTAACCCATGCCATCCCTTGCGCAATGGAGCTGATACCGGAATTCAGCGAGAAAGAGATTAAACAAGTTATTCTCCTTCAAAAGCCGTACAAGGCTGCAGGCCCAGATGGTATCCCTTCAGACGTCTATCGTAATCAGTTAACGCTATGGCTGCCTGCTCTAACACGCATATTCAACAGTATTTGGCACCACGAGGTAATTCCTACCTCTTGGAAGAAATCAATAATTGTCCCAATTCACAAAAAAGGACCTCGGGACATGGTGTGCAATTATAGGCCTATCTCACTGCTTGACAGCGTTGGAAAAATCTTTGCCAAATTGATCCAGCTGCGTTTAGATCAATGGCTGGAGGATGGAGATTTAATATCGACACACCAACCTGGTTTCAGGAGAGGCCAAAGTACAATAGACCAACTTTTTAAGCTAAATATGATCTGCGCGAAATACGCCACCCTAAAAGATTGTGCATTATATCTGGTCTTTGTGGATCTCCAAACAGCTTTTGATAGCGTCAATCGCCAAACATTATGGCAGTTATTGTCGGAAATGGGCATACAGGGAAAAATTCTAAGGCTGTTAATTCTACTGCATACAGGGAATACTGCCAGGGATATTCTATGAGAAATGATTATACAGCAGAAATTCCAATCCAGCGTGGTGTAAAACAAGGATGTGTTTTGGCCCCAACCTTGTTTAACTGTTATATAAATAAGGTAAGCCAAGATCTGAGGAAATTAAATCTGGATGTGCCAAAACTAGCCAATGAAAGTATACCTATCCTGCTTTTTGCTGACGACGCTGTACTACTGGCAAGAACAGAGATAGCAATGCATCGTCTACTTAGGGGTTTCGAATCATTTTGCACTTCAAGGAGCATGGTAATTAATGAGGGGAAAACAAAGTTTATGATTCTTAACCCAAAACAAACGATGCATTCGACTTTTAGGGTAAACAACAAGCCCTTGGCCCGAGTGACTACCTATGACTACCTGGGTTGCAGACTGGATGAAAAACAGACATGGAAATCACAAATCTACAAAAGTAACATCTCCTTGGCCCAGCACGCTGGAGCGGTACTTAGATTTGCTAAAGCCACAGGCAATCATTCTGTGAGCTCTGCACTGCTTGCTTATAAAACCAAAGCAAGGACTGCAGCACTTTACAGCGCAGAGATCTGGGGATTTAGAAAGACCCCATTAATACAAGTAACCGAGAATAATTTTCTACGCCGATTACTTTGCTTAGGCACTGCCGTACCAATGATTGCGTTGAGAACTGATCTACAAATGAGAAAGGTCGAGGATTACATTGCACTGGCCCCAATAAGATATTGGATCCGTATCTGGGCAAAAGAGGAACTCAAACCATACAGAGATACACTCATGGACATCATAAAGCTACAAAATCATCGAAAATTGCCTTGGTTTAAACACATCTCAACTACCCTGGCCGCTATTGGCCAAGAAGACCTCTGGCTTCATCCAGGGAAAATCAGAAGGCCAAGTTTATCTGTCATTAAAAAGGCATACTGGGACCAAAAGACCCAGAGTATGTGTGAGATACTTAGCCCTCTACTCAAGCGGTACATTTTGTTCAATCAAGAGCTTAAACCACCATTTTTCATTGACTGCATTTATCCGGAAGAAAAAAGGGCTCTCTATTTTAAATTTCGTATGGGTACATTACCAGTGACGGCAGTGACTAACAGATGGCAAGCCGTCTCACAGCGCGGTTCAGACTGCTGTCCTTGCCTTCATGGTGGTCAAGAAACATTATCCCACTTCCTTTTATTATGTAATTTTACGCTTAAACTCCGCAAATTGTACTTACGTCCGCTTTTTAGATCATACGGAATCAGGAAATGTAATGAGGCGGAAGTGCTTTCTATGCGATCAGATAAGAAACATATTGTGGCGAAGGTTTCAACTTATATATTGGAAGCATGGAAGCTACGTTCATTAATGTACTCACAGTTGGCCTAAGTATAATTACCTGTGTTATCCTAGCTATCATTTATATGGGAAACCGTTGAAGGTTGCTGATCAAACCGGGCTAGGTCCTGGGTTATTATTATATTGCTGGCAGGTATCGCAAGAACCCAAATGATTAGTGCAAGAATAGGATATTTAAATTTTAGATCTATAATGCTTTTAGAATAAGTAAAGAGTCTTATGCCAATTATGGCTAATTATCAAGTTTTATGATATTGCAGGGTATATTTGATTCACCTAGGGCCATGTAAAATCAAAAACTCAAGTATAGTCTTTCTTTTATTACAATGTTTTATTTAATGTAATTTTATTGCGTGTGATGGATTGATACTTATTGTGTACTATTGTTAAGGCCGGATAGGCTGACAACAATTAAATAAATGGTAGTTCACCTGGGTCACTCAGGTTGGCACAAACAGTGCTTTAAGCCCTGGGTACCACGGATACCATATACTAGGGACTTGTAAGGGGTTAAAGTACTTGCCAATTAGGGATGCCAATTGAGGATACCCATTCACATTTACCAATTTAGGGAAAGAGCACTGCCACAGTGGTCTGGTCAGCAGTCTCCAGTGCACTTTCAGAGCCTTAAATCTGAAGTTAGTATTCCAAATAGGGGCAAAAAGTGGATGGAACCCAGCAAAAAGCCTGTTTTCTTACACATCGCCTCAAAAGAACATCTCACCAGTTCAAGAATGGATCACTCATTAAGACGTTCTTAATTGCTTTCCCACAATAACCAGCTCCACCAAATCTCTAGGAATCACCCTTGACAAAAACATCAATCAATCAATCAGTTGACATGTAGAGCACAACTTGTCACCTGTGAGAGTCCAGGGTCTCAGTCAAAGAGACAGATTTTCAGCATCCTACGGAACTCCTGTAGAGGTGGGGAGGTTCTGAGTTGCAGGGGGAGGCCCAGGCTTTGGCTTTGAGGTAGGAGAAGGAGCGCCCTGCTGCTCTGCTGCATTGTATGCAGGGGATATGGGCCAGCGCACGGGAGATATAGTGGAGGTGTCAGGAGGATTTGTGAAATCTCAGGCAGCGGTTGATGTAGGCAGTCCAGAGTTGGTCAGGTCCTTCAAAGGGTGGGCGAGGAGCTTGAACTAGCATCTGTTCTGAACTGGGAGCCAATAGAGTTTTTTGAGGTGGGGTTATGCGGGTGCGACAAGGGAGATCACAGGATGAATTTTGCTGGGGCATTCTGCATGGTCTGTAGTCTTTGAACTAGGTGGGCCTCGATTTCCATGGAGAGGGTGTTTCTGTAGTCCAGTCGAGTGGTGACAAAGGCTTTGGTGATCATGCACCTCACATTTTGGAGAAACCACTTGAAAATGTTACATCACAATGGGAGGATGAAGAAGCAGGAGGATTACACTGCATTGACTTGGGACCTCTTGGTGAGAACACTCACAAACTCTGCAACAAGAAATCCCATGGACAACCTCAAACTACTAAAAAAGTCAAGCCTTTCATCTAGGCAAGAGGGCCTCAAAAGCTTGGTGCAATCCCTGATACTTTCTACATTGGACCATGGCAATGTGACTCTCACAGGCACACACAAAACCTGCCTAGCACCTATGATGGCCACGTTGAATGCAGCAGCCAGATTCACCACAGGAGATCAACAACACAAGCACATAATGCCAACACTGATGAAATTAGGATGGTTCCTAATAGAAGCAAGATGCATTTCCAAACAGTCTGCATCACACAATAAACTCTACTATTGGCTCCGCCACGATTCAAAAATGAAAATACCCATGCATGCTTGTTCTCCATCAACGCATACAGAATCTAGAGCTCTCTGCAGCAAGAGATACGTACAAAGCCATAACTAACCAACTTCAAGAAAAATGTGACAGCAATACTATCTGAAACACACAGAGAGACAAAGAGAGAAATTAGTGTTTCCTATATATCACTATAACTTTAGGGGACAACTTACCTCCCTCTGGAGAGAGTCATCAGAAATCGCCAAAGACCATCTACTGTAAATATCAGATCCATTTCAAATAATGCTACATATAATAAACTTGTTATCTAACCTTAGAGTCTATGTAAACAATGTTACAGGTGGAACTGTTCCTTACTCTACCGCGCTCAGGTAACCTAGGGCCATGTACGTGCTTTATAAAGCTCTTAAAATAAATACATTCTCTAATGTTAGTACTGTTGGCATCAGTAGAAATTGCTTTGAAAGTGTTGACAGTTACATCAGTGAACTGCTAGTGGATGGGTGTCCTGGTTGTCACCGTTACCTGTCTCCAGGTCAGATGTCTAGTTTGGTGTCCAATTCTCCCAAGCAAGTCCTTTTTCAATTAGGACGAATAGAAGAGAGTTCCAATGTGGTGTCATGTATCACTTCAAGCTGAGTTGGACTGGTCAGGATCAAGACTGGCAACTAAACTCAGGTCGGCCTAACAGCTGATTTAGAGCCTAGGCCTGGAACACAGCCTTCAGGAGTTGCGCCATGGTCAGCAGCAGAGGCATGAGGATGGTGGCAGCTGCAACAAAGTTGGCGGTAGCCTCACCAGCAATGAAGGCTGAGAGATCTGAGTGGACTCCCCAACTTTGTTTTGCTGAAAGAGTCTGAACTGAGGATCAGTGAAGCATGGAGGCACAGCCTGGACTCAGCTTTGATGATGTGGGACAGAAAAGTCTCTTGCATGGTGATGGACGAGCATCTGTGTCGCGAGGGCTCCAACTGCGATAATGTCAGGATCCCTAATGCTGATTTTTGTTGTCATGGCGAACACAGTTCATGTGTCTTAACACTTTTTGGAGTGCCCAAAGCATTACATTCATAGTGGTGTAAAGCCTTTGCCAGGAGTTATGCAGTATGAGTGCAGTAGTGGCAGCATATTGTGTAGTGTTCAGTAGCAGTGAACAAGCCTTTTTACCATTGTAAGTCCTACAGGCTATCTTACTATAGTTCTGCTACTGTGTGCTTAACTCACCCTTGGCCTACACTGGATTGGTGTGTAGTGCTGCACAATGCATGTGTTTCATATATGTGCTGGGTGCATGTGTGCCTGTGAATAGTAGAATACATGGGAGAAGTAGTTCTGTGCAGTTTGTGTCTATTATGTGCATGTTCTAGTTGTATGTGTGCCAGTGTATATTACAATACATGGAAGATGCTGGGATCCATAATGGGAGACCCAAGGCTAACTGGAGGAATTTGAGGAGGTGCAGCCCGCCCCCAAAAAATATTTGTGGATTGCTGCATTCCTGTGAGATGGCTAGGACACAATGGAGTTTGGGTGAGTCAGGCTCTTCAGTATGCTTCAAAGGGTGCTCTTTAATTCATAGAGAGGTCACTAGGAAGGAGCCTGGGCGCATGTCAGGAAAGAGATGGGGCTAACAACAAAATGATAAAGAGCAAGGGCTGAGGTCCAGTGAAAACTTTTGATGCACATATCACTGTCACATCAGATTTGGAGTCTCTCATACTCTTGACAGACTGATTTCTGGAGGAAGGGCAAAGAAGAAGACACTTCAAAAGGGAGCAGACCACAACATAAACTTCAAACACTCTGGGCCTTATTACGACCCTGGTTGCCGGCAGTAAGCTGGCGGTAACACCGCCAACAGGCAGGCGGTGTTCCACCAGCTATTATGACTGTGGTGCATTAGCCACGGCCATACTGCAGGCCCCTCCACTATACCGCCAGGCTTCCGTCTGGCGGTCATAATCCCCAGGGGGTTATGAGTCCCTGACCGCCAGTCTGGCCACGGTGGTAAACACCGCCATGGAATGGCTGGCGGTAAGGGGGATTTGGGGTGCCCCTAGGGGCCCCTGCACTGCCCATTCACTTGGCATGGGCAGTGCAGTGGCCCCAAGGCACAGCCCCATTGCGTATTTCACTGCACTAATTTTGGACTGTTACCGTCCGCTGGCCCAGCAGAAAAGTCTAAATAAGGAGCCAGAAATACCGCCAGCACTGGCGGTATACCCGCAGAAGTTGTAATGAGGGCCTCAGACTCTAAATCACATTTGGTATCTGGAAATGAACTATAAGAAGGGGAGATTGAGGCCCCTCAAATATTCAACTGCCAAGCAGCAGTTGAGCTGTGAAAGGAGGAGGAGCTCTGCAAGACTTCTTCCTATAAGCATGTCTGGGCCCAATGCCTGTCAGTCTCCCATCTCAGTGAGGGGATATCAACAAGGGAATACAAAACCACCTGACCATGGAGCCTGGAGCACCACTACCTCCTTGCCTGCCATGACCAATGTGCCTCATGAGGAAGAGGAGGACTGGAGGGTACAAGGTCCAGTTGGGGATCCTGGGGATTGGATCCCTGTAGCGAGGTGTAAGGAGATGGCGGCTTCTCTATACCAGAGAAGAGATGCTGGGAAGTGAGCTGTGAACTTTGTTGCACTGACTGGGTCATCACCTTTAAGTAGGAGTGAAGTTGGCGACCCCATATGCCCGGTGAGGCTGCTGTGAACATTACTGCTGTGCAGATTGGGCCATAGCCCATGTGCAGAGCGAAGTCAGTGACCCTGTATGTTGGTAGGGGGGCTGCTGCAAAGATTGCTGCTTTGCCAATTGGGCCATAGCTGTGTAGAGAGCAACTGGGATGATGCATGAAGCATGGTCTGGTCGAGACCGTAGTTGTAAGGAGGAGGCCACTGTGGTGATCTGTGCAGGCCCAAGCCGCAACTGAGGACCAGCACCAGGAAATTCACACCACACCCCACTTGTGGGGTGGATCCCAAGAAACTTACCAGAATGAGAGGAGCACCAAGGACCGAACTTACTCTGAAGGACCATGTCCGAACTCAATGACATCCAACCGCTGCCCTTCTGAGGCAGCATGTGAAGAAAGTACCAGCAACAGCCTCTGCAGCTTCAGATCCCATTGGGGTTTGGGGGGATGCACCTGGAGACTTGCGTTGTTCAAATCCTGTTGGTGCCTGTAAGACTGATTTTCAGACCAGATGGTGTTGGGGGATCCTGGCTGCGATATGATGCTTTGGTGCTGGAATACTTTTGACTTTAATAAAGATTTAAAGTGGGACTCCTGAGACTCAGGCTACTAGTAGGACTTAACCTGAATGTCACCTCTAGTGAATGGGGAATAACAACTACCCTTAGCAAGAAGAAGCGAGATTCAGGGACCCAGTTGTTAAATCCCGAGAGCCCTGACCTCAAGGGACTGGGTGTATTGATTGTGAATGTTGTATTTTACTTTTTGTTCACATATAAATACTCCTATTTTCATAAGAAAATATTTGAATGGACAATCATTTATTACGCATATTGAGCCACAGGCAAGTGTTCATCCCCTCCCCCACATCTACCTCCTACCTGAGAAGCCCTGGACTGCTAGACCTGAGATACCGGTGAGAGCCAAGTGCTGAAGAGGTACCTCACCCACTTGCTCAGGATCCATAGTAAGTTGGGCCCACCATGATTTGGCCCAGTAGCTCCTGCTTGCCCGTAGCCCTCTCAATGGAGCTCTGACTAACAAGCTACTTACCTTTGGTAACAAATTATCTGGTAGATGCATATTCTAGTTGCACATTCCCTAGCTTAGAATTTTCCCCAGGCATCAGTCTGGATATGGAGATTTTTCTCGAGCAGTACCCCTACCCAACGTCAGGTGGTGTTGGTCGACTCCACATCTGTTGTTTGGTGATGTGTTTGCTGGTGTTGCGGGCCATATATAGGCACCACCCCAGGGCACTGAGGTCAGTTTCTTGTTCCGAATCTCCACACTGGAAGCACAGATCCATGAAGAACACTGACACTGGTGTAACAGAATAAGAACCCTAAAAGGGAAGTCCCTGTCCCTAGAAATCAGTTAACAGAGTGGGGAGGATGGGTGGGTCAGTAGGGAATCTACAACTAGAATATGTCTCGACCAGATAATTTGTTCCTGAAGGTAAGTAACTTGTTCATATGATAGATACTTCTACCTGCCGATTCCTTACCTTAGAATAGATACCCAAATAATACCATTCCTGGAGGTGGGTCTGTGAACCAAGATCATACTAGGAAGTTCGACAGGACCGAATTTGCAAAGTACAGGTCCCTGCGGACGTGAGTGTCCACGCAGTAGTGTTTGGTGAACTTGTACAAGGACACCCACACTGCTGTCTGTCAGATGTCCAGGACTGGAAGTCGCTGCTAAAGCAGCGGTTGCAATTGTTGCTCTGGTGGAGTGAGCACCCAAATCCTTCAGGGGTTGCTTCTTAGCCGAGGCATAGCACATTTAAATGCAGAGAACAACCCATCTAGAGAGGGTTCTCTGCCGCACTGCCTGACCTTTCCTCTCACCCACATAAGACACAAAGAGTTGATCATCCACCAGAACTCTTTGGTACGATCAATATAGAATGTTAACACACTTTTTGGATCCAAGCGGTGGAGTTTCTCCTCTTCCTTAGAAGGATCTGGGGGCGCATAAACAGTAGGCAAGGTGATGGATTGGCTACATGAAAGGGCATTACTACTTTAGGTAGAAAGGAAGCCCTGGTACGAAGCACCACCTTGTCAGGATGGATAGAGATGAAAGGTGGCTTTGAGGAAAGAACCTGCAGCTCACCCACTCTGCTGAAAGAAGTGATGGATACAAGGAAGGCTGTCTTCAGAGTAGGGAGCAGGAGTAGGCAGTTGTGAAGTGGCTTGAAAGGAGCACACATCAGGAAAGTAAGAACTAAGTTCAAATCCCACTGGGGCATTATGAACAGAAAAGAAGGAAACATATGGTTAAGACCCTTTAGAAATCTTCCAACAATGGGAGATTTAAACAAGGAGGGTTAGTCAGGCAATCTGAGGAAAGCTGACGTAGCAGACAAATAACCGTTGAAGGTCCCTGCTGGGACAGAGAAAGATCAAAACAGAAGAACCTCAGAAAGAACAACAGAGAGGGGGTCAACAGACTTCTCTGTACAACATGCCATAAATTTGTTCCAACAACAGGAGTATACTGTTTTGGTGGAGCGATGCCTGGCTGACAAGATAACATTGCAGACTTTAGGCAGAAGATCAAAAGCTGTCAACTGCCGCCTCTTAATCTCCATGCAAGAAAGAGGAGACTGAACAGGTTCAGGTGGAAAACTGTCCCCTGCTGCTGCAACAGAAGATCCTTCCGAAGAGGCAGTCTGAGTGGGGGATAGATGGCCACGTTCAAGAGTTCGGGATACCAGACTCTTCATGCCCAGTCCAGAGCCACAAGAATTACTTGGGCCTGGTGGTCCTTGATATTCTTGAGAACTCTGGGCAGAAGAAGTATTGGCTGAAAGGTGGAAAGGAGACATGAGGTTAACTCAAGGCGAAAGGCATTGCCGAGTGAGTGTCACCTTGGAAACTCTAGTGCACAAAACAGCATACATGGTGCGTTATCTGCAGAGGTAAACAGATCTAACCAAAATTCTCCCGCTGTGAAAGAGGCCTTGAGCCACCTCTGGATGGAGAAGCGATTTGTGATCGACCAACAACTGACAGCTGAGTTTGTCTGCTCTGGCGTTCAGAGAGCCCACCAGATGTTGGGTCACCAGGGATATGCCCTGATGTTTCAACCATGTCCAGAGGCGCAGAGCCTCCTGACAAAGGGTCCATGACCCCGTCCTGCTTGTTGGAGTACCACATAGTGGTGGTACTGTCTGTGAACACCTGCACCATTTTCCCTTTGAGAGAGGGAAGGAATGCTTTCAATGCTAGCCTGATCGCTTGGAACTCCAAAAGACTGATAAGGAGCTCAGACTCCGCTGGAGACCAGGCACCTCTGATCTCCACCTCTCCCATGTGGTACCCCATTCCAGGAGTGACACATCTGTCACTACTGTCAGATCTGAAGAGAGAGGGATTTGCCTTTGACCCAATCGTGGTTCAATAGCTACCATTGCAGATCTTGCGCAGGTCCCTCCGGGATCTGGACCATGTCGGAGACGTTCCCCTGATGCCGTGCCCACTGGCATTTCAGACCCCAGTGCAGAGTCTGCATATGCCATCTGACATGTGTCACCAGCAGGATGCAGGACGCCATGAGGCCTAGCAGCCTCAGAATTAGTCTCTCCGAAATCCAGGATAGAGGCTGAAACATCGGTATTATAGCCTGGATAACCTGGGCTTGCAGCTCGGAAGGATAGGCCTGAAACTGTATGGGGTCCAGAACAGCTCAGATGAAAGGGAGCATCTGAGACGGAGTCAGGTGTGACTTATGCATGTTTACAGTGAACCCCAGCGAATGCAGCAGGTTCTCCGTAGTCTAGAGGTGAGAGACGACAAACTGGAACGAGCCTGCCTTTAACAGCCAGTCATCAAGGTAGGGGAAGACTGAAACCTCTAACCTGCGCAGAGGAGCTGTGACCACCGCCATCACCTGAGGAGCACTGGTAAAGCCAGGAGGAGCCCGGTAAATTGAAAATGCTTGTGACCTACCAAGTAACATCTTTTGGGCAGGCAGGACAGGAACATGGAAATATGCATCCTGCAAGTCCAACGCTACCATCCGGTCCCCAGGGCAGAGAGACCCTGAGCCAGTGTAAGCATTTCAAAATTCTCCTTTTTGAGTAATAGATTGATTGAGGGACCGGGGGTCTAGGATAGTGCGGAGGCCCTTGCCCTTCTTGGGCAACAGAAAATGGGGGAATAACAACTACGACCTGCCTCTGGCACAGGGACCCTCTCTATGGCTCCCTTGGCCAGGAGAGACATAACCTCCTCGCTATGAAGTGGCAGGTGATCCTCTGTCATCTGATTGTAAGAGGGTGGCATGAATGAAATGGTAGTCTTGAAGGGAAGGGGAGGGGAGTAGCCCCTCCGGACTACATTTAAAATCCACCTGTAAGACGTGATGGATTCCCAGCCAGGCAGGTGATGGCGAAACCAGCCTCCAATTGGTCCCTCCTGGGGAAGCATCAGGCTAGGAAGGTTTGGAGGCTGCAGCGGGAAGGGTGGTGGACTGGGTTGACCGCCGGCTCCCTCATCCACGAGGACGTTGGATCCTAGGGCCCTGGCCAGGCAGAAGCTGAGCAGCATGCGCTACATGGTGGCTGGAGGAAAGACAATGGCACCCCTTCCATAGTCACATAAGGGGCAAAAAGCAGACTTATGGAATGAGTGGCAGCTGCGAGGCCCAAAGACGGAGACATAGCCAGGTAGTCTTTAAAGCGCTCAAGCTCTGAGTCTGCTTTATCTCCAAACAGATGGGAGCCATCAAAGGGCTTGTTCACAAGCACTGCTTTGACATCCCCCGAAAAGCCAGACATCCTCAATCAAGCATGGCACCATCGATGCAATCGATCTGCCCAGTGAGTCAGTCGTATCCAGTCCACATCTGATTGTGAACTTGATTGCATCTCTCCCAACAGCAACAGCTTGGGAGAGAATAGCCCGGGCCTTGTCGGGACCTTTGGCAGCACCTGCGTAATCGTGTCCCATAAAGTATGGGAGTAACAACCCAAAAAGCATGTGGTGTTCACATACCGCATTGCCAGACTGGCGGAAGAAAACATTTCCTTTCTAAGATGATCCAGGGCCAGATGTTTCATTAACCCAGTTTGCATTTCCTAAATAGCGATTTTTAAGAAATCGCTTTTAAGAAATGCAAAATGGGATGTATGACAATTGCAATACGGTAATAGCGATTTCTTAAATGTCGCAATCACTATTACTGAATCGCAATTAGGAAATGGGACTCCATCCATTCCTATGGACCTGTCGGCCTATAGGTGCGAATGGTTTTGCATTACCTAATTTGTGAGTTCTTGTTAGGAATTGGAAAATTAGGTAATGCAAACACCATGGAGCTGTGGGCCTAAGGCCCCCTTTGATGCACCCCAAAAAAATATTTGTGGGCATGTAAAGCGCACACATGCCCAAGAGGCATGTGTGTGCTACATGCAATTTTTAAAAATGCATTTGTAATGCATTTTTAAAAATTGCACATGCTTACCACCAAACTTGAGATTGTGGTAATTGCATTTCCTAAATGCCAAATTCGCATTTAGGAAATGCATGATACATGTGAATAGGTAATCGGAAATAGATATTCCCTATTTGCGATTACTTAGTTAGGGAATCGCAAATTGCGATTCGCTAATCGGAGTCACAATTTTAAGGAATCGCTATTTTTGTGATTCCTTAAAATTGCACTGCAAATTCCTTTCATAAATCATAAAAGGTGATTTTGCATTCGCGAACGGTGAATTTTTGCGATTCACACCATTTGCGAATGCAAAATCCTTTGATAAATCTGGCCCCTAGTCTTTTGGATTCCCTATCTGGGGGTGCAGAAGGGAATGCACCTGAGAATGTAGAGGCCTGGACAATCAAGCTCTCAGGGGTGGGGGTTGCGTCAGGAATTTTGGGTCATTCAGTGCTGGCCTATGGCAGCAGGTGTTTGTTGTGTTTACAGGAGACCCTGTCTGGGTTTTGACCAAGTCCCCAGCAGGACATCAGTGAGTGCCTCATTGAAGGGTAAGAGTGGTTCTGAAGAAGAAACCCCAGGCTGAAGCACCTTCAGGTTGGACCTGATGGCCACAGAAGGCAGCTCGAGGTCAAGGACTTCGGCCGCTCTCCTCACCACCATTGAATACGAAGCTCCCTCCTCTGTAGCCACGGTCAGGGGAGAAAGCATACCAGCATAAGAGGAGGTATCTAGACCACTGGCTTCACCCAAGCCCTGAGCCCAGTCTATGGGGTCTTCAAGCTGGTATTCTAAAGGGTCCGCGACCCCTCCATATTCTCACTGTACCCCTACTCATAAGATTAAGGGTCAGGATCCAACCTGGGGAGCAAGGTCCCTGTCAAAGTCGGCATCGAGCAACACAGATACGGCTCCGAGTTGGAGTCTGCATTTGTATGAGATCGATACCGACCGTTGGGCAGGGCGGTGTCAGAAGCATCAATGTCTGCACCGGCATCGGGGAAGGTCACGTGGCATGACCAATGCCGGTGCGGATCCAGAGACAGATCCCTGGGTGCTCTCTGGAGCCCCGGCCAAACCCACTGGCACAGAACCAGATGGGGCCTCTGTTGGCCCATGTGGCTTGAAGGTGCTCCAGCAGACCAGCCCAAATATGAGGCACATGGCCTCATAGACCTCTCAGAGTTGGATACTGGTGACTCCCGCACCCGGAAACTTGGGGAGGTGCAGAGCCGACCCAGGACAGAGGCCTAGAGCAACAATACTCCTTTTCTTGTGTCACGTCATCCGATCAATGGGGCAAAGTCGAAGAGTACCCTGAAGATTTGAATAGGACGACAAAGAGTGAGGGCTCTATGAGCGGTCTTGGCTCCTTCCTCTGGACCAGGAGTGACGTGGAGTCGAGTGCCCGGCTACAGGAAGCTTTAGGGACTGCTCCCTCAAAGCCTTTGGATTCATGGCTCGGCACTCGGAGCACAACATGCTCGCGCTTCAAACACCAGAGACCCACGTGGTGCCGATCCGTCATGGACATCATCCAATGACAGGAGTCGCAGGACTTGAAGCCAGTCTTCTGTGACAACATATTCGATGCATCAAAAAGTCAAAAAACCTCTACAAAAGTAAAAAAAAAAAACAGTCAGAAAGTCACTGTGAGGTTGCTCTTCTTCAGATCTGCATGTAGGCTGGCCCAGAAAAAAAATAACTGACATCAGGGCATTGTGGTGGTGCCTACATACAACCAGCTATGTCATATCCGGAAAACACAATGCCAACAATGGACGTGAAGTTGACCGACGCCACCTGACAGCATACAGGGGTACTGTTCGAGGAAAATCTCTGGATCCAGACTGATGCCTGGGTGAAATCCAAAGGTAAGGAATCTGCAACTATGAGATTAAGGGGTTTGGCAACTCTTAGTCCAGCTTATATGGTCTGATGGATCAGAAAAATGTTGATCTATCTTTCAAGGAGTGTACTGCCCCTGAACGAAAAGGGATAGTTATGGGAGATTCAAAAAGAGAGTGAGCCCTCCAGGGATAGATGATGGTATCGGAAAGGGCCTCTGAGACCCCAGCAGGTGTGTCATGAAGACAGCTCAATTCATGTTACTCCATGATCTCGATCTGTAAGTAAGGTTGCAGGGTCACATACTTCTTGGACAGCTAAGCCTCCAGCATCTGGATGACCACCCAACAATTTTGTCTCAGCTGCATTACCTGAGAGATTAGCTTAGCCAGGGCCTACTGATGCATTTTGTGTTCTGGGGAGAACCGATGAGCTGCCTAGATATTGGTGGAGGCTGACCTGAGTTTTTCCATGGAACAAAGCTCTTTTATTACTGACTGGGAGGTACTCTTTCTCTTAGCTGCCATCTTCACAGTGCATGAGATGTGTTGAACTGTGGGAATGGTGCATGCACATGTCAGGACAGGGTCCTATGTGGTTAGGCTAGGACTGACAGCAACCCAAGTCACCATATTTACTAAAGTAAACTGAGATTTCTTCACCAGATTTAAGCCCAAGTCTTTGTGTAATGGTCCCACAACACCACACCTAGGTGAACCCTGGGTAGATCCCACAGCGCTATGGCAGCTGCGGACCTCATTACAAAGAGTCGAGCCTGGTTCAACTCAATGTCGCCACTGATTCTCTGAAGCAAGGAAGCGGTTGGTCCCTAAGTGGTGCTTAGGTCACAGGAACTTAATACAACTTTCCTGGACTGTGATAACAAGATCCAGCTAAAAATTGCTGTCCAGTGCTGAGGAGTAAATGTGTTTCCATCTATGTATTTCTCCTTTCCTATGTTACTTGCATCAAACATAAGACAAGTGAGGATGGCCTTCATACAAATGGCAGAGGGCACTTCCTCTGTGGCAAAAAATGTACTGTGCACTGCACCAGGCCAGTGAAACTGCATATTTGTTTTCCTACACAATACTATTAGTGCAGGTAACACTGAGAGGCACAGTTGAGTACATTCACCCACATTTTGCTTTTTGTGACCCACATATATATTTTGGCTTCATTCAGTTAGGCGGGACAATGAGCCATCCTTTGGACATATTTTACATGTTCATCCTTTTGCCGAGGTTTTATAGCAACTTAGTATATACCCTTTCCCTTTTTGAAAAATAATACATAATGTATTACCAGGGACAATGTGCCATTCCTTTGAGTTTTGTTTGGCTTCCAACAATAAAGGCTCACACCAATCCAGCATGCCCCTCCTTTTTGAATAATGATATATGACATGCTTTCAGTAATATGGGATACAAATGCCCTTGTTTATATGATGTATTAACATTTTACTTTTCTTTGGCCTCCAACACCAAGGGCTCACCCAGCATGCCACTCCTTTTTTAATGATATTATATGACGTGCTTTCAGTAATATGAGATGTGGTGTCCTTGTTTATTTAAAATATCAGCATTCATCCTATATAAACTTCAGGGTTCACTAGACTGGGGATGGGAGTAATATTTAATTTTGCGTTATTCTTGTAATGCAGAATTACTAATATAGTCTGCCTCTCCGCTTCGCCGGTGGAATTATCATTTAGTACTAACTTAAAGGGGGGCTTTAACTTTAAGGAAAATTAAACAAATACTGGGAACCAAAGCATGAAATAAATTACAAAGTTAATCACCCCGGTTGTGCCTCAAATATAAGACCAAAACAAGGTCAGTGCTAGAAGTATATCCATGCTTACCAGACCAGGATACTACAGCTCCGCACAGCCAGTTTAAGAACACTACAACATCCACCCCTTTGACCTATTTCAAGATGGTGATTGTAATGATTTTTGACATTTTGTCTTGTTCAGGAATAGGCAAAACCACAAAAAATGGGGCGGGAATTTCTTTATCCACTCTTATTTTCCTTCTGGTACCTGCTCTAGACCCTATATGTAAGCTCTTATCTAGGGTATCTCCCATTTACGGATGGAAAAGCCTCACCCACTTTATAGTGCCATGCTTCATCATTGGCTAGTCCTACCCACTGGGTTAAGATAGTGCTAGCCCTGCGGTCTCAGCCGTAGCCCCTGGGGAGAACTAGCTCATCATGGGGGCAGGGAAATCAGAATGAATAGTCTTCTGATCAGTAGGGTACCAGTGTGGTAAAAAACAAGATTAAAACTATCTCAGCATCTATCCAAGAATATTTTATAATAGGGATGGCGCTGGGTAGGGTTAAAATAAATTCACCCTTCCTTTTAAAAAGTGATACCCGTGTTTAGTGGATCTACAAAGTATCCCTGCAACTTATATGATCTGCCAACATGTTTTAGCCACTAACGAGGTACTCACCAGGAAACTAAATCTCAGTGCATCCATCCTCTGGTCTTCTTCAGGGCAACTGTATCCTAATCCCTACTGTTTTAGCTTATGTAGCAACTCAGCATGCAATTAGGGAAAGACTAGTTCTTACCTTTGTCCCCATGCGTCTACTGGAAAAATAAATTACATGGGAATATTATACCAAGGTAAATCAATGTTTCAGGCATCATTACATTGTGTCCAATCAACACTACAGGTGAAGCATATATCAGTGAATAAACAACACTGCACACAGTGCATCACAACAGTGTGTAAAAACCTAGTATCAACCAGTGACTCATGTTACGTCATGATCACTCTAATTCTTTACATATTTCCCAAAACATTGTACTTACCCTGCAACTGTCAGGGAAAAGCCTCATCAATCTCTAGGTGTGGGGGGAGGGGGGCTACTGTCACACACTACAAGTCAGAACAGATCTATTAACCACAGGATTTAATGTCATGTAACAGTACTGGCTAAGAATCATCATTATGGAGATAACTCTTACTGAAAAAAAAAGGGAGGCACTCTACTCTCCTACTAGGTAGCACCAAAAAAGTACTTGTACTGGCTTTCATGCTATTTTTACTCTGTATAGTACATCTTAGCTCTGTAGAGTCGAAGTATTCACCCCCATACAGTTAAAAATCCTAAAATTGCAAACTTTCTCTATTGAAGTGGGACGATATTGGGAGTTAGCCAAGCTCTCCTGGCCCATATGTAAAAATAAACAACCAAAAGAATCATAAGTCCTCTTCCTTCCCATTGGGGTGAGATGCTTCAGTCAGCAGGGAAGAGCATAAAGACTGTAGTCCATTCGGTTGGGATGGGGGCATAACCATGCCAATGGTGGTGGGCGACCCCACCCCTCTAGTTTTTTTTAATTCCCTGGTGTCTAGTGGGCTTCCTGTGTCGCGCCGCGGCTGCATTTTACCGCGGCCTGCATGCGGACCGCGGGGGAAGCCGCGGCTTGCATGCAGGCCACGGGGGAAGCCGCAGCTTGCATGCAGACCGCAGGGGAAGCCGCAGGTCCGGCCAGGGGTCGCGGCACTCGCCGCGCCCCCTTCTTTTTTCTTTACAGCAAAGACAAACGCGGTAGGAGATAAGACCCCGAGTTGGGTCTAGATCCTGCCGCGCATAGCGCATTTAGTGCGCTTTACATTTGGACATTTAGGTACTTCTGCACTTACCAGTATGCACAGGCAAAAGCCGGATACCTGCACTTGATGGTGTTTTTATGCATGCCTTTTCCCTTTCCCAGCATGCTACCCACTTCCTCACTTCCCAGCATGCATTGTTTCTTTTTGTTGGACGCATGTTCTTTATTCAATGTTATACTCTTTTCCCCAATCCAAGATGGTGGTGTTTCTACTTCCTGTTTCCTACTTCCTGTCTAGGGGTATATAAGGGGAATTCAGCTGCTTGTTCATTGCGTTGCAACACTCCTTTGGTGGTAGTCACGCTCCGGCTGGTTTCTTCTTGTGAATCCAGTATTTCCTGACCTGTCTTCGTCTCCAGTCTTCCTGTACTCTCGGATCCTCAGTTCTAACGCCCTTGTGCCCTCCTTCTGTTTCAGGGAGTTCCTGTTGGAGGTTTTTTACCCTATTGGGGTTTTTCCTCTGGGACTCCTTTTGGAGGGCACGGACTGTAGTGGCTTTCTCTTGTCAAACAGCACCGTGGCTACCGGAAGGGGTCGCCCTTACCTCGGCCAGAGCAGAACCTGCTGGAACTGGGGTCGTTCCCCAACTCTCATCAACTTCGACGGTAAGCCCCGTGAAAACCGTGACAGATTGCAATGCCCACAAATCCAGTTGCAGTCCGGAACCATGGATAATCCAGTGGCAAATACGGAACCCACCACTCAGACCCTGCTCATGACAATACAACAACAGGCTCAAGAACTCCAACAGCTACGAACTGAAAATACCGTCTACCGACAAGCCTTTGCATCCAGGACCACTGATGTCCCCTCAGTATCTGCCACTACACCTCGTTTCTCCGGGGAGCCTAACAAATTGAGAGAATTCCTAGATGCCTTGACGGTTTACTTTGCCTTTCGCCCCTCGCAATTTGTGCAAGAGAAGACCAAGGTGGGGTATTTGATTAGCGCCTTATCGGGGCCAGCCTTGGCTTGGGCCACTCCTTTAGTGACAAGAAATGATCCCTGCCTGTCTAATTATTCCACCTTTGTCACTACCTTTAAACAGATGTTTGAGCGCCCCGGACTCGAGGCTTCAGCAGAAGAAGCTCTTTGCGATATCCAACAAGGGAATCAAGATGTATTACAATACATCACCCGTTTGACAATTAGCAGCAGAAATGTCCTGGGTGGAACGTACCTTGGTGACACTGTTCCGCAGAGGTCTCAGAGAGGACATTAAGGACGAACTGGTGCACTCTGCTAGAATAGAGAACCTTAAAGGATTGATGGATCAGACACTGACAATAGAATATCGGTTGAATGAACGAAGAATGGAGAAAAGGAAGAGTCGTTTGCCATCACACCCAGTGACATCTCGCACCTTCTCTCATCATACCGAGGAAGTTCGTCCAGAGACTAAGGGGGCTACCGAGGCGGAGCCAATGCAAATTGATACGGCTCGAGGACCTTTATCAGCTAGTGAAAGAGAACACAGACGAAGGAAGGGACTTTGTCTATATTGTGGTGCAGCTGGTCACCTAATTCGCGCCTGTCCCATTCGTCCAACCAAGCCTTTGGGAAACGCCAACTCACGTCCTCAGTGAGAAGGGTGAGGACGGGATATCGTGAAATACCTTCCATTTGTTCTTCCAGGGAGGAAGGAACTGCTCTTTTTCTTTCACCTGTTATCCTTCACTTGACTGATGGCCGAGAAGAAAGAACCCTGGCTTTATTGGACTGCGGAGCCAGTGGCATCTATTTAGACGAAGCATGGGCCAAGGAACGACAGATAGCACAACTACCTAAGGAAGTACCAGAACAAGTACACACGGTGGATGGGTCACTCTTGGCCTCAGGACCCGTACAATATACCACCCCTACTTTCTGCCTACAGTTTGGGAAACACCAAGAAAACCTTTTGTTTGATTTAATTTCCTCGCCACATCACGTCATGATCCTGGGAATTCCATGGCTCTCACGACACAACCCCTACATCAACTGGGAAACAAGAACTATTTCTTTATCCTCTCATTTTTGCCAGCACCACTGCTACTTAGCAGGGGATTATTAGTCCCCAAAAGGTCTTCTAACCGCACCCCCTAAGGTGGGATGCTCTATTAACGTCCTACAGGGAGTTCCCAGGCAATATCAGGAATATGCCGACGTATTCCAGAAGCCAGAAAAACCTGAACTGCCACCCCATAGAGAATATGATTGCGCCATTCCTTTAGAACCAAATACAGTGGTTCCTTTCGGGCGAATGTACTCTCTCACAGAACCTGAGAAGCCAATTCTTAAGGAATACCTTGATGATAACCTACAGAGCGGGTTGATTGCTCCCTCCTCTTCACCGGCAGGGGCTCCTCTCTTCTTTGTTCCTAAGAAGACTAAAGATTTGCGTCCCTGTATTGATTTTAGAGGATTAAACAAGATCACTATTAGGGATCGGTACCCGTTACCCCTCATTAAGGACATCCTAGAAGCAGTCAGAGGGGCAAAAAGATTCACCAAGCTGGATCTCAGAGGAGCCTACCATCTTTGCGAGTGCGAGTTTGACCAGACAGAAGTAAAGTACTTGGGGTATTGCATTAACCAAACCGGAGTCGCCATGGATTCAGACAAAGTACAAGCTATATTGAATTGGCCATCTCCTTCTTCCATCAAGGAGACTCAGGGGGTTATTACAACTTTGGAGGAGGTGTTAATCCTTCACAAAAGTGACGGTAAAGTGACGGATATACCACTAGCCGTATTACGAGTTCCATAGGATATAATGGACTCGTAATACGGCTGGTGGTATATCCGCCACTTTACCGTCACTTTTGGGACGGATTAACACCTCCTCCAAAGTTGTAATAAACCCCTCAGTGTTTTTTGGGATTAGCCAACTTCTATCGACAATTTATAGCAGACTTTGCACAGAGAACCAGCTATATTACTCAAACCCTTAAAAAAGACCATCTAAAAAAGGGCTTTTGTTGGACACAAGACGCAGAGTTAGCCTTTCAAGACTTAAAGAAAGCCTTTATTCAAGCCCCCATTTTACGACACCCAGACACCAGCAAACAATTCATTGTGGTCGCCGACGCATCCGAAAGAGCCATTGGGGCTGCCTTACTGCAAAGACAAGACGATGATGATCTAGAGCACCCGGTATTCTACCTTTCCCATATCTTATCCGACTCAGAACGGAACTACTCCGTGCTAGAACGTGAATTACTCGCCTTAAAGACCGCATGCACAGAATGGAGACACTTTATGATGGGCTCGAAAGAACCCTTTGAAGCCCGGACAGACCACAGAAATCTACAGTGCTTGATGGGCTTTCTTTTTCAGCCAATATGACTTTTATATCACATACATCCCTGGTTCACAGAACATCCTGGCGGATGCCTTGTCCCGACGTTACCCTGAGTGCAGTGATTCTCCTGTTCAGAACCTATTTGACAATAACAAAATCATTGGTTTAGTACAGACTTTTTTAGACCAAGTCAGGTCCGAATATGCCCGTCTAGAAGACACAGAGTTGAATAAGTTGCAGCCACAACTTCATATAGATCAAGGGTATTACTATCATGATAAGGCCCTGTTCTTACCCACTAAACTAGTACAGACTGAAGCCTTAAGTATGTGCCATGATTCCCCCATAGCTAGTCATCGAGGAATGAAAGCTACTCAAGAACTTCTGCTTCGCTCCTTCTGGTGGCCAACTCTCAAGACAGATACGGAAGAATATGTATCATCATGTCCTATATGTGCTCAAGCCAAGACACCCCATACTAAACCAGTAGGTTTACTTCGCCCACTACCAGTTCCCCCAGGACCATGGCACACCATCTCCACTGATTTCATGTGCTCATTACCCTCTTCAAATGGAAATCACGTAATAATGGTAACCGTGGACTCCTTCACTAAGATGGCTCACTTCACGGCCTTAAGAAAGTTGCCAACGGCAAAAGACTTAGGTCAAATCTTTACACAAGAAATCTTTCGACTTCATGGATTACCTCAGGTCATTATATCGGATAGGGGTCCTCAATATATCTCCCGATTCTGGAAACAATTCTGTAAGACCTTGGGAATCGAAGTGGCCTTATCATCAGGGTTCCATCCTCAAAGTAACAGACAGATGGAACGACTCAATCAAGGCCTCGAACAATATGTACGTAGCTTCTGCAATGCTACACAGAGTAATTGGGCTACCTATTTACCGCTTGCAGAATTCTCCTACAACAACTCCATACACAGCGCCTCGAAGGTCTCCCCTTTCTATGGCTCCTACGGTTTCCATCCAAAGGCCTTTCCGACTCCCCTGAAAGATACTTCCAATCTTCCTGCCATCTCCTCCTATGTCCGACAACTACGGGGTGTCCAACGTGTTCTCCATTCCAACCTTGTGGTCACTAAGTCTCGCATGAAGAGGATAGCTGATAAGAGACGTTGTGAGGCTCCTCACTATCAGGTCCATGATAAAGTTTGGCTCTCCTCTAGATTCCTACCTCTCCGACTCACTCAGAACAAATTCAGACCCCGTTTTTATGGTCCCTTCCTGATTCTCAAAAAGATTAACCCAGTGTCTGAGCGTCTTCGCCTGCCCCGGACGTGGAAGATACACCCTGTTTTCCATGTCTCTCAACTTAAACCTTACTTTCCTGATCCTTTTCACAGACAATTATCCTGTCCTCCCCCTCTGTTGGTTGATAATGTGCCCAAGTACGAGGTCCAGGAAATCTGTGACTCTCAGTTTTTCCATGAGCGCCTCCAATATCTTATTCATTGGAAAGGCTACCCTAAGAGTGAGTGTTCCTGGGAGGATGCCCCTTCAGTTCATGCCCCTCTTTTGGTACGTCGCTTTTTCCGACTCTTCCCTCACAAACCTGGGGCCTCGGGGGGGGACCTACTGTCGTGCCACGGCGGCCGCGGCCACAGGCTCAGGCGGCCGCAGCGCGTCATTTTACTGCGGCCTGCATGCGGACCGCGGGGGAAGCCGCGGCTTGCATGCAGGCCGCGGGGGAAGCCGCGGCTTGCATGCAGACTGCGGGGGAAGCCGCGAGTCCGGCCAGGGGTCGCGGCGCTCGCCGCGCCCCCTTCTTATGTCTTTACAGCAAAGACAAACGCGGCAGGAGATAAGACCCCGAGTTGGGTCTAGATCCTGCCGCGCATACCGCATTTAGTGCGCTTTACATTTGGACATTTAGGTACTTCTGCACTTACCAGTATGCACAGGCAAAAGCCAGATACCTGCACTTGATGGTGTTTTTATGCATGCCTTTTCCCTTTCCCAGCATGCTACCCACTTCCTCTCTTCCCAGCATGCATTGTTTCTTTTTGTTGGACGCATGTTCTTTATTCAATGTTATACTCTTTTCCCCAATCCAAGATGGTGGTGTTTCTACTTCCTGTTTCCTACTTCCTGTCTAGGGGTATATAAGGGGAATTCAGCTGCTTGTTCATTGCGTTGCAACACTCCTTTGGTAGTAGTCACGCTCCGGCTGTTTTTTTCTTGTGAATCCAGTATTTCCTGACCTGTCTTCGTCTCCAGTCTTCCTGTACTCTCGGATCCTCAGTTCTAACGCCCTTGTGCCCTCCTTCTGTTTCAGGGAGTTCCTGTTGGAGGTTTTTTACCCTATTGGGGTTTTTCCTCTGGGACTCCTTCTGGAGGGCACGGACTGTAGTGGCTTGCTCTTGTCAAACATCACCGTGGCTACCGGAAGGGGTCGCCCTTACCTCGGCCAGAGCAGAACCTGCCGGAACCGGGGTCGTTCCCCAACTCTCATCAACTTCGACAGTAAGCCCCGTGAAAACCGTGACATCCTGCCCCCTGTGGAGGGGGCAGATCAGGGGTAATTACCTAATTTGCCCCCAGTGGAGCAGAAAGACTGTGTCCCCTTTTATTTGGGATGGGGTCATGACCATGGCAATGTTGGACAGAACCCACCCTTCTTTTACAAAAAAAGAAATCCCTGGCATCTGGTGGGCTTTCTGCCCTCACCTGGGGATCAGATATGGGGTAATTTATCCCATTTGCTTCCCATGGGGTGGGGTTTTGCCATGCCCATAATGGGCAGACCCACCCCTATAGATCACTTCAATAAAATATGCTTGGTGCCTCTTGGGCTTTCTACCCCCCAGCAGTGGGGGCGGTGCGAAGTCTTCCGTAGCCATTTATTTGGGGTGGTGGCATGGCCATGCCCATAGTGGGCAACCCCCACACCTCTTTTTTAAAATAAAACAATTATTTTTGGTGTCTAGGACCTTTTGCCTGCCCTCTGGCAGGCAGTTGCGAGGTAATAACCTTCATCTCCCCCCCCCCCGGGGGGGCAGAAAGATTGTGCCCATTTTTGTGGGAGTAAGGGCATTGCCATGTCCATTCTGGGCAGCCCCAAACCCTAAAGTTCATTCAAATAAATAATCTCTAGTGTCTAGTGGGTTTTCTTCACCCCCACTGGGTGGGCGGGTCAGATCGGAGTGTATTGCCCCAATCTGCCCCCAAGGGGGGCAGGACGACTTCTTTCCTCATTTATTTTGGGGACAGAGCATGGCAGTCCCCATCCCCTTTTTGTTCTAACAAAAACAATAATTTCCTGGTGTCTAGTGGGCTTTCTGACCCCCCAGGGGGCAGATCAGGGATAATAACCCCTGACTGCCCTCTGGGGGGGGGAAAGACTGTGTCCATTTATTAGGGGTGGGGCTTTTGTCATGCCCATTCTAGGCAGTCCCCACCCCTAAACATTACTAATAATATTAATACTACTACTTTATGCCCCCCCAGGGGGTGGCTGATCAGGGGTTGTTGCCCCCATCTTCCAACTGGGGGGTCAGGGGGGGCACCAGCCCTTACCCAAGGGGCCACTGCCTCATCCCTGGTGGCTAGTCGATCGATCCCTACATTGGGATCGCCTTCCTGCAGCAATCCCCTAGCAAGGATCCACTGGGCAAGTACCTTTGGAAAGGGGAGATTTTCCCCTTTCCAATGATACCTCTTCCATTAGAATCAGTGCTTGGGAGGCTGACATGGCCCTGGAGCACTGAATAGGTGAAAGTAAAACAAGCCCATCGGCTCGTTTTACTTTCGCTTTTACTACAATGAAGTCAGCGCAGCCGGCGTGCCAATCGTCATTGTAAAAAAGAAAAAAAGAAAAAAAAAAAGGATCAGACTCCTCAGAAAGCTCTTCCCGAGCAGCCTAAGCAAAAAACATAAATAAATCAAAGACTCCCTCTGATGCAGAGCACCAGAGGGGTCTTTAAATGCCTGACTGGTATCAGCCAATGGCCGATAAACACACCGGGGATGGTGTGCATGTGTCAGCCACTGGCCGACATACGCACTTAACAGGTTACAAACTGTTTCGAGTTGGCTCAGAGCAGCGCTTTCAAAATGCTGACAAGTTGGTAGGTTTCCACCACGCTGTCTTACCAAGTAGGTAGACATTAAGGAGAAGATATTATCATGGGCATTTCCTAAGCTATCATTCACGTGTTCATATACTCATACTCTTCCCTATTCAATTGAGACCTCCAGGAGTGTTTAAATGGAACTCCTTGTGGCCCATGCATTATAAATTGCGGGTAAAATGGAGGAATAACTATCACTACTGACTGACCACAATTTTGCTTCCATTGTGCTACGCTCAACATATTGCACAATTTTAGCATGCCATTGTTTGCTTTCACAAATTGCATCTGCCATAATGATATGTATCCAGATGATATCTATTTCATGTTTGTCTCTGTGTTTATGTCTTTTTAACTTACAGGCCACACAGAGAGGATCCCCATAGTGAGGTTCACTTTTTACATCAGTTTGTCTCCCAAATAAATGCATTCAGCAGAGTTAGTTAGGTGGATTAAGAGTACTCCCCCACCCCCCGCTAACCCCCCTCCCCACCAGGCCTGATGAATTGCCATTGATTCCCTTAGGAGCAGTTTAGGGAAAGAAACATGTTGACCCTATTGAGAACCCTGGATTTGTTGATATGCTTTTAGGTTCCTGTTCTTCTTTATTCTTGGCATGATTTTCTAGTATAAGTAATAAAAGTATCCTTATTGATGACATATAGAAAATGTTAAACCCTATTTTCCCCAGTCTACCAACTTCATCCATTTACCACGGCTCCTCCTAATAAGACACAGGGCATTACCCTTAGGGTAATGAAAGATCTCATGGCAGCCCCATCCAGCGAGGACCACGGCCCGATGATGAAGCAGGCCACCTCAGTGGGTGAGGGCTTGTGTATCCGATAAGAGATGCTTCCCCCTTCAGTCTGACCTGTAATCTGTCATAAAACAAGACTAGGATCTACTATTTCTGGAACAATACACTTTTTTTAGTTCCTCTCTTACAACAATAAACTTCGTCTCTGGTGGGATGAATTTTCCCTTGGTTTGCATGCCAGTGGAGGTACCTCTCAACAATGGTAGCACAGAGAGCGAAAATGTGTTCTAAGTGACTGTTTCCTAAGCAAGACAGAGGTTATGCAAGTCAGCAGCTGGAAATGGTCAGTGGCATGATGCACTTGACAAAGTATCAGGCAACAAGCTAACAGAAAAAAAGTTTAGAGTAACTTATAAAGCACAAAATGCGACCACAGAGTATATTGCAACTAAGCGGACAACTGACAGTAGAAACCTAGGGGAGAGCCATGGTCATAACTAAATAGATTTTAGAAGGGTCGTAGCTTGCGTAGTAAGATTGGTGGGGTGTGAGCCTCAGATATTCCAACAATCATGTTGGCATATAATGTCAAAATATAAGAGAAGCAGGGCATATGACAGGGGCCAAAGGGTCAGTGGAAAAGGAGACAAATGCGGATTGGTAGGGGTATTAAGTAAAATAACCTACTTTTTTAAAGACTTTCAAAGCAGAGAGGGATAAAGTGTGTGTATACTTTCTGCCTGTGTGTATGTAGAAATTCCTTGTGAAATCCGACAGATATCACCATCCCCGACTGAAATCACCTGTACCCAACTATGTTCCAGAAAATACATTGGGGTGGGGTGGGTTTGACACCGAAACATCCACCTCTGAAGTTCCGACCTTAGATTTTGGAGAGTTTCTGAAAGGATACAATGTTACCCCGTGATCTCAGACAGAAAGTTTCAGCACTTTGCGAGATTTGAGAGCACACCCGCGACAGAAGGTGCAGTAGGGCACAAAGGATGGTGAGTGGGTCAGTAGAGGAGTAACAAAGTCACTAATGCAAAAACACAATTTGAGAAATATTTGCTCCCACCCACTGAAGAAAAAATTAAAGCAGATTGAAGGAAAAACATACAGATTAAGATATTCATGGATGCCATGAGCAGGGCTCACATTATAAAATAGCAGGGCATGAAACAAATAACCTCCGATTCGTACCATGTGAACAGAAAAGGGCTCGCATATTTTAAAGGAAGGGGCGCCAGGATCAATTAGTGCAAGTAATGAAGTGTTTTTGGACCCATCGCTAGTGGCAGGGTACACACAAGATAAGAATGGGAAGATCTTGATATAAGAGTATTGCTTCTGTTTACTGTACATACTGCACAACCCAGCCACCATTTGCTATCAACTCTCATTGAGTGATGGATTTTTCTATTCCTGTAAACCTGTTCATTTCTCGGGGGGGGACGACAAATGCCACATGTGTACCATCAATGGCACCAATGATATTGGGGATATGTCCCAGGGCATAAAAGTCAGCTTTCACTGTGGCCAAATCATCCACCTGGGGGAACATGATGTTGCTGCGCATGTGCTTCAGCAGGGCAGACAACACTCTGGTCAACACGTTGGAGAACATTGGCTGAGACAGTCCTGATGCCATGGCCACTGTCGTTTGAAATGAACCACTTGCCAGGAAATGCAGCACTGACATAACCTACACTAGAGGGGGATTCCTATGGGCTGACAGATAGCTGACATCAGGTCTGGCTCCAATTGGGCACACAGTTCTTCGATTGTGCAACGATGAAGTCTGTATGTGTTGATAATGTGGGCTTTTTCTCCATTGTCGACAGGTCCAACAGGGGTCTATACACCGGAGGATGCCGCCATCTCATCCTCTGCCTCAGCGTGTGTAGCCTATCGAGGAGAACAGTAAGCAGAAGGTCATATTTTCATGTAGATGGCACAACTGTTGCTGAATTTACGTCACAGAAGCAGTATGTGAAGTCGAGGGTCAGTTGATGTGCCAATGTCTGCTCTGACGCAGTTAGGTGCCATGCCATGTGCCCCCCTGAAATGGCGGCTGCCTGACCTGTGAGGAGGGACGAGGGGAAATGAGGTAAGTGCGCTGGCATTGTGCTCCGTCACGGTAGGCGGTCGATGACCACCCTGCAACTTCGCATTGGTTATCATTGCGCCCTAAGGGTTCCAGGAGACAATGGCGATGTACGTCGGCGGTGTCGGTACACACCGCCGCGGACGTCACCGCCATTTTCTATCTATTCACTCACTTGCTACCTGACCGTCAACAGGAGAGGACCTACACTGCAAGTGCTGCTGTGACCTGAGTCTGGAAGCGACAATGGCTAGAGTGTCTGGGGAAAGGGTCCCTGCCTTCACTGCGGAGGAGTTGGAGAAACTGGTGGATGGGTTCCTACCCCAGTACACGTTACTCTACAGTCCTCCAGACAAACAGGTGAGTACACTGTGAGCATAAGGTGTGGGCAATGCATGTTTGGAGTGGTGTGGATGTAAGCCACATGTTGGGGGGTGCTAAGGCGTCCTGGCCTAAGTGCTGCATGAGAGGTGGTCAGTGTATGTGCGTCAGGGCATGGGTGGGAACTGGTGGGCAATGAGTATGACGATCCGGACGGGTGAGTAATTTCCTTTTCTGCTGTCTTTTCCCTCTAGGTCAGCGCCCACCAGAAAAACTGTATTTGGCGTGCCATCGCCAGGGAGGTGAGGACCCTGGGGGTCTATCACAGGCGAAGCACCCACTGCTGCAAGAGATGGGAGGACCTGTGCTGGACCAAGAAAATGGCGGAGGCCCAGGTGGGGCTGGCCTCCCAACGTGGAAGGGGTGCCCGTCGCACCATGACCCCCTTGATGTTCCGCATCCTGGCGGTGGCCTATCCGGAGTTGGATGGGCGCTAGAGGGCATCACAACAGCCACAAGGGGGTGAGTACAGATTCTGAATCCTAACTTTGCGAGCTTTAGGAGCTATCTGGGTGGGGGATGTGGGCTGTGGGTGCCCCTAGGCCAGGGCAATCATGGCAGGGTAGGTCCCTTGTGTGCAGGCTCTGAAGCACTCCTACCCCAATGGTACAAGTGGGCAACACCTACTGGGCAGGGTCCTGTGGGTGTCAGGTGTGCAGATGCTGGTGTTAGGCATTGTACCCCATGGGTAGGTGACTATCTTAGTGACTGGTTGGGCATGGCTTAGTGCATAGGGCAGCTCCCTGTGTGTTGTGTCCGCCAACGGTTGTGTTGTTGCTGGCACTGACCAAGTGTATCCTCTGTCTCTCCCCCCCTTTTTGTTTTGTCACCCTGTCCTTATGTGCATTAGCATCATCTGGTGGAGGAGCAGAGGCACCAGCAACGGAGGGAGCTGCATCCCACATGGGCCTGGAGGCCGAATCCACCGAGGGTGAAGGCACCAGTGGGACGGAGGGCGAGGGGAGCTCCACAATGGGGAAAGGAGGGGAGACCAGTGACAGCGACTCCTCCTCCAATGGAGGCGCGGTGGCGGACACCTCTGTGCCCACCCCAACAACAGGTACAGCCGCCACCCCCCTCCCAGCACCGCCCTCCCAGAAGCCCCTCAGCGTGTTTCCCATGCCCGCTCACCCAAGAGGGCAGGCATCTCCTTCGCCCCAGGCTCCTCAGGCTGTGCCCCAGTCAGCCCTGCTGCCCTCAGTGAGGAGGCTATTGACCGCCTGCGAACCCTCACTGTTGGGCAGCCAACCATTCTGAATGCCATCCAGGGTGTCGAGAGGCATTTGGAACAAACAAATGCATACCTGGAGGGCATTCATTCTGGCGTGGCGGCCCAACAGAGAGAATTTCAGGCTCTGGCCTCAGCACTGATGGCAGCCATTGTCCCTATGTCCAACCTCCCCCCTCCAACTTCCACTACCCAGACCCAATCCACACTACCTCACCCAATCCCAAGCACACCTTCAGACCAACATGCACACAAATCAACACACAAAAGTGGCTCAGGAAAACATAAGCACCACACTTCATCTCACAGGCACTCACACAAGCACCATACCCATGCAAACATACCAACATCCACTGCCTCCACTGTGTCCCCTCCTCCTCTTTGTCCACCTCCCCCCCAGTAGAGTCTCCACTCACACCTGCATGCACAACATCATCATCCACTACCTCCATCACCAGCACGTCCATCACAACACACCCCTCATAGGCAGTCACCACCCCCACAACCATGCACACGTCCCCTGTGTCCTCTCCAAGTGTGTCGGTGAGCCCTCCTCCCAAAGTACACAAACGCAAGCACACAGCCACCTAACAGCCATCCACCTCATAACAGCCTCCAGCCCATGCACCTTCACCCAAACTCAGCAGACGTACACCTCCTACAAGCACTCCCTCTTCCTCCACTCCCAAAACCTCTCCATCTTCCCATCCCCGTGTGTCTAAAAAAACGTTTCCTGGCTAACATTGACCTCTTCCCTACGCCTCCTCCCACCCGTCCTTCCCCTAGGGCCAGGGTGTCAAGATCTCAAGCCAGCACCTCAGCCACCAAGTCGGCGTCCGCTGTGGTACCAGCAAGTCCCAGGCCAGGGGATGAAAGGGGGCACCCGTCAGGGCTGGCAGTGTGCCACCGACCACTGCAATGGACCAACCGAATCTGCCACCTGCCAAGGTGAAGAAGGGGCCAGCATGCAGCACGGCCAAGAGGCACGACCCACCCAGCAAGGGCTCCTCAAAAACACAAGCTGCCAGTGCCAAGTTCCCACCTGCATCTGCCAAGGTGGGGAAGGGGAAGAAAACCCAGGGCAGGGCACTTCAGGCCTCGGAGGCTCCAGGTGAGGGACTGGGCCCCACCATCAGTACCGACAGCCCCGCAACCTGTACTGAGGACAGCACCGCCACCTACACTGTCATCTGCCACGCCCCCAGCACCGCCCACTGCACCGCCGCTGCCACAACAACTGTCAGCAGCATTATCCCCAGTGGGCAGCCGTCCGAGGCTGCAGGAGATGGCCTGGTGTCTCCCTCCACCACCACCGCGGCCAGCACTGGCAGCATCTCCGCCGCAGACACTGCCGCAAGCACTGCCACCTGCACTACATCTGTCAGCAGCAGCATCCCCAGTGGGCAGGCGTCCGGCGATGCAGTAGGCGGCCTGGACCTTCCCCCCACCACTTGAAGCACCACCACCAGCACCGGCACTACCAGCAGTTTGCAGCCTTAGTCACCACAGGATGGGGTCTGGATCTGCCTCCATGGAATATCATGCTACCTGTTCCCTGCAAATCTCGTGCCTCAGACACCCAGGTGAGGGACTGTGAACTGGCACACCCGAGGTGAAGCCTCACTGGGCACAAGGTTCCCTCCAGAACCAGTGGAGAAATGTATCCACTCCCCCTATCCTTGACAAGATGAAGCAGACAGGGCACAAGGCCTCCTCCAGAACCAGTGGAGATATGCATCCACTATCACTTTCCTTGGCAGGATGAGGCAGACTGGGCACAAGGCCCCCTCCAGAACAAGTGGAGATATGCATCCACTATCACTTTCCTTGGCAGGATGAAGAAGACTGGGTACAAGGCCCCCTCCAGAACCAATAGAGATATGCATCCACCATCACTTTCCTTGGCAGGATGAAGCAGACTGGGTACAAGGCCCCCTCCAGAACCGGTGGGCAAACCCCACACTTGAGAGACAGTGGGTTTGCACTTCCCAGGACCAAGCAGTGGGCAAACCCCCCAATTGAAAGACTGTGGCATTGCCCTCCCCAGGACCATGCAGTGGGCAAACCACCCACTTGAGAGACTGTGGCTTTGCACACCCCAGGACATCGCTGTGGGCATGTTGCCCCCTCCAGGAGCAGTGGCGTAGTACCATCTTCCGGCTGAGGTGCCCCCCCTCCCGTTCCCCCTGAGGTGCCTGTGTGTTTTTGACCTGATGCCCCTGCAGTGTTCTCTCCGTTTTGAGGCAGTAGTCAAGTGTGGGCTCGGCCCATGATTTTTTGGCCCACTGGGCCATGAATATTTGCTAAGGATACTGTACGGCCTTCTGTACATATTGTAAATATTTGTATATACTGTTTTTCCAATTGTTAACTTTATCTGAATATTTCAACAATAACTCTTATTTCACTCAATTCCTTTTGTCATTGTGTTCTTCCAGGGTGTGACGGGGTGCATATGTAATGTTGCAGCATGTGTTTGAGTGTATGGTGTTGTGGGTGAGGGTGGGAGTGGGGGTGTTGCGTGTGTGTGTCACTCTCTTTTTCCTCCCCCCTCCCCTGTGTGCTAGGTGCAGTACTCACCATGATCGTCGCCACCGCCTTTGGCGCTCCTGGTGTATGAGCAAATACACCAGCATCGGCAGAACCTGCAGCTCGGGCTCCTGGTTCTTCGTTGGGTGTCGAGAGGTGAGTGGTTTCCCTTCCAAAGACTGTGTCCGCCGTGCTTTTGATGGCATTGGTACCACCCCGGAAAAGCTAATTGGCGGGCTGTGATAGGGTGGGCGGTACATTGTCTTCCACCTGCCTGTTGGCGGTGACGGCCGCTGTGTTGGTTGCTACCGCCATGGAGGTCGGAGTGTTAAAGTGGCTGTCTATGACTGCGGTTTCTGCCGTGGTCGTGATCCCATTTTTTTTACAGCTGGCCTGTTGGCGGTATTACCGCCGCTTTAACACCGACCACCAGGGTTGTAATGAGGGCCCTTGTTTGCTTTAAAAATACTTAAGACACATTGGGCCTGATTACGATTCCGGCGGGCGGCAGAGGCCGCCCGCCAGAATTCCGCCCTCCATAATACCGCTCCGCGGTCAGAAGACCGCGGAGGGTATTATGAGTTTTTCCCTGGGCTGGCGGGCGGTCTCCAAAAGACCGCCCGCCAGCCCAGGGAAAAACTCCCTTCCCACAAGGATGCCGGCTCGTAATAGAGCCGGCGGAGTGGGAAGGTGCAACGGGTGCTGTTGCACCCGTCGCGTATTTCACTGTCTGCAAGGCACACAGTGAAATACATTTTGGGGCCCTCTTACGGGGGCCCCTGCAGTGCCCATGCCGTTGGCATGGGCACTGCAGGGGCCCCCAGGGGCCCCGCGACTCCCCCTCCCGCCATCCGGTTCCCGGCGGGAGAACCGCCAGGAACTGGATGGCGGGAGGGGGAGTCGGAATCCCCAAGCCGGCGCAGCTTGGAGGATTCCTTGGGGGCAGTGGGAAACCGGCGGGAGACCGCTGGTTTCCCTTCTCTGACCGCGGCTAAGCCGCCGCGGTCAGAATGCCCCGCGGGGCACGGCCGGCCTGTCGGCGGTGCCACCGCGTCCCGCGGCCCTGGCGGAAGTAATCCGCCAGGGTCGGAATGACCACCATTATATCACTTTTCAGTGATATCTCAACATTTACTTATTGCATTTTAATCGTTTTGACCTGCATTTATCCAGATAAATATTATATATTTTTCTAAACACTGTGGTGTAATTTTGTGGTGCTATGTTGTGTTATTGTATGATTTATTGCACAAATACTTTACACATTGCCTTCTAAGTTAAGCCTGACTGCTCAGTGCCAAGCTGCCAGAGGGTGGGCAGAGGATAATTTGGATTGTGTGTGATTTACCCTGACTAGAGTGAGGGTCCTTGCTTGGACAGGGGGTAATCTGACTGCCAACCAAAGACCCCATTTCTAACAGGGCGTCTAACAGGGGAGAGGGGTGGGAGGGTGGTGAGTGTTGTTTGTGCATGTCTGAGTGTGTGATGTCTGCGTGTGTGTATGCATTTGTGTGTGAATGCGACTGTGAGGATGTAGCATATGAGTTGTTGTATGCGTGTGAGTGAATGTGTGTATGTATGTTGAAGTGAGTGTGTGTCTGTATGTCAGTGTGTATGCGTGTTTGGATGTTTGTGTGTATGTGTGCTTGAATGCGTGTGAGTATGTGTAAGTGAATGAGTAGATGGATGCGTGTGAGCAAATGAATGTATGGATGAGAGTGAGTGGATGCATGCCTGGAAGTGTAGGAGAGTGGAAGTATGCGTGGTGTGTGTGCATGTATGCATGGAGGGGGTTAGTGGGCGCTATGTGAGTAGGGAGGACGGGCGCTGTGACTGTAGGAGGGGTGGGGGAGGCCAGGTGCTCGCTGGGGGGATCCATCTACCACTGACAGGGAAGGAATTCTCTGTCACCGGTAGCCCTACTGCCATGTTTTTTGTGGCAGTGCTACCTTTACGGAAACCATGCCGGTGGCCCGCTGTGGACCTTTCGGTCAGAGATGAACATCTCTGGCCTGGTGGTTCATTAAGCCATGGCGGTATAGGAAGAGATGTGGCGGGTTGGCAGTGGCCAACCAGCCACTCTCATAATGTGGTGGTCATCACCACCAGCCTGTTGGCAGTGATACCGCCCCATTAACCCTGGCAGCTGGAAGATCGCCAGGGTCATAATGACCACCTATATCTCATTTTGATATAGCATATACAGAGCCACTTTCCTACATTGGTGGATCAGCAGTGGGGTCTACGACTTTGCATTTGCTGAACTACTCAGCAAATACCCGATCACACGAATAAATTCCAAAATTGCCTTTAGAAAACTTATTTTTGAATTTGACTATTTTTTTTACATTTTAGAAGTCCTGCTAGGGCCTTGGTTAAGTCCCCCTAGCATCTCTTTTTAAGTTTGAAAAGTTATTTTTAAGTTAGGATTTAGTTACTAGAGATAGTTCTAGTTTCTTAAAAATTAATCCCAACTTTTAGTAACATAATGAGCAGCTCAGAGGACATGGTTGTGGAACTCAACCTCACCCGTTACCTCCATTTAGGCAGAGCTAAGGTACCTCTGTAAGCTGAAAAAGATTAGAATAGGTTCCAACCCTACCAAGGTCATGCTCCAAGAACTCTTGGCAGAGTACACCGGGGACCACCCTGCTGAGCAGGAAGAACTCCCCTAAGACAGGGAAGATGTTAGAGATGAGGAGGATGACCTCCCCCCTTCTCACCTAAATAGGGAGACCAGGTTGTCCAGACCCCTGTTGCAAGGGTAGAACTCATTGGATCTGGATCTTCCACAGGGGAGTCCAGCTCCTCTCTGAACATTGGGGGCAGCCTCAATGAAGAGGACATCCTTTTAGCAAAGATGGCCAAAAGGTTAGTTTTGGAACAATTCCTGGCTATAGAAAGGGATAGAGCAGAAACGGGCTTAGTACCCATTAATGGTGGCAGCAATATAAATAAGGTCAGAGAGAATACTGATATCCTAATAATCCCCAAAGGGATTGTCTCAAAATATGAAGAGGGTGACTATATCACCAAGTGGTTCACAGCTTTTTGGAGGGCTTGTGCAACCAGAAAGTTAAACAGATCTCATAGGGGAGGTCTCTTTTGGGAACTGTTCACTGGTATGTGTAGGGGTAGACTCCTCACTCTCTCTGGTAAAGATGCAGAATCCTATGACCACATGAAGGCTACCCTGATTGAGGGCTTTGGATTCTCCACTGAGGAGTATAGGATTAGGTACAGGGGAGCTCACAAAACCTTGAGCCAGACCTGCGTTGATTTTGTTGACTACTCAGTGAAAACACTAGATGGTTGGATAACTGGCGGTGGAGTGCATGACTATGATGGGCTTTATAACTTGTATATGAAGGAACGCCTGTTAAGTAACTGCTTCAATGACAATTTGCATCAACATCTGGTAGACCTAGGTCCAATTTCTCCACAAGAATTACGAAAGAAGGCAGACCATTGGGTCAAGACTAGGGTGACCAAGACTTCGACAGGGGGTGACCAAAAGAAAGGGGTTACAAAGCCTCACCAGGGGAAGGGTGGTGAGACAACTAATGACAAAAACAAAGAGTCCTCTCAAGGGCCCCAAAAACCTGCTCAGAAGAGTGGGCCCCAAGCCTGTTCACAGTACAAAAATGGGTATAAGGGTAAAAACTTTGATCCCAAGAAGGCCTGGTGTCACATCTGTAAACAGCATGGACACCAAACTGGAGACATGGCCTGTCCCAAGAAAAATCCCAATAGCACTACTCCAGTTAGTACTCCAATAGCCAGTCTCCAGCTGGGATCAACAGTGTGCCCCGAGCAAATGAGAGTCCACACTGAAGCTACTCTAGTCTCTGAGTGTGGGGTGGATATAGCCACAGTGACTGCCAGCCGCCTAACATGCAAAAATACAGGCAGCAGCTCTCAATCAATGGCACGAAGGAAGAAGCCCTGAGGGATACAGGTGCCAGTGTCAAATTGGTGACAGAAAAACTGGTTTTCCCAGGACAATATTTGACTGGACAAACATATCCAGTTACCAATGCTGACAATGTAACTTAAGTCCATCCCATGGCTATGGTGACTTTAGAATGGGGAGGGGTTACTGGCCTGTAACACGTAGTGGTCTCTTCTGCAATCCCAGTGGAATGTTTACTATGGAACGATCTGGAGTCCTCAGCTTGGGCTGAGGTAGAACTCAAAACCCATGCAGCCATGCTGGGAATCCCTGAACTGGTGTTTGAGAATACCAGAGCACAGAGCATAGCTGAGGATTAAAAAGAAGTGTTGGAACCTGGAATAATGGCCCAACCTTCCAAGAGAAAAGTTAAGAGGACGGGGGGGGGGGCAGCCTCTGAACAACAAAAGAAGAAAGACCTCTCTTCCCAAGAAGATGTCTTATCCCCTGAGGGAACTGAGTCCATGGAACTGGAGCCTTATCAGGTAAAGCTCTTGGACCGAGGGGGACCCACCAGGGAACAGCTGTGCCAGGGACAAAAGACGTGTCTCACTCTTAAAGGCCTGAGACAGCAAGCTGATGAAGAGAAGGGAGATGTCAGTGGCTCCCACAGGGTCTATTGGGAGGATGGACTCATTTACACTGAGGCTAGAGATCCCAATCCTGATGCCACTAGGAGAGTGGTAGTGCCTCAGGTGTTTAGAGAGTTCACACTCACTTTAGCCCATGAAAACCCCATAGCACGGCATTTGGGACAAACCAAAACGTGGAGCAGACTTGTAAACCATTTTTATTGGCCCAACATGCCTCAGAAAGTAAAGTAGTTTTGTAGCTCCTGAGGCACCTGTCAAGCCAGTGGCAAGACAGGTGGCCACCCAAAGGATTATTCCACTTCCAGTGGTGGGGGTACCCTTTGAGAGGGTTGGTGTGGACATTGTGGGTCCACTTGAACCACCCACAGTCTCAGGGACCCAGTACATAATGGTAGTAGTGGATCATGCTACCAGATACCCTGAAGCAATTCCCCTTAGGTCTACAACTGTTCATGCAGTAGCCAAAGCCCTAATTGGTATCTTTACCAGAGTGGCCTCCCCTAAGGAGGTGGTTTCTGACAGAGGTACAAACTTCATGTCAGCTTACCTAAAGCACATGTGGAATGAGTGTGGGGTGACTTACAAATTCACCTCACCATACCATCCACAAACCAACGGACTTGTTGAGAGATTCAACAAGACATTGAAGGGCATGATCATGAGGTTCCCTGAAAAACTCAAAAGGAGATGGAATGTTCTCCTGCCATTCCGGCTTTTCGCCTACAGAGAGGTGCCTCAGAAGGGAGTAGGGTTTTCCCCCTTTGAACTTCTGTGTGGCCAACCTGTAACAGGACCACTGGCACTTGTTTAAGAAGGCTGGGAGAGACCACTCCATGAGTCTAAACAAGATGTTGTGGACTATGTGTTTGGCCTCCACTCCAGGATGGCTGAGTACATGGAAAAGGCATCCAAAAATCTTGAGGCCAGCCAACAACTCCAGAAGTTGTGGTCTGACCAAAAAGCTGCCCTAGTAGAATTCTATCCAGGGCAGAAAGTATTGGTTCTGGAGCCTGTGGCTCCCAGGGCACTTCAGGACAGATGGAGTGGCCCTTACCCAATCCTGGAAAAGAAGAGTCAGGTCACTTACTTAGTGGACCTGGGCACTAGCAGGGCACTCAAAAAGATGATTCATGTTAACCGCCTGAAACTCTACCGTGATAGGGCAGACATAACCATGCTGATGGTTACTGATGAGGATCAGGAAGCAGAGAGTGAACCTCTCCCTGACCTCCTCTCAACTGACCCTAAGGATGGGTCAGTAGATGGAGCTGTCTATTCAGACACCCTCTTTGTCCAACAGAAAGCTGACTGCAGGCAAGTCCTACAGAAGTATGCTGAGCTCTTCTCTTTGACACCTGGTCAGACACACCTGTGTACCCATGATGTGGACACAGAAGACAGTTCGCCTGTCGAAAACAAAATATATAGACAGTCTGATCAAGTCAAAGAGAGCATCAAAGTGGAGGTCCACAAGGTGCTGGAGTTAGGGGTAATAGAGAGCTCTGACAGTCCTTGGGCTAGCCTGGTGGTCTTGGTCCACAAACCTCATACCAAAGATGGCAAGAAAGAAATGAGATTCTGTGTGGGATACAGAGGGCTCAAATCTGTCACCAAGACAGATGCTCACCCCATACCCAGAGCTGATGAATTGATCGACAAATTAGGTGCAGACAAATTTCTAAGTGCCTTTGACTTAACCGCAGGGTACTGGCAAATTAGGATGGCACCTGTGACCAAAGAAAATCCTCCATCTTGGTTCGGAGGACAGGGACCAATAGCATTATGTTTGTGCCCCCCTCCCCAAAGGGAGTGGGCCGAAGGAGGATGTAGCCATTGCCAACTGCCCTCTGACCCCTAAAAGGCCCCTAAATCTAGGATTTAAGGGCCTCACTGCACCCAGCTCACCAGATTCCTGGTGACCTGACAAGAAGAAGAAGGCCTGCTTAGATGAAACCCCCAGCAGAGAAGAAGGAATACGACAACTGCTTTGGCCCCAGCACCTCCGGCCTGTCTCCTGCTTCAAAGAACCTGCAAATAGACCACTGAGGCATCCAGCGGGACCAGCGACCTCTGCCGAACTCCAGAGGACTGTCATGCACCCAAAAGGACCAAGGACTCCAGAGGAAGGCGGCTCTGTTGAGAAAAACCTACAACCAAGGAGTCCCATCTCACTCCGGAAGCATGAGTTTTGACCCCTGTGCACCCGACTCCCAAGGCCCTTGTACAGGTGGTCCCCCCAGCAAGAAAAGGTTGTTAGGCAATTGTGAGCAAGTGCCCACCCTGGGTTGACCTCTCCGCCCCTTCATGACGACGCCTGCAGAGGTAATCCCAAGGACCCCCCTGACTGAGAATCTCCCGACGCAGATTTCAGATGCCTAAAGACACACTGCACACGCAGCCCCCAAGCCTTGGAGAAACCGACACCCAGTGCATCTACGCTCAGCAGGCAACCCTTCTCCCTGTCCGACCAGTGGTGTGCCAGAGACACCCCCTGGACGTCACCTGCAGCCTCTGAGTGACCCACAGGGTCTCCTCATAGACCAGCATTGGCAACCTGACGTACTGTGTGCACCCTGCACCCGGCCGCCCCTGTGCCACTGAAGGTGTGTGTTTGGTCTCTACTTGTGGCCCCTCCAGTGCTCGTTCAAACTCCCCTGGTCTTCCCTCCAAGTCGCGGGTACCTAACTGCAGGCAGGCTTGATTCTGAGTACCCCCTGTCTCATAGAAGCCCAAGTTAAATTTCCTCATCTTTGACCTCTGCACCCGGCTGGCACCGTGTTGCTGGTGGTGGGGGTTTAGGGTTAACTTAAACCCCAACCAGTGGACTTCCTAAAATGCAGAGACTGAAATTGTAAGTGTTGTACTTACCTGTAAACCGATCTAACATCCTTCCTCCCGGGAACTGTTTCTGAAAATTTTACTTTGTCCATTTTTAAAACAGATTATTGCCGATATTTCAAAAACTGTAGTAGTTACCTTTTTCAAACCAAGTACGGTTTATACCTGTATGAAATAGTACTTATCTGCAACTTGAATCTTGTGGTTCTAAAAATAAACTAAGAAAATATATTTTTGCTATATAAAAACCATTGGTCTGGAGTTAAATCATTGAGTGTGTGCTTCTTCTATTGCCCGTGTATGTTCAACTAATGCTTTGCACTACATTCTGTTAAGCCTAACTGCTCAATCACACTACTACAAAAGAAAGCATTAGTATTATCTACGTTAGCCTCTGTTAAGCCTCTGGGGAACCCCTGGACTCTGTGCACACTATATCTCATTTTGATATAGTATATACAGAGCCAACTTCCTACAGACACTCTACAATGTCAAAAGAGGCAACGTTTGGTCACATTACCAACTTCTCTCAAGTTCCTACTTACCCAATCTAAAATATCCTGCAGTTCCACCTTGTCCTCTATAATGTTGTACTGCAGTTTCTTTATGCCCAATCTAAGCTGATGCTCCAGTTCTGACATGCCCTGCCTAAGGCGATGCTCCTGTTCCGTCGTGCTTAGTATAAGGTATGCTCCAGTTTTTTCTTGTCCAATCTAAGGTGATGACTTTTCTAATTTAACCTGGTACCCCGATCTCTTCTTACCCAACCTAATATTATGCTTCAGATTGTTTGTGGTCAATCCAAGGCTATAGTCAGTTTCGCTCTAATCAAAGGTAATACTTCAGTTCTTTCATGTTCAATCCAAAGTGATACTTTAGTTCCTTCTTCCCAAATTTAAGGTGATGCACAGGTTCCCTACTGCCTACTATAAGATGGTACACCAGTTATTTAATGCCCGGTCTAAGATGATGTACCAGTTCCCTACTTCCTAATCTAAGGTGATGCCCAAGTTCCCTTTTGTAGTTCTACATCGTTTGTACCCAGTCTAAGGTGAGGATCTGGCCCTCTCTTGCCTAGTCTAAGGTGGCTCTTGTGTTCCTTCTTGCCAAATCTTAGGTGGTACCTAAGTTTCTTCTTACTCAATCTAAAGAGATGCCCCAATTTCCTTGTCTAGTTCAAGGAGGCACACAGCGTTCTTTGTGCTCAATCTAAGGTGATGATCCAGCTCTCTCTTGCCCAGTCTAAGGAGGCAATCTGCGTACTAGTTGCCCAGTCTAAGAAGTTGCTGTAACTCCCTCTTTTGTTCTCTAAGGTGGCACGTTTGGTCCTTCTAGCCCAATCTAAGGTGGTATTTGAATCCTCCTTGCAAAGTCTAAAAGGTTGTTCCAGTCCTTCCAAGCCTAGACTAATATGGGGCACAATTGTCTCACGTCAATCAAAGATGGTGCTTTCCATTCACGAATTCGGGGTCCCCACTATTTTAGATTCTCAAGAAAGTTCCTATGCTCCATGTGGGCACTACACATCTCCCTTCCATTGGTGTTCCTTTTGGCAGATATGTTCAACATCTGTTGAAAACGAAATAATAATGTTCCCAAGTTCAGGAAACAATGCGGCGCTTTGGTTATAAACTGTCGTAGACATGTGGCAAATCGATGTCAAATCTCTTAATATACACAACTGCCAAAAGAACATAAGATCAAACAGACAGTTTCACTATTTCAAATTGTGTGTGTCGAGAAATAGTTTCACGGCTAAAATTAGCAGAAGATTCTGTTCTGCAAGAAAGCTACCCTTTTTATCATTATGTTCAAATGATGGACAAATTAGGAATTCTAATCCCATCTACCAAGAATTATAGTTAATCTAAACCTCCCCGCACCTGCAACATTTTACGAGTTATGATCAGACATACTGGATTTTAAATTCAACGGATGCCACACATTGCTGTGGATAACTGGAACAATTTAAAAGATATTTTCTTATCTTGACAGTGCAGGAAATAGTTCTTCTGTTCTATTTTTATCACAGGTCAGCTTAATTAGGATTGTGTTCCCTGGACACCTAGAGCACGAAGAGGACAAACAGCAAAACTGAAACGTGGATGGTGTGCTTTTTTCTGAGGCTTTTCATAATTTCATGATGTGGACAAAAAAGTAATACTCGACAAAATAGACATTGCATCAAGTACGTTATTCATTATGAGATTTGGAGATTTTATTCAATATTAGGCAAATACACCGTAGATTACAATCATTTCATATACAATACTTACACCTCTAGAAGAGTATTCTTTTCTTTTCCATTGCAGACATTCCCTTTCATTACAAAATACCTCAGATTGTCAGTTTATAAATAACGACTTTCGTCCAATTCCATGTTAAAATGTTACTGAACTGTTTACATTTATTTAGAAGCAATTAATGCGATCGTAGGTAAAAACAAGGGAAAGGAAAAGTAATTACTTCATTTAACATCGATCAATTTCACAAATTAGAACTGCATTGGTCTACTAATAAGAGGCCAATAAAAAAAGCTTGTCTCAGTGATCTAATACTGATAATCTACATATACTGAAAAGGCAGACTTCAGTGGCGGCAATGAAGAAGTCATTTTCATTACTGGCACATGGTATATCTTGAAAATGAATTTGGGCATGCTCCATATAACAGCGCCAATTGCATATTTATGATCACTGGGTGCATGTATCTTGGATCACAGACTTAAATGATACTGATCTAAGTGAAAGTCGAAAAGCCTCAAAGTTTAGATGGCCAAATATTCGTAAAACAAATCTTAGATGGTTCTACTTTGTGCTAATGGGTTATTTCTATATTGCCTCTGGATTTTAAATATGCCTTACCGAAATATCCCTCACTAGAGAAGACGTCCTTAGCTGCGTACATGCTTCCAGCCAACAACCTAGGTTCTTATTTGACGTGTAAGACACTGTTACACTCTTTCAAAGGAGAAAGAGAAACACCGCAATATACAGAGGTATATGTGGTAGAATTCTGATCCACAAGAAAAAAAATTCCAGGATTTTTTCTGTTGAATGGTTAAATTCAGGCACTTCCTTGTAACATAATGTTTATTTGTAGAATTTAAGATAAAGGGTCCCTATTTAGAGTTTGGCGGACAGGATGCTCCATCACAACATAGCCAATGTCTCTTCCGCTTTATTACAACTGCATATGGCACTTAAAACACGGTGGAAAGGATATCTATCTCATTTTGACGGAGTATCCTAGCTGCCTATCTAAATAAAGCCCAGAGTCCTTTTTCGCAAATGCTACATCTGCAAGTTTAATTCTATCCTATTGTCTGCGAAATTTAGTCAACAAAGGATCTAGTCAGAGCAATATGAGGTGATAAGCACTGAACTTGGGCTCCTACTACTACTTGGTTCCTATCAAAAACTCTGCATTGACCTGGTAACACACAAGACTAATTATTCATGCATGTTTGATATCATGATCACTTCACAAATATAAAGAGTATAAAAGGCTTTCTTTGCTCTCAACATTAAGGCTATTTGCTTTCTTCCTAAACAATATGAAAATGTTATAAAAAAGGACACTGAGTTAGAGTTAACAGCAAGAGTCATTTGGTATCTAAATTGTGTATATATTATACAGGGTGCATATACTGCAAACTGACAAAGATTAATTTTTTAAAATAAAATATAAATTACGTGACGAAATGGTTTAAGGGGTAGGTCACCTAATCAGCATTCACATAAGACACTGAAAAAAGATCCAACAAATCAGTTTACATCCAGGCTGCGATATGGTGAGCACACCCACGAAAAAAGATTGGGTCATGAAGTACTAATTAGTGCTGAGTTCGTTCCTAGTGTAAATATGTCTTTCTAAAGACAGTTGTAATGCCATTGAGAAAAATAAGTATTTCTTGGATATGGCCAAGCTAATGGAGATCATGAACACTGGAATGGTAGGGTTTCTCTTGGGAATTAGGCCACAAGCAAGCACCACTGCCCCCAAGAACATCGGGTTGTACTTGCTGGGCAGGTTAGGTAAACGTTGCTTCATTGATTGGCCAGATAGTGTTCAGAGGTCGCCGCTTTGAGGTTCCACACTACGTGGCTCTCGCTGATGACTGCGGGATAATTTTGGGAAGCGTGGCGCTCCTCGTTGTCGACTCCCTTTGTTGACTTGCTCTCCAGTTGACTGGACATCACTAAAAAAGGGAAACAAAAATCTGGTTAATTCCATATGAAAGTTACATTAGGAGATGAAACGAGGATAGGGTATCGTCCAATATATACCATTTTAATTTTGGAGGGTCATTTGTTATGGAAAATCATAAGGCAGATACGGGGTAAACAATGAAAACCAGATCTGAAAAAAGTGACTTTTTTATTATATAATAAGTTAATTTCAACCCATTTCCTCCCTCCCCCATCAGGAGCCTCAAGGTCTTCTCAAACTACTTAGGAGTTGGGGAGAATAGCAAGATCTTGAGTAAACGTTCCCTGTACCATCTATGGCCATGGAGCATAGACACACCATGTTCTGCGACCGTGCTGGCGTACGAGCCTTAACAAATACCATTAACTTTAAATTCCATTGCACAGGCGCCGCAGCTGCGACCTCTGAGTTGCCTCTTGCGACCCCTAGGACCGCCTATGCGACACGGCCTCAGAGGTGGCAAAATCAATACTAGGAACAGAAGAGCAGCTCGTTCTTAAAGACATTTGTTGAGGCTACACTTTAACTGTTTCCTGTCAATTTTTACTTCACTAATAGCAAATCATATTTGTGTGTGTGTGCAGGCATGCGTGCGAGAGGGAAAGTAAAGGTTAAATGGCATGTGATGTCACCTCAGCTGCCTCTGGCATTTTGGTGGATCGACGTTCATATCCAAAGGGTGATCAAAACAACGGGCAAAATGCGAAACTGTACAATTACAAGCAAAACACACTGGGCCTCATTACCACCTTGGCGGAGGGGATTACTCTGTCCCAAATGTGACAGGTATCCCCTCTGCCGTATTACAAGGTCCATAGGATATAATGGAACTTGTAATACGGTGGGCAGGATATCCATCACATTTGGGACGGAGTAATCCCCTCATCCAAGGTCGTAAAGAGGCCCAGTTGATAGAGGACGGGGGATCTTCTGCCATAGAGTCTACTCAGGCCCTTTGCACTTGCTGTGCATCTGGTACGAAGTCATCAGCACAGGCCTCTTTCTTCCTCACATGCCCTTTTCTACCTACTCATTGCACACTAATGTCTATGAATAAGCCAGCTCTCTTCTCCTTTCAGCAGAAACGAATCACGCGAGATAGATCAAGAAACTATTAAAAAGGATCTTTTCTTGCCGACTCCCACACAGCGCATAAACAGAGAAAAGGCGGTGTCAAAGGTTTGCACATAACCACTAAAGCGAAGAATGATATAATATTCCAGGTCGTCTGTACTGTGTACTGGTGGCCAAAGTGTTATAGACTAGGTCTGTCTTCCCTTTCATTGGGACAGATTGGAAAAAAAGGCGCACGCCTTTCTAGGGTGTAACACCAGTGACATACAGAACACACTCCAATTGTTGCGTGTTTTAATTATTACATCTTCAGTGTTCATTTTAGCCAGCAATGATAACTACAAGCACTCTTCAGACAGTACAGGGGCTGTATACTGTCTATATTTATATTTGCTGGTGACTCTAAGACTGTGTAAAACAGAAATAAAGATAAGTGAGTTAAATTGGGAAGCACAAGCGAGAGGACAGCTAGTAAAGATATGTACCCTCCTAGGTTTTAGTGAAAACCAATGAAGTGGGGAACAAATCCAGAGGGTTGTGCTGCGCGTTATGGCTACTAATTCTGCAAGAGAACCAGATCTAGAGTACTTGTAAAAGAAAGTCTCCACCCAGCACATGGTGGAGGGGTGGAGGAAGGCTGAAAACTATGCTTATATAGAGGTTCTACCTAGCTGGAAATTAAGAGATGCAGTGTTAAAATTTAGAATTGGGCTAAATCACGGTTATGTGGACCCCAATGTAAAAAAAGGTAATAAGAAATCACCGGGGTTTATGTACTTGTGGCCTACAGCTAAAGGGCAGTACCCAACATATTTTAGTGGACTGTCTATGGCTGTTAAATGTGAGTAAAAACAATTTCAAACCAATATTTATGGAATAAAATATCAACAATCAAGACCAAGCGCTGACATTATTAATTCATATGAGAATTTTGAATGTGACTTGTGCGCTAGGCCGATTTTTTATTGCAACAAGAGATGCTTTAGCAGGACTTATGATGGTCTCATTCGCAAGAAGGCACTGTGTAAAGTTTTATGTTAGGGGTGCCTCATCTCTAGGTAATGAATGCACTGTGTATTTTTATAGAATGTTGTTCTCTGGTATGCATTTGTTTAGAAGCAAAATAATAGGGGCCTTCTTCCATTTTTGCTACTGGTATAATTGGTGTGAGAGAACAGATAAAATAATCTATACTATTTGCTATTTTGCACAATCCTATTTGTATTTTAGAATGGAGTTTTTATCTTGAATGATTGATAATTGTAATGCTGTTTGTGATGCACTTTATGGTTTAAGTTGACCGAATAAAGATTGATTGACTGACTGGCATGTTTGCTGGTTTGTTCTGTCAAGGAAGAGGTTTTATATTATGAATGGAAGCTGTCTAGTTCTTATTTTCAGCAAAATCTAACGCATCTGGCGATAGTCTCAATTATATTCTGTGTACTCTTTCTTCGATTGCAATAGTTCATTAGTTCCATAGTACACCAAATAATTAGCAGTAAAAACCGACAAATTCCTCAGTAAAGAGAGCCGTTCTTGCAAATTTTGTTTCTAGTTGAGAGTGAAAGTTTCGAAAAAGAACAAATATTTTTGGCAATTCACGTGCACCAAGCTACTGAGGGCGAGAGTAGGCTCCACTGGCGAGACACCTGAATGAAGAATGCACAAGCACCGTGGCTAGCTGCCATTAGTTTTGGGAGTTGGACATTTTTATTTTTAACTGATGTGAGCTGTCTTGTGGTTGGTGAGCCTTTGCCAGTGAGTAGGCGATACCACGTTTGTAGATGACTAGCGGTTTACTCTCTCATGAGTAGATGGCACTGATTCTGCAAATTCTTTGTTACACCTTCAGCCACACAGGTTTCGTTTTGTGTAGTTCGTGGTTGAGTGTGTTGTCACAGTCTAAGTAGAAAAGCAATGTCTCTGCAGTTATTCGTGTTCAGCGTATTTCTAAAGTCTAAGCAGGGAGGGATCCGTGCATGGACAAGAGGTATGAAGAAAGAGAGTGCAAAAAAACAGTGTATGTATCCTCATCATTAAAACAAACATTTGCAAGGCCTTCGCTGGTGCAATCGTTAAAGTTTTTTGCAGTGCAAGAATTTGCCACAAAATAAAATGTTTAAAAAATGTAGCCATCTAAACTTGGCTGCCATATAAACATTTTACATTTTTTAAAAATATATTCACTGAGGTGGTTGTTCTACTTGTGATATCTTTTATATAACAAGCTGTTCAGTTGTCCCTTGCATGGTATTACTATTGTATCATTTGTCAAGGAGATAAGAATAAATCACCATCAAACCAAATACTTAAATTGCAGGAGGCTACAATGGTTCATTGTCACTTAAACTCTTTGGTACAGCAACTTTAAAAAGGAAAAATAAATAAAATAAAGCACAAGTGGCATGAATGTTGTTGCCTGGGGATGGATGACTGCATAAAATGGTGTCGATGGTTATCTGCACTATCTTTTATCGCCATCATTGTGTGGGTAATTTGTTCTCAAGTTCACAATTGTCAAGTTGATCAGAGTCTGTGCCACGAAGTTGATGAAGCCTCTGAGGAAGGCCTCTCAGAAGAGGAAAAGATTTGTCTGAATTAGAGCGTACGGGTACGAGGCAGATTCAGGTTGAGGTCAGACACCAGAGTTGGTAGAGGCTGGCGATGTCAGAACTGGCATCGGTTGACAAGCATTTGGTGCAGATTTTGAAGCTGGAAAATAAGTTATTACAGGAGATGGTACGGAACCCGAAGAGGGTTCGAGGTGCACAGACGCTGCAGAGAATGGATCCATTTGCAGTAACCTGACTGGAGGCCTCATTGGTTCCTTGGGGTCTGAAGATGCACCATATGGACCTTGAACAGTGCCAGGAATCTGCAGTATACCCTACTTAAAAGCCTAGACCTGCAGCATCACCAAATCCAGAAAATGGGATCAGTTGAGGAATCAGCTCCGTGGTCTGGAGTGAAGTCAGTTGGCAATCCTGATGTCCTCCTGACTTCTTTTTAGATAGTGAGTGGTGGGATGGGGTCTAGTCCAGCTTTGTTTTCTTATGCTACTTCTTGGATTTACATACAGACTTACTGAACAACCTCGACCGCGAAAGAACAAGTCTGAGCCTTCGCCTTGTAGCAGGAGCGGGTGTTACAGGAGGTCAATTACTTCTTTTGGTGTTCTGTGATGTCCAGCTTTACTTCAGGTTCCCAGATCACTTTTGATTTCATTAGGGTACATTCTTTGCACAACTTTGAGTCGTTCCCGGAGCACAACATCAAAGACACGCCTTGTGTGTGTCTGTCACAACATCTGTTTCCGGAAGTCATGCTTGAGGTTGAGCCCTGTAGTCTGCAGTCTGGACATTGTTCCCTTGCACACTGGAAAAGTATTTGGGAAGGAATTAGTCAACTGATGAAAAGTGAGAGAGCGCCAGATCCGCCTTGAAGGCGCAAGAAAGGAACTACTGTCAGGTGCAAGGGTGGTGCATTTATGTGCTCCACTACATAATTTCCGATTCCGAGCAAGGTCTACACGGAGTTGCACAACGGCACCCAGCAGCATGTGGGAGCACTCCTGTAAAAACTTTGCTCTCCATCATAGGGCAAGGAGCAGCTATTTAACCGTTAGCTAGGTTAGATATAAACTGGGAAGACAGCTTAGCCATACTTTGTTTTTTTTACTTGTCTTCAGAGGATGACAATAACTCACGGCGTGGCACCTTCACTATTCATTCAATACTCTGACACACTGGAAAGCCCGCACAGAATGGATTTTATACGATATTCGGTCATGCTTTCAAAACATTCAAGCATTGCGGGCTTTCTTGCAGCTGGGAGAGGCAGTTATTTTTATTAACCATAGTTCAATAAGGTCAGAGCACTGTCATAATAACGTTGCCTAGTTTGACATGTACTAGGCATGGATACATCGATAATATAAAGGCATAATAGCATTAAGAGATGCCCCGGAGTGGTGGGCGCTTTACAAATGCTGCCACTCACTTATAATTTGCCAGAAGATTACGATAAAGTCCACTAAAATAACAAGAGCAGAAAAGGCCCCACTTTCAACGAGGTTTTTCAACACTACAGGGCAACTTGTCTAGCTCTGTTCTTCTTTGTATAAACGACGCAGAGAAAAAGCAGGCAGGCTCGGAGGATGCTCTAGTTAACAGCATCCTCATTAGGGCTGCATCTCTGCATGGTGGGGCACATTAGCAAAACATCCCCGCTGGGCACTCTTAGACTGCTTCAAGTCTGATCCTACACAAGTAACTCTTTTCATATTGATGTATACATTTTAAATGCACCATAACTTTTTTCGACTCGTGCATCAAGCAGTATGCGGGTCTCTGCTGTCTTGAAGAAACAAAAAATCATATCCATGGTTCTTCACAACAATCTGTAATACCAGAGGGGCGAAAACACTGATAATGTGAACAAACTTATGTTCCCCACTAAGCCTCCATCCATAGAAGATTGCGATGCACTAAAGCTAGCCATGATGTATTTTCAGCTCCTCTTGCTCAGTTTGATCATTTAAATTAAGGCACAAGCTGTTCTTTGGCAAGAATATTTTACCATTAAATGTCATCTCTAAGTTATATATGTTAATTAATCTTGAAAAGAAAGATTATTCTGATAAACGAAATCATCCCTGTCGGGCTATAAAATGAATGCAACACACACCTTTTTCCTATTTAAAACATTTTTGGCTATAATCTTTTATTCTATCTAATGTATCTATGATCTTTTTGTAAAACGTAATAATTAAATTAATCATTGATCGTCAACCCTACTTTCTGTCATGTTAGGAACTCATGTATTTCTGTAACTACAAACGACTCCAAAAAGATTATAAAACAGCATGTCACAAGAGAGTAAAAAAATACAAGCATCCTAATTTTCCTGCCTGTCAAACCGTCATCAAATCATTCTAATTTCTGAGGAATATGATGTAAATATGGATTTTGTGGCGGAGGTAACATCAGTGGCATAACTCAAAATATTCGGGCCAACGGACACAATTTGAAGTTGGGCCCCTCAGTTTCTAATATCTTAAGTGTACCTATTGGTCTTGGGCTGAATGGTCGGCCCCCGAAAGGTTTAGGGCCCCTGAAGAGTCGGGGGCCTCTCTGCGTCGCAGGGGCGAAGGGGACAGGGTTACGCCAGTGTGACGTAACTGACTGTACATTGGCTGCTTTACTTACAGTACATAAGAAAGCAGTGGTAACATCTGGGCAAATATATATTTCAGTTTGTCATGGACAGCAGTTACAACAACTTGTAAAAAAGTAAAAACATTCCCAAATCTCAAAATAACAGGAACTCTGTAGAATTTAATCAATGTTTGCCTACCAGCTAGAAAGGAAAGGCTTGCGACAAAGGGTTTAGAGTTGCGAAAATTATATCTTCGATATTGTATCATATTTGTAGAAATAGGTCGAATTTGTCAGAGAGAAATATTGTAATGAACTAAAAAAAGACAGACGCAAACATTCCCAGGTCTAGAACTAATGGGAAATCTGAATAACTCAGTTTTAACTACCTGTCTGAAAATACCACATGCTTGCAACAATGTTTACTGCTGTCAACATATTGCCTACATCTGTGCAATATTTCAGAACAATAAGCAGAAAATGTCACATAGAAGAAAGCTCTTCCTGAGCGGTGTATTCATTTCAATAAAGACTTCAACACATCCCAAAACAGTAAACATATGTAATATGGCCTACACTGCACAGAAATTCAAAAATTTTGTTTGCAAAATATTTACTCCATTTTCAGAAAACAATAAACAGACAAAAATACCATAATCAGGACCAGAAATACATTTCACGAATTTATCCAGTGGCTGCAGTTCTATCAATTAGCAGCCCTCTCCATTGATCACTCACTTAGATTTAGACATCTAAGAGCCCGTTTTAAGGGCAGGAAGTGATATAATCTGTAGGAGATATCGATAGTCCTATTCGGAGTTCATTGGGTGCAGACAGAAGGTGACTCCACCTGTGCTTTGGTGCTCAGAGTCCCCCCCACTTTTTGCCTAGTGTTGATGCCAAATTTGATTGAAAGTGCGCTGGGGCCCTGCTAACCAGGCCCCAGCACCAGTGTTCTTTCCCTAAAACTGTACCTTTGTTTCCACAATTGGCACAGCCCTGGCACACAGTTAAGTCCCTTGTAAAAGGTACCAATGGTACCAAGGGCCCTGTTGCCAGGGAAGGTCTCTAAGGGCTGCAGCATGTATTATGCCACCCTAGGGGACCCCTCACTCAGCACATGCATACTGCCTTGCAGCTTGTGTGTGCTGGTGGGGAGAAAAATACAAAGTTGACATGGCACCCCTCTCAGGGTGCCATGCCGATAAACCACTGTCTGTGGCATGGGTAAGTCACCCCTCTAGCAGGCCTTACAGCCCTAGAGCAGGGTGCACTATACCACAGGTGAGGACATTGTTGCATGAGAACTATGCCCCTACAGTGTCTAAGTCCATTCTTAGACACTGTAAGTGCAGTGTAGCCATATTGAGTATATGGTCTGGGAGTTTGTCATTACGAACTCCACAGCACAATAATGGCTACACTGAATACTGGAAGTTTGGTTTTAAACTTCTCAGCACAATAAACCCACACTGATGCCAGAATGGGATTTACTGAAAAATGCCCACAGAGGGCATCTTAGAGATGCCCCCTGTATGTTAGCCCAACTGCTAGTGTAGGACTGACTGGTCTGTGCCAGCCTGCCACTAGCAGAAGAGTTTCTGACCCCATGCGGTGAGGGCCTTTGTGCTCTCTGAGGCCAGAAACAAAGCCTGCTCTGGTTGGAGGTGCTCCACACCTCCCCATGCAGGAACTGTAACACCTGGCGGTGAGCCTCATAGGCTCAGGCCTTGTGTTACAGTGCCCTCCTGCTAGTGGAGATGCCCGCCCCCGGACAAACTCACAGTTTTGGCGGCCAGTTCAGTGGGAAACTTAAGAAAAACGAGGAGAAGTGACCACTTCAGCTGGGACCACCCCTAGGGTGTACGTAGCTGAAGTGACCCCCTCCCTGCAGAATCTTCCATCTTTGTTTAGATGACAGGGACCAATAGGGATAGGAATGTGCCCCCCCCTCTTCAAAGGGAGTGGACATAAGGAGGGTGTAGCCACCCTCAGTGACAGTAGCCATTGGCTACTGCCGTCTGACCCCTGTAACGCCCCTAAATCTTGTATTTAAGGGCTTCCCTGAACCCAGCTCACCAGATTCCTGGCGACCTACACAAAGAAGAAGGACTGCTAAGATGAAACCCCCAGCAGAGAAGAAGGAAGACGACAATGGCTTTGGCCCCAGCCCTCCCGGCCTGTCTCCTGCTTCAAAGAACCTTAAAAAAAACAGCGACGTGTCCAGCGGGCCCAGCAACCTCTGCCAACTCCAGAGGACTGCCCTGCACCAAAAAGGACCAAAAACTCCAGAGGACAGTGGCTCTGCCTAAAAGAAACCTGCAACTAAGGGCTCCCACCTCACTTCAGAAGTGTGAGTCATGACTCCTGTGCACCTGACGTCCACGGCCTGTGTCCAGGTGGTCCACCCAGCAAGATAGGGTCCCCAGGCGATTGTGAGCAAGAGCCCACCCTGGGTTGACCCCACCAAACCTCCACGAAGATGCCTGCAGAGGGAATCCCGAGGACACCCTGACCGCGAGCTCCAGACGAAGATAACCAGCACCTGAAGAACCACTGCACCTGCAGCACCCAGGCCTTGGAAAAACTGGCCCCCGGTGCTGCATCGACCAGTAGGCATCCCTCCTCCCTCCCCAGCCGATGGTTTGCCGAGAAGCCCCCCTGGACCTCGTCTGCAGTCTCAGAATGACCCTCAGGGTCCCCTCATAGAGTTGCATTGAAAACCCAACAGCCTATTTGTACCCTGCACCCAGCCGCCCTAGTGCTGCTGAGAGTGTATGTTTGGTGCCTACTTGGGGCCCCTCTAGTGCTCTCTTGAACCCCAGCGGTCTGCCCTCCGAAACTGCGGGTACTTACCTGCCAGCAGACCAAGTTCCAAGTGTCCCAAGTCGCTATAGGAGTCCACATTACTTTGGTACCTCTTTGATCTCTGCACCCGACTGGGCCCGTGTTGCTGGAGGTGGGTGTTTGGGGTTAACTAGAACCCCCAACCACTGTCTATCTAAATCCCGTAGATAGGAAATGTAAGTTGTATACTTACCTGCAAAACTGTACTATATTTTCTTCCCCCAGGAACTGTTGAAAAATGCACTGTCCACTTTTAAAATAGCTTTTTGCCATTTTAAGAAAAACTGTATACATTGTCAATTCTAGTCAAAGTCCTGATCATATATATGCAAAGTACCTTTCATTTATGTACTTACCTGCAAACTGAATCTTGTGGTTCTAGAAATAAATTAACAAAACATATTTTTCTATGTAAAATCCTATTGGTCTGGAGTTAAGTCATTGAGTGTGTGTTTCTTCTATTTCTTGTGTGTGTACAACAAATGCTTAACTCTACCCTCTGATACGCCTAACTGCTCGACCACACTACCACAAACACAGAATTAGTATTATCTATTTCAGTCTCTCTCAAGCCTCTTGGGAACCCCTGGACTCTGTGCACACTATATCTCATTTTGATATAGTATATACAGAGCCAGCTTCCTACACCATGCATCTCTGATGCCTAAGGTGGTAGGCCCCAACACTTAACAGGGCCCATTACATTTCCCTCACACTCGCCATTAAAGGCCTCATCTTCATGTCAATGGTCTCGGCCACACCAACATTTGGAGACGTTTCACACAGTGCTTAATTTGTAAAAGAATAAGTACCGGGGCCCAAGGTTGCGCTCAGAATCCTGTGGGCGGTGGTATCGAATGTCAGGGAGGCTGAACGCAAGACTGTATCGTCTGATTTCACTTTATTCCTCATTAATGCACAACCAGACACTCCCTGCCTCTATATCTCACTATTGCAGGTTCCAGCTTCCTACACTCAGCACGGTTTTTCAGTGTTTCTCTTCCTCTATGCGTGTTTGCTCTTTCTTGCTCTAGGGCAAAGTCTGATGGAGAAAAATAAGTGCCAGTCCCTAAAAATGAATATGAATTGGCCCCACCACTGGATCAAACTAAGCTTCGGTTTCAACCGGATTCAATATCAATGGCCTAACTGCCAATAAAATCAGTAATACATGTACTTGCATAAATATGTATATATTTTGAGTACATTTCTATCTTCTTAGGAATTTGCCAAAAATTCCACTAGCAATACTGAGAAATTGCTACTGTTGGACAATACACAAGAATACTAACATGCATTAATGTATTCAACCGTGTAAGTGTCCATCTGTATATTCTCACATAATTTTCTCCAAAATAGAAAAAATCCAAGTAGAGAAACACCCTTTTCTTAAATTCGATCAATTTTATGTGTTTTCCTTCTCTATTGATAGCTTGAAAACAGATTTCCTTCACTCCTTGACAGGAGTACATCTCCAACCCTTTTAAAAATGGGAATCTATAAGAGGTGCTCATGAATATAATCAAACCTGAGAGTCTTCATTACCTTTTCTAGATGCCACCACTAGGAAATGCCCAAAACCATGCCCAATGAGCAGATTTGCTCAGGCAGAATATTCCACCACGCACAAAGAATTTTGTATTTGAGGAAAACCATTTATGTGTTTAAATCACAATTCCTTAATTAGTAATCTGGATCTGTTTCCGTAAACAAAGGTCTTTACACACCTGCCTGCTGCTGTTTAAGAGGACAATGTTTTAGAGAGTAGGCTCCCTGTATCCGGAGGCCAGGGAGGTGAAGAGTGTCATTGTGTTTCTTGAAGAGAAAGACTCAGGGGAGTATCAAGTATCAGTGGGTAAGCCACACTGGACTCTTCTGAAGGGGATTCACTTCAAGGTGGGTTTTCTCAAAATAGTCTTCTCACGATAAAAATCCAAGCAATACCCAGTCATGCAGGCAGCCGTTCAGGAACAGTTTGAGGGTAAGCAAAGGTTCTAGAACCGTGGTACTCAAAGTACGGCCCGCGGGCTGCCAGCGGCCCCACGGACCTACCTTGGCGGCCCGCGGACACGTCGGACAAACGCCATATGATAATGGCCGCCGTACATAAACATAGAAGAGGGCCGCGGGAGCATGCGCAATAGTGGCTTCTTTGCGCATGCTCCCGCGGCCCTCCTCTATGTTTACGTATGGCGGCCATTATCTTATAGCGTTTCCATGACGTCTCCACGTCTGCCCCTATAAGCCCTGCCCCCCCCCACCCCCGCTGTCACTTCAGTGCGGCCCTCGGCCGCAAACCATGTTGCAATTATGGCCCCGAGAAAAAGTTTGTGAGTACCCATGTTCTAGAACATAGGGCCTGATTTAGACTTTTGGCAGGCAGCTTGCTCTGTCACAAATGTGCTGGATAAACCGTCAGCATTATTACAAGTGCATTAAATCCTATGGCATTGGTAATTAGTCTTCATGGATCAGTAGAGTTTATAGAGCACAAAGAAGCTACGACAGAGTGTTATCTTCTCAAACAGGATTCACACTAAGGTGGCTTTACTCACAACATAAAGCTAAGCGAACAGCCAACTCTGTTTGTAAGGGTTCAGATACAAATATGGGGTGAAGGTTCTGGGACTTTGCCTAAATGAATCACTGGTGTTTAAAGAACATACATAAGCTACACTAAATCGTAATATCTTTATGGTATGCATGCCATATTTCTCAAGAACTCCACTGGTGTGTCTTGTCATGCACAATAAGGCGACTTTAAGGTTTACAGACCCAGATCTGAATCGACCGTAAAGGAAAAAAGTTCTGTGGTGTATCAACCAAAGGGTCATGTTAAATGTGACCAGGTTTTGTGCACTTCACGTTTGCGGTGAAAAACACTCAGTGGGTTTGGTCTCCTCCAAACACTGCTTGGAGCAAGCCTACACAAAGCCCATAGCAACGGTGCTTTTTGGGGATTTCTCATAAAGAAAAACCTTTTTTATTAACTGAAGATAGCACACGCTGTAATATTTTCAAGTTACTGAACAAAGGCGAGTGCTGAATGCAGCACAATAATCAATCATAAGTTACACAAATATCCAGTAATGTGCGTCGTGCAAATGTGCTCTTTGCATTAATACGTCCCGCCCTCAGTGTTGTTACCAATGTCCCATCTAAACATACCTACAAGGCATGTGTTCTGGACATTATACTCAACTGATAATTATGACTGAGTTAAATTAAATACAAATGTTCAATTAACAGACTCAATTAAACACAATTAAACATAACGTTATTGCACATGATACATGTAGGCTAATTAGTTTTATGTTCATAGAGTTGGCTCACAAGTGCAGCTGATTACACATTTTGGCAAAGGAGTAACCTCCTAAGCGAATACATTATTTTTTTAGCCTGATTAGCACCACATAAATAAATTAAAACAGCCTTCATAAGCAGACTATAAAATTCTCAGAAATGAGAGTTCATTATGCGTTTGCTAAGGCAACCCACAGGACACAAAGATAATGTTGACATGCTCTTGGTTCAAAGAAGGCTTCGAGTTTGAAAAGATGCCTATTGCTCTTACTTCTGTACAACACCAGTGACCTTGATATTGGTGCCCACTTATACATTGTTTTAAAGGCTACAATGGACATAACCACAGCACTAGGATATATCCTGAGAATGCAGACGCATAACCACATTAGCCCAGCACTATGCATCCTGCACTGGCTACTTCAAGGCCCTCTACATGGAATGGAGACTCTCTTTCCTCTTCAGGAACATGCATAAATATCACTGTTGATGAAGTCCGATGAAGAGCTATCACAAGTCCCATATTGGATGCTCAGCCTTTTCTGCCCAGACATCACAGATTTGGGATACACTCTTTTCTCAAGAAAGCAAATAAAAAAAACATTCAGTAAGCCACCGAAGATCTGGCTGTTCCGACACACCGTAACTTCTTGATGCATCCATCACTGTAGATATGGTCATTTCTATACAGAGCTATTAACATAGTAAATCTTCAAGCTATGTTATCCAACCACATGCCCTTGTACACATCACTCTAGTAATTCTGGATAAATACTCACCAGAAGACCCAGCTCTTTTTTGCCTGGATTTCCTGGAAATGACATTTGGAGGAACAAACTGGACTTCTAGTAAATACATATGTGCATCAGATATTCCCATATCCAATTAGGAAACTTATGGCTTACTGTGCCACCAATGAAGAACATTTTTTATGTCCATGCCTATCACACACTGTAATGTAATGTAAGGTGGATTTGTAGAGTGCTGCTTGTCACCTGTGAGGGTTTCCGTGTGCTGTTTACGACAAATAAAATGGCTACATAATGACTACAACAGCATTACAACAAACACATCTCTTCAGTCCTTCCAAAATACCACACAACTAATTTATGTATCACAGTAACCAATACCTTTATGAGAACTAGCATTACTCATCGTCCCCAATTAAAATTGAGCAGAAAACTCTGCTTTCCTTTTGCCTGGGCTCCCCTGTAATAACAAAGAACAAAATGGACTCCCGGTGAATGCACAGGTAGGTATCCCATGGCCAATTTAGCTGCTCCTACTGGTTGTTGTATCACAACTGCAGCAAATCTCTGAATGTCACACAAGGTACACGCACATCACACACACACACCTCCGACCAACCACCTCCCAGCCTGGTCTACATGTTTCACAAGCCTCCTGGTTATTGTCACCCTAATGCTTTGTTTATCTGGCCGCAGCATCGCTACACCATTTTCATCACAAACAATAGCTGCTGCTATACCCTCCAGCAATATAACCTGAATACCTTTTGTGTACTCTAAAAACAACATGGGCTATCCTAGATGCTGCAACAACCAACGCCACTCTCTTTCACACATGCATGCCTCTACAGGCTATTGAGCATGATGTATTCTGCAGCCAGGTTAGAGGAAGCAACACGCTACATGCAATGCAAAGGCCACTGAGATTACTGTAACAAACCTGAGGAGGGCCAGCCGTTTGGGGCTGCCATAATAGCCATGCAACACAGGCTAATAACCAGCTTTGAGAAACAATGTAGGGGAAGGCACAGTGAAGGTTTGGCCCGGACCTTCATAAAAGAATGTTGTTTACGTTTTTAACATGTTTATTTATGGAGCCTCCTCAGGTTTTCACAACTGCTCCATGCCACACATTTGAATTGCTAACGCAGGCTTGAACTTAGCACCTTGATAGAGTCTTTCACTCTGTAGCCCTTGGGGTGGGAGCCAACACTATTGGGAGGGCCTTGCCAGGTCGTCCATTACACAGCTATTCTGCCTTCTAAGGGTGTTTTTCAGCATTCCTTTTTGGCCTTTTATTTTACCCTCCTACCCTGGTGTAAAGTGGTTGGTTTCTCCCTTTAACCATGGCTCCTAACTGACACAGTTAGCTTGACTAGAAGTTCATAGCATGTGGAGAAAAAGTGCATCCGCCTACGAAGTTAATGTCACTTGTGGACTGTGAAACCTATTGTGCCATCCACTATAATGGAATTGCAAACAATGATACAGGCCTGCTATGTGTAGCCTCACTGCTATAGTGTAAAACCTGCAGTGCGAACTGTAAAAGTATGCTTTTTTTAAAGGTAAGGACCTCCTTTCTGAAAAATATTAGGTCACCCCTCTGGAGGCTTCGTAGCGCACAAAGCAGTATGTATAGTATCTAAAAGAGGGCTAGGTAGAAAATTAATATTACCATGTCTCTACAGTGACAAGGCCCTAACAGCTCATTTCACTCAGCACTACTTGTGAAAATCAGAGTACAGAACAAAATACTAATTATAATATGGGAACTCTTCCAGCCACGAAACCAGTGGCAATGAGTCTTGGGATTAGTATTGACCAAGATCTGTCACTTAGGCCACACATCAGAGAAGTGACCTTCAAATGTGTGTTCTTTTGAAAAAGACTCAGGAAAATTCAAACATACTTAACAATGAAGTCTCTTACAGCAGCTGTTATTGGCACAAGACTGGATTATGAAACCAGTGTATATCTTGGCCTTCCAATAGTGACCTAAGGAGATTAAAGTTGTTTCATAACAGTGGGCTTTGGGAGGGCGGATTGGTGGGCAGAGGTGGGGTGAAGGTTTGCAGTATGTGCACCCAAGGAGTGGAACGTCCTGCTCATAGAGATCCAAACTAATATGGAAATAATCCCCTTTATGAAAGCATTGAAGACGTCTTTTTAAGCGAGCCATCAATAAACTTGGACTGGAACAGACCTTCTCAATCATTTACTCTCCTCTATGACATCACCAGTGCTGGGAGGATGTTGCGCTTTAGAAATACCATCTAACATAACATTCCATATCTTGGAAATGAAACCAACTAGAACATAAATAAACAACTATTTTTAATAGTTATTATAAATCCAACTCTAAGTTGATTTTGGATTTAATTAACTTTTTAACTGATAGACAACTGACCACAGATTCCTTGCCTTAGAATTCTCCCCAAGCACCAGACTGGATCTGGAAAAACTTTTCAGCAGTACCTCTGCAAGACAGAAGAGGGCGCTGTGTGACTCCGTATGAACTTTGTCCACCCGATATGACGTTGACTGAGGCTATATAATCCCCCCTCCGAACAGCTGACGTCAGTTTCTTCCTTTCTGCGCTGCAACGCAGATCCAGAGAAGCGGTTCCTCTGGCCGTTTTTGGCATTCCATTTTTCAGCGGTTTTCTGTTGGTGGGACAGTGTGTAATAAGCCTTGTGGGTCCTGGGCTCAACAGATGTCAATCACGGACCCCCATTACCTTTGTATGTGGTGCTTAAGCGGCCACCACGACTCCGCGGATTGTGACACCAGCCAACATCTGAAACCAAAAGTGTTGAGGGAGCGACGGATGAAGCTCCTGGTGACGCAGTTGTCGCAGCCTTTCCAGGACTTCTGTAGGTGTCAGAGTCCTTCTCCATCCAAGGTCGAGCCATATAAAAGCTCCAGGAGCCTTTCGTGTGTGGCTCCATCGATGTCTCAAGGTAAGCGTCATCCATGGTCGAAGTCGCGCCATCCTCTGACTTCTCCACCTCCAAGCAGCTCTTCTCTTCCTTTCGAGGAAGAGGCCGTGCAGGAGTCCTCCTCGTGCCTTCCTACTTTTCCTGGCACCGGAGCGACTCTGGCCCAGATGAGGGAATATTACACATCCCTGCACGCCATATTTGGACCTACCCCTTCCCCTGGAGCACCTTGGGACCCCAAGGAGGTGGAGGTTGCCCCTGACGGGATCTTCGCAGTTGGGTTCGCCCTCAGTGCCCGGTGGGCTCCCTGACTCCATCTCCGGAGTCATTTCAGTGCCGGTGCACAGCTCTCTGCAGCTTCCACCTTCCATGCCTGACTCTTTCTTGCTGCTCCATTGTCAATGTCAAGCTCTGCTTTGCCGACTCAGGTGGTGGTGGTGCCATGGACTTTGCTCAATGCCCCTGTGGTAGTCTCACCAAAGTCAACAGACACACCTTTTGATGTTGAGTTCTCACCTTCACTACGTTGATCCTGATGCCAGGAGCAGCACCAATGGAGTCGGCTGTCTCCGATTCTTGTCCTATGTCTTCTGGAGCCCATCGTCCAGTTACCCAATCAGAGGGGCATGGTTTGGATGTTCGAGCTCTGCTTTCAGATACCAACCCAAATACACATTCGGATTGGTTATTTGAATTGGGCCATGCTAATGGTTTGGACTCCTCCCCGGCCTCCAGCCTCCTGTTGGCTACAGAGGCAGGTTCCACTCTTGCAGATATGCTGAAACATGTTTCAGAAGCGTTGCATTTACAAATTCATACTGTTCAATTGTCAACTGAGCCTTTACTTGATGTCCTACATCCTGACCAGTCTTCTGTGGAACCTTTCTTTCCATATTGTGAGACACTCTATGATATCCTCTTGCAGGTTTGGGCCCAGCCGGAGTCGGGCCCTCCTATGGAACACTCTATTTCACATAGACACAGACCAGCGCCCAAAGATCCATATTGCCTCCGTCGGCATCCGACTACTCAAAGCCTTGTAGTGCAAGCGGCTTTATTTGCACAGAGTCTTACTCATGTCCCTCCTGTCCCTCCAGTGCGAGAGGCCAGGCAGTTTGACGCTTCTGAGAGGCGTATTTTTGCTTCACCTAGCTCTGCCCTGCGTTCCATCAGCAGTTCTTGTGCTCTTGTTCACTTCTCCCACGTCTTGTGAGACTAAGTGGAGCAAATGTTGCCTTCTCTCCCTGTGGAGGCTCAGAATATTTTGGTTCCCTTAGTACAAGATAGTCAGCAAGCTGCTAAGCTTAGTATCTGATATGGTATGGATACCACAAATTCTGTTGGAAGGGTTATGGCCTCTTCAGTGACTCTGCGTCACAGGGCATGGTTGCATCCCTCCAATTTTTCAGAGGCTGTGCAGGGAACTTTAATTGACATACCTTTTGATGGCATCTCACTTTTTGGTGCACATGCCAACTCAGCTTCATGCCGATTTAGAGATGTTCATGGTGGTACACAGTCCTAATGCTTTTCCCTCCGCCTTTAGGGGTAGAGTGCTTTTTTCTCTAGTACGACACTCGGTGTGGTGTTCCTGCTCGCTGCAGGTGTTTTTTCTTATTATTATGTTCTGCCTGGCACCCAAGGTGGTGTTCCTGTGTGTGCGGATGCTGCATTTTTTTTACATTATTTCTTGTGACCCTGTTTGGGACTGATGCCTCTTAAAAGGGATTTTTTCTGTTGTCTCTGCTAATGGGTGTGCCGCCAAAGAGAGTGTGCTCTCTATGGGGTTCTCCTCGTGTGTGAGTGATTTTCAGTTCCTTGCTCTCCGGAGCAATTGGTGTAGGCTTTTAGCCATACTTCTATGTTAACTATTCTCTATCAGTAACTTGTAAGGTGCTTCCTTTGGGAGTAGTTTCTATATAGATCCTTGTATAAGTAAGGACTCTACTGGTGATTTCCCTCCATTTTTCGAGGGAACAACCTTTGTTGTTAAAGGCTATCCTATCCCATTGGTGAAGTGGGAAGCGGTGTTCTTGCTTTTAAGTCCATGTTCCAGACCCTACGGGGGTTCTTTTGGTACATGTTTGATTTGAAGTGTCCCTCATTTTGTCTTTATTATGTACAACCTTACTCATTCTCCTTTTCTGACATGCAGGGGCACATTCTTTCACTCTCATAGTGCACTGATTTCTATCCCTATTAAGCTTTTCTCATGAACTGCTATGACCCATTTGTGCACTGGCCCATAAGCTTAGTTTCGTCAGGTACCACAATCATCAATCATCTTTTTCTGCTCTGGATGCAGTTTACTTATATATATATATATATATATATATATATTTATATATATATATATATATATATATATATATATATATATATATATATCTCTCTCTCTCTCTCTCTCTCTCTCTCTCTCTCTCTCTCTCTCTCTCTCTCTCTCTCTATATATATATATATATATATATATATATATATATATATATATATATATATATTCTTCCTTGCTGCTTTCTTTTTTCCACAATGTCAGCATGCCTACTTTTTCCTTTCCGCTGCCCTGTGTAGGTTCAGGGCTTCATCCACCTGCTTATGGGTTCTTGTCTTTATTATAGCCCTGCACTCCCAGGTTTTTTCCTATCCCTCTAGGGCACTTCCCTCCTTGGAATTCTTTCCCTTATGGGTGACCCTGGTAATCTTTGACGGCTATGTTCCAGCACGTCATGTGTAGGATTTGAGTCCTAGCATTTGCTTAATCCTTTCTCCTCCTTCACTTGGGCATTTAATCCTCCCTAACCACTGGTATAGACACTTGCCTTTGACCTCGCAGACTCCTGCAGGTCCAGTGTTCGAATCCCATTCTGGGAGTCGATGTGAACTATACCCTACAAGTCAGGATCTTTTATTTCTCGGTCCACATATTGGACCGCTTTCTTTTACGCAGGTTTTGTCTCTCTGGGACTCTGCCCTTTTTTCTTTGGGTCCTTTCTTCAAGCAATTTCTTCCTGTCTGTTGGATCTTTCATTGCCATTATCTTGGCCTTTTGTATGGTTGCCATCTTTTCCTGTGGCGATTCTCTGCCTGATGTTAACCTTGTTTCATTTACCGCGAGGTTTCTGTTGTTTTTTATCAGCAGGCTGTTCTCCCAGTCTATTTTAGGTTTTTAGTCCTTAACATTGGTTTTCTTCCTTGGCTAGCTTTTTCCTTCCTCGAAGGGGTGTGATTATTCTCTCTCCCCACGTGCTATGGTGTTGCTGTTTGCTCACCATTTTCTTTTTATATACATACATATATGTATATATATATATATATATATATATACATATATGTATCATATATAATTAATACGTCTACATGTCTATATTTGTATCTTCATGTGTCTAGCTAAGCTCTATACATATCTACAGATACCTATGCACAAACACATCCATGTCATTACATCTATATATGTGTTTGTTAGTGTTTTGGCATATACCTAATCAGATCACCTCATTTCTCCACCACATGTTGTGTATATGGCATGCCTTCCATGTCCCCTGTCGACCTTTCTATGTGTGTTACAGTTCAGTTACACCTCTCTCAAGGTTCCCCTTTGTGTTCCTGAAGGTGTGCTTCAAGTTACTCTCCCTACTAGTCTTGAGTTTTCTGCTTCTTGCTAGTTTTTCCTATGCATCCTGATTGAGGCAGCATGCATGCATCCCTCCTCATCTTTTTATGTTCTCTGTGGATCCCCCATGTTAGGTGTTTCAACCCAATTATCTCACTGACTGTTGTGATGGTCTCCCATCTTAGTCTTCAGCTCCTACCTTAAGGCTATCCATGTGTATTTCCTATTGCTTGTTGTCTACCAACCATATATTTTTAATTGCCATGTGTTCCACTCCCCATAGTGTTTTATGTCTTTTTGACATGTTCTGTGGGTCTTTCCACTGCTCTTCTGGTAAGGCGAATGTTCTTGTCATCTTTGTCTATCTCGTGACTGGTGTCCTCCTCCTTCCATTATACCGATTGCTTATATGTGAGACTTGGGTAGGATATGTTGGCAGACCCACCTCCTAGGTTGATATTGCTTTGGTATCTAAGGAATCTGAGGCTAGTTGTCTCTATCAGATGAACAAGTTACGGTAACGCTTCATGTGGTAGAGATAGACTAGCCGCAGACTCCTTACCGATCCACCCATCCTCCCTGTTCTGCAAACTATTTTTTCTTACCTCAGTATCCCTTCCTGGGTATTGTCTTACCATGCATTACGTCTTGGTAGTTGTATTCAAATTTACATCTATCTTTTTTGGCACACTGTTCCATAGCCAGTTTCTATAGTGGCTCAGCGTTGTTACGTAGATTCTAGTCACAGAAGAAACGGGTGTCAGTGCATCGGAGGAGGGATTATATGGACTCCATTGACGTCATATCTGGTGGATGATGTCAATACGGAGACGCACGGTGCCCTCTGCCGAAGCGCAGAGGCACTGCTGAAAAGTCTTTACAGATCAGGTCTGGCGCCTAGAGAGAATTCTAAGGTAAGGAATCTGTGGCTAGTCTCTGTCTCTACCAGATAAGGCGTTACCAAATGTAACTAACTTATTCTTTAAAAGTTGCCTTTCTCTGTCTAAACTTCCTGGTGGCTAATTTGCATTATCTCTCCATCAACTTGCAGCCTACTCTTAGGCTGGGAAGTGGTGTCAAAATCATCCGAGGCTGATCTGAATGGGCAGAAATGACTCTGAGGTCAAGAGAATGTACAGGGTGGGCATGGGTTGACATCACAGTGTCAAATCATGCCTAGAATTGTACCCTATGGTTGTTTGGGCACCAGAAGCAAGCTTAGAAACGTCTGCAACCCTTTCCTCCAGACGAATGGGACTTTGAAACTTTAAAAAAAATATTTGACTTCCAGACTTTCACCTCATCGGATCCATGTAGTATATCTGACCCAGACTTCATGGGGGTTAGCCTGAAATTGCACCTGGTTTCCAGTGAACTACTACCATTAACTGTAATTGCCATTTTTTTCCTTGGTTGTTTTTTCAATTTAGAGCTTTAGAAATTCATATCTCAAACTCCCCTTATTCACTTTTTGCTATCTTGGTGTCACTTTTTTAAATTAACTGTCAATCTACATTTCTAATCTGGTTTGGGATTTGTATTGCTTGGTGCTTTGACCTTATGGTTGTTTTGGAACTGCATAAATACTTTACACATTGCCATAAGGTGAGCCTGTCTGTACGGTGTCCTTGCTACCAGGGATTGGGGTCGGGCTAATTTTGTGACTCTAAGGGTTCACCATAACAAGGAATGCCATTATTCCTTGAGGCAAACAGTCACCCATTCCAAATAATAGTCCAATTTCTTACATTAGCACAATTTACAGTGATGTCTCTGGTGGTTTGAAACATTTTGCTCTGCAGAGCTTTGTCCCTGGTGACAGGAGGTGCAACAGATTAAGGAAAATGTATTTAGAAGTTCAGTTTTGAGAGAGAAGAGGATGTGATTGCTCACAGATGTTCCAGTTGGTCAGGCCTGTAGGAGTAAGATAGGGGCTCTAAACTGAAGTAATTCAGTCTGCTGGAAAATGAAGACTCATGTTTGTTATCATCATTGGTTATCTTTTTACTGGCAGTGGGATCCAAATTTTACATAAGGTCTTTAAGTCCCCATCTTTAGGGAAGGTAAGCACTGTGATACCAAAGAAAAAACATATTTGAGGTTTGCCCAAGACACTACAAGAGGTTGGATTCGGAAGAAATTAGTCTGGGTTAATAGTCAAGGTTTTTTAGTTGAAGAAGCCATGCAGCATTTTTTGTGTGCATTCTTTGGTGCTTAGAAAGGCCATTTCATACTCATAAATAACATGTCATACCTAAATGGAAAATCTGTAAATGATAGCATAGCATCAGGATTGTGTACTGTAAAATTAGATCAGGAGATAAAAAAACCTAAATGAATGCTACCTTAACAGTTACCTAAAGGAAAGGTCTTAGAATTTAAGATAGATTTGTGGATTTATTTGGAAACATGAGGGGGCAGTGGAACAGGTGAACTACACTTTAAGGTCATCCCAAGTTAAAGGGAGTCCTCAGAAGAACCCTGGAAATGCTGTATAGTTTTAGAGATAAACACTGTTGGACCTATTGTCCACAGAGAACGAGACACACCATCACCACAATCACTTCATTCGTGATTAAGGAGCTTGCTTTGTTCAAAGGTTCAGCAACCAAGAGGTGCAGGCGGTGGTTGTGGATTGGGGACATCTTTGACTAACACACGTGAAAATGACCTACAGAGTGGCATGATTTTTATCTCACCAGGAATGTCACCTTCGTCAACTCAAATTACTTCCAATTTTCATAGCAGTATCAGCTGAGAGAAACACTTCAGGACAAGGTCTATATTTTTTGTTCCATTTGTATCCTTGCAGAAGTCAACAATATACAAGTAGAAAAACAAAGGATTGAATTGTGTCTGGAAGGAACCGATACTGTTGTACCACCTTGCTTGTCAAAATCATGGTAAGAGGAGCCTGGCATGTTTTACAGGATTGTTCAAGGATATAGCCTCACAGCACACAATGCATAATGGAGAATTGGTGTTTGTAATATGAGCACTAGAAGATGGAACACACATCAGTTCCAAAAGTAATGTTTTAACATTTTTATTAAACGTGAGCATAACATTTTCAATCTAGTGGGCACATATGTTAATCCATTCAATTTAGCTCCTGGCTTAAGAGTTCGCTTCGGGGGCCATGGCAAGCAGACTTGAGCTAGACACAGTCTCAATGACTCTTAATTTTGTACTGCTTACTTTGTGGGAGGCAATGGGGTCCATCTTGGTGAAAGATGTAGGCGCCAATTTCGTAGGTGCTTATCTGTTTTAAATACATTTACAATATATTTTTGGGGGACTAGTCATGTTTTTTACTTGTTGGTGGTAACATTTTGATGCATATTTCAAACCTGCTGCCCAAGATTTGGGTCAGTCAATCACTGACAGGTCATATGCTTTGGAATGGGGTACTGGTATATGAAGACAAAAGTATTTTTAAAAAATGGATTTGTTATCTTAAGAGGCCATAATGTTTCCAGCCAAAGCACTACGTACCACAGTCCAATTACGTAAAGCCACGTCACTGCTTAGTTTTAAAATATTAAGTGCAGAGGCCTATAGGTTTTGTCAGGGTCCATCACTGCGCTCCCAAATGTCAGAGTTAATGAAAACCATGGCTGCTTGGTCTCGGCTTCACTTAGTGTCTCTTTCTTCCATCACCCCACAATTCCTGTCTCTATCTCACTATTGCAGCATATTTTTCATTTTTACGCTCTTCTTTTATCACTGTTTCAATATTTTCCTTATTTGTCCCTTATCTGTGAGTCAAAGTCTAACAATGAAAAATAAGTGCTCATCCCCAAAAATGAGTGCCAGTGCCCACCACTTTCAAACCCTGTCACAAATTAAGCACTAGTTCTGAGAGTGTGAGTGTCTTACAAACTACTTATGCACCATCTAGTTGATTATACTGCCATCAGATCCTCCTAACAGGTCTATAAAACAGGGTCTTTCGTTGCAACGTGTGCTTAAGTTAGAGCTGTAGGGCAGTGCAATCGGTAAATCCCAAATGGACGAAAAGCTTGGGGTGTGCTCTGACCAAAATAAGCACTGTTATCCTTCTTTCATTTCCACAATGTGTCAGTTTATCATGGAAGTAAAAGATGGACTACAGTGCTCACTCTACACCGGACGTTTCAGAAAATTGCCCTAGCAAGGTGCACATCTGTCCCCGCATGAGCAGGGCAGGCCAAACATAGCAGCCTTTGTCCCGCCCCACTAAATGTGAAGGTGAGTGACTTTATTCCTTAAGGGTTTCTTTTTTTGTCCTTTATGTACATTTTGTTAACAAAATTGTCTACTGAAATAAACCTGCTTTTATGTGAAATAACTAGCATGCAGGTGTGTGGGGTGGTGGGGGAAGATGTGATCTCTTCAAAGGGGCGGCACTACTGTTCCTTTTGGCCTGATGCTGGTGAAGAGCCCTAGAGATTCCTGTTTTTTAAATATATATATTTAAATATATCTAGGTGCAACCGGCTCAGTTCTACCACAGGCAGTGACGAGGTAGGTGAGATACACGTTTGCAACAATGTGAAATGCATTAATTTACACATGTGCATGATTCATTGTGTCGTATAATAAGTGTGCTTGCTGTAAAGCGCTCTGACACCCTATGTTGGGATGAATAGCGCTATAAAAGAAAATATACAAATGTGTGAGGGGGCTATGGATAGATGGGGGGGTGCCAACAAAGATTGTCGCACTGGACGCCTGCCCTGGCTTGCCTTTTTGTGTGTTTAAACTAGGTGCAGTAAATGTAATACAATAGAGTTTTGTAAATGAAAAGTAAGGAACTGGTTCCTTAAACTTTAGAGACAAAAGAGGGCACATCTTTGTGAGTGATGGAAGCAAGTAAAAACAAGCATTTGCAATGCAATGGGTCTCGTATTTGCTTAAGTTAGAGCTATTGGCGTTGTAAATTCATAACTAAACTTTTCTTGCCACATAAATTGGTCAACCCTGCCCTATAATTTGGTCTTTTTCCACCATATAATTCCAGTGGCCCTCCATATAACTAAAGCACTTCCATTTAGCGTCTTCCTCTATCTGCAGCTAAAAATGAAAATGTTGCCATTTACTATTCTAATTTGAATCTGCCATGCAAATTCCAATAGAATACAGCTTTCACTACCCCATCATCAGAGTTGTTGGCTGGCTAGCACAATTTCCAAAAGACAGCCACGGAGGAGTAACGAGAGAAATTAACTAGAAGGGTCACCCAAACATATGAAGATTGTTCAAACAGTCATAGTGTAATAAGGATGTTACGCTGGCCTAAATCATGGTCATAACTGCAATAAGAAGAGATTAATGAAACATATCCAATTATCATATAAACCCAATAAAAACCTTTATCAGAAAAAAGTTTGACATTGGATTGTAATGCTTAGTACAGCCCCTGAGAACAACACAATGAAAATAGCATTTGTAAGAAAGAAGGTGATGTTACCACATAGTTAGACCCTAGAGGGAATAACCATTTGAAAAGGAAATGACTGAACATATTGCAGTGGAACTGTATATGTAGCCCCCAGAGGGCATAGTGCATTACACATCTTCAGGGCTAGCAGGCCTGCTGCAATGACAATACAAGCAAGACCCTTAAAAGACAAACTGCTCTCAGATGTAAAACAAAAGTTCCAGCCATGAGGGAGGTTAAAAAGACACTGAATGGAGGGAGGGGTTATTATTTTGGGGTCCCCACTAACCTTTTGCAGGACCCAGAGATGAAAGAGCAGGTCGTGGTGAACGTTTTGAAGGTGGTCCCATTGTCCTAGGACCACCACAGGCTGAGTTATGAGCAAAAATGTTTTGTAAAAGAATGCCCTGCAAAGCATTATAGTATTCTGGCAATATGGGACGACCGAGTGCAGCAAATAATGTAGTATGTTGAGTGTAATGCTTAGAACAGCGTAACCATATAATTAGCCACTAGAAGGCATAACCACAGGAAAATAAAATGGCATAAAGTTATAGAGTGCAACCATATATCTAACCCCTAGAGGGTGTAGTACCTTATACATTTTCAGACCTAGCAGGCCTACTGCAATATTACAGCCCTTAGAACACAAACTACTCCAAGGTGTAAAACAAACGTTCCAGCCACAAGACAGCTTAAAAAGGGACTGAATGGTGAGGGAGTATTATTTTGGGGCCCTGCTTAACCTAGTGTGAGGACCCATAGATGACACAAACAGAAAGAGTGTGTCATGCTGAACATTTTGGCGGTGGTCCCATTGTCCTAGAATCACCACAGGCTGATGAATAAGCAAAAATGTTTTGAAAAGAACGCTTGCAAAGCATTATGGGGCAACATTTGCTGGGGGTAGTTAATATTGTAGTATTGGCTCTCCTGTTGAACCGGAAGAGCCTGGTTGCAGATTTCTGTGTTTTTTAGTAGAGCATTTATCAATTATAGGTGTTTTTAGTAAAGCTATGGAGCGTGAAAGGGCAAGTCAAAAGAAATGACTCAGATTAGGTAACAGTGAGCACAATGTAACCAGCGCTTCAATACTGCTGATGGAGTTTGCGCTGTTGGCGCTGTGATGACCATGGCTGCCATACAGCACAAAAGGGAGAGGCAAAAGAAAAAAATTGTTCACCCACGCTGAAGTATATCAGCAGATGTGAAATAATCCATGTAACAGGGACAGTCTGCAAGGCGGTAACAAAACCGCCACAAGGCAAGACAAACGTACAGCAATTACCAATGACATCAAGGGATTTTTGAAAGCCAAGCCCAAAAACAAGTGAAAGTGATAGGAGTGAGGTGGGTGTGGTTAAAAGCCCACACTACTTACAACAGGTCACAGCGCTTGCTCGCTCGATTTAAACAGAAAGTCAAATTAGGAAAGGTCTTATCAACATACTAACGTTTGACCAGGTATTTGCTGATAAAAGTTTCTGTTTGTGCTGGATCCTAGAAATGTGCAACAATGTGTCTCCATGGTGTAATGTAAAGATGCAACAACACTCGATTCCTCACGCGGACAGGGATATGTTCCTCAATTCAAAGAAAAAACATACATGCTCACTAAATAGATGCATGGAAGCATTCCGACACAATGAACGACATGCGGAGGTTTTAGATCCACAGGACACGCTGTGTTAAATGACCATAACTTTTCACTTATGTTCACCTCCATTTGTTTATTAAACAATTAAATCCAGCTACATTGCTGGAAATATGCTTGATGAGATGAATTTAATTACCCCAGAGTACAGTATACCACAATTTATATCAGATTGCAGCAGTGAAAATCATTAACCTTCAGGATTACATATTGTTATCTTTTCCCCTGATGGCCCAAGTCCATAAGATATACATCTATTTTTAATTAACATTCTTAGAAGATTAGCAATACCACATGAACAGACGCAATACTATGAAGCATTGCAGCATCCAAAAGCCAGCATTTCAAAACACAGGTCTTGCGCTACTGTTTATAAGTGCAAGCATCCGTCATTACACATCCAAAATGCATCACAGTTTAAGGAACTACATGCAATAGCCAGACCATATTGCAGTAGGGAGTGTGTTGAACAGGCTTAAACATGCAGATAACACTCACACACCATATTAGGTCAGCAGGTCAGCAGTGTGGCTGACAATACATTTCTGTTTCCCATATTTAAGTCCAAAAATCATGTGAAAAACTCAACTCTCTTTACCATGAACACTAGAAACTAGCAGCACGTGTTTTTTTGGTACCCCCGCTATTTCTTTTACAAACACGACAGCAAGTCCCCTTGATTTTGACAGCAGCTGACAGAATGTTATTTTTTACCGCTTGTGATTTCAATACGAGGATGTCTGTTTATTTCCACATCTCCTGGTAGCTACGCATTTCTTCTATAATAATGTAAGTTATTTCCTAATCTTTATGACCATAGCTTGTCCACATCTCGACCTTAAGCGCGAGCAGATATACCTTCTCACCAAGCACAATGTGGGTAAGCCACACCGTACTTGCTTGTATGTGTTTCTGATCACTCATTTATGTATGGAGTGACCAATATGCACTTTGACTGTATTGCACAGTGTTCTTATGACAAACAAAAGCAGAGTGGCTAACTCTGTTGTGACCTTTTCGTATGTTTGTGTTTTATGCACTCTTTACCTGTTTTTCTCTGACCATAACAGGCACTAAGTGCCAGTAGATGAGGAACTCCATCTACACACTACTGGTTGTTGCATTTTCCTTATTATTTGTTCTCATTGTTTTGCAGAGAGGTCAACTTTGGTCCTGATGAAAGCTACACACCTGATTAGAGGGTTTCTATAGGCAGAAACATGCTGACCAGCAAATGTGGATTGGATTATAATGTACTCATCTTTTAGCCTCTTCCTACTGAGAACAGCAATACAATATTTTAAGTCCAAAAAAACGCAGTTTAATGCTTTTTGCTCCATTTGATATCTTTTTATAGCACTTCTATTTACTTCAGAATATTCACACATATCACTAATTAGGGCCCCAAAAAACATACACCTCAAGAGGTTGGCTGAGGGTTGTATCCCAACTCTTAATGATGTGAGGAGGGGCCCTATGATGACGCATGCCATCTTAGGATGGGGGGTCAGGGCTTTTGTCCTTTAAAGTATGGTGCTGACAAAGAAATACAGATCCTGCTAGCCTCCTTGCTTTCCTTCCTTACCTACATGCAGTGGACACTTGACCATTAGCACGTTTTGTGGCTTTATAGATATAGGAGGTTGTTCTTTTTGGTCTTTTATCCCCAGTTTTTCCCCTCGTGTGACTGTGTCAGAAAAAAACATATACAAAAACACTTTTTCGTTTATATTTAACAATAATAAATATTTCATTACTTTTAAAATGAATTTAAACACAGACACAATTAAACCTAAAAATGTCACACTTGTTTAAAATATTCACAAGAATAGTATAAACAATATTTTTCAATTAAAAATAATTAAAAAGTACAATTATTTGTCACTTTGAACATGAACAGAATTCTTAGATTATGCAATTTTTCTTAGTTTTACCTATGTTATTTAGAAAAACTACCTTCCCAGCCATGATGAACCCCACAACCCGAATCTTAAAGTTAAGATGTTACTCTACGAACATTTAAACAAATAAACAACAATCTAAATACTTAAAAATATGTTACTATCATACCAGAAATTAATATAGAGTTTAAAGAATACCTACCTAATGCCCCAATAAACCCTACAATCTAAAACTTAAAATGTAATACATGCATAAAAAATGTTATAAACATTTAAACATCCAACACCCCTGAATCAGCTGCCACTCTTGTGTTCCAGAATATTATATGTGCAGCACTTAAATTGATGAGCAGGCACCCATCATCCCCTACATCATAGCAAAGGACCTCTTGGAGACAAAGATAATTAAGAAGCTTATCATCCTTCAGGTTAAGCAATTTACACAAAACTTTGAATCAATGGTGTTCTGGGTGATAGGCAGTTCGTACTGCAGAGGCAACAAAACAGGGTTGTAAGATGGGAGGAACGAACCAATAAAGGCAGCAGATCAAAGCTCGTTACAGTTTGTTCTTTTGGATTTATATGCTGTCTATAACACAGCAGATTAAGAGATCTTGTTGGGTGGACTGCACTAGGTTGCTGGTGCGGCCAGTTCAGAAAAATTCGAATGGATAGGTCCTTTACCATAGGTAAGATGTGACAGCTTCTCATTTGCCCTATACGGAATATCTTCAGGTGAGCCATACTCGTCTCCAGTGTGTCCAGTGTGTCAAATACATGAAACCTCTTGCAGCATGTTGGCAGGACAGTGAGTAGAGCTTCACGCATACTTCGATATTTCCCTACACAGGCAACTTTGAGGTCGATACTTGCGTATTTGATGATTATGTAGGGTGTACAGAAAGCGGTTGGCTTTCCCTGGTTTGCACTGAATGCCGGTAAAACATGTATGCTGGTCAGTCTTTAAGTGCTGTTTCCACACGTGTAACATCACTTGAAATGTTGCTTGCTCAAATGCACACTTGGGAGGCTCTCATTGCCTTGTTTGGTTCACCCTTAGTTTATTATGTAAGACCAGGTCAATTAACTGACATTAACTACACATAATACATTTTTGCTAAACGTTGCACCTTTCTGTAGGAACAGAATGATGCAACAATAGCTAGGGAGACTGCAGGCTTCCACACTCTTGTAGTAGCTAGCTCTTCGTGTCACTAAAACGATCAATGGACGTTTACAAAGCATTGAAAACTATGCATCAAGAGTAGTGGGTGAGGAGGGGAGTAATTAAAGTATTTCTCCTACTTCAGACACTGCACTTGTTTCCACACTGCGGACAGAACACAATCCAGAGCTCTATCAATTGTATTTCTCACTCCGCCGACTGCCCAGTAAAGTGTGAAAACAATCTGATTCGTATTTTCCTAATAGAATAAAAGAGCAGATCTAACCAATATTATTGGCGACAGTATCAAACACCACTGGCATATCTAGGAAATTTAAGGAGCGAGATCGCTGGAAAACGATAATAAAGTGGAGATTAAAATGAATTTGCTTTGCATGAGCGGTGGAATTGAGCTGTCACATTTGGTGTGGGGCACCGTCCTTCGTGGCTGCGCTCTAATCTAATGAGGCCCATGAACACATGCTTAAGATAACAAGGAGGAGGCGAAAACTGGGCCACGCAGTTAACTCATGGAACTGGACTCTTTAGCCTACGTGCCAGTATAATGCTAACTTCAGTTCACAAACCCATAAACCAACTTTATGTGCTAGTAAACAATGGGAGACTATGTCATCCTGTGCGGGTTCATTGGTAACATTGTGCTATAGGTACTACATATATATTAAAATGGTACCTCACAGATGACCCTTTATGTGATTGGCCAAGCAATAATTAATGTCAACGTCTCAACATCGGCATCCTTTCATATGTGTGTGAAAACACAAAGTCAATAAGTTGGAGTAGCTCTTCCTATCACTGCCTCCTCGATGCTATCTTCATCTGACCAGGATTCAGCGGTGTACCCACTGCAAATGATACAACTGCCCACTGCTAGCCCTTAAGTGACATCAGTACCAGTTACATTATACAAACACTGGAGGTGTCATAAGAAAAAAATGGCAGAACAAATTACTTATCTTCGGTAATGCATTATCTGGTAGAGACAATGGGCCAGATGTACGAAATTGCAATTCCGCATTTCTTAAATAGCGACTTCATAGAAACCGCTATTTAAGAAATGCAAAATGCTATGTACAGAGAAACCGATTTCCTAGTAGCAATTCCTACAAAGAAGGAATCGCTATTAGGAAATCAGTATTAAGACCTCCCACTGAATTATAGTTAATGGGCTGGTTTGGCATTTCCTAAATAGCAATTTCTTATTAGGAAATCGTTTTTTTAGAAAATGCAAATGCAGGGATGGCAAATGGCCAAAAGCCCACCTCAGTGAACCCCAAAAATAGGGGTGCACCTGTAGAGCACACGTATGACTAAGGGGCATGAGTGTGATCTACTGCAGTTTTAAGAAAGCACCTTGGGGTGTTTTTAGGGTAGAGCCTGCCAGTGCAGGCGCTTGCGCAGGCACCTTATGTGAGACACTCTTGTGTTCACTAAAGGGCTTGAAGTCCGTCTGTCCCTCACCATTTGTTGGTTTGCGTGGCACTCTTCTTTACAGCCTTGTAATTCGTCAAGGCATGTCTGTCATCATTTCCGTTCCTCGATGTGGCGCAGGGATCAAGCACTAATTAATTTCAACTTAATTAGTGTCTGTCCGCTACTCCCGATGTGATTGAGGTACTATTTTGTTTTAACTTCCAGTGACCCGCAAACAGAAGGCTTGTGACTAGCAAAAATGGTCCTGCAAGACAAACAATATTGAAAAGTTTTATTTTGTTAAGTCGTCTTTTCTCAATTTCCACTCGTTTGTTGGGTTTTTCTTTTGCCCGTGGGTGCTGTTGTCAAAAGATGACAATTAACTTGCTTGAAATATACGAGACTTATTGCATTGCCAATGCTTATTTTAAATAGCACCTGGCAACCACCGACTTCAAGGCGGTGGAAACTGCATCTCCTAAATGCCCATGTCACATTTAGGAAATGCTTTGTATATCAGAATAGGAATTGCAAATAGGAAATCCCTAATAAACTGAAGAATGTGTCAAAACTAGGGCCCTGAAAGGGATTAAACCTAACCCTTGAAATCTGTCTGCAGAGCGGGGAGCCTTGGGTGGGTGTAAGGAATCTGCAGCTAGATATATTCTCTACCAGATAATGTGTTACCGAAAATGAGTAACTTTTTCATCTGAGAGAGACGTCTAGCTGCAGATTCCTTTTGAATAGATGCCCAAGCCATACCATACTGGCGGTTTGCTGCAGAGAAATTTAACTAGACTAAAAAGTCCTGCACAATAGAATGGGTGAAATGCCTGTCTTTGTGGAGCTCACTGTCAGGCAGTAGTGTTTTGCAAATGTCTGCAGCGACGCCTACATTACTGCCTGGCAGATGTCCTGGACTGGACTCCACGAGCTAAGGCTCTGGTGGAAAGGGCCTTTAAGCCATCAGGAGGCTGTTTTTTAGCCAGGGTATACCAGTTCTTGACACAGACAACCACCCAGCACGAAATGGTTAATTTCTGTACTGCTTGACCTTTATTTTAGCTCTAACAAACAGTTTAATTACCTTTGGGAAAGCATATTCTGGTAGAGACTCTATCTAGCTGCAGATTCCTTACCATAGAATTTCCAGACATCAGCTTGGAATCTGGAACTTTTGCTGAGCAGTACCCTTGGGCGTGACGTCGGGTGGCATCGATCGGATCTGTGTGGCGTCATCAGCGTTGTTGGAGCCGCCTGTGATGTCACAGTCGCCTTTAAAGGCACCATACACACACGCATATGTCAGTTTCTTTTACAATAACTTCCAAGCCAGAAGCGCTGAGCGATGAAAAGAACAAACAACTTATCTGTGGAAAAAAACTAGGGCTCTGAAAGGACAATTCCTAAACCTATTAGACCTGTCCGCAGAGTGGGGAAGAATGGGTGGGTGTAAGGAATCTGCAGCTAGATAGAGGATTCATTTTGATCTTGGTGGTAGCAGTAATTACCGCCGACGGCATGCGGTGCACGACCGCCAAATAAAGATGACAGTAGTGAACAGGCTGCAAAGCAGCCTGTCCACTACCACCCACCGCCAGGCCTCAATAGACCGCCAGGCCTCAATAGACCGCCAGGCCTCAATAGACCGCCAGGCCAGAGGTAGCCCCCTTTGACCCAGCGATGGAGCATAGACCACCGGTGGGATGATGATCCCATTTCCATCAGGGATTTCCTAATCCTTGGCGGAAAGCATATAGGTGACAAGAATTCTCATTCCTGTCACCAGTATGTGACACACCAGGCCCCCCAGCCACAACTCCCACCCACCCCCAGCCCCTTGACCCGCCTCCACCCCCAAACTCTGAAAATCAAGCCCCCATCCCTTATCCCTCCAATCTCCCTGTAGGCCCTCCACAACCCCCCTCCACCTCTGTTCAGGTTCCCCCCCAACCCCCACATACACATGCACCCACATACCAACATACACACATGCATTCAAACATGCATACACACATCACCCCCTTCACAAACACACACACACACACACCCCCATGCATGCACTCACTCACTCAACACCCCCCCCCTTCCCTGTCAGCCAGTACTTACCTGTTCCGTGGCGCTGCTCCTGGAGGGAATGGGTTCCTAGGATGCTGCTCCGCCAGCATCGCTGCATCTCCATACACTGCCACGCCTATGATTGCATCATTATAGGCATGGCGGTGTCTGGCTGACATGGCGGTGAGAGTGGAGCAGCATCCACCCCGCTACCGACCGCCAGCATGGCGCCTGGTGGCCCTCACCGTGCCTGCCGCACCCACTGGCGGTCTTCTGTCGACCATCAGCATGGTTGGCGGCGGGCTATCCCGCCAAGATCAAAATGACCACCAGAGTCTCTACCAGATAATGCATTACCAAAGATAAGTAGCTTGTTCATCTGATACACTTCTAGCTGCAGACTTCCTACCTTAGAATAGATAACCAAGCCATAACCTCCTGGCAGTGGGCTGCGGACAGATCTTCTTCACACTAAAAAATCCTGTAGGACGAATTGGAAAAGCGCCCATCTCTACAGACCTGATTGTCCAGGCAGCAGTGTTGTGCAATGATGCCTACGTTCCTGCCTGAGATATCCAGGACTGGAACATCTCATGATAGGGCAAAACTCATTGCCTCATTGCCTTGCCCATGGTGGAATGAGCCCTCAATTCCTCAGAAGGCTGCTTCTTGGCCAGTGCACAGCAGATGTTAATGCAGAGAATGACAGTTCGTTTGTGCACTGCTCGACCCTTCTTTGCTCCCACGTATCCCACAAAGAGTTGGCCATCCACCCAGAACTTTTTGGTTAGGTCAAAGTAGAATGACAATGCTCCTTCTGGGTCCAGCCAGTGGAGTTGCTCCTCTTCTTTAGAGGGATGCGGTGGAGCAAAGAAGGTGGGCATGGTGATGTTTTGACCCAGGTGAAATTAGGTCACCACCTTGAGGAGGAAAGAGCCATGAGTTCCGAGTACCACCTTGTCTGGGTACATGGTGAGATACTGAGGATTAGATGAGACAGCCTGCATCTCACTTACCCTCCTGGCAGATGTTATTGCCACTAAGAAGGCTGCCTTGATTGCGAGCAGCCAGAGGGAACAGTTGTGTAAGGGCTCAAAGGAAGCACACATGAGAAATGTGAGAACTAGAGTTATGTCCCACTGAGGCATAACAAAGGGCGTAGGGGGAAACATATGTGCAAGCCCTTTGAGAAATCTATGTACAATAGGTGATTTGAATAATGAAGGCTGATCAGGCAGCCAAAGAAATGCCAATAAGGCGGAAAGATAACCTTTGAGAGTGTCCAACCCAGAACCCTGCAGGGCAAGGGCTAAGGTTTAGAGATGCATGTCAGAGAGAGAAGCAGAAAGAGGATCATTAGATCTTTCTATACAATAATTTACAAAACAATTCTAATGGCAGACGAATACCACCTTAGTGGAGGGATGCCTAGCTGCTAGAATACCTTTACAGACTCGGGGAGGAAGATCGGAGGCTGTCAACTGTCGCCACTCAATGTCCATGCATGAAGGTGTAGTGTTGACAGGTTTGGATGAAGAACCTTCCCCTGCTGCTGTGACAGAAGATCTTCCCGAAGGGGCAGCCTGATCAAAGGATCCATGCTCATTTTTAGAAGCTCGGGATACCAAACTCTCCGGCCCATTCCGGAGCCACAAGGATTACTTGGGCCCAGTCGTTTTTTATCTTCTTGAGAACTCTGGGCAGAAGTGGTATGGGCAGAAAAGCATACAAGAGCCTGAAATCCACTTGCAATGAAAAGCATCACAGAGGGAGTGCCGCCTTGGAAACTCCAACGTGCAATATTGCTGATGTTGCGCATTCTCTGCGGAGGTGAACAGATTGAACCAAGGCTCCCCCAACTGCTGAAAGGGTCCTTGTACCACCTCCGGGTAGAGACACCACTTGTGATTCGCTAAGCATTGACGGATGAGTTTGTCGGCCCTGGCGTTCAGAGAACCTAACAGGTGTTTCACCACCAGAGTTATGCCATGCTGTTCCAGCCATGTCCAAAGACAAAGAGTCCACAACCCCAAACCACCCCGCTTGTTGCAGTACCTTATTGAGGTGGTGTTGTCCATAAACAACTGCACCATCTCCCCTTTTACAACAGGAAGAAATGCTTTCAATTCCAATCAGATCACCCAGGAGCTCCAGTAAGTTGATATGGAGTCTGGATTACGCCAGACACCAGAGGTCTCAGATTTCCACCTCTCCCTAATGGCCGCTCCATCCCAAAAGGTATGCATGTGTGTGAGAAAACAGGGCTGATTGCAGAGGCCCCATAACATTTTGCCCCCATTTTCCACTTTTTGCTGGTGTTTTCCTGACTTTAAAGGTGCCCTGGGTACTGCTAACCAGTCCCAGGGCCTGTGCTCTGTGTAAAATGGATATGCAAATTAGGCTAATTATAAGTGGCTAAGTTAACCTACCTATAAGTCCCTAGTATATGGTAGGGCATGTAGGTTTAGAGACCACAGCATAGGTGGTGCACACCTAGGTGCATTGCTGAGGTGCCCAGTGTCATTTTAAAAGCAGGCCTGCCTTGCTGGCTGCTTTTAAATTAAAGTTATATGCAAATTCGACTTTGGAATTAAAGGTACTTCCAAAGTCTTAAACTACCTTATTTTTACATATAGGTCACCCCTAAGGTGTGCCCTATGTGCCCCTAGGGCTGGGTGCCATGTAACTATAAGCAGGGACTTTATAAAAATAGATTTATAAGCCCTGGTGAGGTAAAAACAGCCAAATTCGTTTTTCCCTCATTGAAGTAAATGGCCTTCATAGGCTAGAATGGGCAGACTTTATTTTAAATTTTAAAGTCTCCTTAAATGTTGCATACCAAGAATTTGGTATCAAATTAATTGTTGTAATAAATCCTACAACTTCCAGTTGTTGGATTTAATATAACTAATTCAGGTAAAAAGTTTAGACTTTACCTAAAAAGTTGCCAATTTCAGCTCTGCATTGTTTTTGCTGCTGTGCTCTGATTGGCCAGCCTGCAGCAGCTTCTGCCAGGCTGCCTTGATGAGGTGTGAAGTGGCCAGGCTTCACACAAAGGAATGTGCTTGGGGGAGAGAATCTCCCCTCAGCAGATGGTGAGGCAGGAAGGGGGAGGGCTGCCAAACTGGTCTTCAAAGGCAGAGAAGGACATTTGCAGCACCCAGCAACACCCCCACATCCTGCAACCCCAGACAGCTAGGTGCCCCCTTGATTAGATTAGGAGAGGGCAGGAGAGGGGTGTGTTTATGATTTTTAGCCACACCAGTGGGTGGGCTCAGCCAGATGTAACCTCCAAAAATCAGATTCATCCATGTTGGATTTTTAGAGACTGTTGCCTTCTGGGATGGATTTTTGCCACACTTCCCAGGAAGTGGTCATCACAGGGGGACGACCCTGTCCCTGATTGGAGAACCAGGGCCCCCCTGCTTTTCACCCAGGAGCAAGGATAAAACTGGCAGACCTGCACCCAAACCTCAGAACCCCTCCAGAATTCAACAAGAAAGGAACTAAAGAAGAAGAAGGACTGCCCTGCTGGACCCCTGGCCTGCACCTGGACCCTGCACTCAGAAGGACTGCACCAGCTGCACACTTGGGCTTCACCAGAAGAAGGACTTTGCCTGGCTTCAACTGGTTCAAGGAGGGACTCCCTGTTTGCTACAGGTGAAAAATTGCTAAACCAGAGTCCCCTGCACCAACTCCTGAAGAAAGCGACCAGCTGACCACTGTCCAGTGGCCAAAAAGGAGTTTGCGCCAGGTGCATTCTGGGGGTTGAAGTCCGCACCCCCCAAGGACCATCACAGAACTTCTGGACCCTTGGGGTGAGCTGTGGACCCCAAAAGAACCTTAAAAGAACAACTGGGTGAAGCCCCAGAAGTTTGGAAAAGATTTGAGAATTTTTGGAAAAAAGCTCCAGAGAGGGACCGACCCGCCGCGGAAATTCTAGCCGGCTTGCCTCAACCGCGACCCGGCCTGACTTCGTGGTTCGTCCCGGTAAAGAAAAACATCCAAAAAAGAGACTAAGTCCGAAGGTAAAAAGTTGACCGGGACCTCCCAGCCATCGTATCCGAGAAGGGCTCCATGGACGTTGGATCAAGATCCAGGTTTACCCCGGTCGAAGGATTTTCATCTCGAAAAAACGACTAAGTCCGAAGGTAAAAGTCTCCACCGAGGAAACCCACATCGCGTATCCGGACAAGGGCTCCAGGAGGTCGGATTCAACGGGCAGGTTCGTCCCGGTGAAGAAAAACTTCAAAATAAAGACTAAGTCAGAAGGTAACTTTTTAACCGAGGCCTCCCGCGACCTGTAGCCGAGCAGGGCTCCATCGCGGTCGGCCTGAAAGTTTGACTTTGCCCCGGTCGAGGTGCAACCAGATGACCCGATTGGCGCTTTTTGTTTCTAAGCGCTAGAAAAGTAATAATTCTTTAAAAATTCATATCTCCGGTTCCCCTGAACCGATTTTAATCGTTTTTGTGTCATTTTAAAGATAAAAATATAAACTATTTTTATAAATTGGTTTTGGATTTTTAAACTGTTTCCTGTGTTTTATTTGATTACTGTTTTGTGATATTTGAATGCTTTACACTTTGTCTCCTAAGTTAAGCCTTGACGCTCGTTGCCAAGCTACCAAGGGTTGAGCTGGGATTAATTTACTGAGACCTAACTGTACCTAGGTGGAGGTTAGTGGCTTGTTGCTGGGTGTAGGTACCTACCTGCCCTACCAATAACCCATTTTCCAACAATGTGTCACTAGTGTAAACTATGTTTGGGGGAAGGGAGAGGAGTCTGCCCCTGACCCAATCGCTGTTCATTAACCACCACTGCAGATCTTTTGCAGCTCCCTCTGAAATCTGAACTGTGTCAGTGAGGTCCGACTGCAGAGCCCTCATTTGCCATCTGGCATATTTGACTAACATGATGCAGGAGACCATGAGGCCCAACAACCTCAGAGTTTCCTCACCGAAATGCAGGATAGAAGCCGAAACATCGGAATCATAACCTGAATTTCCTGGACTCGCTGCTCGGGAGGATAAGCTCGAAACTGCACTGTGTCCAGAACAGCTCCGATGAAAGGCAGCTTCTGAGAGGGAGTCAGGTGTGACTTTGGCACATATATAGTGAACCCAAAGGAATGAAGGAGGTCCGCTGTAGTCTGAAGAAGGGAGGCAACAGTTTGTGGCAAGGCTGCCTTCAACAGCCAGTGGTCCAGGTAGGGGAAGACTGAAACCCTTAACCTGCACAGATGAGCTGCAACCACCACCATCACCTTGGTGAACACCTGAGGGACTCTGGTAAGATCAAATGGAAGCATAGTGAAGCGAAAGTGCGCGTGGCCTACTCTGAGCTGCGATGCTTGTGGGCAGGCAGGATGGGGATGTGAAAATATGCATCCTGCAAGCCCAACAATACCAGCCTGTTTCCTTGGTCAACAGCAGACTAGACTCAAACTAAAGTGAGCTTCTTGAATCTCTCCTTTTTGAGAAAGAGATTGACGGTTTGAAGCTCTAAAATAGGGCGAAGGCCTTAGTTCTTTTTGGGTATCAGAAAGTAGTGGAATAACATCCACTGCCTCCTTCTGATAGGAGAACCATTTCTATAGCTCCTTTGGCCAGGAGAACTGTAACTTTCTTTCAGAGCAAGGTCTGATGATCCTCCGCCAGCCATTCTTGGGATGGTGTACAGTGGGAGGGAAAGACTGGAAAGGGAGGGTGTAGCTCCTCTGAAAGATCTGCAAGACCCAGTTGTCTGATGTGATAGACTGTCAGTGGAGAAGTTGATGTTGGATTCTCCCTCCAATCCCTCCAGCTGGACACCAATGGTCTTGCAGAACCAAACTAGGAGGGCTTAGAGGCTGCAGCTGCTGGGGGGTTGGTGGTGTATGACTTCTGGCTACCATATCCATGGGGTCAGAATGCACCGCATCCACGCCCTCGCACAGCTTGGGAACCTTGCACAGGAGAGCAGCTGGCAACGAGTTGGCGTGGTTGCACGCCCCTTCCGTAGCCACAAAAGGGGTGCAAGGCAGACTGGGGGTGAGGTGTCACTGAGCGCCCCAAGGTCTTGGCTGTAGCCTGTGAGTCCTTGAAGCACTCCAGCACTGAGTCTGCCTTCTGTCTGATGAGACAAGTCCAGTTGAAAGGCATGTCCATGAGGTTTGCATAGACAACCCCGAAATGCTAGATGTTCTCAGACAATTGTGGTGCTGTAAGGCCAACGTTGACAAAGCAGCTCTGTGCAGTAAGTCAGTCATATCCGGACCACAGCTAATGGTGAACTTTGCTGCGTCCCTTCTGTCTTTCACTGCTTGGGAGAGGATGGCCCGGGCCTCCTCTGGGACCTGTGGCAGGACGTGCACAACCATATCCCATAGAGTATGGGAGTAACGGCCCAAAAGGCATGCGGTGTTCACAGACCGTAATGCCAAACTGTCGGAAGAAAACATCTTCCCAAGTGTGTTCAGCCTCTTGGATTAACTGTCCGGGGGAGCTGCAGGGAGCACACCACGGGAAGTTGAGGCTAGGATTACCAAGCTCTCTGGGGTGGGGTGTGGCTGAGGAAACTAGCATCACCCAGGGGGAGGCGACGTCAGCGGGCAATTGTCCTGTTCACAGAACCCCTGTGCTGGGCTTGAACCAATTTCCCAAAGGACATCAGTCAGTGCTTCATTAAAGGGCAATAAGGGTTCAGACTAGGAAGCCATAGGCTGAAGAAAGAGGTTAGTCTTGATCGCCACCCAGGGAAGTTTGAGGTCAAGGACCTCCAGTGCCCTTTTCACCACCATGGCGTAAGATGCCCCCTCATATGTTGCCATGGTGATTGGAGACAGCAAGCCAGTATCTGGAGAGGTGTCCAGTCCACTGGCATCTCCTAGCTCCTCATACCAGTCCAATGATGTTGGGGTATCTAACTGGTATTCTAAAGAGTCCAGTGACCCCCTCCCACTCTTCCCCATGCCTACCTGCTCCACAAAAAGTCTTGCAATGACCTAGGACCATTGGGCCCTACCGGTGCCGAAATCGCTGCTAATCAATGCCGTTCCGACTCCGAATTGTCATGGATGAGATTGGGGCTGGCGTCTGCAGGGACTCAAGATTTACAATCCAACAATTATATGATGTGGAGCATTTGCAAGATTAAACAAGCATTTGCAATGCAATGGGTCTCACGTTTGCTTGAGTTACAGCTATTAGTGTTGTAAATCCTAACTGGACTTTTCTTGCCACATACATTGAAAATGAAAAGTAAAACAGTTGACAGAAGCAAGCCAATTCAAAGCGCCACTGCTGCCATGAGCATGAGCGCAGGAGTTATTGGCTCCCTGCCTGAATGTCTACAAAGGAACGTGGCTGGGATAAAAGGCAAACCATAATCTGAGGAGGGGCCATCACACGTTGTAACAGGACGTAGTGTGATGGCCAACAAAAAAAGTTCATTTAGTTAAAACGCCTGGGGAGAGAACTCAGCACACAAAGGAGGGACATTTCACAAAATGCACCAATAAAAATGCTGCATTTAAGACAAGCACAACAGAGAATGAATACCAAGAGTGCAAGAGTGGGCGTGGGTAAGTGCCCACAGAGAGATTACAACAAGCTAGATCGCTTGAGCACTCGACCCTAAAAAGAGGGGTTTAGGCCCGTCAAAAGTTTTTTTTTTGCCAAGTCCAACTGGCAGTTTAAAACTGCACTATAAGCTGCAGTGGTAGGCGTGAGACGTGTTTTAAAAGGATGCTTCAATAAGTGGTGAAAAGAGTGCGAAGGCCCACTGATAGCATTTAATTTACAGGCTCTGTGTTTATGTGGTATCACTCACTAGGGACTCACAATTAAATTAAATGTGACAATTATATATAAGCACATTTTACCATATTTGGAGGAGGGCACTGCCATGCAATATCAGTAGAAATGTGTAGTCAGCACTAGGGCAGTTATCTCACCCTCTAGAAAATGACTAGTCCATTGCTGCACTTTCCTGCAACGATGACTACCATGGAAAACACAGATGAAAGAATATTGTTTTTTTTAAATTAAAACACATGGTGGGACTGCAGAGAGAACTAAGTACAGAATATTGTCAATGGTAAGAGTACGAGGAGAAATAAGAGTTCAGAATTTCTAAAAGTGAAAATGATTTGAAAAGCCTTTGTGGTTAATGCCTAAATGTGGAGAAGGCACTGTATCACACAGAAGTCCAAACCTAAAGAAACCAGTGACTTTCGGATTGTGCATACACATCCATCCCCAAACTGGAAGCCAGGATAGACTTTCTAGAGAATTAAGCTAAGGCATTAAAGATTAATATCTTGTGGATTTCTTTCAATATCTTTAACCCCCAGCAGGCTGATGTACAGTGCTTTACAATGCAGCCAATAGGTGTAAAAGGATACACAAATGAATGCTGTGGAGGTCAGTTGGATTGCTGCAAAAAGCCCTTCTGGTAAGAAGTCCGTAATGGGTGTGTTAACAGCAGAGCTGAGAAACATTAGCAACACGTAGTGGAGACCAAGTGATAAGTAGGTGAAAAAGGGGAACGTGTCCAAATTAGGCCTAGAATTTACATATGAGGAGTCCTGAATGGACCATCAAGAAGGAGATTATACCCAGAACTATGTTACCTCCTTATGCATTGGTGGCATTCTCAATGTAAGATCTATCCAAGTGCCCATGCAGTCAAAGGAAAGTAATTGATTTAATCAAAGACTAGGTTTTCTCAAGATTTTGAGATATTTTTTGATAGAGAAGCATGGCAGTTCTTTAGCATATGGACTTCATTAAAAGAGTGCAGGAGAGCTTTTGACAAAATAAATATTGGACATCTTGTTTATCTTCACTGATAATGAATAGCAAATCTAAACAAACAGAATCCTATCCAAAACTATGATCACAACATTATCATTCACATACTGGCCAAAAACAGGTAATGGCAACAGCATGTTTACCTTGATATGGAATCCCTAAGAGGCCTTCAGATAGATATATCCTAATGGGCTTTATTGGGATAGTATTGCTTAAACGAAGATTACGTTTCTATAACATAAACCCGAGGGCATCAGAGTCCTTGTTAAGGACATCCGCCCGTAGGTATAAAATACAACAATTTTCATATTGTATGCTTGGATTAGTGATTACAACAAGCAGCTGCAATGTGGCTCTTAAACTTCTTTAAGCCACCCAAGGTGGATCTAGCAGTTCTTTTTTGTAGTCAACAATGCTTTCAAAGAGAGCAGATTATCCAATGTACGGGTGAATTAGTATGGCAGAAGTATTTAGTAGTCACTTTCAGCTGTTAACCACAAAGCAATCACTGTTTAACCTCAGCCTTTCTTCCAAACTGCAAGATCTTATATTTTATCAAATTCATCTTTAACTTGTGGTTTTCCCAATAGACTTGTCACCAGCAAGCATGAAGTCCTAGCCAAGGATGGTTTAAAGAACCATATCATCCACACAAGGCGAAGTTCGACAAGCCCATAACACAGTTGTACCAGTACTATAAGCGTCAGTTGCACTGATAGCAGCTGCAGTAGCAATTGTAGTATTGGCACCAGAGGTTCAAGAAGTAGTGGGCACAGGCTTGCCAAATATTTGTTTATGGGGTTGACAGTGAGGACTAAAAATGGTCTAAACCTTTTAAGAGAGTGGGGAGGAGTGATCGGAAGAGCCAAGAAGAATGAGGCTTATGGAAGGCAGGTAGAAGATTAACCGCCTATGAGCACAAGTTGCCGGAAACTAAAAGGTAAAAAAACACTCTGATTTAACTTCTTTACTGTTAGAATACAGCATATGCAACTAGCAATGTCATGGAAGGCTCCACAAAACTGCTTTCCTCCCTGAGGTGCTGGCTAAGATTTTGCATATGGTCTCTGATGGATAGTAATTACTCGGAAATCACATAAATGAAGCATGACAAACCATCAAGCCTGATAACAAAACAGTCACATTTCTAACATCACTGTAGAGTAAGCCTCCTTTTTTAGGCCTCCAAGTACATGCATGCACAGGCAGGATGAGGGTAACCCCTATACCTCGTTCATCAGTGTAGTGAATAGACTTATTCATACCAATTCTTTGCACATGGGCACCTGATTGCAAGGTTGAGGATAAGAAGATGAGATTTCACATAGTCTAAGACATGATCTAGTTGGAATGGCATGACTCCTCACAACTTTCTGTTCAAACATTTATCTGGCTAGTAGGTAGCAGAAATACTAATCAAGTGACTTGATGGCAAGTCATTGTTTTGGAGGGATGGGTGGTGATCATAATTCAGCTTGGCCTTACAACGTATTACCAGACTCTTCCCCCCACACCTTTAAACAGGGAAAACCACAAACTCCTGAAGGCACTTGAAGAGGAGGTGTAAACCCTTCTACTGATATGTGCTGTAGAGAAGGAGTCTAAATTCACAGAAACCGTTTTCTACTTAATGATTTTAATTATGAGGAAAACGTCAGATAGACTGTGTTTTACCCTAGCCCTCCACTAGATTAAAATACCTGGGTGTACAGGAAATCGTGCCAAGGCGTGACATGATTTACATGCTGCCACTTCACAGAAACCTGCGAAAGTGGCAGTCTTGGATTGTCATTCCTCTTGTAGTGTGTTCTCTGACTCACTTGGACAGCAGTACCCTGACTTCATGTGGCTAAGTTATAAACAAAACCAAATCCAACAAATCAAACTATGGTTAGTTGCTGAATCAAAAGGGACGACTAGTTTGCCTAACTTGTCATTAGCACAAGCTCGTATTCCGAGAAATTGAGATATTTGTTTTTAGTTGGGGAATGCGATTCTTACTGATGGCTAGTAGCAATGCAATCATCTCAACTGGGATGTCAAGTCCACAAGTGTATGGAACTGAATGGAAGGACGATGACACCATTAGCTTGGTGTTGGGTTTCCACATGAAAGGCAAACTGGTGCACCCCGACCAGAATGGGTTTATTGCTGGTTGACAACTTACGACTAATACACAACATTTAGCCGAAGCTCTCGACTATTTTATTAAATGCGGAAAAAGCTTTCGATATAGTTGTATAGGATACACTGTTTGAAATATTGCCTAGATACAGGGTGTCCTCCCAGGATTCCACGTTAATTCAAAGGCTGTATCAAAGCTCTGAAGCCAACATCATAATTAATTCTGCTTGTATTGGTCAGCTCCAAGTTCGATGCGGGACCCGTCAAGGGTGCCCCATCCCCTATTCTCTTTGCTCTCTTCATTGAACCCTTAGCGATTAAAATCAGACAAAATAATCAGATTCATCCCCCGCTGAAGTCAATGGGGAAGATTAAACTCTACGCTGATGATGTTATTATGTTTTTAGATGAAGAGCGGTCCTCCCAGGAGGAGGTTCTTAAGGTGTTTTCCGAATTTGAGCAAATTGGTGGCTATAAGATTAACATGGGTAAGACCGATATTATTCTTTGTGGCACTTCTTCTATTAGACTGCTCCCCGAATTAATGTATTGTGTGAATCCTAGGCCAAAGAGATACAGTGGGATTCATTTTTCATCCGATATAGGAGATCAGTATTATCTCAACGACACTCCTTTGCTCTTGAAAACACAGGCCCTGCTTGCACGCTTGGGGTCTTTCCCTCTCTCTATACTTGTCCAAATTGCATTGATTAAAATGTCTATACTATCATTATTCAATTTTCTGCTCTCGGACATCCCTTGTGTATTAACGTCTCTATTTTTCAAGAAATTAGATTCTATGTTCGGCCCATTTATTTGGCAAAATCAGAAGGCGCGTGCTGTGTTAAGTACACTATATGCTGATAGAGAAAAGGGGGGATTAGCATTACCAAACATAAAAAGATTATTATTTTGCGTTTTTTTGCACATTACTTGATCATTTTCAAAGCCAACCAACCCACGGTCTGCCTATTTACTCAGGATTTTCACGAATTAATCTGCAGGGAGCATGAAATTAGGAATCCTGCACTGTTGGTGAAATCTCCAAGAAAAGTTCGATACAAGATTCTTAAATGGCTCCTTTGAAGAAAATATGATTTTTTTTTTAGAAGATATTCAACCCCATATTTGCACTTTCTCACTCCTCTTACACAGTTTACTTTGCGTTCTGGTTCTCAGCTCGATTTAGAGATAGTGAGGAGATTGGATTATGCCGGATTTAGGAAGATAGAGGACTTTCTCATCAATGACAATTGGGAAACACGCTCAAATATTCAGACAGTCATCCAAATTGATTTCCTCTTGGTGGGATCCTACAGTATTATGCTCCATAATTTGAGAGACCTGGATATCAATCTAATCTTTAATACACAGACATTAGTTGCCGAACTGGCAGACCCTCCCGGGGTAAGGTGAGCTGGTGCATGGAAAAGGTTACTCCTAGAGCAGGAAAAGACTAATCTCTGGGCAAAGGCGGCAAGAAAATGGGATTGCCAAGAAGGCCTCGATCTGTCAAGGGAGTGCTGGGAGAAGATCAATCATTTAAATTTTACAGTACATAGAGGCGTGAATTGGCATTGCATGATATTTTTTAGTAAATGGTTATTATTTCGCACCCTGCAAGCCTTATTCCGGATGATGCCCAGTTGTCTTGATCTCTGTTTTCGCTTTAAGGCAGGCGGTGTGGCTAGTTGGACACATGTGATGGGAACTTGTCCACTTATCCAGGAATACTGGTGTGGGGTATTTAAGATTTTAACAACTATTGCTCAGATCCCTATAATTCCCAATGTTTGGCTGACGGGCTTGGGCTATGACCCTGGGACATGGCTTCCACCCAGGTGGGAAAAACTAGTTTCTATTGCCACTGCGGTTGCTAGATCTCTCTTGTTAAGAAACTGGCGCTCCAAATCAAACTCCCTCCTCTGGAGAGTGGCTGAATAAAATGGTACAGGTCAGAAATCAGGAAATGAGGTATGCTAGGAGAGTGGGTGGCGGTAAAAAGTTCTCTCAGATTTGGGGCAAACTCTTTCAAGACAACCATGCGTAATTATATTCAGGTTTAATAATAAAATAAATCTGGGTTGTTATTTAGCCTGCTTGTATTCATCGGGTGTTATCCTATTGGAAAGGATGTCTAAGATAAAGTATGTAATTGAAATGCTTTTTGTTATCTTGCTGGATCTTGATCAAAACTAATAAAAAGAATAAAAAAAAAAAAAGAAAGATCAACTGGAGCCTAGATGAAACAACCTAAATAAGACCCTTTAAATCTTTGATCACACAGAGTTCAAAAATAGAAGCTAACTTTAGTCACCTTCTGAAACAGGAAACCACAGGTATGCAGCCTTTGATGAAGGAGTTTTTAAGTCCAAATATTACCCAGTGAAGGCAATATTTTAGAGGGTTCTATCAACAGGGGTTAAAACCCTGTTCCTGTCCGTGATAGAATCTTTTTCACTTTGTAATTATATCTTAGACTTAGACTGCTTTCTGGCTACTCTTAAAATAAACCTACAGCTACCTTTATTTGTCAGTTCTCCAAGTGATAGTTCCTTAATAGCCCATTGCTTAGCTGCAGGAGGGTGCCTTTTGTGGTGTCGTATTTGGTGGCATTCCATCATCAGGACGTGAGAATGCACAAGACTGGTGTCAAAGTGGGCATCCTCAGTTTTTATTTGTGCCAGTCCTGCTCTCCCTCGTGGGTACAGAGCAGCTTTGTTTTAGTGGTCTTTTTGGTTTTAAAACTGCAGTATCGCACCCATTATTAGGTTATTGGTAAATGCTACGGAAATATACAAATGGTCTCCAAGTTGTTTACTAAATACTCTGACACAAACCAGATATTAGCAAATACTGATTAGACGAAATAGGAGTTCCTCTCTCAGCAGTGGCTTCCCTAATTCCCTTTCCTATGGCAGTAAGCCTGTGAGTGTATCAGCCTCAGGTTCTTGGGCAGACCAGTAAAGAAACTGACAAAATGACCAACATACAACGTTAAAGCTGTCTTCAAAAAGGTAAATGATAACTAAAAATAATTATGATTCAGGAGGTTCTGATCCAGAATAGATAAATATAGGGCCGTTTTTTTAACAGCCTGGCAAACAAACTTTGATGAACAATTGCAGGTTCCTAAACACTGGGTTGAACAATTTTTGTCTCTGAAACGAAAATCGACTATCTCAAGTCAGGAACAGCCACACGAGCACAATGATTTGTGGCCATACAAAACTATAAGCTGAGCTCAGGGATACATTAAAAAATAAGGGCCAGATGTACGTAGCTTCTTCTCGGTCGCAAACGGCCCAAAATGCAGAATCGGGCAGTTTACCAGCAAAAAAAAGCATTTTCCAATGCACAAACCCAAATTTGCAATTCGGGAATCTATTTACCAAATCGCAAAATGGGTTTGCGACTTGCTATTAGTAAGGGGCGTGCCAAGGGGGTCACTTCCTAACAGCGACTCGCAGTGGTATGTATGATTGTTTTGTGACCGTGAATTTCAAATTGGTGGTAACCCAATTTGAAAAAGGGAAGGGGTCGCCAAGGGATCCCTTCCCCTTTGTGAATGCAGGCAAAACATTTTTAAGAGCAGGCAGTGGCCCCACAGACCACTGCCTACTCTTAAAAAATGAAACTGAAACGTTTTTTATTTTTTATTTTAACCATACCCCGTTTTATTTTAAGGGAAAAGGGTGTGTTTAAAACAAATAAAAAGGATTGCTTTAATTAAAAGCAATCAAAGACATGGGGGTCTGCTGACCCAAGCAGGCCACCATCCCTGTGATTTCTGTGATTCCCAATGGGTCGCAAATTGCGACCTAACTCATTAACATTAATGAGATAGGTCTATTTGCGACCCACTGGGAATCGCAAAAACTCAATGAAGTTTCGTACATTTGAAATTGTGATTTCCTAACTGCGATTCAAATGGAATCGCAATTAGGACATCGCAAATCCAACCGTTCATACATGTGGCCCAAAGTGTTAATTTTACAAGCCTTCCATGCTCAGAAAATCAGATTGATGGCACTGCTTTTAAAGGGGTACACAGCCTGGATGAGGGATGGTTGAATTATATCTAAAATTGGCTCCTTTTGATCAGGTAGATTTCTAAATATTTCACAAAACTTCTGGGAAATAACTCTCAAGCAATGCTGGAAAAAAAGCACAGGCTAGAAATCTTTCTTTGTGCACACTAGGAAAACAATACGTCTTAACAATCTGGCTAATAATGACCAATCATAAAGTTTTAAAAAAACGTACAAGATTACACACGACCAAACAGGCACCAGCTCCATTTTCAGGTCTTCATTCTGTGGGTACTACTTTTCCTGTTGCAATAGAGTGGGTTAGGCAAGCACCACACTTTTTACTGTCCATCTGAGAGTCCAAAAAGTTGGACTAAAGTAGAAGAAAGGTGACTCATTAACCCCAAAGCATTATGCAATACTTCCAGGTGGAAGCATCAAGCAACTCCTCATAAGGAGCCAATCCTTTAAACTCCTACGCAAACAACTACTGCCCCATCTGTATCCCTCACAACTTTGTGAGTACAGCCAGAAACATTCTCTTCAACTGCATGCTCTCCAGATGACAGTTCAAGCTTCAATTACATCAGAGTGTATATCCATTTAGAGCTAGTGGAAGCTGGCGGAAGCTACGTCATTCTCCATGCTGGTAAAAACCTCCTAATTACAGATACGGGCATGCGCCCACGGGCAGAGTGAATAAAATATTAAAAGCCAATAGTAATTCAGGGCCTGATTTAGAGATTCATTCATGTGCATGCGATACAACAAGACAGATATTCAGGCTGCCTTCTTACAAGCTCCAGAGGATTTAATGCACTTGTAATACTTTGACCCTTCTGCCAAACAACTAAATAAGGCTCTGAACTGAGACTGACCAGTGAGGTTGCGGGTTTGAGTCATCTGTGAAAGTGGTTTTGTGAAGTCGAAACATCTTTAAATGGAACTGGCATGGGCTATTAATCTATTTACCAAAATCTAGCAAGCCAATCATTTAGTAGCATTTTCGATCACAGAAAACGAGCACACTATTTTAAAAGGGCAATCTAGAGATGAAAGGGTTTGTGCTCTTTTACCAATCCACCCAAGCATGCATTCTCCCAGTACATGAAGAATGGCTGCTTAACACCACCATTTCAGGAAGATACATGCACAGGCATGCTGGTAAGAGTCGCCTTTCTCTCATTAGTTCAGCGACTCTACAAAAATAATGATTTCCTTTTTCTCCAAAGGTTACCTCCACCCAGCCAGGGATGAAAATTACTGTCAAAATGGAAATGCATTTCCATATTTCTAACACTAAACACTTCAAATGATAATGTAATTTCCCTTTCTATGGCTCCTGCTGTGGGGCAGAACCTTCAATAGTAGTTCTGTCTGCTATACATATAGTATCTAAAGAAAATGTTGCTTCCGAAGACAGTCGCTTTACTAACGGATACAAATTTTTTTACAGCTGAATTAGGGCACAAAGTATTGAGAGGAGATTTGCTTTGTTAGCCTCATTAATGTTCTGGTACTTACTGGTATTCTTCATTACCCCGAATAGGGGTCTTCCTCATCCCAGTCCTAACAAATGACGCTTGTCCTCCACCCGACAGGAGTAACACTGAAGTCATTCTTTTATTTTATTTTTAAAACTCCTCCCCCCTGCCTTGTCCTATGTTACCAAGCAGAGCCAGACAGGTTGCACCATGGAGGAAGGGAGAGAGGGAGGGAAGAGGACTGGGACGAGAAGGACCCCTATTTGGGGTAATGAGGATTACTGGTAAATAACAGAACATTATTCCGTCATGGGGTCCTCCTTGTCCTAACAAATGAGGAAGTAACCAAGCAGAAAGAAAACACAGTTGCACCAAAAGAAACAAGCAAACATGTTTATTGAGGGAAACATCACTACCTAGCAGCAGTAGACAAAACAGCAGACCCAAAATGAACCATCAAGATCTTCACACACAGAAAGATGGTAATGAGTGACGAACGTAAGAGGAGATGACCAAGTGGCCGCCCGGCAAATTTCCAAAAGGGAAACTCCCCCTCCCCCCAGACTGCGGCCAGGAAGTAGACACGGCCTGAGTTGACCTCCCCTGGATATCATCAGAAAAAGACTACCCCACAGCAAGATAAACTAGGGCTGTAGCCTGCCTGTCGCATCTACTCAGTGTCTGGGAGGAAACCTTGGAACCCTTAGAAACAGAACCACAAGCAACAAAAAGGGACTGAGACAATCTGAATGGCTATGTACGATCCAAATAGATCAGAAGAGCCCTCCTGACATCCAAGGTAGTGGGAAGGGTTGACGAGGAGTCAGACAAAACAGGCAAAACAACCTCCTGTGAAAACTGAAACAAAGAAGAAACCTTAGGAATAAACCTAGGATCTAACCGGAGCACAAACCAATCTGGGGCATTATTTCAAGTAGGGGAATACAGCCATAAGACCACCCAACTCACCCAACCGCCTGAACAAAATAATGGCCACCTGGAAAATCACCTTAGCCGACAGCCAAAGCAAATCAGTGTCTCTGTCAAATGGTGCCTCTTGCAACCTCTCAGGACAATGGACAAATCCCAGGAAGGCACCAACCGTTGGACAGGAGGCCGCTGCAACCTAAGGCTCCGAAGCTATCTTAACACTAGGGGAGACAAGGCAGACAAGTCATCTGAAAAAGAGAGACAAGTGTGAACAACCCACTGGGCAGAAAAAGTGCTGGGGGCCAAACCCTTCAAAAACCCATCTCGTAAAAAGTCCAGGATCCAAAAAGGAGCTACAGTAGCAGGATCCACAGAACGGGTACTGCACGAAGAAGAAAAAGACCCCTAATGTTTTTTTTATAAGACTTTAAAGTAGACTGCTTCCTGGAAGACTGAATGGCCAAAGCAACCTGCAAGGAACAACCCAACTGAACCAAACCTACCCGTTCAAGAGCCAAGCCGTTAGACACAACCGAGATGTCATCAAGCCCATCAGCAGAGGAAGCTGAAGGGGAGAGGGCCTGTGAGGAAGAACCAGAGACTGTCCTTTTGCCAGAGACAGAAGGATAGGAAACCAGTGATGGAGGGCCAGTAAGGAGCAATAGGGATCACACAAGACCGTTCCACGCTGAACTTCTGCAGGACACGGGGCCGGACAGGAATTGGAGGAAAAGCATAAAGCAGTCCCTGCGGCCAAGGGACGGACAGAACATCCACTGCCCAGGCCAGAGGAGACAGAAGTTCAGAGCAAAAGTGAGGGCAATGGGCAAAGTCTGGGGACGCAAATAGATCTAGGCAGGGTACTCTGAATTTCCGTCACACCAAGAGGATCAAGGGCCGGGCAAGGTGATAAATCACAGAGGACAGAAGATTCCTGCCAAGACTGTATGCCCAGTAATTCCTCACCCCCCTGATTCACACAGCCTCTAGAAGCAAAACATGAACATCCGACCAGGTAAAAATCTGGAATGCAACCTGATTGAGGGACCCGTACCTTATACCCCCTTGCCTGTTGAGGGAAGCCCTGTCAACCTGGTTGTCTGTCCTGACCACCACATTCTGACTCTGCGGATAAGGCTAAAAAGAAAGCAAGGCCTGCATCATAGCCATGAGTTCCCTCTAATTTGAGGACTGCTGACTCTCCCTGGAGACCAAGGGGCCCTCCTCTCTCTGTGACCTGGGACTGCACCCCAACCCCACTCGCTGGGATCGGTCGTCAAGAGAAGCGGAAGTTAGAAAAGCACACCCTTCAACAGATTGTCCCTAACCAACCACCATGACAGAGGTCCAGACACACGATCCGAGAGAGAAACAAGTACACCGTAGTCCCTGGAGCTGGGATCCAAGTGGAAGAGGATGTGATTGAAACTACGACCAGATGACTACAGTAGGTGAGGCCGCCAACAGGTCTTGCACTTTCAACCAGCACCTTGCCGAACTGTGCAAACAAGTCAATAAGTGTGATACTGGCAAATGCAGAGAAAGAATCCTGTCGTCCAGGAGAAATGCAGCACCCAGCTGAGTATCCAGACGCATGCTGATGAACATCTTCAACTGGGAAGGGAACAGGGTGAGACTTAGGAAGATTCACCAGGAAACCGAAGTCGTACAGGGCCCAGAGCACCAACTCCATATGTGGTTGAGCCTTCAAAAAAGACGAAGCAGAAAGTAACCAATCATCCAAATATGGATAAACGACAACACCTTTCAAATGCAAGAAATCAATAAAAGTGGCCAATACCTTCGTGAACACTCTGGGAGATGTAGCCAAGTCGAAAGGAAGAGCTTGAAACTGAAAGTGCTGGTCGAAGACTGCAAACTGCAGGGACGGCAGACACTCCACATGTATCGGCATGTGGCAGTAAGCATCCTGGAGAGCCAGAGTGGATAAGAAATACCCTTTCATGAGAATAGGAATGATTGATTGTAGGGACACCATCCTGAAATGTTCCACAAGCAGAAATCTGTTGAGACTGGAGGTTCAGGATGGGCCAAAAGAAACCGTGTGTTTTTGGGACCAAAAACAGGGTCGAGTAGAACCCCAAACCCCTCTGAACTTCCGGAACCAGAACAATTGCCTGTTTCAATAACAGCAAGTCAATGCCCACCTGGAGACTGTGTCACTTCTCTGGATCCTTTGAAGAAGGAGTAAGCCTGAATGGTGGAGGTGGAATGAGATCTTTGAACTGTATCCGATAACCATGTTCCACTACGGAAAGAACCCAGGCATCAGACAGCACCTGTTTTCCATTGAAGAAGATAGACCTTGAGGCATCCCCCACTGCCATATAGTCTGCTACTGGACAGAAGAGGTACCGGAGGAAGAAGGTAGGGCTTTATTATAGAAGGTGGTCCCCCGACCACGGCCCTTCCATGACAGAGCCAAAGATCCGTGGACTGAAAGGCACCACCTCTGAAAAACCCTTGCTTCTTATCTACCCCTTATTTAAAAGGAAGCAGAATTTTATTCTCCTCAGCAGTCTTCTCAAACATGTCATTGAGTTCAGGACCAAACAACTTCTGTCCCAAAAAAAGGTAGCTTAGAAATGAGGGAACGTTGGCCTGATTCCAACCGCCAGGACCTCAACCACAAGAAGCACCGTCCCGCAACTGAAGTGCCAGCCCCATCAGTGGAGGCCCAAAGACTTTCAAACGTAGCATCAGATAAGAATTGAGAGAAAATGTCCATATTGGCCAACAAGTCCGAAGGGTTCCCACGAATCAAACAAAGAATGGAAGTCTTTCAGAAAAGCCTGAGTGGCATACGTAGTATAAGCATTGTCATGGATCCCATAATTAGAGGCAGCATAAGCCAGCGTCAAAGCAGAGGACAAAGAAGCCAAAATTGTATTCACTTGAGGGAGCTGAGGGAACTCATCCTCAAAACCCTCCAACAGATACCTCCTATGAAGAAAACGAGGATTAGCCACCTTATCAATGTACTCCACTCCTTAAGCAGCAGATTGTGAGTAACCTTATAGAAGGGCAAATGCACAAATCATCCCTAGAAATATGAAGGATTTCCTCACCGTCCTCATGCACAGAAACCTGAGAATGGAGAATGGAGATGCTTCTCCACATGTTTAACCATAATGTCTTCCGGCCAAGCAGGCAACAACAGACACAGAATCACGTAGATGCACTACTGAAGCACCCGTGCTACCGGTTAAGAAGGGTATCCAAGGAAACCAGATCTCACCTCGTGAGACTGCGTTGCATAGAAAGAGCAAAGTGGCGAAAAAGCACCTGACAAGAGACGCCAATGAGGAAGCCTGCAAACCGGCCCTCACATCAACGTGCTCTGGCTGCCATCAGAGCACCCTGTCCCACCTCAGCTCATGGACAGGGAGTGTGTTGGAGCGAGAAACTGAAAATCGCCGCGCACCCCCGCAGAACGGACCATAAAGAAACATAAGATAAGCCAAAAGACACCAAACAAGTGCAATTCAAATCGTACTCATAGAGCTGAAAGGGAAAGACCACCAGCGGACTCATCGCTCAGGACAGGAAACAAAACAGGATGAGGCAGGGAGGAGGAGTTGTTTAAAAAAAAATATATATATATAAGAAGGACTTCAGTGTTACTCCTGTCGGGTGGAGGACAAGCCTCATTTGTTAGGACTGGGATGAGGAGGACCCCATTAAGGAGTAATCAGCTCACCACCTTCAGAGACACAACCTTTAGTGTGAACTCTTTGGAATACAGCTTCCAGATCATTTAGATTCTCAGGACTGTGGTAGCCTAGCCCCTACTTGTCAGAGGCAAACAACACATTATCATGAACTAGTTCTGCAAATTTAATAAGGTCCCATATATAATTCTTCTTCTTTGCCTAGCAGTCAATAATAGGGCTCTTTTGTGTATAATGTCAAATGTGTGTTGTTGACTCCTGCTGTATAGTTTGTTTTCGCAACTGTCTAACTTTTTCTATTATTTTTAGAGTGCTCAGTGACCAGAGTAGAGAATGGGTTTAACTAATAAACGTAAATGCATATGAATAACTTATAGCTGCCACAGGGCTAGTTTTCTAGTTGGTGTTCCTCCTGGAATCTGGCCCCTCTTACATGTGATCATTTTGGATTTTTAGATTTTTTACAGAATTAGTTCAAGTTGTGCCTAACAGTCTACATATTTATCAAGTCGCTGTCTGTAAGTCTTTTTACTCTATGGGAGAATTTAGATTAGATGAGATCCCTTGCTCCCTACCTACTTATGGGCTGTGAACTAGCTAACCCACCCCTCCCACCCCAGTCTTATTAGCCAAGGTCATTATTTTAGCTGCTATCACTTCCGCCTGTAGACTTCAGTAGACTAAGTGCTCTTATGTGTTGTGCTCCCCTGCTTGAGGGATTGATTTTTTTGTGGAGTTTGTATTTAAAATCCTTTAGAGAGTTGCCTCTCTAAAGAGAGGTCAGAGGTCATTATACTTTACTTATGGCCATCTAACTCTTCAGGTGAAGAGCTGGTATTCCATCTCCTAGATGTAGTCAGGAAAGGGCAGAATAGTCTACTGTGGGTCGCAAGACGATTAGTAGTTGGTCGCTAAAGTCCAGGCAACAAAAAAGATCCCTTTAAATTCTGTATTTATCACATCACATCTGCTGTGCTTCAAAGACGGAGGTCAAATGTCAGGCTATGTCTTCTGATGCATCTTTTTTGACACAGCTAGTTTTTACAAAGTCCTCGCACCTTGCAGGCAGAGAAAGTAAAATAAATGATTTATGTGAAAGTCTTGCTATGGTACATGAAGTGTGAATGTAAGGCTGGAGGATGTCATTTTCCCATAATACTCAACAAAATGAAAAATACCTGTAAACTACCTGTACACATTTAGCAGTTAGGAATGGAAAATGGGGCATGTTCTGTTTTTGTAACTGATGTGTGATGGAAGCAAAGATTTTAGTAAGATCAAAATAAATCCAGACACTTTACTTGGTGATGCACAAATAATACATGTTCACTGAAACCCAATGTCCACACATTATCATTTGTGTGCTTTATAATTATATCTATAAATGTGTGTGTCTGTGAAAATTTATGGCCAGATGTATCATTCTTACCAGCAGCGATTACCAAATTGCGATTTTTCGCGAATCGCAATTAAGTAGTCGCAATTGGAATGTATGAAACTCCAGGAGTTTCATATAGTGATTTGCAAGGGCTCGCAAATGGAGCTACCTCATTAATAATCATGAGGTAGGTCGCAATTTGCGACCCATTGCGAATGGCTACAATCACAGGGATGGTGGCCTGCTGGGCTCAGCAGACCACCGTGTCTGTGATTGTCTTTAAATAAAGCAATCTTTTTCGCATGGATTCACAAAGGGGAAGGGCTCCCTTGGGGACCTTTTCCCTTTGCGAATGGGTTACCATCAATTTGAAATTGGTGGTAACTGCGATTGTTTTGCAACCGCATTCACGGTCACAAAACAATCATGCATACCTCTGCGATTCGGTAGTAGGAAGGGATGACCTTGACACGCCCCTTCCTAATACCGAATCGGTATGTAGTCGTAAATTGGACTTGATACATATCAAAAAGCATTTTTGCGATCGCAAAAATGCTTGATACATCTGGCCCTAAGTGACCATTTCAATGGTAAATATGCTGTATGCAAATAACAATGTGCTACCACACAATGCTTTTTTATATAAAAAAAAAACACCAGGTGTCCATTAAAGGTGGGTCGTGAAATGGGGTACTAAAATTTAGGTCATTGTTGTAAAAGGTCTGGGAAGCACTGATAAACCGCTCTTCTTCCTTTATTGTGTCTGACTCTACTTTTACTACTTTCAGCTCAGGTCACCAGGGTTATAAAAAAATCGGCTGCTACTCCTAGTAGATGGTTATGGTCCATCATCTCACAGCTAAATTACCCTAAACATCACTCACCCATCTTTTTAATTTTTTTTCAAATGATTTTGGCCATCCCCTTCCTTTATGAATCATCTTTTACTGTGTGTAGCTAATGTTCATTTCAGCTTCCCAGTCTCACCATATGAGCCACGGAGGATCCCTATTTACATGCCACTTCTCTCTTGTCTAGGAGTAACCCCAGGTTAAATAATATGTGCTGATAGGAAGGTGCATTAGTTCCATTCCATATTCCTAACGATCAAGTTACTCACCTTTGGTAACAAAGTATCTGGTAGAGGCATATTTTAGTTGCAGATTTCTTACCTTAGAATTTCCCCCAGGCGTCAGTCTGGATCTGGAGATTTTCTTTGAGCCGTACCCCAGAGCACCATCAGGTAGCATCGGTCAGCTACGCATCCGTCATTGGCGTCATGGTTACCGGAGATGATGTTGCGGTTTGTATATAGGCACCATCCCAGAGTGCTGACGTCAGTTTCTTTTCATGCCTCTCTACATCAGAAGCGCAGAACCATGAAGAATACTGACCCTGGGGTGCCAGACATAGGGCCCTGAAAGAAATCTCCTTGTCCCTAGAAATTAGTTCACAGAGTGGGGAGGATGGGTGGGTCGGTAGGAAATCTGCAATTAGAATATGTTCCTACCAGATAATTTGTTACTGAAGGTAAGTAACTTCTTCATTTGATAGAGCATTCTGGTTTCAGATTCCATTCCTTAGAATAGATACCCAAGCAATAGGAGGAGGCCTGCGAGCCAAGTTCATACTAGGAAGACCTGCAGGACCAAACAGGGAAAGTTTCCGTTCCTTCGCACCTGATTGTGCAGGCAGTAGTGTTTGGTAAACGTGTGCAAGGACGTCCACATTGCTGCCTGGCAGATGTCCGAGACTCGAACTCTGCATGCTAACCCAGTGTTTGCAGCTGTTGCTCTGGTAGAGTGAGTGCACAAGCCTTCTGGAGGTTGCTTTTTAGACAATGCATAGCATATTTTAATGCAGAGAACAACCCATCTAGAGACGGTTCTCTTCTGCACTGCCCGACCTTTTTTTTGCACCCACATAACCCACAAAGAGTTGATCATCTACCCGAAACTCTTTCGTATGATCAAGATAGAATGCCAACACTCTTTTTGGGTCCAGACGGTGGAGCTTCTCCTCTTCCTTAGAAGAATGTGGGGGGTGCGAAAAAGTAGGTTAAGTGACTGATTGGCCTACATGAAAAGGTGTGACCACCTTAGGTAGAAAGGAAGCCCTGGTCCGAAGCACCACCTTGTCAGGATGAATGGAGATGAAAGGTGGCTTCAAGGAAAGAGCCTTCAGCTCACTCACTATGCGGGCAGAGGTGATGGCGACAAGGAAGGCTGTCTCCAGAGTAAGAAACTGAAGACGGCAGTTGCAAAATAGCTCAAAAATAGCACACATCAGAAAAATAAGAACTAAGTTCAATCCCATTGGGGTGTTATGAATGGAGAAGGAGAAAATAGATAGATAATACCCTTAAGAAATCTTCTAATAATGGGAGATTTAAACAAGGAGGGTTGGTAAGGCAATCTGTGGAAAGCCAAGATTTGCAGACAGATAACCCTTGAGGTTGCCCAGAGCAGAGCCCTGCTGAGCTAGATAAAGAACAAACAAAAAACCTCAGAAAGAGGGGCAGAGAGGGGGGGGTCAAAAGGCTTGCCTCTACACCATGCCACAAATCTGTTCCAACGACAGGCTTATACAGTGCTGGTGGAGGGCCGCCTGACCACCAAGATAACATTACAGACTTTGTGCGGAAGGTCAAAAGCTGTCAACTGCAGCCGCTCAATCTCCACACAAGAAGGCAGAGACTGGAAAGGTTAGGGTGGATAACAGTTACCCACTGGTGTAACAGAAGATCCTCCTGAAGAGGCAGTCTGATTGGAGGATTGATGGCCATGCTCTATAGCTCGGGATACCATACTCTTCATACCCAGCCCGAAGTCAGAAGAATTACTTGGGCCCGGCCGTTCTTGATCTTCTTGAGTACCTCTGAGCAGAAATGGTATTGTCGTAAAGGCATAAAGAAGACCTGAGTTCCACTCGAGACGAAAAGCGTTGCCAAGCAAGTAGCACATTGGAAATTACAAAGTGTACAATAGCTGATATTGAGCGTTCTCTGTGGAGGCGAACAGAACTAACCAACGCTCTCCCCACCTCCCCACTGCTGAAAGAAACTTTGCACCACCTCTGGATGGAGACACCATGCGTGATCGACCAGACATTGACAGCTGAGTTTGTCTCCTCTGCCATTCAGAGAGCCTGTCAGATGTTGAACCACCAGTGATATGCCCTGATGTTCCAGCCATGTCCAGAGGTGCAGAACCTCCTGACAAAGGGCCCACATCCCCACCCTGCCCTGCTTGTTGTAGTACCACATGGTGGTGGTGTTGTCCGTGAACACCGGCACCACTTTCCCTCTGGGAGAGGGAAGGAATGCTTTCAATGCCAGCCTGATCGCCCTGAGCTCCAAAAGTTTGATATGGAGCTTGGACTCCGCCAGAGACCAGACACCTCTGATCTCTGCCTTTCCCATGTGGTCGCCACATTCCAGGAGTGAAACTTCGGTCAGATGGTTGGGGAAGGGAGAAGGATCTGACACTGACCCAATCGAGGTTAAAAGTCACCACTGCAGATCCTGTGCAGTCCCCTCTGAGATCTGGACCATGTCAGTCAGATTCCCCTGATGCTGTGTCCACTGGAACTTCAGGTCCCAATGTAGAGCCCGCATATGCCATGTGGCATGTGTCACCAGCACGATGTAGGAGGCCATGAGGTTCAGCAGCCTCAGAGTCATTCTCACTGAAATCCAGGATAGAGGTTGAGACATTGGTATCATAGCCTGAATATCATGGACTCGCTGCTCAGGAGGATAGGCCCAAAACTGAACTGTGTGCAGAACAGCTCTGATGAAAGGGCGCACCTGATAGGAAGTAAGGTGTGACTTCGACACATCTATAGTGAGCCCCAGCAAATGCTGGAGGTCTGCCATAGTCTGGAGGTCTGAAACAACATCCTGTGGCGAGCCCACCTTCAACAGCCAGTCGTCAAGGTTGGTAAAGACTGAAACCCCTAACCTGCACAGATGAGCTGCAACCACCTTTGTCACTTTGGTGAACACCCGAGGCGAGCTGGTAGTGCCAAAGGAGAGCACGGAAAATTGAAAATGCTCATGAACTACCACAAACTGCAAGTAAAGTCTGTTGGCAGGCAGGACGGGAATATGGAAATATGCGTCCTGCAAGTTCAATGCTACCATCCAGTCTCCTGGGTCCAGGGCAGAGAAGACCTGAGTCAGAGTGAGCATTTTGAACTTTTCCTTTTTGAGGAACAGATTGAGGGGCAGAAGGTCTAGGACAGGGAGGAGGCTCTTGTCAATCTTGGGCACCAGAAAGTAGCAGGAATAACAACCATGACCCACTTCTGGCACAGGGACCCACTCTATGGCTCCCTTGGCCAAGAGAACCATAACCTCCTTGTGGAGAAGTGTCAGGTGATCCTTTGTCATTCGATCGTAGGATGCCGGCATGGATGGGGTGGTAGTATCGAAGGGGAGGGAGTAACCCCTTCGGACTATTTCCAAAACCCACCTGTCTGACATGATGGTGTGCCAGCGGGGCAGGTGATGGCGAATCCTGCCGCTGACTTGTCCTTGGTGGAGAAGCATCAGACTAGGAAGGTTTGGAGGCCGCGGCTGAGGGGGGGGGGGTAGACTGGCTAGACCGCCGGCTCCCGGATCCACAAGGATGCTGGATCCCACATCCCTGGCCATGCAGAGGCTGGGCGGCATGCAGGGCGCTGTGGCTTGTGGGAAATGGACGAGGCTGGGTGTTCCTTCTGTAGCCACAAAAGGGGTGAAAAGTAGACTGATGGGATGCGGAGCAGCTGTGAGGCAAAGGGACAGGGCCGTAGCCTTGGACTCCTTAAATCGCTTGACCGCCAAGTCTGCTTTGTCTCCAAAGAAACAGGTGCCATCAAAGAGCAGGAGCATGTCCATAAGTGTGGATTGAACATCCCTTGAAAAGCCAGATTTCCTTAACCAGCCACGGCACCTTAAGGCCACCGTCAAAGAAACCGATCTGCTTAGAGAGTCTGTAGTATCCAGCCCACATCTGATCGTGAAGTTAGCTGTGCCTCTCCCATCAGCAACAACTTGGAAAAGAATGGGCCGGGACCTGTGGCGGCACTTGCGTGATCGCGTCCAATAAGGTATGGGTGTATCAGCCAAAGTTGTTCACGGACCGTAATGCCAGGCCGCAGGAAGAAAACAGCTTCTTCCCAAGGTGATCCAGCCGCTTTGGATTCCCGATCCAAGTTAGGGTGTTGGGTCAAGAATGCCGGGTCGTTAAGCACAGGCCTATGGGGCCGGGCTATTCTGCTGTTCACAGGAGCCCCTGTGCTGGGTTTGGACCAGATCCACAGCAGGATATCAGTGACAGCTTCATTAAAGGGCAAAAGGGGTTCAGATGTGGAAGACCAGGCTGAAGCACCTCAGTCAGGAGGTTAGCCCTGACAGCCACCAAAGGCAGCTTGAGGCCCAAGACCTCGGCTGCTCTCTGCACAACCGTGCAATAAGATCCCCTGCTCCTCTGTAGCCACGGTAGGGGGTGAAAGCATTCCAGCAACAGGGGAGGTGTCCAGACTGCTGGTTTTACCCAGTGTCTGATCCCAGTCCATAGGGTCTTAAAGCTGGTATTCTATAGGGTCCAGCGACCCCTCCATACTATCACCAAACTCGTACCCATAAGAATAAGGGTCAGGATCCAACCTAGGGAGCAAGTTCCCCGCTGAAGTCAGAATCAACATCAAACAACACTGATCCAGCTCGGGGCCAGCAATGGGTATGGGATCAACACCGCCTACAGGCAGGGGCGGCATCAGGAGCAGCAACACCGGAACCATTGTCAGGGAAGGTTGCAATGGTACGACTGATGCTGGTTTGGATTCGGAATATCAACAACGAAATGGTCTGAAGGTAGGGATAGAATAAATATCTACTTTGCAAAACAGTGCTCAATACTGACTTTGTGGGTTATTTACTTCCCCAATGTTTATTCCAACTAATTACATGCAAGGCAAAAAAATGACTCACTGTTAAATTGTCCAAAATGTGAAAAAGTATATCACAAATTATTTACAACAACCAACATTACATTACACACGACAACAAATTCACATTTATTTACAAGGTTTCTAATTTGTGATAGTTTGTAACACTCCAATCGAAATGTGTGAGAGCGATACTTATAGCCACTTACATAAATTAAGTTTGTTATGCTGATAGACAGGGATGGTCTTGCAACATAAAATCCCTCTATAGTACCTTGTTTTGTAAGCAGTTTTAGGCGCAAAGAGTTTAGAGGACTATTCCCTTCTGCCCCAAGATGGCTGCCGTTTAGCCGTTTACATGCACTTAGACGTGCCGGTCTAGCAGTCTAAACACATGTGAGTCATCTCGTTAGGCTTCCGAACGAAAACAAGGTTCTCTAGTTTAACTGAGGATATATACGGGTGAGGCAGAGTCGGGGACACAAGCTTTGCAGCACCGCTGGGCCAGGAGCACCTTTTCCGGTCGGAGCAGGAGACATAGCCGGCGTATTACCACGTTTCCTTGCAGTTTGAGTAGCGTTTGCCTAGTTGAATGGTTTTATGTCTTTATTTTGGCATCCCGCCCTGTAAGCGCTACGGATGTACGCTTGATTGATGAAAAGGAGTACAGTGTCTTTACGATATGACAAAGTGGGTCTCGATTATTTCCAGCTCCCAGCACCTTCTTTTTACTGTAAGTCCAACATATGTCTAAAAGAGACTTGTGCTCTCCCATTGTAGCACCAGACTCTGAGAAGACGCATTGCCTTCTAACTGAGTAAAGAGGCACTACCGTTTAAAGGTATTTTTTAGGGCCTCTGATCACATAAGCATGTGCATATTTGCATGTCACATGGGTCGATAGTTTTAGATACTTTGGAACTTGAGAAGGCGCGTTCCTTTCCAATTGTACAAATAGACATTATTGTTTAAAGGCATTTATTTGGGACCCTGAGGGCAGTTGCATGTGCATGCTTGCACGTCATAGGGGTCTATAATTTTGGAAGTTCACATCTGTGCTTATGTACACAATTTTGCTGTTTCTGACACTAGATTTTAATCGTTTTTGGGCACCCCACTTGAACTAATAGTTGTGTACATAGGGATTCCGTGTCGCTAACCCAGCACTGTGGGATATAGTATAGCTCGCTTTCGGTAGTGATTGTGTAAATATATTTTCAGATAGTCTCTGTGTTTTTAATTTTTGTAGAGGTGACGTTGCCCCCTCGATAGTCCTGATGAGGCCCCAAGTGAAGAGGCCGAAACGCGTTGACAGATACACCATCGAGATTGTGTTCTCTAATGGAAATCAAAACTAAATAACAGTCTAAATGCACTATAGAATACCTTAAAAGAAATATAGATAGGTATTGAATAGTTGCTTAGATGGAAACTATCAGTCATCGCAAGAGAGTGGATTACAAGCATAATGTTGTAAGCGTGACCACCAGTTTCCTTTAAAGAAAAGTTGATGGGCACAACTCTCTACTGACGGTATGGTCAGTCCCGAAGCTTGAAGTAGCTAGATGTTGGTCTGATTTTAACTTTGTAAATAAATGTGAATTTGTTGTCGTGTGTAATGTAATGTTGGTTGTTGTAAATAATTTGTGAAATAGTTTTTGACATTTTGGACAATTTAACAGTGAGTCATTTTTTTGCCTTGCATGTAATTAGTTGGAATAAACATTGGGATGTAAATAACCCACAAACACAGTATTGAGCAATGTTTTGTAAAGTAGATATTTATTCTATCCCTACCTTCAGACCATTTCGTTATTGATATACAGTGTTTTGACCCAGGTCATGTTGGGGTTATTGGGTCTCCTCTTTCTTTGCATAAGGTTTGGATTCGGAAGCAGATCTTTGGGTGCCCCCTGGACCTAAGGCCGAAGCCGCCAGTGTGGAACCTGAAAGGGCCCGTGCCGACTCTGCAGGGCCTGAAGGTGCTCCAACAGGGGCGTACGGCCCAAAGATAAGATCCATGGTCTTGTAAAACACCTTCAATTGGCCAGGGGTGGCTCGGTTCCCGGAAACTTGGGGAGGCGTGGAGCCAACCCAGAAGTTGGCTCAGTGGATGGAGGCCTACAGCGAAGACGATCCTCCTGCATTTCATTGTTTGATTGATGGGGTGGAGTCGAAGAACACTTGTTCTTCTCCGACTTCTTCTTAAGCTTACCAGAGTATCCTGATGATTTTCAATGGGACGACGAGTGATGAGGGCTCTGCGAGCGGTCTCGGGACCTTCCTCTCGACGGAGATCTGGAGCGATGCGGAGCACGGCACTGGGCCATGAGTAGCTTTAGGGACTGCTTCCTCAAAGCCTTCAGGTTCATGGCCCAGCACTCGGAGCACAACTTCGGGTCGTGGTCGCACTCCAAACACCACAGTCACACAAGGTGCAGATCCATTCAGAGGCAGGAGTCGCATGGCTTGAGGCCGGTCTTCCGTGGCGACATCCTCGATGCACCAGGAAGGTAAAAAACATTGACAAAAGGTTGAAAGACCAGTCAAAAAGCGCCTGTAAGGGTAGCTCTCTTCGGATCTGCGTGTACGTTAGTGCGAAAGGAAAAATGTATGTAAGCGTGCGGGGGCTGTGCCTATATACGAACCACAATATCATATCCAGCGACCACCATGCCAAAGACAGAAGCGGAGTTGACTGACACCTCCTGAAAGCGTGCAGGGGTACTGTTCGAAGAAAAATCTGCAGATTCCGACTGACTCGGGGAGGAAATTCTAAGCTAAGGAATCTGCAACTAGACGTCTCTGTCAGACAATATCAATGGGGCCTCTGGGTTATCCAGACATCAACAGAGCACTCCAATCTGTGAGTCACCCCCTTCCCGAATGTACATAATATTGGGCATTCCCAGAGTGTGTGGAAGAATGTATCCTTTTGTTCACACCCTCACAAACATTTCTCATGCAAGACTTTCCCCAATGTATGCAGGAGAACTCTGGTATAATAGACCCTGTGCAGGATCATCTGTTGTATCAATCGGTAATGGGCCGTAATTTCTACCTGCCTGGGGAACTGGAACACCTCTTCAGAGTCCTCAGCCTCTGCATTCTTGACCTCAAGAGTTCAACTTCTTATTGGGTATTTCGCATCACAGTCTAGTAGGTGAGAGAGATCACTTTGATGAGTATTGGCCCCTCCAGCAATCTGTTCTCCCGAGGCAAGGCCTCCATAACCTCCTCATCTGAAGCAATCCTTGCCTGCAGGGCATGTCCCAGTTGGAGATAATTGAATACCTGGAAAAGTGGCATCTTGTATTCTGTTTGAAGATATACAAAAGGTACCACCCTGTTAGCATCCTATACAACCACCAGTGTGTTAAAAACTATTGCATCCTACTGGCGGAAGCCACCAAGATCAGGTACTTTTCTCAGTCACATGTCCATCCACAACGGAGTCCCTGTGGTGAGGCGCTCTTGCCACCCCATCTCTCTATGAATCTCGTGCCATAACGCCACAACCATCTTTATCGTGGGGGGGCATTCTATGTCAGCTTCCACAGTAAAGGGCATGTAGATAGTCCTTTTCTCTCAGCAGCTCTCTGTCTAAGCAAAACGCCGGGTCCTCTGACTGGGTGTACGCCCAGCCATTGACCACACTTACATGTGCTGCCTCATAGTATCTTTTAACATTAGGCAATGCTATATCTCCCTCATAAATGGAGCGCTGTAGGTGAGACAGTCCTAGGGGGTGCTCCCTGCCATAACAAACAAGTTATTTACCTTCTGTAATGCCTTGTCTGATAGAGACAGGATCTAGACACAGATTCCTTACTTTAGAATCCCCAAGCACCAGCCTGCACCCAGAAACATTTTCCCAAAATACATCTGCCCGTCAGTAGAGGACGCTGCACGACTCTGTAATGAGGTCTTCCACCGGATATGATGTCAGCAGAGTCCATATAATTCCTTTGCCGACGTACTGATGTCAGTTTTTTCCATGACTGCTTTCTGTGCTCAAAATGTGGAGCCACACATAGAAACTGTCGACTGAATCAGTATCCTAGAAAAAAAAAACAGCTTTGTGTCAAACAATCACAGAAACCTAAAGTCTAAATGTTGCTTTTCAAGGAAAACCTCCGAAGCTAAAGAGGAAGAGGGGAGGATGGGAGAGTCGTTAATGAATCTGCGGTTAGATCCTTTCTACCAGATAAGGTGTTACGAAAGGCATGTAACTTGCTCATCTGGTAGAGACATCTAGCTGCACATTCCTTACTTCAGAACATTGATTCCCAACCTTTTGACTTCTGCGGACCCCCACTTTATTAGTACTGGAACCCGTGGACCCCCACTGAATCATTATTGAAATCTGGGGACCCCCTAGTGAGTCATTACTGAAAGCAGGGGACCTAATCTGTTAATATTATTGAATGTTCTAAAAAGCAGAGGACCCCCTGAAGAGGCTTCGTGGACCCCCAGGGGCCCCCAGACAACAGGTTGGGAACCACTGCTTTAGAATCATACCCCAAAGCATATTACCCCAGGGAAGGGGCTGCAAAGTGAGACCATCAAAAAAATGTTCAAGCATCATAAAACCGTTCTAGAAGAAGAGAAAAAAGACCAGACAATTCAGATAATAAAAGAGAATAAAAATAGGCTCCACAATATCAAAACCTGTGAAAGTAACCAGAGGTAAATGAGACCATAAAGCGTGACAGCATGGAAAAAACGATTCCATGGTAAATTGTCAATAGTGAAATAAATAGACTATCCACTAATAATAACTATGAGGAAGAACATCCTAGTTAGGAAAACAGCTGTGGAAGACCACATCCATAAAAAAGGTAGAAACAAACCTTAAGAACATGGATATGGCACCACCTATGATCGATACCATGAAAAAAATATATAGTATGTGAACAAAACTGGTCCACAGGAAGCAAAAAGACAGTCAGTTCTTAGAGCTTAGGAAAGCCCTAACAAAATTCACGATTGAAGACACCCGTAAGGAACCACTGATAAGGGGCCACAATCAAAAACACAGAAAAAATAATCCATGTTAATATAACCCATCGATATTAGAGGGGAAGTAACAGAGCCTATAGGGTCCTTTAACAAGAGGTGTATGCTTGTGCAAACACCCCATCAATATAATGGAAGGAATCACAGTACCCATGATGGTAGAACAGTAAAACCTAACAGGGCAGTGAAGAGAAATCTTACTCAGGACATTATTTTATCTCTGGTAAAGAAAACAAACAGTTGCCTTCGTTAAAAAGAAATGAGGGAAACCAACAAACATGTGGCAGCACATACTGTTCCCCAGGAAAAGTAGAAGATAAACAGAACAGCTCCACTAGCATAGGAATGAACAAACCATGCCTATGTAACACCAAAGATAAATATATATATATATATATAGACGACATATAGATACGCCTATACACATACACCTATAAATATACACATATATTTATACACATACACACTAAGTGTAGTGCATTTTTTTGTTTGTTTTTGTAAAAGGAGCCTTGGGAGAGTTGCAGAAACCAAGGTGAAGACAGGACTTATATAATGAATAAGACATAGCTAGCGATGACTAGGAAGGGATCAAAGGTAACAAAACTAGAAAAATGTACAAGAAGAATCTGTCCAAGTCTGATCAATCCACCCTGTACGAAAGTGTCCCTTTTGGCATGGTTACCCCCACCCCACTTTTTGCCTGATATTGATGCTGACTTGACTGAGAGTGTTCTGGGATCCTGCTAACCACACCCCAGCACCAGTGTTATTTTCCAAAACTGTACCATTGTTTCCATTATTGACACTCCCCTTGCACACAGTTAAGTCCCTTGTAAAAGGTACACATGGTACCAAGGGCCCTGTAACCAGGGAAGGGCCCCAAGGGCTGCAATATGTATTATGCCACCCTGGGGGAACCCCCCTCACCAAGCACATGCACACTGCCATTGCAGCTTGTGTGTGTTGGTGGGGAGAAAAAGACAAAGCTGACATGGTACTCCTCTCAGGGTACCATGCAAACAAATCACTGCCTGTGGCATAAGTAAGTCAACCCTCTAACAGGCCTTATAGGCCTAAGGCAGGTTGCCCTATACCACAGGTGAGGGCATAGTTGCATGAGCAATATGTCCTTATGGTGTCTAAGTCTATTCTTAGACATTGTAAGTGCATTGTGGCCATACTGAGTACATGGGCTGGGAGTTTGACATTACGAACTCCACAGCTCCATAATGGCTTAACTGAAGTCTGGGAAGTTTGGTATCAAACTTCTCAGCACAATAAACCCACACTGATGCCAGTGTTGGATTTATTGGAAATCCACCCAGAGGGCATCTTAGAGATGCCCCCTGTATTCTAGCCAAACTTCTAGTGCAGGACTGACCGGTCTGTGCCAGCCTGCCACTTCCAGACAAGTTTCTGACCACATGGGATGAGAAACTTTGTGCTCTGTGGCCAGAAACAAAGCCTGCTCTGGGTGGAGGTGCTACAGACCTCCCCCCCTGCAGGAATTGTAACACCTGGTGGTGAACCTCAAAGGCTCAGGCCTCTTAATACAGTACCCCAGGGTATTCCAGCTAGTGGAGATGCCCGCACCCCAGACAAAGCCTCACTTTTGACAGAAAGTCTAGCGGGAAAATTAGGAAATACAAGGCGGAGTGACCACTTCAACCACTTCAGCTAGGACCACCCCTAAGGTGTCCAGAGCTGGAGACCCCTTCCTTGCAAAATCCTTCATCTTGGTTTGGAGGACAAGGACCAGTAGGGTTAGGTCTGTGTCTCTCCCCAAAGGGAGTGGACACCGGAAGGGTGTAGTCACCCTCAGGGACAGTAGCCATTGGCTACTGCCCTCTGACCCCTGTAACACCCCTAAATCCAGGATTTAAAGGCACCCTTGAACTTAGTCCATCAGATTTCTGGAGACCACAAGAAGAAGACAAGAAGAAAGAAGAAGGACTGCTAAGCTGACCCCCAGCAGAGAAGACTGAAGACACCAACTGACTTATTCCCAGCCCTACAGGCCTGTCTCCAGCTTCTGAAGCCCTGCTACAAAAAGGCGATGCATCCTGTAGGACAAGCAACTCTTAAAAGCCTCAAGAGGACTGCCTGCATCCCAAAGGACCAAGATCTCCTATGGACAGCGGCCCTGTCCAGAAAGAAACTCCAGGAAAGGACTCAGAAATGCCCCAGATCCACAAGTCCTGCCCACTCTGCACCCCAAGCCCACGGCCGGTGTCCAGGTGGTCCAAACAACTAGAGCTGGTCACCAGGTGATTCTGAGCTAGTGTCCACCCTGGGATGACCCCTCTTTTCCAGTACGATGAAGTCTGCAGCCTAAATCCGGAGGACTCCCCTGGCTGCGAGAGAACCACAAGAAGATTCCGACGCCTAAAGGTACCCCCGAACCTGCAGCCCCCTGGCCATGGGAAATCCAACCACCAGTCCAGCAACATTCAGCAGGGAGCCCTCCTCCTTGGCCAGCCTGTGGTTTTCTGGAACCTACCCCCTGGATCTAGCCTGCAGCATCCTTGTGGCCCCTGGAGCCCCTCTATTGAAAAGCATTTGGAGCCTGAGGCTAGGTTTGCACCCTGAACCTGGCTGTCCCTGTGCCACTGAGGGTGTGTGTTTGATGCTGGCCTGTGATTCCCCAGTGCTCACCTAAACCCCCCAGGCCTGCCCTCCGAAGGTGCGGGTACATACCTGCAAGCAGGCCCGATTCCGAGTGCTCTCACTCTCCATAGGACTCCATTTTAAATCCTGCATCTTCTTTGAACCCTGCACCCGGCCGGCTCCGTGTTGCTGGTGGTGGGTGTTGTTAACTTGAACCCCAACCTGTGGACATCCTAACCCCCGGAGATTGGAACGGTAAGTTGTGTACTTACCTCAGAACCGTACTAACTTTTCTTCCCCCAGAACTATTTCTGAAATTTGCGGTGTCAACTTTTAAAACAGATATTTGCTATTTTCTTGAACATCGTTTAACTTGCCAAATTGAAGCAAAGTGTTGTTGATACATATGTTTGATACCTACTTACAAATGTACTTACTTGCAAACTGAATCTTGTGGTTCTAGAAATATAGTAATTAAATATATTCTTGTTACATAAAAACCAATGGCCTGGAGTTAGTCACCGAGTGTGTGCTTCCTTTATTGCCTGTGTGTGTACAACAAATGCTTTGCACAATCCCCTCTGATAAGACTAACTGCTCAACCACACTACCACAAAACAGAGCATTAGTATTATCTACTTTAGCCTCTGTTAAGCCTCTGTGGAGCCCCTGGACTCTGTGCACACTATGGCCCTCATAACAACCCAGGCTGTCAGTGTTAAAGTGGCGGTAAAAAAATGGGATCACGACCATGGCGGAAACCGCCAACACAGACAGCACCTTAACACTCCGACCGCCACGGCAGTAGCAACAAACATCGCAGTGCTAACCGCCGACAGACGGAAGACAATGTACCGCCCACACTATTACAAAGCACCAATCCACCAGCTTTTCTGGGTGGTACCAACGCCATCAAAAGCACGGCGGACCCAGTATACAGAAGGGAAGCCACTCACCGTTCGACATCCAAGGAAGAACCAGGATGCCATGGAGCCCGAATTGCAGATCCTACCCATGTTGCTGTATCTATTAATACACCACTAAGTGAAAAGAAGCCGGCGGCGACGGCAACAGCGGTGAGTACTACACCTAGCACACAGGGGAGGGGAGGAGAGAACATATCCAATAAAATCTCAGATACACCCGTCACCCCCTGGAAGAACGCAAGGACGAGACGAAATGAGTTTAACTAGTGTTATATTGGAACAATCAGATAGATCAAGAGAACAGCAAATAATAAGTATACACAAATATTTAAGTACACAGGTCGGTACACTGTCCCATGAAATGTCCGTGGACCAGTGGTCCGAAAAAGCATGGGCGAAGCCCACACATGACACCTGCCTCAAAACGGAGAGAACACTGCAGGGGCATCAGGTCGGACAAAAAACAGGTACCTCAGGGGGAAGGGAAGGGGGGGCACCTCAGCCAGATGATGGTACGACGCCACTGCTCCTCAAGGGGGCTCCATGCCCACTGCTTGGTCATGGAGAGTGCAAAGCCACAGTCTCTCAAGTGGGTGCACATGCCCACTGCTTGGTCCTCGGGAGTGCAAAGCCACAGTCTCACAAGTCTCTCAAGTGGGTACACTGCCCACTGCTTGGTCCTGGGGAGTGCAAATCCACAGTCTCACAAGTCTCTCAAGTGAGTGCACTGCCCACTGCTTGCTCCTGGGGAGTGCAAAGCCACAGGCTCTCAAGTCTCTCAAGTGGGTGCAGTGCCCACTGCTAGGTCCTGGGGAGTGCAAAGCCACAGTCTCTCAAGTGGGTGCACTGCCCACGGCTTGGTCCTGGGGAGTGCAAAGCCACAGGCTCTCAAGTCTCTCAAGTGCGTGCAGTGCCCACTGCTTGGTCCTGAGGAGTGCAAAGCCACAGTCTCTCAAGTGGGTGCACTGCCCACTGTTTGCTCCTGGGGAGTGCAAAGCCACAGTCTATCAAGTCTCTCAAGTGGGTGCACTGCCCACTGCTAGGTCCTGGGGAGTGCAAAGCCACAGTCTCTCAAGTGGGTGCACTGCCCACTGCTTGGTCCTGGGGAGTGCAAAGCCACAAGCTCTCAAGTCTCTCAAGTGGGTGCAGTGCCCACTGCTTGGTCCTGAGGAGTGCAAAGCCACAGTCTCTCAAGCGGGTGCACTGCCCACTGTTTGCTCCTGGGGAGTGCAAAGCCACAGTCTCTCAAGTGGGTGCACTGCCCACTGCTAGGTCCTGGGGAGTGCAAAGCCACAGTCTCTCAAGTGGGTGCACTGCCCACTGCTTGGTCCTGGGGAGTGCAAAGCCACAGTCTCTCAAGTGGGTGGTTTGCCCACTTGTGCCCAGTGTGCTTCATCCTGCCAAGGATAGGGTGAGTGTATGCCTTTCTCCACTGGTTCTGGAGGGGGCATTGTGCCCAGTGTGCTTCATCCTGCCAAGGACTGGGTGAGTGGATGCATTTCTCCACTGGTTCTGGAGGGGGCTGTGTGCCCAGTGTGCTTCATCCTGCCAAGGACTGGGTGAGTGGATGCATTTCTCCACTGTATCTGAAGGGGGCTTTGTGCCCTGTCATGCTGCACCGGAGGTGTGGCAGTTGACATCCTCTCACCTGGGTGTCTTAGCCACACGATGTACCTGGAACAGCCAGCATGATACTCCATGGAGACAGAGCCACACTCCATCCTGAGGCGACTTAGGCTGCCATTTGCTGATTCGTGTCAGTGTTGGAGGTGGTGTCTCAAGTGGCGTGTCCAGAGTACAGGACGTCACCTGCAGACTCTGAAGGCTGCCCACTGGGGATGGGGCTGATGTCCGTCAGAGTGACATCGGCCGTGCTCGTGGTGGTGCTGATGGTGGTGCAGGTGGCGGTGGTTGCGGCGGAGATGCTGCCAGTAATGGCCGTGGTGCAAGTGACTGTTGTGGGTGATGGAGACACCATACTATCTTCGGCAGCCTCGGATAGCTGATCCTTGGGGAGGATGCTGCAGCCTGACGTTGTGGCAGTGGCGGTGCAGGTGGCGGTCGGAGAGGCGGTGGTGACTGTGGTGCATGTGGCTGGCATCCCTGATGATATGGTGGTCACCAGCCCCCCACCAGGAGACATCGTGCCCTGAGGTGACGTGCCCTTTGGCCTGTGGCCCTTCCCCATCTTGACAGTCGCTGCAGGGACCTTGGCACTGTCCACTCGGTGTCTGGGCGAGGCCTTGCGGGGTGGGTGGTGTGACTGCCCCCTGCTGGAAGCCAGCCCATTTTTTACCTTTGCAGGTGGTGGAATAGGGTGGTCCTTCTTCTCTGTCAGAGGCACACTGGCAGGTCTGACGGGTGCCCCCTTAGATCATACTGGACTAGCAGGGACCACAGTGGAGGCAGATTTAGTGGCTGAGGTGCTGGGCTGGGATCCAGACATCCTGGCCCTAGGGGAAGGACTGGGGGAGGTGTAGGGAAGAAGTTAATGTTAGCTAGTAAACGCTTTTTAGACACACAGGGACGGGAAGATGGAGGGGGTGTGGGAGTGGAAGAAGAGGCAGTGGTTGTAGGAGGTGTACGTCTGCTGAGTTTGGGTGAAGGTGCATGGGCTGGAGGCTTTTGTGAGGTGGATGGCTGTTGTGTAGGTGTGTGTCTGCGTTTGTGTACTTTGGGAGGAGGGCTCACAGACACACTGGGAGAGGACACAGGGGACGTGTGAATGGTAGTGGGGGTGGTGATTGCATGTCAGCAGTGTGTAGTGACGGGCGTGCTGGTGATGGAGGCAGTGGCTGATGATATAGTGCATGCAGGTGTGAGTGGAGACTAGACAGCAAGGCAGGTGGAGAACGAGGAGGAGGGGGACACAGTGGAGGCAGTGGATGTTGGTATGTGTGCATGGGTATGATGCTTGTGTGAGTGCCTGTGGGATGTGTGGTGCTTATGTTTTCCTGTGCCACTTTTGTGTGTTGATGTGTGTGCATGCTGGTCTGATGGTGTGCTTGGGATAGGCTGAGGTAGAGGGGATTGGGTCTGGGTAGTGGAAGTTGGAGGGGGGAGGCTAGACACAGGGACAGTGGCTGCCATCAGTGCTGAGGGCAGAGCCTGAAATGCTCTCTGTTAGGCTGCCACGCCAGAATGAATGCCCTCCAGGTATGCATTTGTTTGCTGCAAATGCCTCTTGACACCCTGGATGGCATTCAGAATGGTTGACTGCCCAACAGTGAGGGATCTAAGGAGGTCAATATCCTCCTCACTGAGGGCAGCAGGGCTGACTGGGGCAGAACCTGAGTTGACTGGGGCGAAGGAGATGCCCACCCCCCTAGGTGAGCGGGCACGGGAAACACGCTGAGGGGCTGCTGGGAGGGCGGTGCTGGTAGGGGGGGAGGCTGTACCTGTTGTTGGGGTGGGCACTGAGGTGTCCGCAACCGCCAGGGAGCTTCCATCAGAGATGAAGTCGCTGTCACTGGTATCCCCTCCTGTCCCCGTCGTGGAGCTCCCCTTGCCCTCCGCCCCACTGGTGCTTTCACCCTTCGTGGATTCACCCTCCTGGGCCATGTGGGATGTAGCTCCCTCTGTTGCTGGTGCCTCTGCTCCTCCGCCAGATGATTTTAATGCACACAAGGACAGGGTGACAAAACAAGAAGGAGGGGGGGAGACAGAGCACACACATGATCAATTCCAGCAACACCACTACCGTTGGCGGACCCAACACACATGAAGCAGCCCTATGCACTAGGCCATGCACTACCAGTTAGTAGGAAAGTCACCAGGCCATGGGGTACAAGGCCTAATGCCATCTGCATGTTGCACAACCTGGCATTGCAATGCCAGGCTGCCTTTTCTGCAGGAGGATGAGAATGGTGATGGACTTGTGGCAGCGGTGGAGCCTGTGGACAGTGAGGAAGAGGAGGTAGAGGAAGAAGATATCAACAACCGAACGAACATCATCATGCAGTACTTCCAGTGACACACAGGTAAGAGACTGTAACTCCTTGTCACATTTCTGAATACTGTAGGACATTGTATAAGTCAGCCTCTTAACCTCTGTCAATGGACACTGACAGTTCACTTTGGATTTCAATTTTTCAGATCTGGGCCTCATTCTGCCTTCTGCTATATGTACTGCTGACCAACAACTGTCATACATTGTTATGAGCAAAAGAACATTTACATTGCCTTTTGTTGCTGATGTTGTAATAATACATTTGTGAAAGATCAGACTGACTCCAGATTGGTTTGTGATTAAAGGGTGTTTGTTTAGGGGCTAATGAGTATAGGGTATGTGCAAGGGGCTGGGGTGATGGAGGAGGAAGGTCCATAGTAGAGTCCAGTATATTGGTATCACAGGTGCATTGTCCAATGCGGCATAGGAAGGGAGTAATGGCAGTTCAAGTTGGACAGGGTGACATAGTGGGACAGAAGGGTGACAATCAGGAGAGTCTTATTTCCTGACAGGGGTCTTGGTAATGTTCTCTGTCTTCTGCCTGGATCGCAGGGACCGTTTGCGGGGTGGCTCTCCTTCTGCAGTGGGTGGGGTGCTGGTGGCCTATTGTTCCTGTGGTGGGGCCTCCTGTCCACTAGCGCTGGCGGAGGTGGAGGGCTGTTCCTCGATTTGGCTAGTGTCAGGGGCCCTTTGTTGTGCCACAGTGCCTCCTTCATGGTCTTGCCTACGTCAGCCAGCACCCCTGCTATGGTGACAAGGATGGTGTATATGTTGGTGAGGTTCTCCCTGATCCCCATGTATTGTCCCTCCTGCAGCCGCTGGGTCTCCTGAAACTTGGCCAGTACCGTGCCCATGGTCTCCTGGGAATGGTGGTATGATGTTTGATAGTGCATCGTGGAGGGTCGGTTCACTGGGCCTGTCCTCCCCCTGTCGCACAGCAGTCCTCCCAGCTTCCCTGTTGTCCTGTGGCTCTGTCCCCAGAACCGTGTGCCCACTACCACTGACCCCAGGTCCCTGATCGTCCTGTGTTTGTGGGGTTGCCTGGGGTCTCTGTAATGGTAGACACACAGCTGATTGACGTGTCCTGGGGACAGTGGCATGGGCCCGCTGGGTGGGTGCTGTGGTGGTGTTTCCTGAGGGGGGAGGTTCTGTGGTGGCTTGGGACTGTGGCAGGGGAACCGACTGTCAAGAGGTCCCTGATGGCCCAGGCTGGTCATCTTGATCCAGACCTGCAGAGATGCTGTCATCACTGTGGGTCTCTTCTGTGGGGGGACTGGATATGGCTGGCATCTCCTGTCCGATGACGTTTGGTAGGGGTCCTGTTGGGGTGTAAATGCATTGTTATTTTATCTGTATGTGCCATCTTGTGTTTCCCTCCATTACTGTGCTTGCACTATTGCCTTGGCCCTTGTGTGAGTGGTGATTGTGTGCCCTGGGTGAGTCTCTCTATTGGACATGCTTTGGTGATGGGTGTACATACATGTCTGTAATGGGTGCCCATGCATTGTTGTTGCATGCAGGGAGTGGTGGGTTGTGATGGTGGGGTGTGTGGGAGATGGTGGAGTCATGGGAGTGAGGGTGGAAGTATGTGATGGCATGCAGGTAGGGTGGGAGGATAAAGTAGCAAAGATTTGACTTACCAGAGTTCAGTCCTCCTGCTACTCCTGCGAGGCCCTCAGGATGCATGATCGCTAAGACTTGCTCCTCCCATGTTGTTAGTTGTGGGGGAGGAGGTGGGGATCCACCGCCAGTCCTCTGTACTGCTACCTGGTGTCTTGATACCACGGAACGTACTTTCCCCCGTAGGTCGTTCCACCTCTTCCTGATGTTATCCCTTGTTCTTGGATGCGGTCCCACTGCGTTGACCCTGTTCACAATTCTCTACCATAGCTCCATCGTACTTGCAATGGAGGTCTGCTGCACCTGTGTAAGGCGTTGTGGGTAATGTGGGTGTGTGTTTTATAGTGTTTTGAGTGTGTGGGTGTGGTGTGTGTAAGTGTTTTAGGTGTGTGTATTTTGAATTGTCCAATGTGGTGGTGTTTTGTAAATGTGTGTGTATTTTGAGGACGGCGGTGTGTACCACCAATGGTTTACCGCGGTTGTAAGACCTCCGCGTTGATTCGTGGTTCGTGATACTGTGGGCGTATTCCTGTTGACGTACCAGTGTGGGTTTTGCTATCGCCAGTTTATCACTGACCTTTGGTGTGGCAGACTTGTGTGGGTGTCTGTATAGTGGTGCAATTCTCAGTGTGGGATCATAATAACCGTTGCGGATTTCTGCCGCGGACACAGTATGTTAGCGGCCGTCGGCATGGCGGTAAGCAGGATTTACCGCCAGGGTTGTAATGAGGGCCCATATCTTATTTTGATGTAGTATAAACAAAGCCAGCTTCCCACAAATACTGCAAACATAATGGGCTATTCCACTGAACTGAATGTTTTGCGGGCATCAAGAAAGGCTACCGCAAGTGGTACCCCCAACACTTCTAGCTGCGTCCATATTTTTCTGTAGTCTCCGAATATTGAGTCAAGTTGATCTCTGTGGCATAACCCTCTCCTGGTCTGGCTGCATCCCGTCCAGAATCTCTCCCCTTGTCTGTTCGCTAGGGCCTTTGCAAGAATTTACGTGTCTGCTTTAAGTAGGGCGATGGATCTATAGGAGTCCCACCTATCCAGGGTTTTTTCCAGTTTCAAAACAGGAATCAGTATTGCCATCCTCAAATCTTGGAAGAGTTCACCCATCTCATACGCTTCAATGTACATCTTGTGGAGTGGTGGTATAGGTTTTGACGATAGTTGGCACAAGAGGTTCAGTGGGAGGCTATTTGGCACCGGTGCCTTCCCACACTAACTGTGAGAGCGCAAGGCGCACCTCCCCCTCCATCAAGTCCTCCTTCAACTCCAAAGCCTTGTTTCCATCTAATTTTCTACAGGAACATTCCTGACAAATTCTCTCATCTCGGATTCCTCTCCCTTTGAGCCTCCTCTGTAGAAATCTCTTAGGTACCCAACCATGGCACCACAAAATTATCACTCCCTTGTACTCTTTCTCCAGTTCGACCTACTAACTCAGTGATATATGATCTCCACACTTCCCGCGCTGCTAGCCATGCCAGGAGTTTGTCCACCTTATCACCCACATCATAAACCCTTCGATGTTGGGCCAGACATATCTGCTTTATCTTAATGGTTGCCAATGAATGATATTCTTCCCATTTTCTTACTAATTGCTGATTCACCACATCTAACGGGGGATCAGCCTATCTTCCAAGAACCGAATTTCCCTCTTCAACTCCAAGCATTTCCGCTCCCTTTTCTGTTTGTCCACCTTCTCTCCTGAGATTATTCCCCCCTTACTGTAGCCTTATAGGCCTTCCATAAAGTGACCACACTGCTACCCATTTGTGTGTTTTCTAGAAAGTGAAGATCTGTGACCCAAAATAGCCTCTTCACATTCACTAGGGAGGTCAACTGCCAAGCTGCCATGCACCATTCACTCATTCCTCTCACACGCAGGGTCTGTAATTTGACTTCCGGTGGTGAATGGTCCTATATGCCCCTCGTCCAGAAGGTCACCTCTGTAAGTCTAGGGAGTGTCAGAGTGGGTGTGAATACGTAATCAATGCAGGAATGTATATTGTGTGCCACTGAGTAATAGAAAAATCCCATTTCCTGTCCATGTAGGGAGCGCCAAATTTCCTCCATACTGAGTGCCCGCGTAAAGCAACTCAGCTTCCCCCATGGGTTGGCTATATTGGTCTAATGTATGTCCGATCCACACGTGGGTCCATGAGCAAATTAACATCAGCCCCCCAGTAGGGTTTTGGATTGCGAGACCTCCGTTTTTATACGACTCAAAACCTGGAGTCTTTCTGTTTGGAGTCCTGGTGGGACATATACATTTGTCAGCACTAGTGTTTCACCCTCCCAGTCCCCTAGGATCACCATGTATCAGTCCATGGTATCTGTCCATAATCTTGTAACCGCAAAGAGGAGATGCATTTTGAGACATAGTACCACCCCTCTTGATCCTGTGGTGAACCCTGTATGTTCTGCCACCTTGTATCTCCCTCGCCCCAATGGTGGTGCGTGGTTCCACCTCATATGAGTTTCCTGCAAAAATACCACATCAAAGGAGTATCTTGCAAGCACTTTAGCAACTAATCCCTGTTTAGTATTATGGTCCAATCCATTAACATTCCATGTCAATAAGGTAAGTTGATTCGCTCCCATATTGGATATCTCTGTTCCAGCTGCCTCACTGATCCTCTCTCTGTAAACTCAGTGAGATCCCCAGTAAATCTGCTCCTCTTAGAAAACCTACCGACCTTAAAAAAAACAACTCCCACCCGATCCTACTCTACCTTACTGTGCTGGGGCCATACAACTGGCTGCCCTCCCAAATAATGGTACATTGTTCGCCCCTCTAACCCAAAACCTGTGTTAACCATCATTTTCTGCTGAAGGTCCAAAGTCTGCAGCATCAAGGCGGGGTTTGTGAGGCATAGAAAGATCGTCCCCAATACTGGTCAATTTTCCACCTGCCGGTGTTCGAGCCAGACTGGGAGACGACAGTTTACCATGCAGTCTGCTTCTTCAATGGAGATCATATTTTTTCCCCGAAGTCATGAGTGTCACCATTGGTGCCGTAGTCTCTCGTCCTGAGGCCCTGGACTCTAACTTCTCCTCCACCAAGTCCTCCCCTGTGCTTCGGAGGACGTCTCATCTAGTGCCCACATGTGTGGTTTAGTGCCTTTCAAGTGCCCCCACCACTTTTGCCCTCTCAGTCTCCACCTGTTCCTTGGACGATCTCTGGGTCAATCGCTTCTGTGGTTTGCATTGTCTCTTCACTTCACTTCATTCTGACCTGGGGCAATCTTCTTGGTCACCCGGAGTGGGTGTGTTTCCTTGGCATTGTAGCCACTCCCAAACCTCTGCTGGGGGCGAGAAATTGTTTATTTCACTGTCCGGAATGGCCTGGAGTCTGGAAGAAAAACAACGTAAATTGTATACTGAAGGTCCATAGGTATCTCTTAGCTGCTATACACGTCTCTCTTTATTTTTGAACCACTGTGGTACAATTCGGATAAAGAGTGACTGAGCCCCAGCGCTTAATTTGTGCTTTTTGTTTCCAGTGCTGAGCACAGGCACTTATTTTTGAGGGTCGGGGCTTAGTCTTCTGCCTCAAGAATGTGCTGCAAGCAAAAGACACATATGTGAAAGACGGAGGAAGGGAAAAACGAAAACGCATCACAAAGAGAGAAAGTAGAAAGATGCTAGAATGAGCTGAAGGGGCAGGGAGTGGCTTTATATGGATTGAAGCGGCCCGAGATGGTTTCAGGTTTACACTGTCTTAGTATTCCGTGTTCCCACATTTAATTGCAGCAGCCATGTGTTTAGGAGGAGGGATTTGGACACCGGCATGATTTGATTTACAAATTAAGCACTGCTGAGCCCCGTACATCTTCCAGGGCCCATGTGATCAAGAGCTCTGCAGGACTGCATCTCTGTCCCTGTAGTTTAGAAGTCTTACCACCACTACCTTGGGGCAGCCCCCACGCTGCAATGGTTTGCCTTGCCTTGCACCTGGTGGGCGCTCCCCACTGTGAACCATTTAGAGGGTTTCCCCTTGAAAACCACTATGGTAAACCAGTCCTCCAAGAACAGATCCATTAATGGGCCCTCTGCTCTTTCCGGGAGACCCACTACCCTGACGGTATTTCTTTGTGATCGACCCTCTGCATCACTAACATTTCCCCACACCAGCAACAATTCTTTTTCAAGCTGTGAAATACAAATGCAATGGTTCATAGCTGTTGGCAGAGTTTGTGGCAGAGTCGATTCCAAATCAATTCAGTTTCTGCCACCTTGTCGACCAGTTTATTATGATCTTCCCTAAGGAGATTTACATCATGAGCCATTATCTCAATCTTCCTCTCCAGCACCTCTTTAGTGTCTTTAATAGCTGCTACATAATCACTGAGTGGGATTTCAAACCCTTCTCCACTGCTAGTGGTGGTTGCAGAGCTGGTGCCCCCCGCACTCCCTGTGTGTCCTCCCCCATTGCTGGCTGCACTTGTTTGTTGTGAACCATCTTCTCAATCTTTCTGGGGTACAAAAGATCTCTGCCCTTCTTAAAGCAGTAGTCATCGTCAACAGAGTAACTGGTAGTGTTGTTGTCTCTCTGTGAGAGATATGTTATCAGGGCTGTCTCCAACAGGGCTGGGGTTTGTACATGGAGCACAAGCCTTTTGGTTATTGCCACCACTGCTCCGCAGGCACGAGAACCCCTTGTCTGTCCTCACTGTCCTGACAGCTGTCTGGTGTGAATCATGTGTCATTGTACTCCATTCTCCAATCCAATCTGTCTGGCTCTAACCTGAAAACTAATCCCACCTATGTCTCGGACCATCTCACCAGATATAGGGGGTCATTCTGACCCCCGCCGGCGGCGGATGCCGCCGGCCTGGCAGGAACCGCCAGAAGACCGTCCCGCGGTCAAAAGACCGCAGCGGTCATTCTGAGTTTCCCGCTGGGCTGGCGGGCGACCGCCAGAAGGCCGCCCGCCCGCCCAGCGGGAAACCCCTTTCCACGAGGATGCCGGCTCCGAATGGAGCCGGCGGAGTGGAAGGGGTGCGACGGGTGCAGTTGCACCCGTCGCGATTTTCAGTGTCTGCCACGCAGACACTGAAAATCTATGTGGGGCCCTGTTAGGGGGCCCCACGACACCCGTTCCCGCCAGCCAGGTTCTGGCGGTGAAAACCGCCAGAACCAGGCTGGCGGGAAGGGGGTCGGAATCCCCATGGCGGCGCTGCTTGCAGCGCCGCCGTGGAGGATTCCCTGGGGCAGCGGGAAGCTGGCGGGAAACCGCTGCTTCCCTTTTCTGACCGCGGCTTTACCGCCGCGGTCAGAATGCCCCCGGAAGCACCGCCAGCCTGTTGGCGGTGCTTCCGCGGTCGTTGGCCCTGGCGGTCATAACCTGGCGGTCCATGACCGGCAGGGTCAGAATGACCCCCATAGTCCGTTACTGAGAAGAGGTTAAGAGTCTATCTCTGGTTTTCATCTGATTGTGTTTTGTTTTTTTCTCTTTGTACAGACCCTGTACATCTCTTCGGGTCTTGAGAGGATCACTCCTACTGCACACCTGGGGGGGCCTGGGTGGGTTATTCTTGCACCACTAGGGTCGGAGGGACCACCAGTAGACTCTTGTGGGCCTGTATCCATAGTATCAAAGGGAGAGTTGGATGCTCTTCCCACTAGTGGAGGGAGGATTAAGAAGAGGGGACTCTCCTCCCCCTCACTCACTGCAATGCAACAATTGTGGCAGCAGGATTATATCCCCCAGGGCCCACAGGCCTCACTGCAGTGCCACATCCCCCAGGGAGCCGGCAGTATTCAGGGCTCTATTTTACTTGTCCCATCTAACTGTAGACTGAAGGTTGCTCTCTCCAGTAGAGGGTGAGGGAGAAAAGAGAGGGAGGCTCCCCACCCCTTCATTTGCTCTGGCAGAAGTGGTGTACTATTAGAATGATATCCCCAGGGGTCCTCTACACCGAGGAATCACAGAGGAATCCGGTCCTTGGGTAGGGCTCTGCCTCCACTGTGTGGCACTGTCAGTGGCAATCTCTCTGCCCTCACCCCTTTGCAGCTTGGAGCACACCTCAGACTCTGTGCTGCAGTTCTCCAAGCCATGTCCCACTCCTTTTCTGCCACGGCACCATGCTGCCATCCTGGGCTGCGCTGGCTGAGTGTCAGCCGTCCGCAGTCATCGCCTCCTTAATCTCTGTTTTGCTTTGTTGGGGGCGGCTTCTTACACTAGATCAGGTATCTGGGACCCACCAGATCAGGTATCATCTGGAGAATTACCTCACATTGGCCACAACTTGTCAGAACTCAGCGGTTACGCTGCTGTCTCCATGTTTCACAGGCCACGCCCTCTCTCAAGTGCGGTATTGGACATGGCTGTACTAAGTTCTGTTGTTATATAATGTGGGTATCCTTATTAAATTGTTTCACATGTGCTGTATTACTTCTTTTTGAGTTTGTGTTTTTTAATTCTATGCATTTCTTACTACTTGCTGTCGCCTTATAGATAAGGACTGGGATGAGTGAGAGGGAAGAAGTGGTAATCCCCTGATAACTTACAAGTCATCTTCATTACAGTGAGTCCAATTTTTCCTGGTCACTGTCTTGCAAGCCCTCTATCCTGCCTTGGGGGCAATAGGCATAGTTTTGTCGCTTGTTAATAATAGGATTTAATTAGTTGGAGTAATCCATCTCATCCTCTGGTTAAGGGGAAGGAATAAAAAACAATTAGGAATTTATGGTACCTGTCTTTGGGGGTGGATGGATTACACAACACAGCTAAGGACAAGGACAAGGAAGAGTAGGACTCGCTGTCATACAGTTTATCATTAAGTAATGAGGGCACCAAGGTTCTCTCCTAGGCTTCAAACCTGACTTTCATGCCTTCAAGTGATAATCATAGAACATTCAATCAGAGGTATCTGTAAAGTTTTAGGAAGTGGTAGGAACCAAAAGGATCATGTCCACATTGACATCTAACTATTATGCCATCCTCATTTGCCATAATGATTTTTCAATGGAAGATAGATAATTGCAATGTGCTTCTAAAAGGTTTCTCTAGGTGCTTATACTCTTTTGAAATCTTAACATCTAAAAGCTCAGAGGCATTGCTGATCATAAGAGGACGAATTACTGTCAGAATACAGGGCATATAAACCCTTTGCCAAAATTACTAAGCATGTGCAATATTGCCAATTACAAAGGTTCTGCTTACTTGGTAGATGACCCTTCCTATTAAGGAAATGAATGGGTTCCAGCACTTCGTAAAGCTAGTTTAAATGTGACGTGCTTCAAGCTTATGTAGCCCCTGACAAAAGTTGTGGAAGGTGAGAGCACCATGGGCTATGAAAAATGCTCCTCTTGATATTTACAAGTGCTAAACCCAAGGTTGGTGGTTATTGTTAGTAAGCCCCTAAACTGGAAAATATCTATTATAAACTAAGTGCCATCTATATGTACAGTACAATACAACTGTTTACCTTTATAAGCAAAGAAAAAAACAATGGATGCCTGTCTAATTCATTCAAGAAAAAAGTACTTTTATTTTTTAAAAAAGGTGGGACGGGTCATTCAACAAATGCATATATGGTACTTAAAAAATACTGCGATACACAAAGCATAGCGCAATTCCCTTCAAATGGTTTAGTTAGAATATCTATTAAAATGCCAATAAACAAGTAAGCAAATTACTTAAAAAGGAATGTCCTGTAGTTAAGCATTAAAGGTCAGTGATCAGAACTTCTTTGGTTACGTTTTTACGCAAAGAACAGTTAAAAGTGGGTGGATAAATTGTCCAAATAATGCAGTGTAGCAGGCAATGGACTGAAAACAACCAATTCAAACTACCAATATGGACCTTGTATGTGGTAACATAGGTTAAGGAAAAACAGGCTGAATCGACTTTAAATTCAGAATAAAACCAAAGTAAAAAAGTTCATGTTTCATGAGATAAATACAACTGAAACTACTGGATATTTGGGCTGTCGCAGCTCGTGGGGATTCCTGTGGCGGGCCAAAGGGGAATTATTAACATAAAATAAAATATATTTTTTTAAAAACTCACCTCTACTCCCGTGCCATGCTGCTCCTCTGCTGCACACAAGCACAGGGTCCCAGCCTGCCCTGCGGCCAATCCTGACACTACTCAAAGCAGCATCAGGATTGGCTGGGAGCTCCCATCCGGGGAACCTGTGCAGGGTCCCTCCAGCCCACCAACTGTGTTGCTGGGCTGCAGAGAGCCCTGTGCACATGTGTGCCCGAGACGGCGGACAAACACACATGTGCTCTGAGGGGATTGCACAGTGCACTCCCGTCTGCTCGTCACCCCAATGCCCGCCCCTTTCACAAGGAAGGGAAAATAAACACAGTTTATTATTCCTTCCTTGTGAAAGAATGTGCAGCAGTCGCTGCTGGCGGGGGGGGGGAGGGGGCAACGCTCCTCTGCCCTTATGGAGGAGCCGCCCCTGTGTTTGGGATTTTGGTGGGGATTACCAAATATTGTTGGAAATCCAGCATAAAGAATCTAAGCAAAAGTAGTGTTTTAACGGGTTGGTTCTATGCTGTATAACCAAGGCAGCGTATATAAAGGGAACTAATAACCATCAAAGCATGCATTTGCAATGCAATCGGTCTCGCATTTGCTCCAGTTAGAGCTACTGGTGTTGTAAATTCCTACCTGGACTTTTCTTGCCAAAATAAATTGAAAATGAAACGTAAAACATTAGTTGACAAAAGTGAACCGATTCAAAGCACCATGGCCACCATGAGCGCAAAGGAGAGACACAAAAGGAAAAATAAGTTTGCTCACAGTCAAACATATTGGCAATCGTGCAATTATCCATGTAACACGGTCAATCTGCAAGGCGGTAACAAAACCTCCTCAAGGAGGGACAAACATAAAGCATTTACCATGATAACAAAGGATTTTTCAAAGGCAAGCCCACGAATGAGTGAAAGTGATGGGCATGGCTAAAAGCCCACAATACTTACAACAGGTCAAAGTGCTTGGGCGCTCAACCTAAAAATGGAGAAAGACTTGAGCAACAAGGGTGTAGGGGACAGAAAAAGACAGACAGAGAAAGGAGCAGAGAGAAGTGGACAGAGACACAGAAAGAGAAGTCTTATTATAGGGCGAGAGGAAAAGAGCAACGGAAGAGACACATTGGGAAAACAGGTGAGGTGCAGCAGAGAAAGAAAAGTAACTGTTTAAGCAGGGAAAGGGGTGGAGAAAGGCTGGAGGAGCGATCCAGAAGGGAAAGGTATGGGAGAAAAAGATGGATAACTATTGGTAGTGGAAATTCAGTATGAGAGAGGAGAATGATAGAGCCGACAGAGGCGAGTAAGAGTGTTGGGAAAGCTAAGAAAACAGAGTTGGTTCAGTCTAGGGTCTCCAAAGCAGGTACTCCATCTACCCAGGATTTAAGAGCATGTTACAAGTCTCTGCTTGATACATAACATTCAGCACTTCTCCAAAATGTAATTACAGTGAGAGATGCCTGTCACATGAAGTGCATGAGTGTCTGACCACATGTTAATAGTACAATCTCTCCTGTCTGCCTACACTATGCATAAGGTAAAAACATCAGTCTCTTATAGATGCCAATCAAAAGCACTGTTAGCACAGGGCACTATTTTCCTCTAGAGTGCCTGTCAGACTAAGCCCATGGTGCAACCTGTGCACTACCTCTGTCAGTCCATTATATCTGCAGATAACAGCTCAGTGCAGACAGTGCAATGTCTCCTCCCTGTGTACCTGTCTGACTAAGCCCAAGGTGTAACCTGTGCACTTCCTCCTTCGGTCCATTTTACCTACCAATAATAATATACTGTGCATAGTGCAGTATTTCCTCCCTGTGTACCTGTCCACACTAAGCAATATGGTGCAAGATGTGCAGCCTATGCTGCTTTTCGTTGTGCCTGTCCACGTTAAGGACATAGTGCAAACAGTGCAGTGCCTCCTCTATTTCTGCCTGTCTGCCTGTACTAAGCACACGATACAAGCAATGAAGAGCTTGTGGTCGGTGCTTTTCCTCCTCTGTGTCAAAGGCCACATACATACCAATATGAAAGCAGTGCTTGCACGCTACTATGCTCTACCTAAAATGGTCAGCCAATCACGGTTTTATCACTGAATGAAAAAAAAAAGTATGATTTTGGAAAGTTAAAAGTTTGATTCACAAAAAAGCTGTAAACTAGGAAGCCTATTAGTACATCTACGAACTGCGGAGATTTAAAAATAACAACCTATATTAGAAACTGTTAGACATATGCTGACTCAAAGTTTTGGAAGTTATATCTAGAAATGTATGGTAATTACATGCATTTTTAACATATTTCTTTACAATAAACTCGTGGCATCTCTAATCTGGATAATCTGCCTGCTCTTAATTTGGAAAATTGCGAAGTATAAAGCTCGATTTCCTTTTTTCTTCAAAACATAATATCCCTTCTTCAGAAAATGCATATTTTTAAATAACATAAGTATGGGATCTGAGAAGAGAGCCACAATGCGACTCTGTTTCGGATCTTTTTGACATTTTGCCTATTTCTCAGTCAATCAATTCATTGGATCAAACAGGACAAGAACAGGGGTATTTCCTCTAGACCTGTGTCCTGTTGACTGCTCATGGTGCACGTGATACTCTTAGCTTTCATACTACCCCAGCAGTTCACCTGTCCTGGTGCCTGACTGTAGCCAATGTGCTGGATCTAGCTACACTTTCAGTCAGTCAGTCAATATCTCTCTTTTTTTATGTTTTCATGAGCAACATGTAGATGGGATGCACCTTGAGTGTTCAGGTACGCTAAATCCCCTATTTTGCACATCACAAGTAGGTATTTCAAGTATGGAGTGGAGGTTGGCTATTCCAGCTGATTGGCTGAAGGCTGTGTGTAACAAAGGTTGGCTGATATGATGATTTGCAATCCTATGTGCGCAGTGGTGGTTGGTTGCTCGCAGCTGATTGGCCAAAACCGTATGCAACAAAGGATGGCTGCTCCTGGAAGCCAAATGCCATTCGCAGTGGGGGAAAGAAATAACTTCAAAGAGGTTGATGTGGTATATCTATGAACAATAACTTGAAATTCACTGAAAAACTGCAGTTAAAGTGAGTTTATGGTTTTGATAATTAATTTATGTTTAAAAAAAGAAAAGTTAAAACTACTGAAATTCATTCAAATTAAGGTTAGTTCTGAAAATCCATAACGATCCTAAAGTACAAGTTACTTACCTTCGGTAACAATATATCTGGTAGAGACCTATTCTAGTTGTAGATTCCTTACCTTTGAATTTCCCCAGGCGTCAGACTGGATCCGGAGATTTTTCTTTGAGCAGTACCTCTGCGCGCCGTCAGGTGGCGTTGTGTTCGCCGTGATGATGTCGTGGTCGTATATAGGCACCGTCCCAGCGCACTGACGTCAGTTTCTTTTAATGACTTTACACGCCAGTAGCGTGGAGCCATGAAGAACACAGCGGTGCTCCAAAACTAGGGCCTTTAAGAGGAAGTTCATGTACCTAGAAATCAGTTCGTAGTGCAGGCAGGATGGGCGGGTTGGTAAGGAATCTGCAACTAGAATGTCTCTACTACTTATATTGTTACCAAAGGTAAGTAACTTGTACATCTGATAGAGATTTCTAGTTGCAGATTCATTACCTTTGGATAGATACCCAAGCAATACCATCCCCGGTGGTGGGCTGAGAACCAAGATCACACCAAGAAGTCCTGCAGGACCAAATGGCCAAAGTAGCCGTCCCTTCGGACCTGATTGTCCAGGAAGTAGTGTTTGGTAAAAGTGCGCAGAGAAGCCCACATCGCTGCTTGACAGATGTCCAGGACTGGAACGCCCCGTGCTAGCGCTGTGGTAGCAGCAGTAGCTCTGATGGAGTGAGCGAGCAAACCTTTGAGAGGTTGCTTTTTAGCCAGAGCGTAGCACATTTTGATGCACAAGAGTACCCATCATGAAATGGTCCTCTTCTGCACCGCCTTCCCCTTCTTTGCACCCACATATCCCACAAATAGTTGATCATCCGCCTGGAAGTCTTTAGTACGATCAAGATAGAACCCCAATGCTCTTTTTGGGTCCAGACGGTGGAGTATCTCGTCTTCCTGACAGGGATGTGGGGGTGCATAAAAGGTAGGCAAGCTGATGGACTGCCGGACATGGAAGGGAGTCACTACGTTAGGTAGAAAAGAAGCCCTCGTGCGAAGTATCACTTTGTCAGGATGTATGGCCAGGAAAGGTGGTTTAGATGGCCGAGCCTGGAGCTCACTTACTCTGCGGGCAGAAGTAACTGCATCTAAAAAGACAGCCTTGATGGTTAAGAGACGTAAAGGGTAGTTGTGAAGCGGCTCAAACAGGGTACACATAAGGTATGTCAATACCAGATTGAGCTCCCATTGGGGCATGATGAAAGGGATAGAAGGAAAGAGATATGTGAGGCCTTTAAGGAACCTCCCGACTATAGGAGATTTAAATAAGGAAGGCTGATCTGGTAACCTCAAGAAAGCAGAGATAGCCGAAAGATATCCATATAGAGTGCCCTAGGTGGAACCCTGCTGGTCAAGGGAACGAATAAAGAGAAGGACTTGAGAAAGAGGAGCAGATAGACGATCAACAGATTTGTCGATGCGCCATGCCACAAATGTCTTCCAATGACAGGCGTATACAGTTTTGGTTGAGGGATGCCTGGCTGCCAAGATAATGTCACAGACTTTGGGTGGCAGGTCAAAAGGCGTCAACTGTTGCTGCTCAAACTACACCTATGAAGCTGTAGAGTTGATAGGTTCAGATGGAGGACCCTCTCCTGCAACAGAAGATCTTCCAGAAGGGTCAGTCTGATCGGAGGAATTATGGCCATGCTCAACAGCTCGGGATACCAGACTCTTCGTGCCCAGTCCAGAGCCACCAGTATTACTTGGGCCCAGTCTCGTCTGATCTTCAGAACTCTGGGCAGAAGTGATACGGGCCGAAAGGCGTACAGGAGGCCTGAATTCCACTTGCAACGAAAAGCGTCACCGAACGAGTGCCGCCTTGGAAACTCCAATGTGCAAAACAGCTGACATTCCACATTCTCTACGGAGGCAAACAAGTCTAACCAAGGTTTCCCCACTGCAGGAAAAGACCTTGCGCCACCTCGTCGGCTGAGTTTGTCTGCTCTCGCATTCAAGGAACCTGCGAGGAGTTGAACCACCAGGGAAATGCCCTGATGTTCCAGCCAAGTCCAGAGGCGAAGAGCCTCTTGACAAAGGGTCCACAACCCCACTCTGCCTTATTTGTTGCAATACCACATGACGCCTGTGAACACCTGCACTGCTTTCCCCTTGAGAGAGGGAAGGAGTGCTTTCAGTGCTAGTGGAATCGCTCGGAGCTCCAGATGATTGATATGGAGCCCGGTTTCCATCGGAGAGCAGAGGGTTCTGAGCTTCACCTCTCCCATGTGGTCGCCCCATCCCAGGAGTGACACCATCTGTCACAACTGTAACATCTGATTGGGGAAAGGAGAGGGATCTGCCCTTCACCCAATCCTGATTCGTTAACGACCACTGCAGATCTCTCACAGTTCCTTCCAAGATCTGGACCTTGTCAAAGAGATTCCCCTGATGCTGAGCCCACTGGAACTTCAGGTCCAACTGCAGAGCCCGCGTATGCCATCTGGCATTTTGAACCAGCAGGATGCAGGAGGCCATGAGGCCCAGCAGCCTCAGAGTCATTCTCAGTGAAATCTAGGACAGAGGCTGAAACAACGGTATCATAGCCCGAATATCCTGGTCTCGCTTTTCGTGAGGAATTGCCTGAAACTGCACTGTATCCAGAACAGCTCAGATGAAAGGGAGCATCTGAGAAAGAGTAAGGTGTGACTTTGGCACATTGATAGTGAACTACAGCGAATGTAAAAGGTTTGCTGTAGTCTAGAGGTGGGAGATGACTGTCTGGGGCGAGTTCGCCTACAACAGCCAATCGTCGAGGTAGGGGAAGACTGGCACCCCTAACCTGTGCAGATGAGCTCCCACCACTACCATCACTTTCGTGAACACCCGAGGGGCACTGGTGAGGCCAAAGGGGAGCACGGTAAGCTGAATATGCTTGTGATCTACCACGAATCATAGGTAACGTTTGTGGGCCGGCAAGACAGAAATGTGGAAGTATGCGTCTTGCAAGTCCAACGCTACCATCCAATCTGCGGGACCCAGGGCAGATAGAACCTGAGCCAATGTCAGCATTTTGAACTTCTCCTTTTTGAGGAAGAGGTTGAGGGACCGAAGATCTAATACGGGACAAAGACCTTTGTCCTTTTTCGGCACCAGAAAGTAGCGGGAATAGCAACCATGGCCTACTTCTGGCAATGGAACCCTCTCTATAGCTCCTTTGGAACCCTCTCTATAGCTCCTTTGGCCAAAAGGGCTTGGACTGCCTCACGGAGAAGCGCCATATGGTCCTCCAATATTCAATTGAATGAAGGTGGCATGGCAGGAGGAGGTGTCTCGAAGGGGAGGGAGTAGATCCTTTGGACAATTTGGAGGACCCACCTGTCCGAGGTAATGGATTGCCACTGGGGCAGGTGATGACAAATCCTGCCGCCAACTGGTTCCTAGTGTACCCGTAGACTAGGAAGGTTTGGGGGAGGGGATGGGGGTGGACTGGGCAACCCGCTGGCTCCCTGATCCCCTGTGGCATGGGATCCTGCGTCCGCGGCCGCGCAAGGGCTGTACAGCATGTGTGGGTCGATGACCAGGGGGGGAAAGGACGCGGTTGGGTGCCCCTCCCATAGCCACAAAAGGGGCAAAAGGCGGACTGCTGGGATCTAGAAGCGGGCGCGAGGCCAAGGTCCCGGGGTGTGGCTTGGGAATCCTTAAAGCGCTCGAGTGCTGAGTCCGCCTTGTCTCTGAAGAGATGTGTGACATCAAAGGGCATGTCCGTGATTGCTGGACATCCCCTAAAAAGCCAGATTTTCTCAGTCAGGCTTGGCGTCTCAATGCCACCGTTGATGCAACCGATCTGCCCAGAGAGTCGGTCATATCCAGTCCACAACGAATCATGAACTTCGCTGCATCCCTCCCATCTCTTACAGCTTGGGAAAGGATAGTCTGGGCCTCCTCCGGAACTCTAGGCAGGACTTGCGCAACCATATCCCAGAGAATATGGGAATAGCGGGCCAAAAGGCATGCGGTGTTCACGGACCGCAGTGCTAGACTGTTGGAAGAAAACAACTTATTCCCTAAATTATCCAGTCTTTTTGATTCCTTATTCAGGGGTGCCGCAAGGAATGTGCCAGATGAAGAAGAAGCCTGGATGACAAGGCTCTCAGGCGTGGGGTGAGGAATTTCGGGTCTGATGGCACAGGTCGATGGAGGCGGGCAATTGTTCTATTCACAGGAGCCCCTGTGCTGGGTCTGGACCAAGTACCCAAAAGGACGTCTGTCAGTGCCTCATTAAAGGGAAGAAAGGGCTTGGAAGAAGACAACCCAGCTGAAGCATGTTGGTTAGGATATTAGGCCTAACCTCCACAGAAGGTAGCTCGAGGTCCAGGACCTCAGCCACCCTTCTCACCACCATGGAATAAGAGGCACCCTCCTCTGTAGCCACAGTAGGAGGAGAGAGCATACCAGTGTCATGGGAGGTGTCTAGACCACTGGCATCACCCAACTCCTGCACCCAGTCCATTTGGGGGTCAAGCTGGTTTTCTAAAGGGTCCAGCATCCCCTCTATACTCTCCCTGTATCCATACCCACAAGAATAAGATTCTGGATCAACCCAGGGCCCAGGAGAGCCCATAGAGAAGGGAATCGGCATTGAGCGACATTGTTCTGGCTCTGGGTCATCGGTTATGAGGATGGGATCGATGTTGATTGTGGGCCCAACCAATGCCGGGAGCGACGACATTTGACCTGACGCCGGGGAAGGTCCGGCGTCGGGACGGATCCGCGATTGGATCTGGAGGGGGCTTTCGGAGCCGTGGCCGAAGCCGACGACTTTGAACCCGAGGGGGCCCCCACCAATTCACCTGTGCCCAAGGGTGCCGAAGGTGGGTCGGTCTGCCCAAAAATGAGGCGCATTGCCTCATAAAATTCCTTAAGCCGGGCAGGGGTGGCTCCGGCTCCGGGCAATTCGGGGAAGTGTGGGGCCGACCTGGATGAATGCTCCAATGACGGAGGAGTAGAGCATCGACGCTCTTCCCACGCCGCATCATCCGAGCGACGGGGTGAAGTCGAAGAATGCTTGACCTTCTTCGACTTCTTCTTTTTGTGACCCGAATGTCCCGATGACTTCGAGGCCTTGAGCGCCGCAGTCTTGAGTGTGAGGCTGCCATGAGCTCAAAGCTTTCGGGTTCATGGCCCGACACTCAGAGCACGACTTCGGGTCGTGATCGCGCTCCAGGCACCAAAGACACACGAGGTGCGGATCCTTCACCGACAGAGTTCGGTGACAGGAGTCGCGGGGCTTGAATCCGGTCTTGCGGGTCATCCCTCGACACATCTACGAACTCGTCAAAAAACTTCAACAAAAGTCTTGACGTATTCAAAAAATGCCTGAGGTAGCTCTCTCCGGATCTGCTCGTAGGCTGGCGCGGAAAGAAAAGAACTGACCTCAGCGTGCCGGGTTGGCGCTTATATACAACCGCAACGTCATCAGGGCGAACACGACGCCAACGACATCGATCGACGCCACCTGACGGTGCACAGAGGTACTGCTCGAAGAAAAATCTCCAGATCCAGTCTGACGCCTGGGGAAATTCAAAGGTAAGGAATCTGCAACTAGAAGTCTCTATCAGATAAGCCATGCAAACCATAACCTGCACACCAAATGCAATGCTTAAGACCTCACAACAGCACTAAATAACTACATCTATTTGAACCAATAATCATACACACAAAAAGCATGCAGAGTCTTTCTATCAACGATATTCCACCTTTGGTATTGTTCAATTGTCATTCACATTTTGTTTCTGAGTAACACAGCATACAGCACTGGGCAATGGATCAGCTCCTTTCAGCAACAGGTTCTCTTCACGGTCATGGCATTTTGCTATTACAAAAACTAGTGCTCTCGGGCAGTTGGCTTTCCTAATTTAATTTGCAGCGAGTTGTTTTCCTCTGCATATTATACGTTTATACATCAGAATGTCAATCATATTCATGATTTGTTCTACTGGAGTAAGACTAAGGAACTTTATCACACAAACATTAAGGGAAGACATTTTCAGAAAAAAAATCTTGAATATCTGAAATCATTATACATGTTGAATATAGTACAAACAATAGTTATGACTGAAAACTACTAGGGGATGCTTATGGATGCCCCAGGTTTCAATTTGTAGCCTCAAAGTTGATCCAATCCCTTCTTTAATATGAACATGGAATACGTGAACGTTTTAGTATGTCATCACTAGTGAATATCAAATATGTATCAACTTTGGAAGAAGTGAGCTGAGTGCTTCAATGCATATGGGGTATAATCTCTGTTTAATTAAGCCTAATGTTCCTTCAAAACCAACATTCCTGACAGCTGTTACATCTCAAGTCTTTTTTTTAATACACTTCTTTATTGGCATTTCAAATTTCAAAAAGACAATCAGCCCTGATCATCAGCAAAATGGTATTACACAACAATGCTGTTTTACATCTTGTACATATACTGTGTAGCTATACACAGTCCACACACCCATACTATCACCCCTCCTCGTGTGTAGGGTCAATATCCATCCCATAGTGACATCATGTATTCATAATACAAGAGGGAGAGAAGCTGAAAAAGCAACAATGCAACATCTTCTTGTAATAAAAACAACAATAGAAATAAAGGGTTAGTCTGTAATAACCATCATAATTTCCAACAATCCCACAACCCCCCTCCCTTTCCCATCCACTCTACTTCCATTTGGCCACTATATTACAATTAATGGGACATTCATGTTTCTCAGTGCAGGCAGTGAGAAGACCTCATGGACCCTGTATGTCCCTCATACTGTGTCATGGAGCTACTCTACTGTGCTAGCAACTGCCGCTTTCTATCGGTCCGTAACATCTGACGAAGTCTCTCAGGGAGACTCCAGCACTGCTTGTGTCATAATCCTCCAGGAGTGTAAGTCATCTATAGCCCTGTCATCTCTATGGGTTTTCCGCATATGTGCATCCTCTGCTGCAGCCCATTCAAGTAAATCTCTGCACCAGTTCTCTTGTTTTGGAGGTCTAGGGCTGATCCTGCAAATCGCATTGCGCCTCTTAGCAACTATTAACCCCGACATTGTGAAACAACAGCTCCATTTTTTCTTTGGGTTATCGAGGACGAGGCCCAGCACACAATGTTTAGTTGTGTGGAACACTTCCCATCCCATCACCTCTCAAAGATGGCGTAATATAAGGCAGATTGGTTCAGCATCTGAGACATCCTTGTGGCCTAGAGGGGAAGATTGTGTCTAGCCTTTTAGGAGCGAGAGATATGTTGTGCACTATATTATATTGATCAGTTTAAATTGTGCGCTAACAGAGAGCCTGTGTACTGCCGCATGTATCTTTGACCAGTCTTTAGGCTCAAAGGGCTCTTCCCACTATTGTGCAGCCAGATTTCCTCCAGACTGAGTGCAGCTAAGCACCTATCAGCGCGAAGCATGTGGTAGATATGAGTTATGAACTTACGCCATCCCCGCCATATAAAAGAGTGTCATCAAAGTCTGCGTAGGTTCAGGGGCCTCGGGGTTGGTAGGCCAAAGCTGCCTTGACATTGCTGCTATTTTAGCGTATTGGAGGAATTGTCCCCTCCCTAGATCAAATGTCTCCAACGCATCTGTAAGGGGTTACAAAGCAACTCACTGGATACAAATTCAGTAACATAATGAAGCCTCCCTCCTGCTATCGACCTATTGCCATTGCTGGGCCATCTGTTCAAAAGGGTGCACTAGCCACAAGTCTAGTTCTGGGGCATAAGGCGTTCTACCTATTATTCACTGTACTGCTCTCTCCCACAACCAGGCCATCAGACGGATCAGATGTCATAAGCCAGTATCCGAACGTCCGGCAACTGGGTCAGTGGCAAGCCCTATAGCAGTCCCAGAGGAAAGAGGCTGACTTTGCTCTATTCACTCGAATTCATATATTATTACATTTAGTAATTATGGACTGGAAATGTCAGGTTGGTGCAAATATATCATAGCGTTATATGCATATAACAACGCCACATGATCCAAGTTTCCTATTGGAATGCCCCATAGATATAGGGTCCGTCGAAGGCGAAACACCAGAGGCTTCATTACTAGTGCATATATTAATGGGGGTAAGGGGAATCCCTGTCTGGTGCCCCTCTGCAATAGGATTTATGCTGAAACATATCTGCCTATTTGTACTCTTGCCCTTGGGCTATCCTTTAGAGTCTTTATCCAATGGATATAGTTGTGTCCAAGCCCCACTCTATCCAGGACCTGGTAGACATAGTCCCATCTCATCAAGTGAATAGCCTTCTCTATGTCTAAAAAGTCCAGAGCGTACTGGTCCTCTGCTAGTACCAGGTCATGCACTACATGCATCAGGCCGCAAAGGCTTCAGTGTATTAAGGTGTGGTATAAAGCCCGATTGGTCTGTGTGGACCAACAGGGGAGATGTGGAAGCAACAAATCTGCCAGGGCAGAACAAAGGAATTTCAGCTCCACACTTAGCATGGAAAGAGGCCAATATGAACCTGCCTCTACGGGGCCCTTTCTTTGCTTCCGTATTAGGAGGATGGGTGCTTCTGTCATGGAATCCAGAAACCCATCACCTCCCAACGATTTCAATGCACTATGACAGTCAGCAATTCCTGCTGCGACAATGGGGCCCGATCGAGTCCCGCTCCTATCAGGAAAGACACAGCAGCTGTAGATTCTCCTAATACACGGGAAGCTGGCCAAAGTCATCCTCACATGGTGTCACGGTATAAACGTCACTTAAATGTGCTGCAAAGACATCATTAATCACCTTCTGGGTATATACCATAATCCTCCCTGATCCTTAAATGCCATAACTGGGTGTATAGCCATCAATGACCTAATCAAGCGTGCCAGTAAGCAAACTGATTTTTCCCGCTCCATATACCAGTGTCTCTGACCAGAATGGTGGCTATGCTTTTCCAGCTGATCCCATAATTCAAACACCTTACAAAACTGTCCATCCCAAATGCCTAGTATGGTCGGGTTATCAGAAAGAAGCCTCTCTAGTCCTTCCAATTCAGCCTCCTGGCTCGTTAAGGTCTCTTCTAATGTACAATATTTTTGACTTTTGTCTCAGTTCAGCAATTTGCTTCATAATAAACACGCCCTATTAGATTCACTTCTGGCACTTCCTGAGCTTTACACTCAAAGTGGTTGAACTGTATCAGTGATATTGCCTTCAGAATGGTAAACCCTTTACCTGTGATGCACCTGTACCAAATAACAAGCACTGGCAAAGCCAATAGGTCTAACCTATGGGTTTTAGCCATGTTTGACCCCAGCATGGCTGCTGCTCAGCATGGCTAAAAGTTAGTAGGATAGAGGAGAGTAGTATGGAGTGGTGCAGAGTAGAATGACAAAGACTGGAGTAAAGTGCTGTAGAGTGGAGTGGCAGAGAGTGTTGAGTATTGGAGTGGCATAGTGTGGAGTTGAGTAGAGTGGCATACACTGGAATGGTGTAGAGTGGACTGGTGTAGACTGCATTGGAGTAGCATGTTGGGGAGTATAGCGGTGTGGAGTACAGTGGCATTGAATACAACGGCGTATAATGCAGCATTGTAGAATGAAGTGGTGTAGAGTGATGCAGAGTGCAGTGGCACAGAGGAGAGTGGTGTAGAGTGGTGCACAGTAGAGAAAGGGCATAGAGTGGAGTAGTGCTGAGAAGAGTGTTGTAGATTTCAGTGGCTGAGAGTGCAGTCTTACAGAGTAGAGTGTCAGAGGGCAGTGGTGTAGCCTGAAGCAGAGTGGCTTAGAGAGCATTGGTGTAGAGCACAGTGATGAAGAGAGTACTGATGTTAGAATGCAGTGACTGAGGGCATCATTATGAGTCTGGATGTCGATGGACCACAGACTCATAGTGGCGGGCAGACTGCCGCAGTAGTGGCGGTCCACCCGCCATATTATGACCGCGGCGGAGACGCCATAGTGGAAACGCTGCAGTCTCGTCGTTTGATATCCAACAGGGCAACGCTGCAAGCGTCCCATTCCGCCAGCCTTTTCTGGGCGGTTTACATGGCATGAGCAGTGCAGGAGCCCCCATGCACAGCCCTGTTGTGCATTTCACTGCCCGAATTATGGGCAGTGAAATGCGCAACTGGTGCTGTTGCACCCGATGCACCACCACATTGGCGCCAGCTCCATTAGGATCCGGCATCAATGTAAAGGCCCTGTTTCCCGTTGTGCCGGCGGGCGGAAACACAGTTTCCTCCCACCCAGCGAGAAAATCATAATAGGGCTAGCGGGGGCTTCATTGCACTGGCGGAGAAGTGACGTCTATGAGTATGGCGGGCGAGTGCAGTTGTGTAGAATGCATTTGTGTAGTGTGCAGTAGTTAAGAGTAGAGTGGTGTAGAGCACAGAGGCAGAGTGGAGTGGTGCAGTGAGGAGTAGAGTGCAGTGGCGTAGAGTAGATTGTTTCATAGAAGAGTGACATGGCATAGAGTGGGGTGGTGCAGGGTAGAGTGCAGTTGCGTAGAGTGGCATAGAGTGTAATGGTGTAGAGTAAAGTGGTGTAGAATACAATGGTATAGAGTAGATTAGAGTGACGTACAGTACACTGACAGAGTGTATTGACATAGAATGTAGTGGCCTAGAGTGCAGTGTTGCAGAGTGGTGTAGAGTGCAGTGCCATAGAGTGGAGTTGTGCAGAGTCGATTGGTGTGGCCTAGACTGGGGTGGTGTAGAGTGCAGTGGCAGAGAGTGCAGTAGTGTTGAATAAATTGGCGAAGAGTGCATTGTCATAGAGTAAAGTGGTAGAGAGTAGAGAGGTGTAGTGTAAAGTGGCATAGAGTTGAGCGATACAGAGTGCTGTGATGTGGAGTGGTGCAGAGTACATTGCAGTGGTGTTGAGTGCTGCAGAGCAGGGTGGTGTAGAGTGGAGTATTTGTGGTGTGGTATCACACTGTCTTTACAGACAACACATTTTAAATTGAAATGACCAGGACATTTGCATAGACCTACAGTTTTACAAGTAAAATTATGAAGTGCACAGGTGAAAAAGTGTGAAAAGTGAATCACCTACTGTAATGATTTGTTTTGATTATATTGAAGTTTCCAATACAGTTTAGAAATAACCAAAAAGTGCTTCATTTGTGTTACTGAGTCTGATACATTCTGAAATACTTACACAGTTCTTTTAAACATTGTTGTATGCTGCAAAAAAAACCTCTTCTATCCCTAGTATCCAGCAAAATTGTCAAATACTGTCACTTTGAAGTCAGAGAAGAAAAGTAATCAAGTCCCCTCAGATGACAGCGCATGACATTTGATCTTGGTCTTTGAATGCACAATAAATGTAACAAAATAAGAACAAGATTTACAGGGATGTGGACGAAAAGGAGAACTCAGAAAGATACTGTAAATAAGGTTTGGGAAAGGGAAAGCACAAACTCAAGCTGGACAGCCTAAAACAAACCCAGCAAATGGAAAGCAAGATAATGTGAGTTACAGACCACAAAGCCAATGGCAAGCAATGGGCTGAATGCATTCCTAGGTCAGCTTTTTAAATGTCCCCAGGATGTCTTTAGCAAACCAGACAGCTGCACTGTCTGGTAGGCTGCGACCTAAAATACAATCAGGACAGCGTAAAAAATAAGGGCTGTGAAGAACAAGTTATTTAACTTGGTAATGCATTATCTGGTAGAGACTCTATATAGCTGCAGACTCCCTACATTAGAATTTCAGGCATCAGCTTGGAATCTGTAACTTACTGCTGAGCAATACCCATTCGAAATTGCGAAGTCTCGTTGGCGTTGTTGGAGCCATCTGTGATGTCACAGTTGCCTATAAAGGCACCACCCAGGCGCTTGTAGGTCAGTTACTTTTCCACAAACTTCCACATCAGAAGTGCAGGTCCATGAAAGAAACTGACAAGGTTTGTCTGTGCCAAAACTAGGACCCTGAAAGGGACAACCCTCAACCCTAGTAAATGAGTCTGCAGAGCAGAGAGGATGGGTGGTTGTAAGGAATCTGCAGCTAGATATAGTCTATACCAGATAATGCGATACTGAAGGTAAGTAACTTGTTCATCTGATAGAGAATTCTAGCTGCAGATTCCTTACCTTACCTTAAAATACATACCAAAGCCATAACCTTCAGGAGGTGGGCTGTGGACAAATTCACTTTAGACTAAAAGGTCCTGCATGATCAAACTGGCAAAATGCCTGTTTCTGCAGACCTGTTTGTCCAGGCAGTAGTGTGTGGCAAACATGTGCAGAGACACCAATATTGCTACCTGGCAGATGTTCAGGACTGGTACACCTCATGCTAATGCTGTGGTAGCAGAACTGCCCCTGGTGGAATGGGCCCTCAAGCCCTAAGGTGGTTGCTTCTTGGCCACAGTGTAGCAGATCTTTATGCAGAGAACGACCCAGACCAAAATGGTTTGTTTCTGCACTGCCAATGCAGAACCATGCTGGGCCAGGGATAGAACAAAGAGAAGGATATCAGAGAGAGTGGCAGAAAGAGGATCAATATATCTTTTTGTACAATAATCGTCAAATCGCCTTCAACGGCAGGCATATACAGTCTTGGTGGAGGGACACCTTGCTGCCAGAATAACTTTACAGACTTCAGGAGGAAGGTCGAAGGCTGTCAACTGCTGCCACTCAATCTCCACGCATGAAGGCACAGAGTTGACAGGTTCGGGTGGAGAACCCTCCCCTGCTGCTGTGACAAGATCTTCCTGAAGGAGCAACCGGATCAATGCTCAATTTCAGCAGCTCAGTATACCAGACTCTCTGTGCCCAATCTGGAGCCACAAGGATTACTTCGGCCCGGTTGTTCTTGATCTTCTTGAGAACTCTGGGCAGAAGTGGTATGGGCAGAAAGGGGTACATGAGGCCTGAGCTCCACTTGTGATGGAAAGCGTTGCCAAGCAAGTGCTGTTGAACCACCAGGGTTATGACCTGCTGTTCCAACAATCTCCAGAGGCGCAGTGCCTCCTGACGCAGGGTCCACGACCCCACCCCACCCTGCTTGTTGCAGTACAACATGGCAGTGGTGTTGTCTGAGAACACCTGCAATACCTTCCCTTTGAGAGAGGGAAGAATGCTTTCAATGCTAGTCTGATCAGCTGGAGCACCAGCAGGTTGATGTTGATTCTGGACTCCGCCAGTGACCAGTTGTCTCTGATTTCTGCATCTCCACAGTGGCTGCCCTATCCCTAGAGTAACACATCTGTCATTACTGTCAGATCTGTTGGGGAAGGGAGAGGGATTTGCGTCTGCCCCAAGCGCAGTTTGTTAGCTACCACTGCAGATCTTGCGCAATTCCCTTTGAGATCCGGACCTTGCAATTCCCCTGATAGTGCACCCCATGGAACTTCAGGTCCCACCGCAGAGCCTGCATATGCCATTTGGCATTTGTCACCAGCAGGATGCAGGAGGCCATGAGGCCCAGCAGCTAGAGTTATCCTCACCGAAATCCAGGACAAAGGCTGAAACATCAGTATTATAGCCTAAATATCCTAGACTTGCCGCTCTAGAGCATAAGCCTGAAACTGCACTGTCTCCAATACAGCTCAGATGAAAAGGAGCATCTGAGAGGGAGTCAGGTGTGACTTTGGCACATTTACAGTGTACCCCAGTGAATACAGAAGGTCCGCTGCAGTCTGGATGTGGGAGACGACAGCCCACCTTCAGCAGCAAGTCATCGAGATAGGGGAAGACTGAAACCCCTGATCTGCAGGGATGAGCTACGACCACTGCCATCAGCTTGATGAACACCAGAGGGGCGCTGGTAAGACTAAAGGGGGGCACGGTGAACTGAAAGTGCTCGTAGCATACTGTGAACCACAAGAAACGTCTGTGGGCAGGCACAATAGGAATGTGTAAGTAAGTATCCTGCAAGTACAACGCTACCATTTGCTCTCCTGGGTCCAAAGCGGATAATACCTTAGCCATAGTGAGCATTTTGAACATTTCCTTCTTGAGGAAGAGATTGAGAGACCGGAGGTCTAGGACAGGATGGTGGTCCTTGTCCTTTTTGGGCACCAGAAAGTAGCGGGAATAACAACCACGACCTGCTTTTGACACAGTAACCCTCTCTATGGCTCCCTTGGCCAAAAGATCCGCAACCTCCTCGCAGAGAAGTTCCAAGTGATCTGTGATCCGTTCATAGGATGGTGGGTAGTTTTGAAGGGGATAAAATAGCCCTTCAGACTATTTTCAAAACCCACTTGTCCGATGTGATGGACTGCCAGAGGAGCAGATGATGGTGGATCCTGCCTCTGACTTGTCCCTGGTGGGGAATTGATCGGTATGGAGGCAGTTGCAGGGGGAAGGGTGGTGGACTTGCCAGACCAGTGGCTTCCTGGTCCACAAAGATGGTGGATCCCATGTTCCTGGCCACACAGAGGCTGTGAAGCATGCACATACGATGGCTGGAGGGAAACAGATGTGGCAGGGCACCCCTTCCATAGCCACAAAAGGGCCAAAAAAGCAGCCTGTGAGGGAAGTGCAAAGTGTATACAGAACTATTTTTTTCAAGGCGCTGTGAAACCACACCAGTGCAGCAAGAAAGTGAGAGGACATTTAAGCGAACAGCACATTTACAGGCAACATCAGGTTCTTAGTTTTTTTTTATTTCAAGAGCTAAACCAATCTAGATAAAAGCATATAGGACCCTAAATAGTTACTTCCCAAGAGAAGTGCAGTTTTTAATAGTTATAACTAGTGGGCACAAATCCTTACATCTTAATTCCTGAGTGGTTCCATTTGCTCATTTTACTTCTGAAGTGAACAGACATGGTTCCCTATGATATTGTGGTACATTTACAAGTAACTTGTGGAAATCATGTGCTAAAGAAAAAAGGAAAGAAAAAGTTTATTTCCAAATAAGCACCATCTGTTGGCCCTAAGTGACTTTATCCAAACACTTTTTAGTTCTATAAACATAGAGCAGAGTAATGCAGACTTTAACAAAAAATACGCACCACATGCTGTATGTGTTCCTTATTATCGCCACAATCCTTTGCAGGTTATAATTCAATTAACTTGCCTTAATTCCTGGACGAAGTTTTTTACAAAACCCCATCTTTAAAAAGTAAGAACATGCATTCACAAGTAGATATGGAGGGGATTTGTTCTTCCATTTTGTTGTTTTGTTTTCCATTAATGTATTATGTGAAACAAATATATTATTTTTAGATGGCCCCCGTAGCAAATGAATAAGTAGTAATCGTGAGTGGCTGATGTATTTGCAGTGTTTATCTCATTTTGAACTACTTCAATTAAATTTCCTCATTACTCTGCTCGCCTAGAAGATATTCCTCAAGGGCAACAGAAAGTGGGATAATGAAATTTAAGGAGGCCTATAAAAGATGCAGTTAAATTGTTCAATATATGTGCGTGACTGCGTTTACCATTACAACAGTGCAAAATGTTTGGTTTAACTTGTACATTTTAATCTATATTTATTTCTACCAGCGCACCACTCAACACTAGATTCGAGAGGTAACAGGTAAACAGGCAACCAAGGAATGGGATTGTTGTGACAGGAATCTCTCTTACATTAGTATAAGGGCATACACCTCAGCCCTGAGTGTACAATACACTTGCATATGGACCTGGTATCCTGACTTTTATTGTGGCCCTGGGCTCACTCAAATCTAGCATGGGCACAGAGGCCCAGGCCTATATCCGAATGTGGGAGATCCAGGAACTGGCCTGTGACACAGAGGGGACACCAAATTGTTGACAGTAGACCACAGTCCCTGTCCTGGGTGTAAGCATAAAATGGTAGCAGCAGATTACCATGTTTTGTGAATCTTTAGTATGACCATATCTTTTTGGTATCTGTCAGTCAGAGACTGTGGCGTATTGAACCTTCTTGTGTTGACATTCAGTGAGCATGCCAAATACATGTAAAATGAGCCTATGACGTGGATTGTGGGAGGGTGAGGAAGAAAGAGGGCGAGAGTGATGTGAATGCCAGAACCTGAGTACTGAAGCTAGTGTAACCCATTTTGGGTGTTATTGTTTGTGGCATGGCATAGGACGGAGGATGACTGTAGTTTTCTCATAAGATGAACATTTATTGCCTGCATTCCTGTGGCAATAGAGTGTTAATCCAGACACTGAAGTGAGGAGCCTGTGATCAGGGCTACCTGGAGAAGTTCAATGAACACTTTTCTAGCAAGGAGCTTCTGATTAGTTCTTTCTCACCACTGCCATATGGTAGATGATAGGGGTGAAGGGAGGGACTGCAGTTTCTGTTGTTCTGAATAAGGAAATTTCTAGACCAGTCTGTTCTTTCTGTCTGTCTCATACTTGAGGGAAGCTGAAGAGGGCTAGAGGCAGGATCTCTCATCTCACTGTGTTCATGTTGACTGTGCCCCTGCTTGGAGCCAACCCCAGTGTTACCTGCTATGAGAAGCATCACTTTACACAATCCCACTTTGTTCTAGTTCCGAGATCTTCTTGCCCATTAGAGGTAGTGCTACACAGAGTACTCAAATAACTGTTGTGTAACCATGGCAGGTGTCTGCCTGACAGCCTGTCGCCCAGAGGTAAGGGAAGTCATTGCCAAAATTCAACACTTTCTGCTGGAGGAGAGCACAGTCTGCCTGAAGAGCCTACAAGCTAGCCTGCTTGCCCAGAAAGGGAAGGAGCATGCTCATGTGTTCCTGGCAAACAGAACATCAGAGAAACCTGACAACTTAATAGTGCCCATGCTTGTGAAAGGGTCTTCCCGACCCTTTTGCAAGGTTTCTGGAGTGAGTTGTGTAGAGTTTATGTGAGAAGCATATCACTGGAATCCAGTCATGAGTTCAATCATCTGATGAGTCCTCTACGAACGAAGAGTGAAGTACCGTATCACCACTGAGCAAAGATCCCAATTTGTCCATTAGCCACCACAGCCCAAGAGTCTACTGTCAGAAGATTCACCCTGGTGGCTGCAACTACTCCAACTGATCATCTTGAAAGCCACTGCTGCTCAGATAGATGCTGCAATACAGGCTCTTTCTTCTGATACCGTCCTGAATGGAATCTGCCATGGACTCTCATCGAAGAATACAAGCAGCGAAGGAGGGACCTTGCGCCCACATCTGGACTGTCGTGAGCAAATAAATCAAAGGGCTTAACCTATCAGGGATCATGAGTCACAAAGTTGTGCAGGCTGAAACACTCACTCACCAGAAACTATATTGGTAATATCATAACATCTGAGAACTGCACATAAGTCTACTCATGCAAGGACCTACAGAATGGTGGGGATGGTAACAGAAGCAATTTTGGCCACAGTGGGAAAATAAGTTAGCTCCTTTTAATAGAACCCAGGATTCTGCAACCCTGTATGTTGAGTTCTGCTAGGAAGCTGAAAGTACTTTTTACTCTGTAAAGACACATACTGAGCTGGACAATAGCTTATTGTGTCTGGTGGGTGATTGTTCATTTTTCAGCACATACTATCCCACTACTTCCCTGAGAAGACTATGAATGCTGGTCCTCACTACTCTCGGTGTCAAGTGCAGAAAGGGTTGTAATTGGCTACGTTTGTAGAGCCATAGCAGGATGGGACCCAGGCCACCAATGGCAACCGACTTTAAACACAAGGGCTAGGGCAAGTAATCCCAGTCTACTCTGTGGCATGAGAAAGTGGGCTGACAGATGTCATAATGTCTCAAACCCAAGCAGACATCATCAAATACAGCAGCCTGTAGGATGCTTACTGTTGGTGACCGTCATTGATGCAGAATCAAGTAAAGAAACCCTATTTTTCTCTGGTAGAGCACAATCTAGTGTACTACTGGTAGTTGTCTCGAGAGTGAATATGTCTCTTTTTTTAGGTCAGTTTATTTTATAACCCCAAAACTCTCAGATGTATGCACTACCACATATCTTGCTGATCAAGGAGGAGAATACTACACAACTGCACAACAATATTCTGCCAGCTACCTTGTTCTGCAAAAAGGCCAACCAGAAGCCTCTGAGCCTTTCCTACAAATACTGAATCTCCGTAGATTAGTAGAAGGTGAAATTATTCTATGCAAGGACTTAATCATGCTAATGTATGCCTTAATGGAATGGTCCAGGATGAATAAATTCCAATTCAATGTGGCTCCTCTTGTTGCCAAATAGCCTTCAAGAGGCTACCCCTGAGACTTACGAAGAGAGCTAAATCCATTTGTTCGAAATGTCTCATTATATTGTTGCTCACCTAAGTTAGAGTCATATAGAGACTATACTTGTATTAATGAAACTCTTATTCCTTTGATGAAGCAAATATTTTGTATAACGTATTCAATTCTTAGTCGGGTAATGAAGGAAATGATTATGATCCCCATTAACAGAAAAGGAATAAGGCACTCCTACAAGACGTACCCAGACATACAAAAGCAGAGAAAAGCATGAAACTCCTCAATGTAAAAACTAGGATGAACCCGCCATAAAGTAGATATTTGTGATAATGAAAATGAGGAAGCGCAACATGATATATTCCAATAACAACTGTTAAAACTGGAAACTCTCTTTAAGAAGGAAATGACCTACAGGCATGTGATATCAACGAAGAGGAAGCACAGTACCCTTCTTAACATATATTGAGTCCTCTGCTAAAATACAATTAACTATAACATAAGTGCAATAAACCTTATTGACAGCAAGCATTTAAGATAAAATCATGTAACAAGCAAAATGTTAGCACCTGAGATGAAACAAAACTGATTAGAACAAAACCATAACACTTCAGAATATCACGTGTAAGTAGGAAAGAGTGACACGAGCTAACCCCATTCAAATCTAAGTGGTACTATCAGCCATCAGCTCCATGCCACTGAACACAGCTTCAGATGGGTTTTCAGCTCTCCTTTATAGAAATGTACTAAAAATGAGTCACGCCACTAATAAAAGTTATTTATAGTTATAGTTTTATTGTGCTTAGGGCGGTGTGCACCATAGAGGGACAATCCACACACAATGTAAGATAAATCTCCCAGGGCTGGACATAATGAAAACGACCCTAACTGTGCCCACCTTAAAGGCTCCAAAGAAGGCGTTCTTCTTGGTGGAGTGGACATTCTAATTGGAAGTGGTTGGCCTGCAGAAATATTGAACTTGAGTGAGATTTGCCAGGATGATCTTTATCAATAATGAGGTGCACTGGGCAGGAAATGACTGAATGGATACCTACGAGAACAACTGAAGCTATCCAGAAGGGCAAGAAAGGATCGTCCACTCTCACCACTGCACTTTACTTTTATCAGTTGAGTCCCTAGCAGTCAGTGGCGGCCTGTCCTTTAGGGCAGAGGGCCACGCCCCCCACCTTTTGCCCCTCATGAAGAGTGTCTGTTAGGCTGAACAAAGGCCAGCCTGACAGACACTCTTCATTTTCAGCTCAGACAGCCAGGAGTGATCCATGCGCGATTTGCGCAGAGTCCTGGCTGCCTGAGCTGAACTTTGCTGGGCTGAGGAGGTCACAGCTCCTATGGGCGTGAACTCCTCGGCTCAGCAAAGGTGCCTCGAGGCCCTACCCTGGGTGACGAGGAAAGCATCACCCATTGACACTCGCCCTGGGCGCTTCAGGTAGAAGCCCTGAAGCGCCCAGGGCGAGTGTCAATCAGTGATACTTCGTCACAGAGTGGGGTGGGGTCAGGAGTCTCACTGACCCCATCCCACTCTGTGACGAGGCTGGGACTGCTGCCTTCCCTCATTGGCTGACCTAAGGTCAGCCAATGAGGGAAGGCAGCAGTCCCAACCCTCCTAGGACCAGGAGGCTGAAGGTAAGTGTGTGTGTATGTGTGATGTTTTAAACTGAATGGTTGCTGCGCGCATGCATGTTTGAGTGTTGTGTGTGTTGTTAATGGATGTGCATGTGTGCATGCATATGTGTGTGAAAGAATGAGTGTGTGCGATGTTTTAAAATGAATGTTTGGTGCGTGCGTCCATGTTTGAATGGTATGAGTGTTGTTAATGAATGTGCATGCTTGTCTGTGTGTGAAAGAATGAGTGTGTGTGTGTGTGTGTGCCCCTCCCTCCTAAAGCTGCCGGCCGCCACTGCTAGCAGTTGTCACAGGGGAAAATCTAGGAATTGGGGGCATCTGTGAACATGGGAGAAAACATCCCTCCCCTCTGACAATACTGTGGCATCCATGGCTTTGACAGATGATTAGCTCCCCACTGTTATGTGAATTTAGAAAATTTCAGATTGACAAAGGGTTTAGAATCAAACGTAAAAAACCTGGTTCCCGAATATCTTAATTTCCAAAGATATGTTTCAGAGAGCATAGGCTACGACAGATTTTCAATGGGTATGTCCCACAAATAAATAGTTGGTGGTCAACATTAACATGAGATACATCCTCACTTAATAATGCTTACGATTCTGTTATGCTCAAAAGTATTACGGCAGACTTGGTTAAATGGATACTTTATTCATGAATATGAATTTTTTAAATGCAGGATTGGATGACGACCTTTGAGAAGTATCTGTGGGCTGAGCTGACAGATATGTTAATCTGTTCAAATATGCTCACTGAACCTATTTAATGGCTACTAAATTGCACAAAATATTCCCTGTGGTGTCGGAGATTGCCCTATGTGCACTACCATTTATGCCTCTTTTTAATATATGATTTGGCGATGTCCACTGTTAACTCTGTATTCGATGCAAGTGGAAGAGTTACTCCAGGAGGGGTCAAATAGAAGATGTCCAGCCATACCACAGGCGTGCTTGCTTGGCCTTATGCCCAGGCCAAGAGAAGGCAGAATCACAACTTGCTTAATTTGCTTGCAGTAGTACTTGCACAAAGAGCAATAGCTTTATGCTGGATGTCCCCTCATTCACCATCATTGAAGAGGTCGTAAGTGGGCCCAGGCGGACGGAGCGGTAATTAGATATCTTGGGCTTGATTCACAAATGTAAACTTACACTTCTGTGTAAGTTTACTATTTCACGCAATTTACAAACAAATTTTATGAATAGTATTTTTATGACTGAGGAGCCTTGCTCTTGTGGGGCTAACTCCACACATGAAAAGATAGGCAGTCGTAAAGATACTACTTGTAAAATTCCTTTGTGAATTGCAAAAATTACCTTTGTGAATCAGGCTTTTACTTCCAGGGCTGGGAAAAGGATGGACCTGACAGAATGGGACACAACCATGTTTCAGCTTTCCCATACATCGGATGATAAGCCACCAGAGGCAAGAGATCTGACTTGCAACCTAGACTACTGATATTTACATAAGCAACTGTCTGTGCCGCTCTGGTTGTGATAGAACTGTTAGCTGCATTCTGTTGGGCCAATGATAGTTTATTTATTTATCCTAAACATGATTATGTTTGGAAGAGGTGCGGTCAGCAGACCCTTGCGGGTGAGTAGTAGCGCTTAATAAGCACTGATTGATTAATTCATTGATAGAATGAATAACGTATGTTGCCGGACAGTTAACTGTTCCATAAAGGTTTGTGTCATAAGGCACATGACATGAATTCAAATAATAAAAATACATTGAAAAAAATATAAAAGTGCTATAAGATATAGAAGTGCCTTGGAATATGGCTTACAAATTCAATTTGCAGGTTGAAAAGCACAAGGGAAAAGGACTGAGTATTGTGAAGCCAGGAGGAGCTGAAAAAAGCACTGGTCACTTTTAATTGATAGTAGAGATTATCTAGGTACACAGGGAACAGTGGAGTACTGAGTCTCTTACTACCACTCATGCATCAAGAGTTTTTTAGAAGGTGGAATGATTAACTACATCAAACGTAGTGGATAATGGAGGTTGGAATCACCACTTATCTTCTATCATCCAGTGCTTTGCGGCACTTCTCACTTATTGCTCTAGCCAGACCTGAAGCTAGATCAGAGGTCACTTAGGGGGGCAATAGACCGCAATAAGTTATCTGAGCGGAGTCGGCATAGTAAAGTTACAAGATTTTGGCTGGGAAGGGTACATTTGACAGAGGGAGGATGTTATTCAATTCCTCTGGATCTATGCTAATTTCTTTACTGATGTGGTGACTTGACCTAATTTTAGACCTTCCATAACTAATTCATGCATCAGAGAAGTGCTAATTAAGTTGGTTCAATATGGATGATCAAGGTACTGATGTTTTTATGTAGTGAGGGAATCCTTGAAATGGGAAGATGGTTTAAGCTTGGTATGAGTACTGAACATTTCAGTTTCAGTGACCGCTCTGAAAGCCTTTCTGAATTTGAGTGAGCGAGTAACAGTCCTATATTGTTCCCTTTCTCTATGAAGATTGTTGAGAACTGTTGACAGCAGTGAGTGGTTTTATTGGTTACAACAAGGGATGGAGGGTTGATGTGATTCTTAGCTTATTTGAGTTCTGTCCTAAAATATGGTATTTTGGACTCAAATGTGTACTTTATGTTTTTTGCCACTCACAACTGACTTTTTCAAAATTATTCGAGGAGTGATTTTAACTCGAGATGTGTTCTTTTGCTCGCAGTGATTGCCTATCCTTGTTCAATTCTTTTCAGAACCAATTTTGCCCATTTGTTGGTTCAATAGAATTATGCCTTTCAAAATTAATATTCTTCTGTGACTATTCTACTTAGTGGATGATCTTCCAGTATAGGGTTCCATATCTGAGCTACAGTCCCTGCAGGCAGTTGCCATCACAATTGAGTTAAAAGGATTCCATGAATTTCATCTTTGCCCACTTAAAGGAAGAAGGTTCTGGGTTGTCCACATTTACCTTCCTAACAGAAAGATCCACACTTTAGACTACTAAACAGCTGGTTAAAAAATATGTGGAATTCGAAATGAAATGGAACTATAAAAGGAATAGTGAAACAATGTCTCCCTGTTGTGGCACGTTTTGGGCAGCAATACCAAAATAAAGTACACGAAATGTAGCCATTACGGATGTGTACTTCTGACTGTGATTCCACTATAAAAAAAATGTTCTTAATTCTATTGTACTGATCTCATGGCAAAAGCAAGGAGAACCTAGGTAAAAAGACTTCACCCTGAGTAGGAAATATTTTGTATATGAGAAACACTTTAAGTCTCATGCACACGTTTTATAATCGTAGCATAGATTGTTTTAAAAAAATGAAATGTTGAAAAGTGGTGCTGTATCACCTCTTCGTACTACAATGAATAGTCCAAAAATCCCATTTGGCAGTGATACGTGGTGGCTAATTTTCAAGATTAGCATACAAAAGAAATAATATGGAGGATGTCAATTGCGTTAAATGTATTTCAATCTGCATTAGTAACTTTGCATGTTAAGATACTCTTTAATGATATAAAGTATTTCCTTACAAGACTCGCCCAAGACACTTTCCTCACCACAAGGTTTTAGATTCGATATCGAACTTTGAAGAAACAGAGGATTAAATGAGACTCCCTTCACACCTTAGACCTGCTCATATCTAACAATGTTAAAAAAATAGTTTCTGATGAATAAGGTGGTGGAGATAACTAAACCCTGAAACATGTCATTATCATTTGAAGGTAGAAGGTGGACACAGAATTTTTAAGTGCAGGTTCTATATCATTGTGAATACATTTATTGGATGTGATATGTAACGTTTTATCCTACACTGGTTTACTTTGGTATATACATGATTAAACAGTGGTCAATTCTTGGGACCACCTACGTTTTTTAGAATGAAACAACAGCAGCCTAAATCAGTTGCAGACATTATTAAATAAAATAATGATTTCCATAATGCATACATTTTAATTAACCGGAATACATCCTGAGATTATATGAAACAAGCTGACATGAAACATGGTTAGAGTTGGATATTGGGCCGTTGAGGGTACTCAAAAATTAAAGGGTCTAACCTTCACTGATATTATACAACAGGCATCATAATACACACAAACCCTTAAATGTGACTGACGTAGTGTAACTAGTTTCACCACTCATGTAGTCTGGCAGAGTAAGATGAACATGTACCCTTAACACCTATGAGGGTTTTTTAAATTAGCTACTGAGTGAGACATATATTTGCTGGAATGGACTGATAAAAATGATGAATACCAACATGCAGTGCTTGATTTGTAAAAATGCGACTGCCAGGCCTGAAGGTATTGCACTAGAGCTGGCACCACTCACAGCTTCTGTCTCTGCTGCTGAATGTCAGTGCCAGGCTTTAGGGATGACCTTGTAGTTCTAGTTTCATCATTTATTTTTGCTCTGCTGATATGATGTGCTCGAAAATAAGGAGAGGGCCCACCTGGTGGTGTACTCTCATAAAAAGATGCGATATCCAGAAACAAGTGTTGCTGCTGTGCACCAGCACAAATTAAGCAATGCCAACACGTTGACACTATGAAACATCTCAAGCGTGACCCATTTAGACGCCACCAGCTGCCTTACATATCCTATAACAGCTCTTTCCGTGTCCTGTCTCTTAATTCCTCTACGCATGTCAAGAACATGTCCAATGCAAATTCTCAGTGTGTTGCATGTGGAACGTCGTTCAGTACTTTCAAAACTTTTTGAGACCCTTTCCTGAAAATACAGTAATTTATAATAAAATAACCACCTTACATTTGAATGCACCGCAAACCTGCGAATGTTTTGTTAGCACAGAAAATACAGAGAGTCTGGAAACAGTCTGTAGCCTGGGGTTTTTCTTTTAGTCAAAAGCAGGTTCTCACCTCTCAGTGCCTTTACTGCATTTTCACAATAGTCACCAAGCAATGCAGACAAAAGAGCTCACATTCAGGCAAAGGAACCCCCTTGCAGAATGACCATTGTGCGGTGCTTAGCCTACAGGGAAGGCATTATAAACAATCAATATAATATTATCCCTAGCACATAATTTCTGCTGGACGGAATGTTTTCCTTTTTTTTCTTATTCAATTGAACCCTTCGGAGAATGAGAAGTCGTGTCCCACACTGCTGAAGCCATCTCGCTGCACATTTGGATTATATTTTTAGTTCAATTTGTATGGCATTTCTCCCGGTGTGATAACAGCTTGAAGGGCACATGACAAACACAATTGGATCAGACTCCATTGGAGGAACTTAAATAGCGGCCATGTCACGCTCAGGGCAAAGGCATCGTAAGAAACTCACGATCTGATGGGAGACTTGGACTGAAAAAAAGAGCACCAGCCATCAATGCCACCGCTGGCATCAGGATAATTGGTGGAATGTACATCAATAAAATAGTTTTTTAATACATGAGAGAAACTTTACAAAGAACGTGCTGGGTTCTGCAGAACTAACATGGGATCAATACAGCAGGAATAATGAAAATTATGTGGATTTTCATCTTTAAAATCAAAGTTTAAAGCAAGCTTCTCCGAAGAGTAGCTCATGAGCTGAGTGTGTCTCTCCAGATACCCTTAGAAAGCTCTCCTATTTACAGTCTGTGAACTAAAATTTAAGCTTTTGCTTTGTTGAATTAATATATGCATACCAACATTTAAAATCATGTATTTAAGACCAAAACCAGAGCATTTTCCGAACTCATAGTATGATGACTGGAGAACAATGGTTGAGTTTCCAAATCTTTTTAAAGCTGATATTTGAGTGATAAATGTCAAATGGGGTCAGGGAGATGTGTTACTAATATCATTAACTTTGTGCTATGTTATTTACTACCCATGTAGAGGAATTCCACATTGGAAAACGCAGTTTATATTACTGCTGGCAACAGTCCCTGATGCACCCAGGTGATCACTGCTGGTAATCTACATATAATCTGCATATAAAGTGGCCACTATTGTAACCTAATCTGAAGTGTTTATTGTTAATCTCTAATACTAATGGTAGCTCAGGAGTATACGTATCCCTTATTACAGAAAAAGTTGGAGACCCCTCAGCTAAAGTGACCTTTCTCTGAATGATCAGGTGCCTTCCATTTTTTTTTAAATGAGGCAGTACAAATCTGGAGGATATGAACGACCTGCATTCTTAAAATAAATAAATGAACATAACATGTTAACATAATACACACTATAACACAAACCATCAACATTCTAAGCAAAATTTGAGCTCAGTGTGGGCTACAAGCTGGATTCGTAAATATAATAAAAAAGGTAATAAAAATAAACAAATCCACCATTAAAAAACCTCTGAACTGCACGTAAGCATTATATTGAACTCCATTTTGAGGAGGCAGCAATGTTATCATCCATCATGAAAAGAAAGTGGTGGTACAGTGGGCAAGGGTCCCCACGTCATGGGAGGCTACTGTAACAGATAATGCTTGCAGGCTGTTAGATGATGAGCAGAAGTAAACGCATGCATGCTGCACTAATATCCATTACCAATGATCATAATTACAAAATCGTATCTGGCAACTCTTTGAAATAACCTTGCCAACCAATATTTATGTAAGCAGCAAATTACTTAATGTATTTTCTTTGCCAAGTGTCTCAATGTTTGTTATAAAGTAATATTGTAATAAAACAATTGGGTTGTTAAATTCTGCTTGAAGTCTAAGCCTTGGACTGCAAAAAATAAGAAAATTAAACCTCCAAGTGGAATTCCAAAATGTATCTGGTAGAGACAGGATCTTGCCCACATTATTTAACTTAGAATCTTCCCCATGTGCCAGCCTCGATCCGTAAACGTTTTCCCATAGTACATTTGTTCATTGGTAGAGGACGCTGCACGACTTCGTAATGACGTCGTCTGCCATATGTGACCTCAACGGAGTCCTTATAACTCCCCTGCCGACGTGCTGAGTTCAGTTTATTCCATAACTATTTTCCTCGCTCAAAACGTGGAGGCACATATAGAAACTGCAATGGAGACTCTGAATACACTGAAGGATATGAGGTTTCTCTCAAAAATGTGCTTCACAAATTCATCTGTGTGTAAAGGAAGGACTTACTGGTTTTACGGCTTTCATGAGAAATTGTAGCAAGTTTTCCTTTTCCTGCTGGAACTAGTTCAATTTACCAGAGAAGACATTACCCCCTCATAGGTCCTCCTCATCTCAGTCATTACAGTAAGAGACGGTCCTGCCTCCCAACAGGCACCCTAACATGCTAGGATTTGTTTTATTTTTTGTGAATAAAAGCCCCTCCCGTCGCTTCCATGCCTGCTTGTTTTCCTGTCTGATGACAGGTCAGGGAATGAGCTAGGTTTCAGTTCTATTTTGTGGCAAGCTTGTTTCTTGTTTGGGCTTGTAAAGTCTTCATAACTCAATGACTGTAATGACTGGGATGAGGAGGACCTACGAGAGGGCAATGAAGATTGCCAGTAACGGCCCATTAATTAGCAAATTTTCATCCGAAAAGGTACCACAAACAAGGCAGAGTGCCAGAATAAACCCACCATATGTGAGGGTGTCATATAGAATCAGACAGTGCCATGGGATTCTTCCCAACAGAATTATAATAAAGTCCACAACTAACAACCTCCATTTACATAATAAGGTTAACCTTGGATCACTGGAACCGCAATGCAAAGGGTCTAAGTAGCTATAAAACAATGACATTATATTCTTTCTCAATTGTCCTCATTCTTCTTTGACACAAAATACCTCATATCTGGTTGTGCTTTGTTCCTGCAAGTGGTCTACTCCACCATCATGGAAAACTACCTCTCCATAGTTCTAAAATGAATGACACAAAGAGTCAAGCACCAAACAATGAGAGCATGTTTGATTATCAATAAATGAACATGGAAAACAGTAGTTACTCTAAATCTCTGTTTACAGGTAAGGGCATGCATTATCAACTAATCCAACTACTTTGGTGTCACCTATTCCAAGTAACTGCATGCCTCTGTGTCTATTGTCGCAAGTCAACCTTGAGGTGATTAAACATGTAAACTCCTTCTGTAAAAACATGGTATTTGGTCTAACAGCTGACATCTGAGAGGCATAACATTCATGTTCCAATCAGTCGTGTGCAACACAAAGCAAATTCAGCTGTTTATGCAAGATATTTGTTATGGAGACTTTTTATGATAATGTATTTAAACGTTTCCGGCTCCATGTAGATTGTCAATATTTCAATGGCAAATGTTGCCAAGGATTTTTGGTTGTGCTGCCAGCTTTCCAATGTGATTATCAAAATTGGTGACAGCGACTGATAGAAATATTACGTTACCAAGTTAATCATTGAGATGAGTGATCCATGCTGAACGTCCAAGTGAAGAAGTTGAATCCTGGGAAGGTTAACTTGCCTTTTCATGATTCCGAGACTGTAAATTGGGTACCACTTAACTGATTTACAATAAAACCTATTATTTGCAGAGCTTAAAAACCGCAAAACAACAGCATGTGGAACTATATAAAAGACAAGTTGGAATTTATATGCCACATTGTTATTACATTAACGAAAAAAGGTATGCAAATTCTAATTTAATAGATTTCTTTGGACTCTTCAAGATGAAGAGGGTGGTATTATGCGGTGGCCAATGCATGAGATGTTAATATACCACGAAATACAACTATGATTACAAACTGAAGAGGTTTTTAATTCTTGGGCATAATTTATACAATCATACACAAATGTGATTCCTAAGAAGTCCCAGGTTGAGGTGTCTATAGACTGGACTCAGACCAAGAAGCCTTTGTGAACTGAGTGGGTAAAGTGTCTGTATTGCCACATCTGGCTCTCAAAGCAGTAAAGCTTTGTGAACGCAGACACCAATGCTACATGCAGCCTGACATATCAATGTCAGGGACCCCTCCTCAATGGTAGCAGGTTTAGCCCTGATGGAATGGATCCTCAGACATTCCCGAAACTGCTTCTTGGCTGGTGCACAGCATTTCTTAATGTTGAGGACTATCCACCTCAACGAGGCCCTCTTCTGTACAGCCTTCAATATTCTGCTACAGAGAACACCACAAAAAGCTGATTGTCGACTCAATGATCCTTGGTGCAATCTAAGTAGAGGCTAAGGGACTAACCAATTGGATCCTCTTCTCTTCTTTCAAGTGGAGAGAGGATCAAAGAACAATGTTAGGGTAATGGATTTTCCAATGTGGAAAAGAGTCATGATTTTTTTGATAAGAAGGCCGCCTGAGTCCTCACTACCAATTTGTCAGGGGAAAAGGTGACATATGGTGGTTGCACTGAAAGTGCTTGTAGTTTACTCATGCGATGAGCTGATGTAATCACAGTGAGTAAGACAATGTTTAAGGTTAGGAGACAAGTGAACAGCTATGCATCAGCTCAAAGGGCTTACACATGATAAATGTCAAAACCAAGCTAAAGTCCCACTATGTCAGTCAAACGGCTTGTGAGGAAATATGTTTCAAACTGTCAATGAACCTCATCACAATAGGTGATTTGGAAAAGGATGGTTGGTCTGACAAACATAGAAAGTCCAAAGAGCAGCCAAATAGCCTTCGTTCAGTGCCCACTGCAAAGCCATGCTGGGTTAAAGACAATACAAATAAATAGCTTTGCTTGTAAGGGGTTTGTACCAGGTTGTATATTTGTCCCAACATCTGACATAAATGGATTTTGTGGAGGTATGTTTGGTGGCAAAGATGACATCCACCACTTCATAGTAAATAAAATGCAGTCAATTGCCGCTGCTCAATCTCCAAGCATAGAGGTGCAGACTGCATAAATTCAGGTGAAGGACCCTGCCCTGCTGCTGAACAGGAGGTCCACTTAAAGTGCCAGCCTCACTGGTGGGCAGATATACATGCTCAGGAGTTCTGGGTACCACATTCTGCTAGCCCGACGTTGGGCCTCTTGGGCTCTTTCGTTCCTTTCTTCAGAATTCTGCTCAGGAGAGGTAAGAAGTGGTGGAAAGGTGTCCTGGAGTCCTTTGTTCCATTCCAGCCAGAACTAATCTTTGACAAGTGCACTTATGGAAACTCAGAAGCCCATTATAGGTGGTGATTTGTGTCCTCGACGGTGGCACATAGATCTAGCCAGGATTATCCCCAACAAAGAAGATGCACTGTACTACTTTAGGATCTAGCCCCCATTGGTGATCCACCAGATGACATTTGAAATGTTAGTTCACCCTGGCATTTGGGGACCCTGCTGAGGTGGCTGGTGCAAGGAAAATGCCATGGCACACCAACCTTCTCCAGATACGCAAGGCCTCATGCATAGAACCCAGGACCCCACCCAGCCCTGCTTTTTTACAGTACCATACAACAGCGGTGTTGTCCATGAGAACCTGCAACACCCTCCCATTAAAGGCTCTATGAAGGCCTTCAGTACCAGATGAATGGATTGCAGCACCAGAATATTGGTGTGGAGTCGGTCCTCGAGTAAAAACCTAAGTCCTCTGATCTACACCTCCCCAGGTGACACTGACCCCACAGTAATGCATCTGTCGCCACTGTCAGTTTCGGGTGTGAAAGGGACAGTGGCTTGCTGCAGGATTAACTGCTACTGGTCAATCACTGCTCTAGATCCTAAGCTGCCTCCTCCAAGACCTGGATGTGTTGGGAAGGTGGCCTCTCTGAGGCTAAGAGGCCAAGGAGTCACAACTATCTTCACCTGGAAACATGAACAAACATCAGCATCAAAGCCTGATTGTCCTGGACTCATTGCTGTGGAGGGAAAGCCCTGAACTCCATCGTACCCAGATTGCCCCATGAATGGGAAGCCCTGTTTGGTAGCTCAAGGTATCCAATAAATGCAGACGCAGATTGAAGAAAATATAAGATGGTTTATTGGTGAGAAGAAGTTCCAGCCACAGCCTCTCCAGGAGAGTAGCCAGTCAACTGCTTTCACTGTCACCACTTTGCACATAAACATTCTTTAAAGAATGCTATGAGTTACCATAGTAACTCTAGAGGCAAGATACAGAACATGCAAAGCAAATAAGAAGATAAGGTACACATTACCACACCCTGGGAGGAAACCAGGGGGGACTTCGACTCATTTATTGAGGCCTCAATGATGTCAGGAGTTTTGTTGTTGGCTGGGGCTGGCACACGTCCGCTGGGGCAATCCCACCTTCAGCAGCCTTATGTTGAGGTACAGGAAATGCATAGAGTCCCAACCTCCAAAGATGGGAAGCAACCATGGCATTCACTTTTCATGGGGCCGGAGGGGAACACAGTAAACTGAAAATATTTGTGGCCACCTTGACCCACACGTAATACCAGAATTGGTGTATGACTCACCTGCATGCATACATCTGATGACCCAATAAGAGCAGCCAGCATCACACCTGCCTACCAAATGCTTCTATAAAAGGGAACTGAAAATGATAAAAAGTAAGTAGAACTTTACCTAATTAGCATACAAGAATACCTGGAACAGGCAAAATATAAGGTGGCGATGAACCCACCAGGAAAAAAGATCCATGCAATGAGCATTATTTCGCTACTTCATGGACAAGGATAAAGGAAGATAAAGGATATCATTAGTAACCTGCCACACCTGCTAAAGGATTTGCAGCATTTCCTAGAGGAACAAGTGAACACCATGCCTGACGAAACAAAACATATAGGCAAACTACAATACTATACAATTGGGTCTCTCCGGTGACTCCGAAGACATCATGGGGTAGACGCAGTTAAGAGCTGACATGCAGCATCATGTGGTTCCCTCAGCATGGACATACTTTCAAGCTTCATGGCCAAAACAAATACATAGCCTACTTTGTGTTCTTCACATCCATGAGTAGTGTCCTTCACTGCCTTGTGCCTCATGCTGAGATCCATCTCTATATACCCTGTGGCTCAGTAACTCTCTTGATTACTACTTCTGCTGTGTCACATGTTCTGCTACTCATGATGATCATATAAGACAAGTTACTTGTTTAAAAGGGCACATAGCAACTTCCAAATCTAAAAAGTCAAAATGACGATTGGCAGCCAGGAATACTGGTCTCCTGTGGAGCACCTACAAGTGCTGTGGTTTTCAAAGATACATTTTTCAACTGTCTGGCAACACATTTTCTATAATTTCCACCAGGATAAGTGGACCAGCAATGGAACAGTAATTGTCAGGGTTGTTCTGGTCTACATTGAGTTTTTTCAAGAGAAGACAGATACCACCAACTTTGAGTGTGCCAGTGCACATGCCCAGAGCCAGAGGTATTAATAATTTCGAACCATAGGAGAATATGAGCATCATTGAGCCCCTATGCAAGAGATGACGACAGTCAGTCAGCAGAGTTTGCTCGATAGCCCATCTTCACAACCTCTGGATGTCCTTGAAGATACATTTTAGGATTGTTCAATAGGGCCTGGATAGATTAGTACAAATTAATCAAACTCAATGTGATTTCACAACTTCATTCAATGAAAGGCATTAAACAGTATTGTGTAAATTATACATAATCAAAACCTAAACAATTACAATGTAGGCATTTCTATCAGCTGGAAGACACCATCACTTTCTAGGCATATAAGGCAGTTTTAGAAAGAAAGTAGGTCAATTACAGACAAAGATCTCCACCTCTGCCTGTGGGTACTTTCACTACTTTCTAGAATCCACAAACGTTTCAAGGTACACTACAGGGAGGCCATGCGATATTAGAAGCAGAATCCTATTCTAGCTGTGCGTAATTCTCCATGGTTGTGCAAACTCATATTTTTTAGTATTTGATCTCCATGAGGAAAATATTTTACCCACTGGAGAAACCCTTTCACCGAGGCCCCCACCGAACATGGTAGGGATTTATTTCTCTTCTCACTTTTGAATTGAGGTAATGCCAGACTCTGGGTGGAGTAAAAATCTGACCATTTCTACAATGAAAAGGAAGATGTGTGCCATTTTTGATTGCTGACAAACACCTATGTTTGTAAGCAGATGCACATCTAGACCAAGACTTGGGGGTGGGGAGATGCTAAGATTTTGAATTGTAGGGGGTGGAGTGATTTTCAGAGTTCGTGTCAAAATTTCACATTGGGGACAGAAATCTGATACTGTTAAATGTTGAATGTTAATGCACATTGAGGAAGTAGACCTGGCAGAATGTAGAATGCTATTTGCTACTTTCTAGGACAATCGATGGCAAAGGAAATATTCTTTAAAACACTGGGCCACTTTGAATGAGTCTGAGCATATTTAGGTATTTGTTTAGCAATTGCTCTTTCATATTGTGTTTACAAGCATACCATACCTTTGCAATATTTGCAAGATAGGATGTCAGTGCATGAGACAACTCTCTTGTGGCCAGGCACTATTAGCACACTGGATTCAGAAGTTGCAATCATTGGTAATGCCCAAATATTCTTGTTTTTGACACTCCCACGGTCCAAAATGCAACACAGATTTGAAAAGATGTTGACAGTACAGCAAAACGAAACACCTAAGCCATTCAGAATCTATACGTATCCATGGAGCTGCCACAGCAAAAAACAGATATGCAAACTTGCAAAATTACAATGAATATTAGAAAGAGCAGAATATAAAATCGTAACACAATTTGTGAAAAAATCCCCATCCTTCTGTTGACCTTCTCGAACCTCACATTTCTAACCCTGATGTTCTCTGTCCACCCAGCAACCACACTCTCCCTCCCTCTCTAGCTGTCCATTTTTAGCTGTGGGCACAGAAAAATGTGTTGGGTAGGATCATGATAGGCCCCATTGTTGACACTATGAAAATATGGACAGTCTCCAGGCCCCCAGTGACTCTCACTGACTGCCCTGGTACACAGTGCACTATGCTCTAAGTCTGTCACCTCACACACATATATCTGCACCCTCCTGCTCCACACTATTTCTCCTTTTCCTTCCTTCCCTACCTGTTAGTGGTTAGAGGCCTAAAGCAGTGTATCTGTGAAGCGCTGTTTCTTCTGTGTTACAGAAGACCACTCCGCCTGGAAGCCTCCTTTCTCATTTACTTAGAGTTTCCCTCATTTTCTCTCTCCACATTGCTTGTTTCGCTTGACCTCTGTCAGCAGTGCCTTGATGTCCCCTTATGTCATTTAATTAATATTACAAACTAGCAACATAATACTTCAGGACAGCCAACACCCACAGTTCATGTGCACTGACATTTTAAGCTATTACTTTAAAGCCATAGTAGGTTACTTTCACTTAGTATCATGCTTGGTATTACAAGGTCCCTGTCTCTCAATCTTGGTTTCTCTATCTCTGTCACTCTTCCTATGAGTCTTTCTATCTCTCTCTCTCGCTCTCTCATTAACTAATCAATCTTTGGGCCCCACTCCTGGTCTCTTGCCCACCCATAATGGAGTGTGAACATCAGCAAGACGAAGAATTGCTGATCATTCATAACAGAAATTGAGAAGAAATATGTAATTTTCACCAAATAGTCCTTCGTGTTCTATTCCTCCCTCTTGACATCTGCCACACCTATCAACCCTATAGTACGACAGCCCCTGTATCCTACACCACTCAGTAGTTCCTCGTCTGCCTCGAATCCTACACTCACATAGCACTTCCTTGTACCTTATCCATCTCTCTTCACAATTCCTGCCCTATTCTCTCTTCAGGCCTTACCCTTACACAAGCATTGTTTAATCTGTATCTGTTGTTACCGGTGGTGGACACCATCACTACGTTTCTGTGACAGGGTTTTATTTTTAATCAGCAGACTTTGACTTAGAGCAGAAAACAGTGAGGCAGACAATGGAAAGTGAGCAAAAGATAGAAAAACAGTCACAAAAGTAGAAAACAGGAATAAACAAGAACCTGCAAGAGTGAGTTAAATAGACAGGATTTGCAGGGTGGCTGAAGGAGGAGCCACAAAACGGAATAATATAATCAAAACAAAAGAATGGAAGGCAGTCCTTATAGGACCAACGGCAAAGCCTCAGTAAGTGTAGAGCCCCTTCCAAGCAGTACCTAACTGCAATAAAGTAGACCAGGTTCTGAAGCCGTAAATTAAAGATTGCAAACAAACCTTGTACTTGGATCCCTTTCACAAAAAATATATAAATAAATAAATAATCTGTGACCAACACAGTCATGAAGCAACATCACTATTTATAAGTCGTGAAAAATGGGTTGTCTTGAATTTTTGTACAGAACAATAATTACAAATAGTTGACTCACTGTACCCTAACCTTGGATTCCTCCATAATTGTCAAAAACTTTTAATATGCAGCCCCAGAACTTTTCTCCTTTAGAAGTAATCAGTCTAGGTATTGTTACTCCTGGCATTTGGCAACGCACAGCTGGCTCCAAGTAAAAACAGTTGGCCCCTGTGTTAAGTACTATTTTGTTTAATAAATTAAGCATACTCACATCCGTTTTCCCCTTCAAATACTGATCACCCTTCATTCAGCTCTCCTCAACCTGTTCCCTGCCCTTTCACATGTGTTCCATCCTCCACTCCATTTTCTGTCTACTTCCCTAATTAACCCTTCTCTTGTCAGCACTTTCTCTCATCTTACTTCATTCTGTAACCCACCACCTAGTCTTCTAAAAGTACTATCCTGCCATCTTACATTTTGGGGGTCATTATGAATACGGCGGGAATCCCCGCTATGTTCATGCTGGCGGTCTTATCACAGACCGCCAAGCCCCCCTGAGACCCCGCCGGCTTAAAAATTAACATTCCGCTGGGCCAGTGGGCGGAAACAGTGTCTCCGTCAGCCGGCTGAGCGGAATGCTAGGCCTGGACATTGCCGACGGCTCCACATGGAGCCGTCGTCAATGCCGCAGTGCGGCAGCTGCAGCAGCACCCGTCGCGCAAATCACTGCCCGTTAATCGGACAGTGACCTGCGCAACAGGGCTGTGCACGGGGGCCCCGGAGCACCCCTTCTGCCAGCCTTTTCCTAAAGGCTGGCGTAACAAGGGTTCTTTATACGGAGGGCAGCGCTGCTTGCAGCTCTGTCCTGTCGGATGAAGGATTCCGCCATTGTCAGGCTGCCTGTCGGCGGTAGCATGGCGGTGGTGGAAGGCAGCCTGTGGCGGTCCTCACTGTGTTCATTATGTGGCATTCAAGACCACCCTGCCAGAGGCGGAAATTACCATCGCCGCCGGCATGGTGGTCTCAACCGCCAAGTTCATAATGAGGGCCTTTGTCTCCAAAAAGGACCGGGACACAAGAATCCTGCAAACCTTGGTTATTATCAACATTTTTTAAAAACGTTTCTGGGAGAGTGGATCTTTCAAGTAGACTACACTTTGTTTTTATAACTGAAACACTCCACAATGGCAGACTTGAGGACAACTTAAATGGAGGGGTGTAGTTTGTCACCATGCCTGCTGCCAGCAGGCAGCTCAGCTCAGCTCAGCGTCTCTTGGGGTTAGAGAGCCAGTGTTGTGCGCTATCAGGAGTCATTTTAGAACTGCTTGGCCATATAATGAGGTTTCCAGGTCAGTGGTGTCTCCAAGTGGATTGTATATTTGTATTTCAGTGCTTTTCCTGCAGTCCTGCCTTTTGATGTGTTCTGCCTGTTTAGAGGAAAACGACTCTATTGTCTGCCGATGAACACTTTTGAGAGTTTTTATTTTTAGTTACCAAAATACATAGCACACATATTTGTGGAGTGCAAGTTCAAACCCCGGAGTCTGTTTGTGCTATTGAATGGTAAGACTTCCTTAGCTCAATGCTACTCATTTTATTGACCTCAGAAGGACAAAAGGCATTATGAACCTATGTGGAATCGAACATGTGACTACAATAGGCAAACACAGATCCTTGGAGTGGGCACATTAGATTCCTGAGCCACCAGTACAACACATAACTGTTACTATACCACATGTTCCAGTAAGATAATGGTGTTCAGATATTGAAGTGACACAGAAACAGTATACTGTATTGTTGCTATTGGTGTTCATCTCTGCAAAATTGCTAATCAAAATAATCAAGCCACAGCAGGTGCAGGACCGGCTGGGGACAAGGATGGATATGTTCTGGTTGGTGTTGTGGACAAACTCCCTGATTTCTTGGTGTGCATGTCCTCAAAGCAGCCTGTGACCGCCCAGGGGCACTCTGCAAACTCACCGACTCATAGCACACACTGCAAATCATGCTGACCTGATGAACAAATTACATACCTTCTGTAACAAATTATCTGGTAGAGCCATTTGCTAGTTATAATTTCTCCCAGGCGCCAGTCTGGATCAGGAGATTTTTCTCGAGCAGCAACCTTGTGCGCCATTAGGTGGCATTCGTTGACTCCACATCCATTGTTGGTGCCGTGTTCACTGGAAATGACGCTGCAGGTTGTATATAGGCACCACCTCCGTGTGCTGACGTCAGTTTCTTGCCACAGTTTTCCATGCCAGAAGTGTGGAGCCATGAAGAGCACTGACTCTGGTGCGTCAGAACTAGGGCCCTGAAAGGGAGGTCCCAGTCCCTAGAAATCCGTTCACAGAGCGGGGAGGATGCGTGGGTCGGTAAGGAATCTGCAACTAGAATATGTCTCTACCAGATCATTCGTTACTGAAGCTAAGTAACTTGTTTATCTGATAGAGACTTCCAATTGCAGATTCCTTACCTTAGAATAGATACCAAAGCAATACTGACCCTGGAATTCGGTCTGCAAACCAAGATGATACAAGGAAGACCTGCAGGACCGAACAGGCAAAGTACACGTCCTTTCAGACCTGAGTGTCTAGGCAGTAGTGTTTGGGGAATGTGTCCCAAGGGTGCTCACGCTGCTGCCTGGAAGATTTCCAGGACTCAAACTCCACGTGCTAACGCAGTGGTTGCAGCTGTTGCTCTAGTGGAGTGAGCATGCAAACCCTCTGGGGGTTGCTTCTTAGTCAATGCATAGCACATTTTAATGCAGAGGATGACCCATCTAGAGATGGTTCTCTTCTACACTATCTGACTTTTCTTCGCACCCACATAACCACAAAGAGTTGATCATCCACCCGGAACTCTTTGGTATGATCACAATAGAATGCCAACGCTCTTTTTGGGTCAACCAGTAGAGTTTCTCCTCTTCCATAGAAGGATGTGGCGGCGAGTCCAAAGTAGACAAGGTGATAGATTGGCCTACATGAAAGGAAATGACCATTGTAGGTAAAAAAGAAACCTTAGTACGAAGCACCACCTTGTCAGATGGATGGAAATTAATGGTGGCTTTGAGGAAAAAGGGTGCAGCTGACTCACTCTGCGGGCGGAAGTGATGGCTAGATGTACCCCACCTTAGAGTAAGACGCCTAAGTGGACCGCTGTGAAGTGGCCCAAAAGGAGCACACATGCCTCAAGCCACCATCTATGCAACCAATCTGCCCAGTGAATCGGTCGTATCAAGCCTGCATCTGATTGTGAACTTAGCTGCATCCCTCTCATCAGCAATAGCTTGGGATAGAATGGTCCGGGCCTCCTCCAGTACCTGTGGTATGGGAGTAACAGCCCAATTGACATGCAGTGTTCACAGACCACAATGCCAGATTGGAGGAAGAATTATTTTTCTTTCCAAGCCGATCCAGTCTTTTTGACTCCCTATCCTGGGATGGAGAAGGGAATGCGCCTGAGGATGTAGAGGACGAGATACCCAAGCTCTCAGGGGTGGGGTGTTGGGTCAGGAACTTTGGGTCATTAGGCGCAGGCCTATGATGGAGGGTGATTGCCCTGTTTACAGGAGCCCCTGTGTTGGGTTTGGACCAAATCCCCAATAGAATATCAGTGAGCTCCTCATTGAATGGCAAGATGGATTCCAAAGAAGCCATCCCAGGCTGAAGCACCTCGGCCAGGAGATTGTTCCTGATGGCCACAGAAGGCAGCTCGGGCCCAGGACCTCAGCTGCTGTCCTCACCACCACTGAATATCACGCTCCCTCTTCCATAGCCATGGTAGGGGGAGAAAGCATGCCAGTGTCAGGGGAGATATCTAGACCACTGGCTTCACCCAAGTCCTGAGCCCAGTCAATGGTGTCATCAAGCTGGCATTCTAAGGGTCCAGCGACCCCTCTCTACTCTCACCATACTCGTACCTATACGAATAAGGGTGAAGATCCAACCTGGGAAGCAGTGTCCCCATCGGAGTCAAAATCAGTGTTGAGTGACGCCTGTCCGGCTCCATGGCGGAGTCGGCAATAAGTATGGGACTGATGCCGACCCTGGGCCTGACCAGCATTGGGAGGGTCGACATCTGCACCGTTGTGGGGCAAGATCACAGTGGCACGACTGATGCCGGTGCGGAGCCAAAAATGGTCCGGAGCCAAGGTGGAAGACATCATCGCCGAACCCGAGGGGGATCCCTGTCAACCCTGTGGGGCTAGAAGGCGCTCAAGTGGGGTTGGGCTGCCCAAAAATGAGGTGCATGGCTTCATAGAACTCACCGAGTTGGGCAGGGGTGGCTCCGGCTCCCAGAAACTCAGGCTGGTGGGGAGCCGACCCAGAAGTAGGCTCCGAGGACAGAGGCCTAGTGCAAAGACACTCCTTTTCCCGAGCTGCCTCATCCAAGCGATGGGTGAAGTTGAAGAACATTTGCTCTTCTTCAACTTATTAACTGAGCATCCAGAAGATTTCAAATGGAACGATTAACAGTGTGGGCTCCGCAAGCGGTCTTTGGACCATCATCTCAACCGAGTTTGGGAGTGACGAGGAGCCAATGCCAGGCCGCAAGAAGCTTTAGGGACCGCTCCCTCAAAGCATTCGGGTTCATAGCCCAGCACTTGGAGCACGACTTGAGGTTGTGGTCACGCTCCAAACACCAGAGACACACGAGGTGCAGATTAATCACGGACATCATCAGATGACAAGAGTCTCAGGGCTTGAAGCCGGTCTTCTGTGATGACATACTCAATGCACCAGGAGTTCACAAAAGCTTTTAAAAAACAGTCAAAAAGTGACTGCGGGGTAGCTCTTCTTTAGATCTGTGCATGGGCTGGCCTGTAAAGAAAATAACTGACGTCAGTGCGCCAGGGTGGCGTCTTTATATGACCTGTGATGCCATATCTGGTGAACACAATGCCAACGACGGACGCGGAGTCGACCAACACTACCTGATAGCACACAGGTGTACTCCTTGAGAAAAATCTCCCAATCCAAACTGATGCCTGGGGTAAATTTTAAGGTAAGGAATCTGCAACTAGAAGTCTCTATCAGATATAATTTGTAAACCTTGCTGATCTCCGGCATTCTCCAAACCCACTGACCACAGCCCACTCTCTGGTGACACCTAACAAACACTGCAGCTCTAACATACTCAGTAAACCATATACCTTCGACGAAACCAGCAAACCAGCTAACCCACAACACATTTTGCAAATCTCACCAACCCAAAACACAATGTACTCTCATTGTGCACGCAATATATTGCAGGCATGCACAACAAACATGGTACAGTGTAACTAAAGCAGTATACTTTTATTTGTAATAGTAGAAATAAAGATCTACTTGAAGGCCCTAGTGTAGTAAATAGGGCAAGAAAGAAAACGTTTTACCTAAAATAGAATGCAGTGCTTCAAATGCAAAAAGAATAAATTATGGACGGAATGCTGAAAAATTTAAAACATTCACCCCCAGGCACAGACCTGGGCCTAAATCCATCATTTTTTTGCCCTCTGTACCACCCCAGTTTGGACCCAGCCATATGCAAATCAGTCTTGACCCTGCTCCCTATGGGAATAGTCCAGCCAGAACTGCCAGGCAAGGTCCTCCCTGGAATGTAAACAAGCATCCTGGGACCACTTTCGGGGTATCACCCCCTCATCAGCCAGGCTGGCTTGAATCCAGTGGTGCAGTGAGCCCAGGACCCACGTCTGGGCATACCCGGAGCACTTAGGGCGACAAATGCAAAAAAATAAAACAGATGATGGAGAGAATGCTGAACAATGTCAAACATTCTCCCCAGTCACAGATCTGGGCCTAAATCCATTGTTTTTTTTGCCCACAGCCATAGGTAAATCGGTCTTGATCCTTTACTGTCCAGTCCAATTACTAGGCCAGGTGCTTTAAATGATCAGCATCTTTTATTTATCTCAGGCTGTTTGGTGTGTGAGACTGAAGCTGTGATTTGCAGCAGGAATAGTGTTTAGGTGCTGGGCTTTTTCTGACCTCTGACCTAAGAACTGCATTCCATTCAGGACTGCAAATGAGTAAATTACAACTTTGAGTGAATTACACCTTTGTCTGTTAGTCTGTGTGAGTGGTGTTTTGTTGGAGCCTTCTTTCCCTGCATCCTTATTAGAAATAAAATCGGCCACTTTCCCACCCCTTCAATGGGTTTTACAAATACAAAGAATTTTGCGCTGGTGGCATAGATCTCCACAAATGGAAATGGGCTTATATTCCGAGGAATACCTTTGTAAATTCCCAGCATGTGTAAAAATGTAAACTTGGTCAAAAACCTAAAGTTGGGGACAAAATTATCTTTGGGAAAGTGGTCCAAAATGTATCAACATTCTGGTTTTGGAAAAAAAAATTTACTGTTTCTTCTCGTTTTCATTTTAGGTCAAAGATATGTCATATTTACTATGATTTCTAAAGCCCATGTCAATTTGATGTAATAAAAATGATGAGCATTTCCCATTTTGTATCATTTTATCAGTCCGTGCAACATCAGCGCTAGAAATGTATTGCGTTGAGTGAGTTTCTGTGATTTTTCTTTTGGAACTATAAAACCTAACATTAAAAAAACTACTTAGGAAAATTGATGATTTAAACTAATTCTTAAATGACAATTCCATACCACCTGAAAATACCCACTTTAAACCTTACAATTAATTAACACATGGTCTGCAGGGACTAAGTCACAAAACAATAGCAAAGTGCAAAATAATTGACCGGGTGATTTTTTTTGAACATACACACATCAACATCAATATTTAACCCTTATCTCCAATTAAGGATTCTTTCTTCAAAAATAACTTTTATTACAAGGAGCGCTGAGTTTTAATTAGAGGGGCTTAACAAATTAACTTGTCAGTCCATTCCTTTGGGAAATAACATAAGAGGGTCGGTAAATTGCCTTAGGCTGCAATTAGTAAATGTAGGGATGAAAAATAGGCAGTATAATGTACAGGAGCATTCATACTTTGGTTTGAGGAAACACCTGTTTTACAATGCCTAATTCTGTTCAATTGGCTTCAAGGTGTGTTAACAACCGGAATTGTTTTCGAATTTGAATTCGAATGTTATTGGTAGATGGAATTTAGCTATCTTGAACAATAGCAGAGTTGTGAAAAAGAGATTTAGAGCCTGATTTAGAATATGCCGATCTTTAATCTGTCGTCATGTCCGTCTATGGATTCTCAAATTCCTAACAGTGCAAAGGCCCCGTTTTCAAAAAGTCACAAAAACAGCCTAAACATTTTTATTGATGTGAGACTCTACTCGTAATTTCACTCACACATTTTGTGAATTTGGGACAAAGGTCTACGCCCCAGTATTTGCGTTCTCAATTTGCTGGCTTGGTGAACTCTTACCTTTAATGAGATTGCCTAACTAACTTCTGAAGGGTTGATTTAAGTCAAAGCAGGCTTTGTGAAAGAGTCTGAAAATGGGTACACAGGGATGCCCTCTGAAGCTCAATATCGTGAGGTCATGTTACTTCCTTATCTGAACAAGTGGGAATCCAACTATTAAGCAGACATCCTTAAGTACTGTGCCAATTTGCCTATTTCCACGCTGTTGTCCACAGGCCATAACTTAGCCTGTGCTGCATATCTGAAGGGCATGATGCACACTTAATATCGAATTTAGAGAAGTATTATTATTCGCTAATTAGGTGTCCCAATATTGTCCCCTGCAGTACATTTTAGTTTCTCAAAGTTATGAAAATCGTTTACGGCAGCGCACATAAATTATTTAACCCAACAAAACACAGTTAATTGCATTTTTTGCCCACACGTTTGATTGAACTATGTCACCCCTCATCAGGGTCACACCCTTTCAGTATGTTGACAGTCTAGGAAGGTTTTCCGTGTATTCTTATTCAACTTCATTCATAAATAGACCTGCAAAAATATAATATCTGATAAAAGGTACTCAACACTGCAAGAACCTGCCTGTGATCCTAAGAATCTTTCAGAAAAGAAACACATACTATTGCAGAAACGAGAAGAACAGCCAATGGGATTAGTTTTTTTTTTTTATAGTGAACATTTGTCAGTCTCAAAATTCTTCAGGGATGGCTTGCATTTGAGAGTAACCCACTGTAGAAAATGTAATTTGCTCGGGTGTATCCATAACGGAGATCTCTGATGGACTAGACCTTGTCCTGTCCAGTGGCCAGGGTCCTTCTAAACAGGCAACAAACAGTGTTTGTACTGTATAAAATCACATCAAATTTTACCTATTGTGTAGACTAACTTCTTAAGGTCTGGCATCAAATAAAGTGAGGTCAATAAACTAACACTAGCAGACGTAGAGTATAAATAGCTGTCACATTGTAATGCTACTGTAAAAATGCAGACTGCCTTGTATAGTTTTGATCTTTAAAGTGACTATAGCATTCCCAATCCTGAAATTTATACATTTGACCCAGAGCCTCATTAGCCCCTTGAAACAGTGTCTTCCACATAATAAAACCTAAACTGAGCTCTACAGTCATAACTTCAAATGGCTGGCAGTGATTAAGATGCAAAGAAAGGCTTGTCGAATAGTTTTCTTCACATAAAATTTTGAACTTGTCAAGAAAGGCTGTGGTCTTAGGTATCCGTTTGTACTTGCTACATTAGCTACATTCACTAGCAAAGCCTTTCCTACCTTTTGCTTGTATTCCTGCCCAAACAGCTTGTTCATGGGTATTGGGGAGTATTCCCTTTTTTAGCCTCCATGGACAGTGAGGCCCATTCTATCTTTGACAGTCCCACTTGCCACCTTCAGGAATTTGTCTACTTGGAGGCGTTTGCTTGGAAAATGTCCTCTGAATCCAGAGAGTACTAGTACATTTTTCTTTGAGAAAATCAATATCCTACTCCTGGGTGGCTCGCGTTTTTGGACTTATATTTGGTGTGCTCCAACCATGCTATGACCCCTTCTACCTTTGGCATGAGCTGTGTCAAATTATACTACAACTTTGACTCATCAGAAGTCAAGACAAATCCCGGATACTTCTACTGGAAAGCACCAAGTGCTTATAGAAGGTTAGATTATGTGATCTTGCAGCCAATTTTCCACCTATTTTTCTACATCTCAACTCCTGTTGTTTGGGTTTCGGTATGGTCTCTTTTGGACTATTCAGGGAGTGGGGTCAATAAGGATATTAAGCAGTATCACATTGGGCAAATCTATTTTTAGAAAAGAAAAGAAACACAATATTCTGTCTAAGTCCTCTTTTTGGCTTTCTAATCTTTGTACTATTGGGATTGCTGCTGACTTAGTAGAGCTGGAAGGGGTAAGTTCTATAACCAGGAGAGAGGATTTAATAACAAAAATGAAGTTAGGAAGCGGTTAGTATGCAGAATGGGTCTTCTCATGTGTTTAAAAGATTCACATAGTAGAACTTTTCATGGTTATAAGTATGCAGCAGAATATTTTGTACGTCAGAGATGGATTTACTTTATGACTCTGAAAGGGCCTTATTATTTGGCCAAGAGCTTGCTTAGCACCCAGGATAAAAAGATCAAACCAGATGTATTGAAATTCTTAAGCAGCCCATTTTCCTTATAGGGGAAGGAAGCGCTGAAAACAACGTGTTTTTTTTTTACTTGGAAAGCTCCAGTGTTATTGGGTAGTGGTCCACCTGACCACTGCCTAACCACACCCATACTTTGACACTGGTTCACAAACATGAATAGGTCCAAAAAGGGAACCTCCCTTTTTGTGAATAGGTTAACACTCCACCTCGGATGTCAGTAACTTTTTAGTAGTTTGTGACTCAAATTCAGGGGCCTGGGTGGGGCGGTCTAAGGCATCAAATCTTAATTTTTTGCCATTTTTCGAATTCAAAAGAAGTGATCTGCTACTGAATAGCGGAATATATTGGGTACACATCATCTGTAGTGGGACAGTAGTGTTCTCCTCTTTACCCATTACTTAAATGGGTATCATAAAGGTCTTCCACTGCACACTTAAATGGTCATGTGTGGGATCAGATGTAAGAGCAGGACGGCTTCATGCCGAGTGTGGTTGGAAGTTCAACAACAGCGGCTGCGCTGGTCTCGGAACACAAGGGAGCACTAGGGTGGGTGCCTGCTTAGGCCTGAGGGGGGGGTGAGTGCATGTTGCCCCAGGGGGAATGGTGAGTGCCAAAACCAAAGCGGATGTACACAGTACTTGGGCCTCCGAATGCAGATAACACCAAACACACAAGCACACAAGGAAAAAAAAAAAAGCATTAGTAAATGGAAGAAAATAGTGTGACAGCTTCCTAAGAAGCAGAGGAAAAGTAAGTGACTAGCACAGGAACCAATAAAAGCAAGGAAACTAGGGGGGTGGGATCTAAGCCCATTTAGAGATTTATATTAAATGCCTTAGATTTCTGTGCAGGCGAAACCTAAAACAGGCTCTTTCAGGACCAAGAGCTAGCTTTCTGCCAAACGTGGTGTAATAGCATCTAGCGGTTCAAGCTGTAGTTGTGTCTAAAATCCCTACAGACAATTGCATGGGGAAAACACATTTTAGGACCCCTGTTTTTCTTAGCCCCCAAGTGACAAACAGGAGCTCAAGTGACTGACGTGCTATTTTTGAAAATTTCATGAAGGTTCATCAAACAACGCCAAAGTTACAGGCAAAACATTTTTTTTAATTTCCTATGGAAACTAGGTCCTAACTATAACTACCTACTGGCTGGTAGGATGGATGAATATACATACATATATTCACTGGAAAAAAAACAAAGGTGACAAGGACGTTATAGTAAGGTTCTGAATTTACTCGTACAGAACCATCGAAATTCAGCAGTTATAGTTAAGAGTTATTTCAAGTAACTCTAACTCGAGCCCTAAGGTAACTATAACCTGTGCCCTTGCCATGCACTACTAATTACCCCAGATATTATAGCACTCATGACAACTTCAATAGCATTTTTAAAAATACAAATGATGCATTAGCAGTCAAATTAATGAAGACAAAACTGTGCATGGTTGGGGCGTGAGTTATAGTTACCTTAGGGTGCGAGTTATAATTACTTGAAATAACTCTAACTGCTGAAATTCTAAAGTTTTGTACGAGTAAATTCAGAACCTAACTCCAACGTCTCTGTAACCTTTACATTTTTCAGTGAATTTCTAAGTTTTATTAAATGTAAAGTAAGTTTAATTACTATATGTTAATCTAACCACCGCCGTGCACAACCTTTGACCATGCGTCGCGGGGTTGGTGCAAGGCCTGAGCTGCAGCCAGGCCCTGCGGCAAACCCCCTTTAACCACCCAATCCTGCGCTGCACACAGCCGAAGGGACTGTCTTTCTGGTTGTGAGAACAGGTGTGAGGGGGTGTCTCTGGGTGTGAGAGTGTCTGGTTGTGAGAGTTAGTGCGTGAGGGTCTGAGTGGTTCTGTGAGTGGGTGCGTGAGGCTCTGAGTGGGACTGTGCGTAGGTACGTGAGTGAGTGTGTGTGAGTGGGCGCGTGAGTGTCTGCATGAGGGTCTGAGTCAGCCTGTGAGTAGGTGTATGAGTGTGAGTGGGGCATCAGTGTCTGAGGGCTTCAATGACTGAATGATTTAGTGTATGAATGAGTCTGTGGATGTTTTCTTGAATTTTTTTTGCCAATGTTCGCAAATGTTTTGCAATGAGACACGGGCCAGAGCTGAGCATTGCAACGTATTCGCAAATAATACGCGTCATGAAAAAAAAACATTTCAAGGTCATAATTTGACCCTTAAAGACCCTCGGGCGGCTGCAACTTTCTGGTCAGGTTGCGGACAGCCAATCACAGCTTTCCTAATGGCGCGCACATTCGCAAATACGCATCGATCACTGAAAAAATGTTGTCACTGATCTGAGGCCCTAGATAAACAATTGTATTTCCCCTTTATTATCTGAAAAACTATTGAATGGATTTACACCAAATAAAAAGCACAATCTGCGGAACAAAATCTATGTTTCTGCCAGATTTGGTGTAATTCCGTTCAGTGGTTCAGGCTGTAGTTGAGTTCAAAACTCCTATGGAAATTAACATCTGAAACACACTTTTTTTGACCCCCCCCCCCATTTCTCAGTCCCCGCTTGACTGGGAAAAAAACAAAGGTGACAAGGACGTTATAGTAAGGTTCTGAATTTGCTCATACAGAACCATCGAAATTCAGCAATTATAGTTAAGAGTTCACATCCAATACTTTCCATGTGCAACAAGAATGACCGACACACTTTTTCTTTGTTTTTTTCTAATTTTGGGGAGATCTGTCACTTGGCACCAAAGATTAGGCAAGTCAAAAAACGCTTTTCCTAAAGAAACATGGTCCTACTACAACTAACTACTTGCAACAGCCAATAGGTTTTATTATATATATATATATATATATATATTTGTTCACCGGAAAAAAACGAAGGCTACAGCGACGTTATAGCTAGACTTACATTTTAAATGTACCAAACCATAGCAATTTGCCTGTTTTAGTTAGAGTTATTTCAAGTAAGTATGACTCGTGCCCTAAGGTAAGTACAACTCGTGCCTCCTTATACTAAGCCACCACTAATCTATTTTGGGTTCTGTAGTAGCATGCTACTTGCCGAAAAGCACTTCAGCACCTTGTCAGGTGTAGTAAGTGCTGAATACTATTATAATGTTTTAGGACTTAACTTCTGAGGCCTGGAGTGACTTCAACTGAAAAACATACAACAGAGGCAGCAAGTGAACCCACTGAAGAATTTCAGTTATCTCATGCTGGATTTAATTTGCAGACCTGGTTGGACAAATTTTGCTTAACATAAGTGCCTCAGTAAAGAACTGACCTGACCTGACGATCTGGGTTTAGGTATTCCAGGTTTACATGTTTTAACTTTTAACTAGAGACCTGTATCCTTGAAACAGGAGGTGGATATATCCATAGTCTACATAAAACGGCAGACACTACAATTGGCTTAACCCACTGCCAGTACCAAAAATCATCATTTTCTTCCTCAAGGCCAAGCTGACTTCAAGTTTTATTCATCATTTATCACCTCAGAATTTGTATCTGAAGATCCAACTACATCCACTCACGGTTTTGACTTATTTTCTGGAGCAAACATTTCCACTTCTGATTGACGATTGTTACAGCGCATACTAGACCTCTCTAGAGCCATTCTACGACACACACATCCTTCAGCATGGACACATTGATGATTTTTGGATGCACAATTTCTTCTAAATCAACCCAGAATGTCTGACTTGGAGGAACATCATACTCCAGGTTGATCACAAGTGTGCATGGGTCAGACTTATTTTGTACCACTGCACTTTTTCAACTGGGTGTACTGGACTTCAACAAGGATTCCAGTAGTTCTTGGTGGACACTGTAGAGCTTCACATGGATACAGCTACCAAGCTGGTCCCTTGGACAATTGTTTGTGACATACTTTTTTTCAAAATGTGAAGGACTGATCTATTACCATGATAAACCTGAACCTCTATCATACTGTAGTTTCAGAGTTTGCCCTCCCCAAGAGTTAAAACCAGTGTCACGAAAATACAACTACATATCCTGAACACCAAAATACAGTCTTGCTATGAGTCTACCTTGGAGATTGCGGCAGACAGTCCTCTTGAACCTGTGGGGAAAGGAGAGTGGAGCCTCATTACTTCCAGAGCAAGGTGTGAAGAGTAAGAACACACTCAACTTCCAGGTCAGTAAGAACCAGAAGGATTTAAACAATAGTCAGAGCATTGCACTTTGCCTGGCAACAGCAGCTGGTGTGTTTTCGACTCCAATTGACTAATTTGCAAAACATGCATTCCCTACATCTTTTTTTGTTTCTCTCTAGTTCCCCCAAGTGGTTGGAATAGCTGAGGTTTTCATTTCTTCCTCAGATGTACAGAATCTCTTCCTACTGTCATGTTCTCCTAGCACATGGTGCACCTTACACTGGGGTGGACTTTGGACCTTCAAATCCACTCCCGGGGAGGGAAGAGGGGCGGGTATTCTGGTCGTCTGGGGGCTATTCACCATCTCTCTGCTTTCACTCACGAGTAAGTCTGCCTAATTGAGAAAACCTCATAACCCATTACTGCCTCATGCCTATACACTTTGAATGACTGTATTTTATACAAGAGCATTATAGGTTTACCAACCAGTCCACCACAGATGACAGTGATTAATAATATGACTTCTACCAGCATGTGCTGCTTTGGTCTGCTATTTGAGATGCTGATACACTGTTTCTTCTCTCTCCTTTCCTCTTTTTCACCCTGCACAGCTTCTTAACGAGCTAGTGTTTGGGATAGTCCTCAATTGATTGTTTGGAGAAGGAAAGGGGTTAGTTAGCCTTAGAATCTCCGCCCACATTTCATTAACCCCTTCGCTGTTAAGTCTCCTCCCCGTGCTATGCCTTTTTTTGGCTATTTGGGGTAGTTCGCACTTAGACCCCCATATCTTTTTGTCCGCATAAGCAACCATGCCAAATTTGTGTCCTTTTCTACCACCATCCTGTGTATTCTAAAGGTATCCAGGGTTTGTGGATTCCCCTGGAGGTGACCAAGAAATTAGCCAAAATACAGCTAAAGTTTGGGTTTATTTGGAAGAAATGAGAAAAAGTGCTGTAGAAGAAAGCATCTGTTTTTTCCCGTGCAAATGGCATCAACAAAGTGTTTGCGGTGCTAAAATCACTATCTTACCAGCTTTCAGGAAGAGGCAGACTAAAATCAGAAAATCTAATTTTGTATCAGTTTTGGCATTTTACTGGGACATAACAAATTTTGCCTATTTTTTGTGCTTTCAACCTCCTTCCAGTTAGTGACAGAAATGGGTGTGAAACCAACAGTGGATCCCAGAAAGCTATGCATTTCAGAAAAGTCGACAGAATTCTGAATTTTAGCAGTGGGCCATTTGTGTAGATCCTTCAAGGTTTTCCTATAGAAAGTAACACTTGAAATAAAAAAAAGTGAAATTGAGCCGAAACAAACAACCATTTGTGTCTAAATTTTCATCTGTTACTTTTTCTAAATATGGTAGACTTTCAAAAGCAATACACCGTTACATCTGTTGGACCCTTCTGGCTGCAGGGATATATAGGGGTTGTATGTTCTCCAAGAACTCAAGCTACCCAGAGCCAAAAGCTGAGTTGCGCCTTGCAATGGCATTTCACTGTGTACCAGGATTACAGCAATTCATTTGGTAAAATATCAAGAGCGAAAAATAGGTATCAAGAAAACATATGTATTTCCGAAATGGGCACAAGATATGGAGTTTAGAAGAAGTGATAATCTGCACATGTCTAAATTTGGAGGTACCCATACTAGCATGTGAATTAGAGAACATTTCTTCAAATGACTTTCTTACACACTGCCTTACAGTTGGCAGGCACAAATACAGAGAAAGACAATTGATAATCACATGTTCTACTGTTCTGTGTTCCTTTAAGTCTCCCAATAAAAATGGTACCTCACTTGTGTGGGTAGGTCTAGTGCCTGTGACAGGAAATGGCCCAGAACGCAACGTGGACGCAGCACATTTCTCAAATCTAAAAGGACCCTTTTTTTGCAATGAGCCTAGCTGTGGATTTTGGGCTCTAGTTTAGCCAGCACCTAAGGAAACCTAGCAAACCTGTATATTTTTGAAAGCTAGACATCTAGGGAAATCCAGAATGGGGTGACATGTGTGGTTCTTACCAGGTTCTGTTACCCAGGATCCCTTGCAAACATCAACATTTGTCTAAAAAACACATTTTCCTCACATTTCTGTGATGGGAAGTTCTGGAATCTGAGGAGCGCCACAAACTTTCTTCCACCCAGCAATCCCCCTAGTCTCCTGATAAAAACGGTTCCTCACTTGTGTGGGTAGGCCTTGTGTCCGCGACATGAAACGGCCTAAAACCCAATGTGAATCCATTACATATTTCCATCCAAAACTGACCCTTTTTAAAAAAAATATTTCTAGCTGTGGGTTTTGGGCCACAGCTCAGCCGGCACCCAGGGAAACCTAGCAAACCTGAACATTTTTTTAAATTAGACACCCGTAGGAATCCAGGATGGGGTGGCCTGTGTGACTCTCAACAGGTTCTGTTACTGAGAATCCCGTGCAAACCTCACAATTTGCCTAAAGAAACTCATTTTTCTCACGTTTCTGTGATGGAAAGTTTTGGAATCTGGGAGAGCCACAAACTACCTCCCACCAGTGTTCCCCCAAGTTTCCAGATGAAAATGGTACCTCACTTGTGTGGTTAGGCCTAGTGCCTGTGACAGGAAATGGCCCAAAATGCAACGTGGACACAGGACATTTTTCAACTCTAAACTGACCCTTTTTTTGCAATGTGCCTAGCTGTGGTTTTTGGGCTGTAGTTTAGCCAACACCTAAGGAAACCAGCAAACCTGTATATTTTTGAAAGCTATATACCTTGGGAAATCTAGAATGGGGTGACTTGTATGGTTCTTACCAGGTTCTGTTACCCAGGATCCCTTGCAAACATCGACATTCGTCTAAAAAAACAAATTTTCCTCATATTTCTGTGATGGAAAGTTCTGGAATCCGAGAAGCGCCACAAACTTCCTTCCACCCAGCAATCCCCCTAGTCTCCTGATAAAAATGGTTCCTCACTTGTGTGAGTAGGGCTTGTGTCTGCAACATGAAACGGCCTAAAACCCAATGTGGACCCACCGCATTTTTCCATCCAAAACTGACCCTTTTATTTTTTTAAATATGCCTAACTATGGATTTTGGGCCCAAGATCAGCCGGCACCCAGAGAAACCTAGCAAACCTGAACATTTTAGAAAACTAGACACCCGTACGAATCCAGGATGGGCTGACTTGTGTTACTCTCAACAGGTTATGTTACTGAGAATCCCTTGCAAACCTCAAAATTTGCCTAAAAAAATATTTTTTCTCACTTTTCTGTGATGGAATGTTCTGGAATCCGGGGGGGGGGGCACTAACTTCCTCCCCCCAAGGATTCCCCCAAGTTTCCTGATAAAAATGGTACCTCACTTCTGTGGTTAGGCCTAGTGCCTGTGACAGGAAATGGCCCAAAACGCAACGTGGACACAGCACATTTTTCAACTCTAAACTGACCCTTTTTTTGCAATGAGCCTAGCTGTGGTTTTTGGGCTCTAGCTTAGCCAGTACCTATGGAAACCTATCAAGCCTGTATATTTTTGAAAGCTAGACACCTAGGGAAATCCAGAATGGGGTGACTTGTATGGTTCTTACCAGGTTCTGTTACCCAGGATCCCTTGCAAACACCAACATTCTACAAAAAACACATTTTCCTTACATTTCTGTGATGGGAAGTTCTGGAATCTGAGGAGAGCCATAAACTTCCTTCCACCCAGCAATCCCCCTAGTCTCCTGATAAAAATGGTTCCTCACTTGTATGGGTAGGCCTTGTGTCTGCGACATGAAAGAAAATTAGTTACTTACCTGTAACTGCAGTTCTCCAGTATTGGTATCTTTCATAGATTCACATGCTTGAATCATCCCCGTCGTCGAGGTGGGAGCCTCACGGTAAATTTAAATATATAAAAAGCAGTAAGTCAGTAAAAATAAAACCAGTAGGCCCAAGTAGGCCTCATAAGGTATTTTACAGTCTATCCACTTTGTTTTGTGAAAAGACCCAAACTTGAGTATCAACCAATCAGGATTCAGCCCCTCCCAAACACTCCCAACAGAGGCTGAATTCCCTCAGATTTTCTATTAGGAGTGTGAAGTTTAATATCTGTATAATAGGGGAGCCTCTGAGGGGAGGAGGGTGGGTCGCATGTGAATCTATGAAAGATACCAATACTGGAGAACTGCAGTTACAGGTAAGTAACTAATTTTCTTCTCCAGTATTGGATCTTTCATAGATTCACATGCTTGAATCCGAGTAACGAGCAGTAATGTTTTCTTACTTACTGAATTACATTGACTGTAATTCCATCGTAATTCTATACGTGATGTGATTCACATTAGTTCAGTTTTAAATATGCACTTACATATAATTATATTTATATTCACAAACATACGAATATAAAAGCAATAAAATGTGTGTGGCCAGAAATCCTGACACAGTTTATGCTATTATTATGGAGAATACGACACGTTAAACAGTAGAAGAAAATGAACCATTAATGACCATACCTCGAGTGTGGTGGTGGGATGTGTAAGAGGCTCACCTTAACGAAATAGATGCCTCAGCACTGCTTGTCCCACTGCTGTATCGACCTGGTTTGTCTCCTCTAGACAGTAATGTCTTGTAAATGTGTGTTGGCTGGACCATGTTGCTGCTCTACAGATGCTATGTAGTGGTACACCTGCAAAGAGTGCCGCTGAAGTGGCTACCGATCTTGTAGAGTGGGCTCTCACCTTGGTGTGGAGCGGCTTTCCTGCTTTTGAATGGCAGAATTGAATCGCCAGGCCAATCCATCTTGCTAAAGTCTGTTTGGACACCGCGTGTCCCTTCTTTGTTCCGCCGAACGCTACAAATAATTGATCCGACTGGCGGATGGCCTGAGTTTTCTGTAGATAAAACTTTAAACATCTTTTAATATCGAGAGAATGTAATGTTTTTTCCGCCACTGTTTGCGGATTTGGAAAAAAGGTTTTTAAGATGACTGGTTCATTTAAATGAAATGTTGAGGGAACTTTCGGAATGAATTTAGGATTTGTCCGCAGGATGACACCTGAGTTTGTAAACTGGAGGAACGGCTGTTTGATGGTGAACGCCTGAATGTCACTGACTCTTTTTGCCGAAGTAAGAGCTAACAGTAACGCTGTTTTCCATGCGAGGAATTTTAGGTCAGCTTTGTGGATCGGCTCAAAAGGAGCTTTCATGAGTTGCATCAACACAACATTCAATGACCATAGAGGCGGGGGTTTCCTAATTGGCGGGAAGACCCGAAAAAGGCCTTTCATAAATTGTTTGACAATTCTTGTGGAACACAAAGAGAGTTTATCTGGTGATCTGCGGTATCTGGAGATTGCCGCCAGATGTACCCGTATGGAAGAATATGCAAGTCCTGATTTTGCCAGGAGCAGGAGATATGGAAGTATCTGTTCCGGAGTAGAAGATAAAGGATGTATATTCTCCGCTGCACACCAAACACAAAACCGTTTCCATTTAAGTCTATAGGTTTTGTTGGTAGTGTCAGCTCTAGCTTTTGCTAAGATGTCTCTACACTCTGGGGAGATTTTGAGATTTAAGTATTCATTGTGTTCAGGAGCCAAGCCGACAAATGAAGAGACGACGGATGTGGGTGTGTGACTTGTCCCTGGTGCATCGTTAAAAGAGTCGGACTCTGTCTGAGTGGTAGATGTGGTCGTTCGGAGAGCATGAGGAGCTCCGTATACCATATTTGTCTGGGCCATCTGGGAGCTATGAGTAGAAGTCGACACCCCTCCGTCTTCATTTTTCTGATGACTCTCGGAATGAGCGGAATCGGAGGAAAAGCGTAGGCATAAACTCCTGACCATCTCATCTAAAACGCATTCCCCCACGAATCTTTTTGGGGAAGCCAACTTGCGTAGAACTGGCATTTCTTGTTCTCGAGAGTGGCAAATAGGTCTAAGTTCGGTTTGCCCCATAATAGAAACAGGCCATTGAGAGTTTTCTGGTCTAGCTCCCACTCGTGATAAGGAATTACTGTCCTGCTCAAGGTGTCCGCTAGAACATTGATCTGTCCTGGCACATGCTCCGCTTTTAGTGAAATATTGTGTTTGATGGCCCATGTCCAAATTTGTTGGGCTAGCTGCGAGAGTTGTAGGGACCTTGTGCCTCCTTGCTTGTTTAGATAAAACATGCTGGTCATGTTGTCCGTCCGGATTAAGACGCTTGAACATTGTATCTTTGGCAAGAAAGCTTTTAGAGCTAAGTGTATTGCTTTGAGTTCTAGATAATTGATGTGGAGCTGGCTCTCTTGCTGATTCCAGATTCCGCTGATTTGCAGGTCCTGGCAATGTGCACCCCATCCTTCGAGAGAGGCATCCGTTGTTACTATGTAACTTGGTGTTTGAAGAAGAAAAGACAGCCCTTTTGAGAAATTGGTTGGAGTTGCCCACCACCTCATAGTGTTCTTCATTAGAGGCGTTATGCGAATCTTGTCTTCGAAGGAGCCGAGGACCTGTGTCCATTGTATGTCCAATTGCTCTTGCAGGGGTCGCATATGGAGTCTGCAATCTGGGACTAGCGGAATGCACGATGATATCATTCCGAGCAATGATTTGTAGATGCGGACTGAAACGAACTTTTTTCTGGATAGGTTGTTTGCCAACGAGGTTAACTTTTGTTTCCTCTCGTGTGATGGGTACGCTTTGCTGCGTACTGTGTCCAAAATTGCTCCCAAGAAACTCAATTCTTGTTTGGGGTATATCTGAGATTTCTGGTAGTTGACTACAAACCCCAGGCTGTGTAACAAATGAAGGCAATAGGAAATATGATTTGTTACTTGGAATTTTGAGGGTGCCTTTATAAGCCAGTCGTCCAGGTAAGGGAAGACCTGGATACCTGCCTGGCGAAGATGTGCTGCTACTGGAGCTAGCATTTTTGTGAAGATTCTGGGGGCTGATTTGAGACCGAATGGTAGAACCCGGAATTGGAGGTGCATACTTCCTACCCTGAACCTTAAAAATTTGCGATGGTTGCGATATATGGGGATATGAAAATAAGCATCCTGGAGGTCTAGGGATGCCATCCAATCGCCCGTGTTTAAGAGACGCAGGACATCCTGCAACGTTACCATCCTGAACGATTGTTTCTTTAGAAACTTGTTTAGTGCTCTCAAGTCCAGGATGGGGCGCCAGTCTCCTGAGGGTTTCTTGAGAAGGAAAAACCGGGAATAGAATCCCTTGTTCCTTTGAGATAAAGGGACTGGTTCTATTGCTCCTTTTGTTAGCATTATCCTTACTTCCCTGAGAAGTTGGCTCAACCTCAGAGGCGGTGTACCCGATGGTGGGACACTCGGTGGTGTTTGGATGAATTCCAGAGTATGACCTCTGGTCACCACATCTAGTACCCATCTGTCCGATGTTATAGCCTTCCACTTGGGGAAATAAGAATTGATGCGACCTCCGACCTTCAATATTGATTGGGGAGGTGTTGAGATTATCCGCTGGTCATTGCTTTCTGCCTGTATCTCTTGCTCGGGCAGCTCCTCTTGCTCTAGCCGGATGTTTGTAAGCTGCGGCTGGTGGTAATCGATAATGCTGCTGTTGTTGATGGTGCTGATGTCCTGGTCCTGTGGAGGAAGATGTATATTGTGACCTGTATTGTTGGTATCCACCTCGAAAGGAGTAATTACCTCTACCCCTTGCTCCACGAAAAGGTAGTTTTTTATATTGCAGGGTACCTAGGGATTTTGCCGTATCGGTATCCGTCTTGATAGCCTGCAGCATATCATCGACATGTTTGCCAAACAAACTCTCTCCATCGAAGGGCATGTCGAGAACACGAGTCTGGACTTCTGGTCTGAATGAAGTAGCTTTAAGCCACCCTTGTCTGCGCAGGACTGCTGCTCCAGCTAATTGTCGAAAGCCAGTGAGGGAAATATCTATTGCACTGTCTATTATCTCTGCGGAAACCCTTTCTCCCTCCTGCAAGACCTTTTTAGCCTCCACCTTGAGATCTTCTGGCAGTGAATCTACAAAAACGGACATGTCTGCCCACATCTGCCGATCGTATCTTCCCAGGATGGCGAGGGAATTTGCCGCTTTGACCGTTACTGCAGCAACCGAGGAGAATTTCTTACCAATATTGTCTAGTCTCCTTCCCTCTTTGTCTGGGGGAGACGCAATAGGTGTAGAGGGGTTTTTGGATCGTCGTTGAGCCGCCTGTGATATAACCGAGTCAGGTTTCGGTTGTGAGACTAAACAGGCCGGAGAATCATCTGGGGCCTTGTATTTTTTCTCTAGCCTTGGCATTTGTGAAGGCACTGTTGCCGGGTTTTTCATTGCCTTCAAACCCTCCTGCCACAAAAAATCCACAATAGGTATGGCTCTTACAGATCTCTTTGATGGCTCTTTAAAGTCATACAAAAAACACTCAGTTTCATGGGAAACAATTTCCAGGCCAAAACGTTTCGCCGCTCTCTCTATGATATTATGGAAACCTCCTATGTCTTCTGGAGGAGAATCCACTGGAGCTGCTGGAGGTGGAGATGGTGTGGGAACGAGATAGTCGTCCCATTCACTAGCAGCTGAATCTGCTAACTCGCCCTCTTTCCTTTCGTCGTCCGACGAGAGGTAAGCTTCCGGAGCTTGGCTAGTTACAGGTCTACTAGCCTGAGGCGTTTCGGAAACATTAGTAGTTTGAGCTTGCTGGTAACTCTGAGGTCTAGGTGGCGTGGACTGAGTTGACGGTGGGAACCTTTTATAGTAGTCCTTCAACATATGTTGTAAATCTGTCACTAATGTGCTAGGCATAGCTAGAGGCGATGGTTGGTTTGTCTGTGGATAAGATGTTGAAGCATAACTATGCTGGTAATGTTGATCCTCTTCTTCATCAAACTCTTGACATTTGACATTTAGTTGGGACGGGCTACTAGCTGCCCCAAACATGCCTTGAACGTCATCATCCTCATCGTCTAAAAGATGTTGCGGTGGGTATGGCAGCACCTTACTTGGTGATGTATGCATCGGCAAAATGTCAGATGGCTTGTCTCCTATATTAATAAGGGAAAGGGGTAAGAATCTGGTGGAGTCCTCATGATGGTATGAGGAATGAGCTGGTGAAATGTCCAAAGGTTTGTAAACTGTTAATGCTGTGGTAATCGTCGGATCCATCGTCGACGGTTCCCTCGTCGACGGTTCCCTCGTCGACGGTTCCCTCGTCGACGGCTCCCTCGTCGACGGCTCCCTCGTCGACGGTACTGTCTTCAACTGTACTGTCGTCGACGGGTCTCTCGTCGACGGGTCTCTCGTCGACGCTTCCGTCCATGACTGCGTCTTTTCCTTAGTCGACGGTCCCTTCGTCGACGGGTATTTTAGCGACGACGGTCGCTTCGCCGACGTAGTTTGCGTAGATGGGAGTGCCCTGGATGATTTGTGAACCCAGGAAGCCTCCGCTGTCGACGATGTGTTTGCCGACGAAGCTCTTTTGAAGATTTTTGCAGTAATAATCGTCGTCGATGACAAAGGTGACGACGTCATAATCATTGGTGAGGTTGGTGTTGTGAACGTCGACGATACCGTGGTCGCTGTTACGGTCGACACTGTCGTCGACGGGGCGGTCGTCGACGGTTGTTTTTTCACCAAAAAGAGTTTTTCTGACTCTTTTTGTGGTGACAGAGACAGGGATGGTTTCTTTGAGGTGCTTTTTCGGTGTAACGGCGTAGTAGGTTCTGAATGAACCTTTTTTGGTCCATGTTTAACTGCCTCTTCAGTTAAGACTTGTTTATTCTTTTTGTGTATTTTTCTTGGTGGTTCATCCGCACCTCTCTCTCCCTCACCTGTTCTCTTCTGAGGGCGAGAAGTTTGTGGTGACTCTTCGCTGTCTGATGAAGGATGCTCTAAGGCTTTTTGTTTTTGCAGCCATAAGAGAAGTCTACCCTCTCGGTCTTTGAGGGTTTTTTGACTAAAGGTGCGACAGATTTTGCAGTCTCTCACCTTATGGTCTGGATGAAGGCAGTAAATACACTTCTTGTGGGGGTCATCAATATGTAGTCTCTTCTTCCCACAGTTGTCACAGTCTCTGAACAGACCCTTCTTTGCCTTTTCAGACATAGTAAAGTTGTAACTAGTTTCCTGAGAGAAAAAACAATCTTCAGTCAGAAAATAGGAAAAAAACTGAGCAGAGCTCAGGGAGACTCCCTTCACACGACGTGCGGTAGAAAATCTGAGGGAATTCAGCCTCTGTTGGGAGTGTTTGGGAGGGGCTGAATCCTGATTGGTTGATACTCAAGTTTGGGTCTTTTCACAAAACAAAGTGGATAGACTGTAAAATACCTTATGAGGCCTACTTGGGCCTACTGGTTTTATTTTTACTGACTTACTGCTTTTTATATATTTAAATTTACCGTGAGGCTCCCACCTCGACGACGGGGATGATTCAAGCATGTGAATCTATGAAAGATCCAATACTGGAGAACAGGCAAAAACCCAATGTGAACCCATCTCATTTTTCCATCCAAAACTGACACTTTTTTTTTAATTTGCCTAGCTGTGGATTTTGGGCCCCAGCTCAGCCGGCACCCAGGGAAGCCTAGCAAACTTGAACATTTTTTAAAACTAGACACCCGTAGGAATCCAGGATGGGGTCACTTGTGTGACTCTCAACAGGTTCCGGTACTGAGAATCCGTTGCAAACCTCAAAATGTGCCTATAGAACATATTTTCCTCACATTTCTGTGATGGAAAGTTCTGGAATCTGAGGGGAGCCACAACCTTCATTAAACCCAGCATCCCCCCAAAAGTCTCCTGATAAAACTGTTACCTTACTTGTGTGGCCTGGTGCCCGTGACAGGGAAGAGCCCAAAACGTATGTGAAGACATCAAAAATATTTTTCACAAAATAGCCTGTTTTTACAAAGGGGGCACCTGCATTTTTGGACCCGGGCTCGGACGCCTCTGAGAAAACCTACCAAACCCAAACATTTGTGAAAACGTGACACCCGAGGGAGTCTAAGGAGGTGTGGCTTTCATGAATACCCCAGTGTTTGTTTACCCAGAATTCCCTCCAAACCTCAAATTGAGCTAAAACAAAATCACATTTTCCTCACATTTCTGTATAGGATCACAGCATCAGTACAAATTTCCTACCACCCAGGGTTTTCCTTGGTCTCCTGATAAAAATGATACCTCACTTGTGTAGATGGTCCAAGTGCCTGTGACATGGAAGGGCCATAAACTTGTAGAAACTGAGGGGGAACCAAAGCGGGTCCAAAAGGGCATTTTTTCCATATGTTTTTAGGTGCAGTGCTTTGGGCTCCCACACAAGTGGGGCACTATTTTTATCGTTACAGATGAGGCAATGCTGGGTGGTAGGAATTTTGTGGATTCCTGTGGATTACGGAAGTTTCCATCACAGAAATGTAAGGATAAGGCATGATTTCTGTTACAGATGGAGGTTTATAGGGCACTATGGGTAAGAAAATGGTGTGGGGTGCATGTGAAGCACACCACCCTGGACTCCTCCAGATGTTTAGTTTTCAGAAGTGTCTGGGTCTGGTAGGTTTTTCCAGGGGGCAGTTTACCCAAGTCCAAAAGTGCAGCCGCTCACCATTGCAACCAGGATGATATTAGTAGGAAGCCAAGCTCTCTGGACCCATTTGTAAAATCAAAACCCAAAAGAATAACATATCCTCTTGCTTGCCATTGGGATGAGATGTTTCAGTCCGCAGGGCTAAAAGACTGTTAGCCCCTTCAGTTGGGGCGGGGGCATAACCATGCCCATGGTGGTGGGCAGCCCCCACTCACCCATTATTTTTGTTTTAAATTCCTTGACATCTAGTGGGCTGTCTGGCCCCTCAGGGAGGTGGATCGAGGTGAATTACCCCATCTGCCTCCCTGGGGGGCAAAAAAACTTTGTCCCTATTTATTTGGGGTGGGGACATGGCCGTGCCCCAACCCCTCTTTAAAAAAAAAAAAATCCTTGTGTCTAGTGGGCTTTCTGCCCTCCCAGGGCCCCAGGTGGGGCAGAATGAATGTATACATGTTTGGGGCAGGTGGGGGCGCTGTCTAGCCCATTCTAGGCAGGCCTGCACCCTAAAGTTTGAAAAAAAACTCTTTACATATTTTGGGTGGGCATGGGTAATTGGTAAGCCCATTTATTTTGGGCAGTCCCCACCCCAAAGTTTGAAAAAAAAATCCCTGGTGACTAGTGGGCTTTCTGTCTCCCCCTCCACCCCCCCAGAGTGGCTGATAGACTGATAGGCTGATACATATTTAAGGTGGGTGTGGGGCATTGGCAAGCCAATTTTGGGCAGCCTCCCACCCCAAAGTTTGTAAAAAAAATCCTTGGTGCCTAATGGGCTTTCTGCCCCTCTGGGGGACAGACTGAAGAATACTGTCCCCATCTTAATTATGCCAAAAAATGGAGTGTGAGCAATATCCCTTGTCCAAGAGACCGTTCCCCCTCCCTGGTGTCTAGTGGAGTTGATCCCTGCTTGGGATAACCCTACTTGGGTGATCCCCAAGCAGGGATCCAGTTGGAAGGGGGTACCTTTTCCTACCCCCCCTTTCCAACAATAACTCTCCCTTCTAGATTGGTGCATGTGGGCTGTGATAGCCCCACAAGCTCTGATACAGAGAAAGTGAACTGAGCCAATTGGCTCATTTCGGCTCATTTCACTTTTGTTTTCAGAGAAATGACTTCAGAGTGCCGCACGTGCTGATCGTCATTTCCCTGAAAACTAAAAAAAGCATCCAGAGGCTGTTTTTAGGAGCAGGGAATCCCTCTGGTGCCTGCATCAGAGGGATTTCCTGGCTTGTGTGCGAGGGCGGCTGGGAGCCGTCCGACACACACGAGCACTGTGACGTCAGATGGCTCCCAAAGGTCCGACGCAAAGAACAGGTTAAAATCCTGACAATATGTGTGGACAGCTGTCAATGTCATTCTTTAGAGGACACTTAGAAACTTAAATTATTATGGTTTAAAGTTGCCATTATCTTTAAGTTAGTGTTTTTTTCTCAATGATTTTCTTTAGAGTTTTTTACCCATATCTTTTGATCTTTTGAAACCTGTCCATTTTTCTTCAGGTTTGCAACTATTATTTGACTGAAACCTGTTTACCGTAAGTTTACTCCTGTTTGGTCAGTGTGACACTATGGATACTCCACTTCTATGAACTAGTATTTGGATTCCAAACATTGATGGTTGAGGTGCAATCTACGGTGGTCCCACTTGCCACAGGTCTATATGTTTCTGTGGAGTCAATAGATCGATGGTCCACGAGGGCCACTGCTCTAGTGCGGAAGCGCCATTGCCTGATTTAAATATCATGCTTAGAACTGGAATGACACAAGAAAGAAAATCTGAACTGGTCTCTACAGTTGCAGTTGATGAGGCACACTCAATAGCAAGGACAAAAGGGAAATTATAATCATCCAATATCTTTCTCTGAAGATAAGCCTGGTGATTAATGTGGTGATTTTTTTTACAGACCGCCGTAAAATTGATTGCACTGTAAACAGCATGGCCAGGAAAAGGGCTTTACAGGTAGATGCGCTATTTGCTTAATCCATATGACTAGTATAAAATAACAAAGGACTAGAAGAAAACACAAAAGTTCCACTATGATTAAAACCTAAGGCCTTTAAAATAAATAAAGAAGCAAAAATTGTTAACTTTTAACTGCCAAACCCTGTAACGTGTACTGGCATACTCTATTAAAGGGATCGAAATACTATTCCACAGAAACTGATATTTGGATACTTGAAGAGAACACATGGAAAGAAGTACGTTAGAAGTTAAAGACTCATGAACCAAAATTTGAGTACAGGTTATTACTTGCTGAGCAGTAAATTGCTCTAATTTTCTTTAATTATGCTGGATTGGTGCTAGGAGTTCTTCCTGTGGAAATTCTGTGTCCTTGTGGTTAAGTGCCAGCTAACCACGGAAACAGGTTACATGGCTGCTCATTGAAGCTATGCCTAATCTGGTAAACTTGTTGGGTAGGTTTTGTTGGGAGCGGAGTCGCAATATGTTTTGAATCTAGGCACCGCAGGACGAATTTTGTTGTGGGGCAGAGCTCAACTATCTACGATATATTTCTCTTTTCTTTATAAAAAGAAAAGAGTTGAACACATGTTTGCATCTAATGTTCTGTGCCGTAAATGTCTCAAGCTTGCTAGTGGTCCAAGGAAGTTATTCAGAAGGTTTTTTTGCGTTGCTTAATTGTATCAGGGTATTCGCGAACGTAGTTTCAGAGGGCACCTGAGCCCTGGACAAAGCAACAGGACACAGACAAAATAAGTGGATTGAGAGACTTGCAGGTATGGTTAAAATGAGAACTCCGGACAATAACTTGGTACAATAAAGAAGAAACACATTAAAGTGGAGCATGGGATGAAATGAATTCAGTCCAGGATGGTAGGAAGAATATTAGGAGGTAGGTTTTGAGATCTTAATGAACTGCATCATAAAAGGAATATCCCTGAGATGCAAAGGAAAGTCGTTCTGGGGTGCTAGGCCAGGAAAACGTATTGGCAAGTGCGTTCTTTGTGAGTCTTTTGGAATCCCTAGCCTAACCTGGGATGTGTTCCTAATAGTTTGTGTTCCACGATAAACGTTTAAAAGCAAGGTATCAAGAGTTACTCATGAGCAGTGACTTATTGATCACCCACAAAGCTCCAAGCCTTTTTCTGGCAGGGAGTGAAATCAGAAGCAATTCATGGAAGGTAGCTGTATAATAATTAGTCCTTAGCCTATCATTGATAGGTGGACTGCATTGTTAATACATAACTTTACTAATTCGTATTAAGATTTAGGAAGAAAAACAGGGAAGTAAGATAGATCGCATGGAGATAAGGCCGCACAATTGCAATACTGTTTTTTTATCTGAGGTGATATTTTTCACAATAAAAGGGCTCTTACCAGCATTTTCATCCTGTGTAAAATCGCATTAAATTGCATGTAATGCAAAAAAAAGATTCAGAATGAAGCTATGCAGTTTATGAAGCACCTACTAAAAACAGGAATGGTCACGCAACATTTGAAGCGTTTAGTGAGAGGCAGAGGTGTGCATGTCACTTGATGGTTACAAAGGAAACAGATTCTATGAGGTAATGACCCAAAATGTGAACCCACTGTTGTACAATCAAGTTTTGAGACACCATTACTAATGTGCATCTCAGATTTAGCAGGCCACAGCACCCCATTGTAACAAGACCCCATGCTCACTCCTCATGTCTCAGTGCCCATACAGGATTTGCTCTACCAGAATGAAGGCAGATTGGTGGTTTGTACCTAGATTGGTAGGTCAGCCACCTGAAAGGGTTTCAGGGAAGTGGATACAGAGCGCACCATTCCAGAAGGCATTGTCAAACAATATGACATTTGCACACTGAATATCCTTCCCACAGCCAACTGCAACTACCATTGGGAAGATCAGCTCATCCAAGAAGGTGGGGGGGGGGGGGGGAAATCAAGAATTTCAGAGTTTATATTCTAATTAAGAAGACATCAGAAAGTTACAGGGACTGGCCTCTACTATGCAACCATATTGGATCATAGGTGTTAGACCTGTCAGCCTTAAGTGGGCCTTCCCCAAAATTCCTCCCCCTGCTTTTATTAAATTTGTTTTTGTTGGCCTTAGGACTTGATGCACTTTACCTAATGCTAACCGGTGCTAAAGTGCTTGTGCTCTCTCCCTTCAATAGGGTAACATTGGTTTACATCCAATTGGGGTATTTAATTTATTTGTAAGAATCTAGTAAAGTGGTAACACATGTACCCAGGGCCTGTAAATTAAATGATACTAGTGGGCCTACAGCACATATTGTGCCACCCACTGAAATAGCCATTAAAACATGTCTCAGCTCTGCTATTGCAGCATATGTGCATCTTCAAACTGCCACTTCAACATGGCAAGATAAACCTCTTGCCAAGCCCAAACTTTCCTCTTTTATATATATGTCACTCCTATAGTAGGCCTTGCACAGCCCAGAGGGCAGGGTGCTGTGCATTAAAAATGTTAAACATGTACTCTTAAGTTTTACATATCCTGATAGTGAAAAACATCTAAATTCATTTTTCACTGAGGCCTACCTCTCCCATAAGGTAACATTAGGTTCCATAATTACATTTAATAAGTGCTATCTTTCAATTGGGAGCAGATCGGAATGTTGAGTTTTGTGTATACGGAATTGTGATTTAAAATGTTCTTTAATGATAAAGTTGGGTTTTAAGTCACAATTCTGAAAATGCCAATTTTAGAAGTTGGCATTTTCTTGTCCTAACTATTTGGCGTCTGCAGCCTGCATCCTGGTTCACATGACTAGGTGGTGCTGGCACTTAGAATCCACATTAAGGCACACGCTTAAAACAATAGTAAAATATAATTTCTACTATATTACAGGTTCTCAATCTGTAAAGAAAAAGTTCTTCTCATAAAATACTCAGTCTCCATATTCACGTATCTTGATGAAGTCCATAATTATAACATCTTGAAGTACAACACTCCAGTCCTTCTGTGTGGTTTAGCCAATTTTTCAATTTATTTCAGCAAAACAAAACTCCAGTCCTGTATGATCCAGACAATGTTCTCAATTTTGATCAGCCAACACGTGTTTCGTCTTGGGGAGTAACCTATCGACTTCATCAGGGCTGATAATTGCCAAAAATCCTCAAAGTAATTTCGGGTCACCTCCGTCTTATAAGTGTTGTCATTCATCCAGATGTCGTATTAGCTGAAGAGTAAAGTCAGCAATTAGCTTGTACAACTGTGTTGCGAAGAAACGTGCTGAGAGTGCGCTGGTGGTGCTGTCACTTGGTCTTTGTGTATTGCCCCAGGCAGCGAGACAAAAGTGGAATAGGTATTGGCAGGATGGGTCATCTCTGACTTGATAAGGGTGAGGAGCTGACACCTACAACACTAGCACATCACAAAGCCTATGCCCCAGTACACTCACAAAGGGTTTCACAATAGTCTTATTTGCCCCGGCAAAGCTGTAGCCAGGGCAGGGAGGCTGAAAACTCCAAGCACCTCTGAGAGTGGAAACCTCTAGAAACTTCTCCAACTTCAAAGTGGGCATCAGGTATAATATTGGACTTTCAGACCTAACTTGACAGTACACCTCGGGACCTGTGGAAGACTCAGAGGGACAGCTGTGGTCCCCTGCATGAAGGACTGCTACTCGGCTGGCCTGCTGGCTGAGGAGGAAGAAATAAACCAGTATATTGAACCTGGAACCACCAGAGTGACTCCAAGTGCTAGTTGGTTGGTCTCTTGATCTGAGCCTCAGGGACAGAAAAGACTTCAACCACCTTGAACCCGGTACCTAGACTCTGCCTGACTTTTGAGTATTGCCAACAAGAGGTGCCACCCCAGTACTGGTCCCTGAAGCTCCTCGGAACTGCCACTGCAAGGGGCCTCTCGACGCAGGACCTCGCATAACAGCCCATAGCTCCATGGAACTACCTCTGCACGATGCATCTCGATGCAGGACCTCACATTGCCACCCCACAGCCCATTGGAACCACCACTGCTCAATGCATCCTCTATGTGGGATCTTGGAATGCTCCGCAATCCGGATTTAAGGTACTTTGCTTGGCGGGCTTAACTCAGTCCCTTAATCCAGGCTGAGCCCCACTGCGGTCAGCCTGAACTTGTGACTTTGTCCCTTCCGGCGCTTTGTGCTTCTAAGCACTGTTTCCCTAAAACCTTTAAAATTGCATATCTTCAGTCCTACTGATTGGAATTTTGTGATTTTAGTCTGCAATAATGTATTAAATTGTACTCGATTTTCTTAAACTGGTGTGGGATTTTTCTGGTGTTGTGTTTTCACTTTATAACTGTTTGAATTATTGCATAAATACTATACACAATGCCTTTAAGTTAAGCCGGTTGAGAATGAATTAATTTAGGGTTTGCTTATGATTCACCCTGACAAGAATTGTGTTTGCTGCTTGAGTAGGGTTTACCCCCTCAACCAGTAACCCAATTTCCAGTAGGCACATGTTGTATCTATTCTATCTCAAATTACAGTTCTTGCTCATTACTCTGCAGTCTATCACCCCTGTATACAGATTGTTTTACTACATATCTTCTCTAGTTGCGTAAAGGATTCTCACCAAGAATACTGAAACACAAAATTATGCCTATGCTTGGTAGCTTCTCTGGAGAGCAAATCAAGGGAAATGTGTTGAGTTAAAACAGTAAACAAGTTTTTTTAGTATTCAATACATTTTAAGTATATTTAAATGGGCCCAGTTGTGACATACGAAGAGGTGACAAAAATGTCGTATACCTCCCCCTTATTCTATCCAAAGAAGAGACTGCACCTGGGCGAAATTTTAATTGCACAGGTGTAACTGACGTAATTTGGTAATTATGTGCAACAAAATTGACACAAATTTACAGAGATTATGCCTCTACACCACATCACGTAATATCAGGGAGAAATTTAATGCAAGATGTGCATGTCAGGTAATTCTTGAAAGCAAACAGCATTTCTGCTCAATCTTTTACCCGAGCGGACCACTCGGGGAATTTTGAGGGCAAAACTACAAATTTGAATGTAAGTGGCAGAGGTTTAAACATGAACAGCAGTTTCTTTAATGTGGATGGTTAACAATCATTTCAGGTAGATTATTTTACCCACGTGTATCTTTACAGCAATTTTTGAGCACAAAACTATAAATCCGAACGTAAGCAGCTGTTTTTTCAATGTGAATAGGTAAACTGTCCCATTCGGGTAATTGTTTTGAGTGGGAGTTATATTTCACATAATTACACATCATTTTGTAATTTTGTTACATCAAATTACTCGCGTTTCGCACACCCCTATTAGAGGCACAAGAAGGGCTGCATTTTATGGGTTGTTCATTAAATCTACCAAATGTACAACTTTTTGGTGTTGTCTTTCACCTGTCAATTAGCTATAAACCCAACAGGTTTGGGTGGATCAGCAAAGGCATCAAGTCATCCAAGACCTTTGAAAACATCTTCACATCTACTCTCCGTAATGAAATAGAGCAATATGCACTGTAGTTTTTTTTGCCCTTTGCCTGGTTTCCGGAGTAATGATATCGTAACTTCCATCATGGACAGTGTTACTGTATCTGCGTGCACAAAGTTGTTTTACAATACGATGCCGGAGCTCTGGCCTGCACTTTTTTATTTAAACAAATAACAAAGAATTTATCTGGTTCCAGGGCTGTACCTAGATTCAGGATTTTGATAGCCTTAATATTTCTTGATGTGTAATTGAAACATCAAGATATTGCTGGTCTCTCAGGGTGTTTACACATGATGGTTTAATGTTATGGTCCTACCTGCCTTTTGTCATCCCATTGTTCTAGTGACTCGTTGGCAAACCATGTAATACCCCCAACATAGATGATGCAGGCCTCATGGTCTTCAGTGTACGGTTTAGGTGCTTGTTTCCCGGCATCCCTCTGTCACTCTGCTCACTGAGAGACAGGACCTTAATTTCTTTATACAACATAGTGTGCCAAGGGAATTGGTGGAAGCAAGGTCGTCTTGGAAAACCTGGCTGGGCAAACTTCAAGGAGCATTATTTGCCAGACACAATGCTTACATTGGAAACATTAGTATACGTGAAGGACAACATATTGTCGCTACCAGATAAGGCAGTACGGAAGGTAAGTAACTTGTCCATCTGATAGAGAAATCTAGTCGTAGATTCCTTACCATAAAATATATATACACAAGCAATACCATCCCCAGAGGTGGGCCTGAGAACCAAGATAACACCAGAAAGTCCTGCAGGACCGAACGGGCAAAGTGCCCGTCCCTGTGGACCTGAATGTCCGGGCTGCAGTGTTTGGTAAACATGTGCAGAGATGCTCACTTTGTCACCTAACAGATGTCCAGGACTGGAAATCTGTGTGCTAATGCAGTGGTTGCAGCTTTAGCTCTGGTAGAGCCCCCAGGAGGTTGCTTCTTAGCCAATGCTTAGCACATTTTAATGCAGAGTACAACCCATTTGGACAGGGCTCTTGTAAAGAAATGGCTCCCTGTTGCAGTTACCCCCCACTTTTTGCCTGATACTGATGCTGACTTGACTGAGAAGTGTGCTGGGACCCTGCTAACCAGGCCCCAGCACCAGTGTTCCTTCACCTAAAATGTACCATTGTATCCACAATTGGCACACCCTGGCATTCAGATAAGTCCCTTGTAACTGGTACTTCTAGTACCAAGGGCCCTGATGCCAAGGAAGGTCTCTAAGGGCTGCAGCATGTCTTATGCCACCCTAGAGACCCCTCACTCAGCACAGACACACTGCTTACAAGCCTGTGTGTGCTAGTGAGAACAAAATGAGTAAGTCGACATGGCACTCCCCTCAGGGTGCCATGCCAGCCTCTCACTGCCTATGCAGTATAGGTAAGACACCCCTCTAGCAGGCCTTACAGCCCTAAGGCAGGGTGCACTATACCATAGGTGAGGGTACCAGTGCATGAGCACTGTGCCCCTACAGTGTCTAAACAAAACCTTAGACATTGTAAGTGCAGGGTAGCCATAAGAGTATATGGTCTGGGAGTCTGTCAAACACGAACTCCACAGCACCATAATGGCTACACTGAAAACTGGGAAGTTTGGTATCAAACTTCTCAGCACAATAAATGCACACTGATGCCAGTGTACATTTTATTGTAAAATACACCACAGAGGGCACCTTAGAGGTGCCCCCTGAAACTTAACCGACTGTCTGTGTAGGCTGACTAGTTCTAGCAGCCTGCCACAAACCGAGACATGTTGCTGGCCCCATGGGGAGAGTGCCTTTGTCACTCTGAGGCCAGTAACAAAGCCTGCACTGGGTGGAGATGCTAACACCTCCCCCAGGCAGGAATTGTCACACCTGGCGGTGAGCCTCAAAGGCTCACCTCCTTTGTGCCAACCCAGCAGGACACTCCAGCTAGTGGAGTTGCCCGCCCCCTCCGGCCAGGCCCCACTTTTGGCGGCAAGGCCGGAGAAGATAATGAGAAAAACAAGGAGGAGTCACTGGCCAGGCAGGACAGCCCCTAAGGTGTCCTGAGCTGAGGTGACTCTAACTTTTAGAAATCCTCCATCTTGCAGATGGAGGATTCCCCCAATAGGGTTAGGATTGTGACCCCCTCCCCTTGGGAGGAGGCACAAAAAGGGTGTACCCACCCTCAGGGCTAGTAGCCATTGGCTACTAACCCCCCAGACCTAAACACGCCCTTCAATTTAGTATTTAAGGGCTACCCTGAACCCTAGAAAATTAGATTCCTGCAACTACAAGAAGAAGGACTGCCCAGCTGAAAACCCCTGCAGCGGAAGACCAGAGGACGACAACTGCCTTGGCTCCAGAAACTCACCGGCCTGTCTCCTGCCTTCCAAAGATCCTGCTCCAGCGACGCCTTCCAAAGGGACCAGCGACCTCGACATCCTCTGAGGACTGCCCCTGCTTCGAAAAGACAAGAAACTCCCGAGGACAGCGGACCTGCTCCAAGAAAGGCTGCAACTTTGTTTCCAGCAGCCTTGAAAGATCCCTGCAAGCTCCCCGCAAGAAGCGTGAGACTTGCAACACTGCACCCGGCGACCCCGACTCGGCTGGTGGAGATCCAACACCTCAGGAGGGACCCCAGGACTACTCTGATACTGTGAGTACCAAAACCTGTCCCCCCTGAGCCCCCCACAGCGCCGCCTGCAGAGGGAATCCCGAGGCTTCCCCTGACCGCGACTCTTTGAATCCAAAGTCCCGACGCCTGGGAGAGACCCTGCACCCGCAGCCCCCAGGACCTGAAGGACCGGACTTTCACTGGAGAAGTGACCCCCAGGAGTCCCTCTCCCTTGCCCAAGTGGAGGTTTCCCCGAGGAACCCCCCCCTTGCCTGCCTGCAGCGCTGAAGAGATCCCGAGATCTCTCATAGACTAACATTGCGAACCCGACGCTTGTTTCTACACTGCACCCGGCCGCCCCCGCGCCGCTGAGGGTGAAATTTCTGTGTGGGCTTGTGTCCCCCCCGGTGCCCTACAAAACCCCCCTGGTCTGCCCTCCGAAGACGCGGGTACTTACCTGCAAGCAGACCGGAACCGGGGCACCCCCTTCTCTCCATTCTAGCCTATGCGTTTTGGGCACCACTTTGAACTCTGCACCTGACCGGCCCTGAGCTGCTGGTGTGGTGACTTTGGGGTTGCTCTGAACCCCCAACGGTGGGCTACCTTGGACCAAGAACTAAGCCCTGTAAGTGTCTTACTTACCTGGTTAACCTAACAAATACTTACCTCCCCTAGAAACTGTGAAAATTGCACTAAGTGTCCACTTTTAAAACAGCTATTTGTGAATAACTTGAAAAGTATACATGCAATTTTGATGATTTGAAGTTCCTAAAGTACTTACCTGCAATACCTTTCGAATGAGATATTACATGTAGAATTTGAACCTGTGGTTCTTAAAATAAACTAAGAAAAGTTATTTTTCTATATAAAAACCTATTGGCTGGATTTGTCTCTGAGTGTGTGTACCTCATTTATTGTCTATGTGTAGGTACAACAAATGCTTAACACTACTCCTTGGATAAGCCTATTGCTCGACCACACTACCACAAAATAGAGCATTAGTATTATCTATTTTTACCACTATTTTACCTCTAAGGGGAACCCTTGGACTCTGTGCATGCTATTCCTTACTTTGAAATAGCACATACAGAGCCAACTTCCTACATTGGTGGATCAGCGGTGGGGTACAAGACTTTGCATTTGCTGGACTACTCAGCCAATACCTGATCACACGACAAATTCCAAAATTGTCATTAGAAATTCATTTTTGCAATTTGAAAAGTTTTCTAAATTCTTAAAAGTCCTGCTAGGGCCTTGTGTGTTAAGTCCCTGTTTAGCATTGTCTTTTTAGAGTTTAAAAGTTTGTTAAAAGTTTGAATTAGATTCTAGAAACAGTTTTAGATTCTTAAAAAAGTATTCCAACTCTTAGCAGAATAATGTCTGATACAGAGATGCAGGTGGTGGAACTCGACACCACACCTTACCTCCATCTTAAGATGAGGGAGCTAAGGTCTCTCTGTAATATAAAGAAAATAACCATTGGCTCCAGACCTACCAAAATTCAGCTCCAGGAGCTGTTGGCAGAGTTTGAAAAAGCCAACCCCTCTGAGGATGACTTCACAGAGGAAGAAATTAGTGACTTGGAGGGCAATTCCCCCCTTCCAGTCCTAAATAGGGAGACCAGGGCCTCTCAAGCCCTGTCTCCAAAAATGATAGTCAGAAATGTTGCTTCCCTCACAGGAGGGTCCAGCATTTCTGAAATCACTGAGGATGCTCTCAGTGAAGATGACCCCCTGTTAGCCAGGATGGTCAAAAGATTGGCTTTGGAAAAGCAGCTCCTAGCCATAGAAAGGGAAAGAAAAGAGATGGGCCTAGGTCCCATCAATGGTGGCAGCAACTTAAATAGGGTCAGAGATTCTCCTGACATCCTAAAAATCCCCAAAGGGATTGTAACAAAATATGAAGATGGTGATGACATCACCAAATGGTTCACAGCTTTTGAGAGGGCTTGTGTAACCAGAAAAGTGAACAGATCTCACTGGGGTGCTCTCCTTTGGGAAATGTTCACTGGAAAGTGTAGGGATAGACTCCTCACACTCTCTGGAAAAGATGCAGAATCTTATGACCTCATGAAGGGTACCCTGATTGAGGGCTTTGGATTCTCCACTGAGGAGTATAGAATTAGATTCAGGGGGGCTCAAAAATCCTCGAGCCAGACCTGGGTTGATTTTGTAGACTACTCAGTAAAAACACTGGATGGTTGGTTAACTGGAAATGAAGTGTGTGACTATGTTGGGCTTTATAATTTGTTTATGAAAGAACACATTTTAAGTAACTGCTTCAATGAAAAGTTGCATCAGTATCTGGTAGACCTAGGTCCAATTTCTCCCCAAGAATTGGGAAAGAAGGCAGACCACTGGGTCAAGACTAGGGTAACCAAAACTTCCACTGGGGGTGACCAAAAGAAAGGGGTTACAAAAACTCCCCAGGAGAAAGTGGGTGACACTAGAAACAAAGAAAAAGAGTCCTCTGTAGGCCCCCAAAAACCAGAACAGGTGGGTGGGCCCCAAGACACAACCCAAAACAAAGGTGGGTACCAGGGTAAGAACTGGGATGCCACTAAGGCATGGTGCCACAACTGTAAACAGTCTGGACACCACACCAAGGACACTTCTTGTCCCAAAAACAAACCCCAGAACAAAATTCCTGGGGTAACCAGTGTAGCCATGGGAGATGACTCCTCAGATGAGGAGGTCTTCCTAGCCTTCAACTGGAAACAGGGCCCAACAGGTGAGTTGGAGATTCCAGAGGGAAGCAGACACTTCCACCACCTACTGGTGAATGGAATCCCAACCACTGCCCTGAGAGACACTTGTGCCAGTCACACTATTGTGCATGACAGGCTGGTGCTCTCAAACCAGTACATCCCAGGTGAGACTGCCAGGGTAAGAGTTAGCCTAGACAGGGTCACTAAGAGGCCTGTGGCTTTAGTGCCCATAGAAGTGGGTGGCACTCTTAGCTGGAGAAGGGTAGTAGTCAGTACAGACCTCCCCCTTGATTGTCTCCTTGGAAATGACTACCCAGAGGTTAGTCAGAGCCCAAGAGAGGAACTGGTCCAGTGCCAGTCCTCTCCCAAGGATTCTGGAAGTCCTGCCTCTGCAGTAAATGCAAGCAGGCCCCAGAAGAAGAAGAAAAGAAAACAGAGTAGGAAGGGTGGACAACCTTTAGCCAAGGTTACAGCAAGCCAAGGAGATTCTGCTCCAGTAGGGGAGAACTCCAAAAATGGCCCTGATAAAGTCCAACCTGACCCACAAGAAGTCCTGGCTAGTCAGGCAACTGTTAAACCTGAGTGGGTGGCTCCTCAGCTAACAGAAGAAAGAGTGGAAGAAGGGTGTTTACTACAAGATGTGGTAACCCCCCACTCTAATACAGCAGACAGGCAACCTGAACCCAAAGAAGCCTGTAACTTAGCCCCTTCCCTTTTAGGTGAAGAGCTAAAGGTGTGGTTCTGGGCACTGACAGCTGTCAGTGGCCTCTGCTGGGTGTTAGCCTTTATGGCTGCACTATCCTTAGCATGGTGGTCTGACCCCATGCCAAATAGCAAGTTAGGCCCCCTGACCCTATTGGTCATGGTGGGGTTACTCCAGCTCTGGGTAACCTCTCTGGGTAAGCTAGGGGTAACCCTGGCCAAGATAAGGTTAGCAGAGGTGGATACCTCTAAGACCAAAATAGAAAGAATGGGTGGAGACATTGAAGAGGCAGACAAGAGGCAATTCAGACTAGGTCCTATCACTGTGGAAGTAGGTCAGTTCCCCAAAGGGAATGACCTGAACAGAAGGATGTAAGGCAGAGTAGGCCCTGCAACTAACCAGCCTATTTCTCCTACTCTTCCTCGCCTGACAGACTAGGAAGACTCTCCCAGCTTGGGCTGAGTCTCCTGGCCTGTGGGCTGGGGGGGGCTTGTGTAAAGAAATGGCTCCCTGTTGCAGTTACCCCCCACTTTTTGCCTGATACTGATGCTGACTTGACTGAGAAGTGTGCTGGGACCCTGCTAACCAGGCCCCAGCACCAGTGTTCCTTCACCTAAAATGTACCATTGTATCCACAATTGGCACACCCTGGCATTCAGATAAGTCCCTTGTAACTGGTACTTCTAGTACCAAGGGCCCTGATGCCAAGGAAGGTCTCTAAGGGCTGCAGCATGTCTTATGCCACCCTAGAGACCCCTCACTCAGCACAGACACACTGCTTACAAGCCTGTGTGTGCTAGTGAGAACAAAATGAGTAAGTCGACATGGCACTCCCCTCAGGGTGCCATGCCAGCCTCTCACTGCCTATGCAGTATAGGTAAGACACCCCTCTAGCAGGCCTTACAGCCCTAAGGCAGGGTGCACTATACCATAGGTGAGGGTACCAGTGCATGAGCACTGTGCCCCTACAGTGTCTAAACAAAACCTTAGACATTGTAAGTGCAGGGTAGCCATAAGAGTATATGGTCTGGGAGTCTGTCAAACACGAACTCCACAGCACCATAATGGCTACACTGAAAACTGGGAAGTTTGGTATCAAACTTCTCAGCACAATAAATGCACACTGATGCCAGTGTACATTTTATTGTAAAATACACCACAGAGGGCACCTTAGAGGTGCCCCCTGAAACTTAACCGACTGTCTGTGTAGGCTGACTAGTTCTAGCAGCCTGCCACAAACCGAGACATGTTGCTGGCCCCATGGGGAGAGTGCCTTTGTCACTCTGAGGCCAGTAACAAAGCCTGCACTGGGTGGAGATGCTAACACCTCCCCCAGGCAGGAATTGTCACACCTGGCGGTGAGCCTCAAAGGCTCACCTCCTTTGTGCCAACCCAGCAGGACACTCCAGCTAGTGGAGTTGCCCGCCCCCTCCGGCCAGGCCCCACTTTTGGCGGCAAGGCCGGAGAAGATAATGAGAAAAACAAGGAGGAGTCACTGGCCAGGCAGGACAGCCCCTAAGGTGTCCTGAGCTGAGGTGACTCTAACTTTTAGAAATCCTCCATCTTGCAGATGGAGGATTCCCCCAATAGGGTTAGGATTGTGACCCCCTCCCCTTGGGAGGAGGCACAAAAAGGGTGTACCCACCCTCAGGGCTAGTAGCCATTGGCTACTAACCCCCCAGACCTAAACACGCCCTTAAATTTAGTATTTAAGGGCTACCCTGAACCCTAGAAAATTAGATTCCTGCAACTACAAGAAGAAGGACTGCCCAGCTGAAAACCCCTGCAGCGGAAGACCAGAAGACGACAACTGCCTTGGCTCCAGAAACTCACCGGCCTGTCTCCTGCCTTCCAAAGATCCTGCTCCAGCGACGCCTTCCAAAGGGACCAGCGACCTCGACATCCTCTGAGGACTGCCCCTGCTTCGAAAAGACAAGAAACTCCCGAGGACAGCGGACCTGCTCCAAGAAAGGCTGCAACTTTGTTTCCAGCAGCCTTGAAAGATCCCTGCAAGCTCCCCGCAAGAAGCGTGAGACTTGCAACACTGCACCCGGCGACCCCGACTCGGCTGGTGGAGATCCAACACCTCAGGAGGGACCCCAGGACTACTCTGATACTGTGAGTACCAAAACCTGTCCCCCCTGAGCCCCCCACAGCGCCGCCTGCAGAGGGAATCCCGAGGCTTCCCCTGACCGCGACTCTTTGAATCCAAAGTCCCGACGCCTGGGAGAGACCCTGCACCCGCAGCCCCCAGGACCTGAAGGACCGGACTTTCACTGGAGAAGTGACCCCCAGGAGTCCCTCTCCCTTGCCCAAGTGGAGGTTTCCCCGAGGAACCCCCCCCTTGCCTGCCTGCAGCGCTGAAGAGATCCCGAGATCTCTCATAGGCTAACATTGCGAACCCGACGCTTGTTTCTACACTGCACCCGGCCGCCCCCGCGCCGCTGAGGGTGAAATTTCTGTGTGGGCTTGTGTCCCCCCCGGTGCCCTAGAAAACCCCCCTGGTCTGCCCTCCGAAGACGCGGGTACTTACCTGCAAGCAGACCGGAACCGGGGCACCCCCTTCTCTCCATTCTAGCCTATGCGTTTTGGGCACCACTTTGAACTCTGCACCTGACCGGCCCTGAGCTGCTGGTGTGGTGACTTTGGGGTTGCTCTGAACCCCCAACGGTGGGCTACCTTGGACCAAGAACTAAGCCCTGTAAGTGTCTTACTTACCTGGTTAACCTAACAAATACTTACCTCCCCTAGGAACTGTGAAAATTGCACTGTGTCCACTTTTAAAACAGCTATTTGTGAATAACTTGAAAAGTATACATGCAATTTTGATGATTTGAAGTTCCTAAAGTACTTACCTGCAATACCTTTCGAATGAGATATTACATGTAGAATTTGAACCTGTGGTTCTTAAAATAAACTAAGAAAAGTTATTTTTCTATATAAAAACCTATTGGCTGGATTTGTCTCTGAGTGTGTGTACCTCATTTATTGTCTATGTGTAGGTACAACAAATGCTTAACACTACTCCTTGGATAAGCCTATTGCTCGACCACACTACCACAAAATAGAGCATTAGTATTATCTATTTTTACCACTATTTTACCTCTAAGGGGAACCCTTGGACTCTGTGCATGCTATTCCTTACTTTGAAATAGCACATACAGAGCCAACTTCCTACAGCTCTATTCTGCACTGGCTGTTCCTTTTTCACACCCAAATAACCAACAAAGAGTTGGTCATCCTTCCAGAACTCTTTGCTATGATCCAAGGTGGAAAGCCAATGCTCTTTTTGGGCCCAGGTGGTGGAATCTCTCCTATTTCTTAGAAAGATGTAGGGTGCATAAAAAGTAGGCAAGGTGATAGACTGGCATACCTGGAAGGGTGTAACCACTTCTGGAAGAAAGAAGGTTCATGTGTGAAGCATCACTTTGTCAGAATAGATGCAAAGGTAGGGGAAGAAAGGCTTTTAATGCTAGTCTGATGAACCGGAGCCGCAAAAGGTTGATGTGGAGTCCGGACTCCGTCAGAGACCAGATACCTCTGATCTCTGCATCTCCCAGGTGGCTGCCCCATCCCAGGAGTGACGCATCTGTCACTACTGTCAGATCTGGTTGGGGAAGGGAAAGGGATCTGCCTCTGACCCAACTGCGGTTTGTAAGGCACCACTGCAGATCTTGTACACTTCCCTCTGAGAGCTGGACCATGTTGGAGAGATTATCCTTATGCTGCACTCACTGGAACTTTAGGTCCCACTGCAGAGCCCGCATATGCCATTAGGCACCAGCAGTATGCAGGAGGCCAAGAGGCCCAGCAGCCTCAGAGTCCTTCTCACCAAAATCCAGAATAAAGGCCCAAATATCTGTATCATAGCCTGAATATCCTGGACTTGCCGCTTGGGATGATAAACCCAAAACTGCACTGTGTCTAGAACAGCTCAGATAAAAGGGAGAATATGAAAGGGAGACAGGTGTGGTGTGACTTCGGCACATTTATAGTGAACCCCAGTGAATGCAGGAAGTCTGTCACAGTCTGCAGTTGGGAGACAACAGCCTGGGGGAACTTGCCTTCAATAGCCAGTCATCGAGATAGGGGAATACTGAAATCCCTAATCTGCGCAGATGAGCTAAGACCACTGCCATCACCTTGGTGAACACCTGAGGGGAGCTGGTTAGGCCAAAAGGGAGCAGAGTGAACTGAAAGTGCTATGGCCTACTGTGAATCGCAAGTACTCTCTGTTGGTTAGGCAGGATGGGAATGTAGAGGTAAGCGTCCTGAAAGTTCAATGCTACCATCCAGTCTCCTGGGTCCAGGGCAAAGAGAACCTGAGCCAGAGCCAGAGTGAACATTTTAAACTTCCCCAGACCACTGGCTCCCTGATCCACGAGTATGGAGAATCCCACATCCCCAGCCAGGCAGAGTCTGGACAGCATGTGTGGCACAATGGCTGGAGGGGAACAGATGTGGTGGGAGGCCCCTTCTGTAGCCACGAAACGCAGACTGAGGGGGATGAGGGTCAGCCGCAAGACCCAAGGACCTGGCAATAGCAAGAGAATTCTTGAAGCGCTTGAGCGCCGAGTCTGCTTTTTCTCCCCAGAGACGGGTGCCATCAAAGGGCACCTCCATAAGGTAAGATTGGACATTCCCCGAAGGACAGACATCCTCAACCAGGCATGGCACCTCAGGGCCACTGTTGATGCAACTGCTCTGCCCAGTGAGTCAGTCATGTCCAGTTCACATCGGATCATGAACCTTGCTGCTTCTCTCCCATCAGCAGCAGGTTGACAGTACAGCCTGGGCCTCCTCCGGAACTTGTGGCAGCACTTGCGCAACTGTATGCCGCAATGTGCAGGAGTAATTGTCCAAAAGACATGCGGTGTTCACAGACTGCAATACCAGGCAGGATGAAGAAAACATCTTCTTTCCAAGGAGGTCTAGCCTCTTGGATTCCCTCTTTGGGGGTGTAGAAGGGAACACTTCTTTGGATGTAGAGGCTTGGATAACCAAGCTCTCAGGGGTTGGGTGTTACTTCAGGAAAGCTGGGTCAATAGGAGCAGATCGATTGTAGCGGGCAATAGTCCTGTTCAAAGAAGCCCCAGTGCTGGGTTTGGACCAGGTACCCAGCAGGACATCTGTAAGGGCTTCATTAAAGGGTAATAGGAGTTCAGAGGATAAAGCTCAAGGCAGAAGCACCTCTGTCAGGAGGTCAGTCCTGAGTGCCACCAAAGGCAGCTGAGGCCCAGGAACTTGGCTGCTCTTCGCACCACCATGGAGTAGGACACTATCTCTTCCATAGACACGGTAGGTGGAGAAAGCATGCCAGTGTCAGGGGAAGTATCCAGACCACTTGCTTCACCCAGGTCTGACCGATATTCATTAGGATCTTGGAGCTGGTATGCTAGAGAGTCCGGCGACCCCTCCCATTCCTCACAGTACCCCGACCATAAGAATAAGGGTCAGGATCCGACATAGGGGACAAGGCCCCTGTTGAAGTTGTAATCAGCTATGTGTGATGCGGATCTGGCTCCGTGTCAGAGTCGGCAATGAGGATGGGGTCTACGCCATCCCGGGGCATGGGTGGCGTCAGGAGCGTTGATGTCAAGATCAGCATTGGGAAAGGTAGAGATGGTACGACCAACTCTGGTTTGGATCCAGGAACGGATTCATGGGTGACCCCTGGAGCCGAGGATGAAGCTACTGGCGAGGAACCCAAGGGGGCCCCTTCCGATCCCGTGGATCTGAGGGTGCTCCAATGGGGTCAGACTGCCGAAAAATTAGGTGCATTGGTTCATAAAACTCTCTGAGTTGGGCAGGAGTCACTACGGCTCCTAGAATCGCAGAGGCACAGAGTCGAACTAGACGCAGGCTCCGTGGATGGCGGCCTAAAGAGACAATGCTCCTTTTGCCTTGTTCCATCGGCCGACAGACAGGGTGATGTCGAAGAAAGTTGTTCTTCTTCGACTTCTACTTGTGTCTCGACTTACCTGATCGTACTGAGGACTTGGAATGGGACAATGTAGAAAAAGACCAGTTAGAAAATGACTGAGGGGTAGCTCTTCTTCCGTTCAGTGCTGGTACAGAAAGAAAAGAACTAACGTCAGCACACCGAGGGGGTGCCTGTATAGGACTCACTACATCATATCCGGTGCAGACGATGTGACAACAGCCGCAAAGTCAATTGACGCTACCTAACGGCATGCAGGGGTACTGCTCGAGAAAAATCTACGGCTCCAGACTGACTCCTGAGGAAATTCTAAGGTAAGGAATCAGTAACTAGATGTCTATCAGATAAGTAAGATCAACGTACAGAACCCAGATACCTAACAAGACAATATTTATCTCAAAGATGTGGATAATATTAAGCACTAAGAATGTGAAGGTAGGGTCAATAAAAAGCAGTGTGCAAATTGAAGTTATATGACAATATGCACACATACTCTGAATGTTAGATTGCTGACCAGACACCTTACTGTACACCCACACCCCTTTAGCAAACCCTGTTCAAATCTTGGTGTTGTCTTTGATTAAACTCACTTTTACTTATTTTATTCTGCTTAAAACTCAGAAAATATACTTTCCCTCTCCTTCCTGATTGTAAGTGTTCCACCATCCAGTCCAGGCTATAATATCTACTTGAATATGGCAAAACCCTCTTTCTTGGCCTTACAAAGTACATGTTCAGAGGCTTACTTGCTTCACTGTATCAAGGGCATTTTTCTGTCACCAATCACCAGACCTCACATCAGTGGCAATAAGTGGGAAAGGATGAACCTTTAAGGCACTTTTCCCTGTCCATTGCACAAAGCTCTTCCATTTCTTCAATTAAACTTTCAGGTCAGCTATTCTACACACTCAAACTTTCCTCCTTGGTCTTGCTGCAGTTGCAGAATATTTAGTGCTCCTGCAGAAAGGGTCACTTCTTCCCATTCAGGTTGCCTGCCTCTAGAATGTCCTGCCTATGACCCTTCGGCTTATCTTTTCTCTTCTTCCATTTGTATGTATGTTAAAACTCACCTCTTAATTAGCTAAATTACATGACTTCCAGATCTCTGGCAAATTTGAATCTAGCACCAGGACTAGAGGGTGGTAAAAGAATTATTTTTGAATGTTACAATCCGCCAGTCAAAATGGAGGATGCAATATTTTTGTTGGATCAGGAAAGGATGTTTGATATCACAAGGCGCTCTAGTCGGTGAGGCAGAGTTTTGAGATCAAACCAGATGAATGGGTTGAAGATTACTTTGCTCTCCTACATGCCATGTTGCAGGACTATGTACAGTCCGTGGCCTTGGTTGCCTAACGTTAATATTCAAATTACTTTGAAGTTGTGGCTGATGCACAAGTCTAGAAATCCTTTAAGTTAAGGAATCAAGTTATCTTCTGGCTCATGTTTGAAGTCTATGGCCCTGATTATGACATTGGCGGTAAACCCTGCTTACCGCCACGGTGATGGCCGCCAACATACCACCGCAGTGGCGAATATCTGTTCTCCATATTATGACACACACACACCAATCCAACAGAATATTGTCACATTCACAAATCCGCCAGTCCAAAGGACAGTGCTAAAATGTCGGTACCAACACCCATACCTTTACGCCAACAAAACAGCGCCCCCTACATCATGACCCACAAATCACCAAGACGGACATTCAACAGTGGTAAACCATTGACGGTACACATCGGCACGCTTAGAATGGACACCCAAATACTAAACTGCACAACACTGGCCAATACCAGGAACACACACCTGAAACTCATACACACACCATACCCACGCACTATAAAATACACACCCACTTTACCCACAACCCTTTACGAATACAAATTATTGCCACCAAACTGACACCAAGACCACTGCGACAACTAGACACACACACCACATACATCCCTCACGCACACCACTCCGCACACCCAACCACTCAACACAACACCCACACACTTACACACATCACACAACACCCATGTTACCACAAAGGCACCCCTGTTTCACAGATGAGGAGTTGAGGGTCATGTTGCAGGAAATAGTCAGGGTAGAGCCACAGCTGTTTGGAGCACAGGTATAGCAAATATCCATTGCCGGGAAGATGGAGCTATGGCAGAAAATTGTGGACAGGGTGAACGCCATGGGACAGCATCCAAGAACAAGGGACAACATCAGGAAGAGGTGGAACGACCTACGGGGGAAGGTACGTTCCATTGCAGCAAGGCACCAGCTCACCATGCAGAGGACTGGTGGTGGACCCCCACCTCCTCCCCCACACCTCACAGCATGGGAGGAGCAAGCCTTGGCAATCCTGTATCCTGAGGGCCTCACTGCAGTTGCTGGAGGACTGGCCACTGGAGAGTCAACATTTACTACTTATTACCCCCATACCTGCATGCCATCACACCCCCTCACCCCCATCACTCCACTACATCCCACACACACTGCACCTACACATATGACTAACCACAATGCCCAGCCCTGCATGCTATACCAATGTATGTACAGCCATCCCAGCTCTGCAGGGATACTCATCACAAAAGCATGCACAGCATAGGGGATTCAACAATCCTACAATACATCACCATACACAAACAAAGGTGGCAGGGAAACAGCAATGATAGAGGGGCAGCTAGGGATGTTCAATATGTCACAGGCATGAAGCACAATACATCACTTACATCCCCACAGGTGCCTCAGCCAGTGTCAGTGGAGAGGAGGTGCCACGACAAACCATTCCCTAACAGAAGATGCCCCCAGTGATGACAGTAACTCTGGACTTCAGGATCTGAGTCAACAACCTGGCCCATCAGAGACCACTGGACAGTCGGTCAACCTAGGCCACTCAGAATCCACCACAGAACCTACCCCATCAGTATCCAACATCACAGCACCAACCCAGCGTCCCCACACCTCTGTCCCCAGGACACACCAATCAGAAGTGTGCCCATCTGTACAGGGACCCCAGTCACACCTCACACCCTAGACAATCAAGTACCTGGGGTCAGTGGGCACATCGTTCAGGGGACAGGGGCACAGGCCAACAGGGACACTGGGAGGACCGCTGTGTGCTACGGGGAGGACAAGTCTAGGGAACGGACTCTCCAGGAGGCACCCACCAAGATCCTTGGTGCCTACCAACAATTCCAGGACACGATGGGCCAGATCCTTGACAACATGCAGGACAACAAGCAGCTGCAGGTGGAACACCATCAGGAGATCAGGGAGGACTTGCAGGCTCTCAACACCACCATGATCTCCTCAGCAGGGGTGCTGGCAGACATGGCCAACATCATAAGGGAATGAACAGCACACCAGTGGGCCCCTACCACTAGCCAGTTTATTGACCAGCCCACCAGATTCACTGCAGCTAGTGGGCAGGAGGCCATGCCACAGGACCCACAGGCCACCAGCACCCCTCCCCCTTCAGAAGGTGAACCACCCCGCAAACATTCCCTGCGACCCAGACAGAAGCCAGAGACACTTGCCAAGACTAAGACCACCACCAGATAATGAGACTCTCCTGATTGTCCCCCTTATGTCCCACCCTGTCACCTTGTCCACTTTGAACTGCCACTGCTCCTCTTCCTATGGCCCCTAGGATACTGCACCTGTGCTACAATCAGACTGGAACAATACCCTGGACTTTCCTCTACCCTCACCCCATTCCATTGCACTTTACCCTCAATTTTATATCACCACAATAAACACCCTTAAACACAACTTGACTGATAGTATTTTATGTGTTGAAAATGTGCATTTAGGGGAACAGTCATATCTGGTGCAAATGATATGGACACTGTGATAGCATACAAGTAATGACCTGTATCTGTCTGTAGTAATCACATCCGGACACTGGTTTCATATCACCAACATCTGTAAGATTACAAGCCATAGGTGACAGTAAGTTTTAGATGCAAAGGAAGCGAATGCCATCCTGCCACAGTCACGCAGGTGATATCAATATTCAGAGCAATGATCAGTTCCACTGTCTCACCTGTGTATCATTGGAAGTATTTCCGTATAACTGATGTTCCTTTGTCCACATCCTCATCCTCTGCCTCATCATCCTCACTGTCCTCAGGGTCCACTGCTGCCACAGGGGCATCTTCAGTCTCCTCCTCCTGCAGAAAAGGGCCAGGTTGTGCAACATGCAGCATGCCACTACTATCTGGCAGACCTTTTCGGGTGAATAGCACAGGGATCCACCTTCCAGATGGAGGTGCCTGAACCTGGCCTTCAGGAGGCCGAAGGTCCTTTCAATAATTCTTCTGGTTCGCCCATGTGCCTCATTATAACGGTCCTCAGCCCCTGTCCTGACATTCCTCACAGGGGTTAGGAGCCTCGAAAGGTGTGGGTAGCGAGAGTCACCTGCAAATAGTGAGGGACAAACTTTAGCCTTACACCATCCTATGGGGATAACACCTCTAGGCATACACTGGCATACAGTGGGTGGGGACTCTGGCTCACCTATTAGCCACACCCTGTGCCTCTGTAGTTGGGCCAACAAATTTGGGATGCTGCTATTCCTCAGGACAAAGGCGTCATGCACCGACCCAGGATACTTGGCAGTGACGTGGGAGATGTACTGGTCAGCCAGGCACACCATTTGCACATTTAGTGAGTGGAAACTCTTCCGATTCCTAAACACCTGTTCATTCTGGAGGGGGGTGGACCAATGCAATATGTGTACAGTCAATCACCCCAATAATATTGGAGATATGGCCCATTGCATAGAATCCTGCCTTAACAGTGGCCAAATCTTCCATGTACAGGAAAACAATGAAGCTGCATATGTGTTTCACCAGGGCAGACAGAACCCTTGCCAGCATGATTGAGAACATTGGAAAGCACCAGTTCCGCAGAGGCTGCCCAGGAGGCACCTTCCATAGCTGAGACACATAAGCCCTTGTTCTCCAGCAGAGGCCGTCAGGATATCACCACCACCACCACCAGTGGTCACAGAGCCCTCACCTCCAGCAGCAGACATGTAGGCCACCCTCCAGGGACTGCAGTGGAAACAGCCCCCTCCAGAAGCAGTGGGTGAGTTCCCCACCTGAGAGACTGTGACCTTGCACTCCCCAGCAAATGAAAATGGTCATGCAGCCCCCTCCAGAAGCAGTGGGCGAATTCCCCACCTGAGAGACTGGGCCTTGCACTCCCCAGCAAAGGAAAATGGGCATGGATCCCCCCTCCAGAAGCAGTGGGCAAGTTCCCCACCTGAGAGACTGTGACCTTGCACTCCCCAGCAAAGGAAAATGGGCATGGAGCCCCCTCCAGAACCAGAGGGTGAGTACACGACTTTGGCTGAGGTGCCCCAAGCCCCACTCCCCCTGAGATGCCTGCCTACTTCAATCATGATGCCCCTGAACAGTTCTGTGGGGATGCCGTCAGGAAATGAGTTGGGCCTTGGACTGTGCCCTGTGAGCCCTTAGTACTTTGTCAGTTAGGCAACTGTACATATCTGGTTCATGTGGTGGCATTTCCATTGCTAATACATTTTCAGTACTTCCGAAATCTACTCCTTGTTTTATTATGCCATGTGTTGTGTGCCATTGGTTTATATCTGCAGCTGGTTGTGTGTATGGTGTGTGTGTCTGGTGTGTGTTGTGCATGCGTGTGTCACTCTCCTTTTCCTCCCTCCCTTCCTCCCTTGTGTGCTAGGCTGTTGTACTCACCGTTGATGTCTTTGTCGGCGTTGGTGTTCCAGGTGAAGCATGGCCTAGAAAAGCATCGGGAAGACTTGCAGATCCAGTTCCATGGCGGCGTTGTTCTTCTCTGTGTCTCTGATAGTGAGTCTTTGGCCTTCTGTGCAGTGTTTCCTCCAGGCTTTTGATGGCGTAGGCTTCGCCCCGGAAATGGTAGCGGATTGCGAGGTCATGATAATGGTGGGTGTTACCTTGTCTTCCGTCCGGCTGTTGTTGGCTACCGCAGTGGTGAGTGGTGTTAACGCCCTGGCGGATGGTGTGGTACATTGGCTGTCTATGGGAGTTCTCACCGCCATGGTTATAATTTGGTGGTAATTACCACCTGCCTGTTGGCGGTATTTCCGCCACTTTATCACTCACCGCCAATATCATAATGGCCACCTATGTCTTTTTATCTTTTAATCTATGACTGAAAGAGAGAAAAAGTTCAGCGAGCAGGGTGTGGAAGTGCTCCAGGATTGGGTATGGGCCAGAAAAGTTAAAGCAAATCAGCATTTTGTGATTAGTGTTGGGCGATGTTTTATATTTTTGCATGTGGGATGATTGTGGGAGGATGTATTTGTGAATCCTGTCTGCCATCACTTTCCGGACCGATTGTCGGCATGGATGAGGGTGCAGTCATGATGCACTATTTCAAAAATTAAGGGGCGAGTGTGTGACCCTGTACTTTGTGATCAGTAGGCGATCAAACCTGCTGTTACTGACAAGGCTGTGTAAGTCAAATGCATATCTGACGTCTGAAATGGCATGTTTTATACAGAACTGCTATGTCTGCATATAATTCTTGATGGTTATATCTTTTTCGGTTTATAGGATGCAGTACATGGTGGTGCTTTAAAAATGTTGTGCTTGAAGAATACAACAGACTAAAACTGCTGGATTTTGTGCTGCAAGCAGAACAGTTCTTGTGAGCTTGTGAGAGGTAGTGTGTGATGGTGGAATAGGATTCCTCACGGTGAAGGATCTAACAATACTGTTGAGAGCTACTGAGATATACCATTTAAAGAGGGGCTTTAGAAACATCTGGGGCCAGCACTCATATTGTCTCTGCCCAAAGCAAGTCTAGAAAATTATTTCATCAGATGGCTCTTGTGAGAAATTGGGCTGTTGGATGAAGTGGGGGAGGTGACCCCCTGTTCAAGTAACAGCCATAATCCCAGACAGAATGAACCACAAAAAGTCCTAAACTTACCTGTGCTTAACTCTCTGGAAGCTTGGTACAAAAGCAGCCAGGCTTAACTTAGAGGCAAAGTATTTCAGTAGCACACAGTGAAAACACAACATAAGAAAAATACCACACATATTTAGAAAAATAGAGTGAAAAGAGCAAAACCTATTCATCAGTACCAGAATTACGAATTGTTTAAGTATAAGGTATTAAATAGTACATAAAAGACCAAAGTGCTAACTGTTGACGTCTAGTTGCGCGAGACTGGGCCAAAGTTGAAAAATATGGCAAACCAATATGGAGCGCAAGTAAGATACAAAAAGTGGACTGGGCCATGTTGGCACCTACCTCCAGATTTAGAAGAAATTTCAAAGAAAATTTTCAGAAAATATAGAGTTCAGTGTGGCAAGACTGCAGGCTGTGTCAGAGTAGAGAGTGCTGTCGTCGTGGAGCCGCTGGATGAAGTTGCGGTGATGATTTTTACATTCTGAGATTCGGCCTGATTTAGAGTTTGGCGGATGGGGTCACTCCATTAAAAATGTGACGGAGATCCCGTCCTCTGTATTACGATTCCATTGTATCTTATGGAAATCGTAAAATGGCAAACGGAATATCCATCACGTTTGTGACAGAGTAATTTATCTTCCAAACCCTAATTTAGGCCCTTGGGGACAGATGTACGAAATTCCGACACCCTCACACCATCTGCAAGTCGCAAGGGGGTCGCAAAGGCCCACCTCAATAATATTGATGAGGTGGGTCGCAATTTGCGACCCACTTGCGAGTCACAGCACTCACAGGAATGGTGGCCTGCTGGAGACATCAGACCACCATGTCTGTGACTGCTTTTAAATAAAGGAGTTTTTTTTTTGTAATGCAGCCTGTTTTCCTTAAAGGAAAACGAGTTGCAATATAAACTAAAAAATTAAACATTTTTGTTTCATTTTTTCAGAGCAGGCAGTGGTCCATAGGACCACTGCCTGCTCTGAATTTTTTTTTACACGGCCATTCACAAAGGGGAAGGGGTCCCGTGGGGACCCCTTCCCTTTTGTGAATGGGATACCACCAGTGTGGCACTGGTGGTAACTGCGAATTGCTTTGCGACAGCGTTCCCGGTCAAAAAGCAATTCTGCATCGCGAATCGCAAATAGGAAGGGGAACACCCCTTCCTATTTGCGACTCGCATTCCCATTTTGGGTTACCGACTCGCAAAATGGGAATGGGCAGCGCAATGTGCTTTTTGCATGTCACAAACAGCTAAATTTGCTGTTTGCGCCATGGAATAAGTTTTGTACATCTGGCCCTTTGTCTCTTGTTTGGAAGTCAAAACTTTCAAGGGGTTTAGGCAGGAGGCTCTAGCCAATGAGAGTTGCACGAGGCCGGATATCCCTTTAATGAAGGATCACTGAACAGAATTAGTCGCTGTAGAGAATGCAGCTGAACTGCTGCAAAGTCAAGCCGACTGGCAATGCGCTTTGGGCGGATACACAAGTAGGTTGGTCCCGGTCTTCTCGCAATTCTCAAAGCAGCTTTAAGCCCAAAATTTTCTGAGTCCCAAGATTAGCATTATGTCAATGTGGGCACCTTAACATCACCACCATTGGTCCAGGCCTGAAAAGGCACCACTTGGTGGGGGGGGGGGTGGGGTTAGGGCTGGGGTCAGGTGCAGGTTCAAGAAGGTGTGGAGATTTTTCTGTCTCTGAAGCTCTGAACAGGATGCCGGCTTACTAGCTCTTGGAGTCACTCTGGTAGTCCTGGATTCAGGTGATGAAACAGGGCTCAAGCAGAAGGGAATGCCTCTGAGGGTTCGGGACAGGCTCCAGGCAGCAAAGCAGTCCTCCCAGGTGCAGCAAAGCAGTCTTGTGGAGTACTCTACAGGCCACCACAGCAGGCATTTCTTCTAGAGTCCTTCCACAGGTCCAGAAAGTGACCGAAGTGTGGGTCTGACTTTCCCCTTTTTTTGTATGGTGCTTTCTTTGAAGTAGAAGTTTCAAGAGAAATCCCTTTGAAGTGCTTGAAGTTTCCTGACTCCCCTGTCCTGGCTCTAAGCTGGCTGCATGAACAATGCAGGGGTGACAAGTCCTTTGTGTGAAGGCAGAGCACAGCCTATTCAGTTGCAGGTAGGGCTATGTCCAGCTGCACCCCTCTATGCTGCCAGTTGATGTCCCATCCAGGCACACCTATCCCTCTATTGTGTGGCTGCTAGGGCGGACTACACAAAGTCCAACTACCAACTACACCCAGTTATGTGACCCAGGAAAGGCTGCATGCACTAAATAGTTTAGGGCAGTTTTAAAAGTGGCATTTTCAAAACTGTTACTTAAAATTAAACTTTAACATTAAAGAGGATTTTAAATTACAGTTTCTCAGACACCAAACATTAAATGCTTACCTGTCCCCATTCACAAATTAGCACTTATTAAAATAACAATGCAACCCGATGTTATACAATGAGAAAGTTGGGCCTCACAGTAGTGAAAAAACAAATCACTACTAGTACATGTAAAACTTGAAAGTGAATGGCCAACCTTTTAATTACAGAGCACCATGACCTATAGGCAATCTAGGATCTACATTAGGGGAGACTTAGGCTAGATGCAGTAAAAGGCGAGTTCAAGGCTTCGCAAAGGTGTTACAGCTGGTTGGCACCTTTGCCGCTATCTATATCTACAATCAGGCTGAACAACTGAGAAACCACATAAGTTATTTCTAACATTAAAGACAAGAAGAACAAGTTACTTACCTTTGGTAATACCTTATCTGGTAGAAACTCTATCAAACTGCTGATTCCTTACCTATGAATTATCCCCAAGCTTCAGACTGGATCTGAACATTTTTTGTGAGTAGTACACCAGCGTGCCGGTATGTGGCGTCCTTCAGCTCCAATTGCAGTCATCCATGCCGAAAATGATGTGCACGATGCCTATGTAGGCACCACCCCATCACGCTGACGTCAGTTTCTTCTTGCAATTTTTCACACCAGGAGCACGGAGGTCCAAAGAACAATGTACAGCGCCTTGAAAGAGGAAAGCCCTGTCCCTAGAAATCTGTTCAAAGCACGGGGAGGATATGAGGATCAGTGAGGAATCTGCAGCTAGTCTCCTCCAGATAAGGCATTATCAAAGGTAAATAACTTGTTCATCTGACTGCTATCAGCAAATTCATTACCTTAGAATAGATACCCAAGCAATACTGCCCCATCGATGGGTCTGTGAAACTATTTCATACCAAAAAGTCCTGCAGGACCAAACCAACAAAGTGCCCATCACTACAGATCTGACAGTCCAGACAGCAGTACTTGGTGAACGTGCACAGAGAAATCTACGTTGCTGCCTGGCAGATGTCTAGAACTGGAACTTTGCGTGCTAATGCAGTGGTCACAGCCTTGGCTCTGGGGAAATGAGCATGCAAACTCTCAGGGGACTGCATCTTTGCCAATGCATAGCAAATTTTAAAGCAGAGCAGAATCCATCAGAAGATGGCCTGCTTCTGTATAGCCTATCCCTTCTACACTCTGACATGCTCCACGAAGAGTTGCTCGTCCACCAGGAACTCTTCTGTGTGGTCAAGGTAGAATGACAATGCTCTTTTAATATTCAGTCGGTGACGTCGCTCCTCTTCTTTAGAGGGATGTGGCAGAGGGCAAAAGGTAGGCAGGGTGATCGACTGGTCTACATGAAAAGGAGTGACGACTTTCAGCAGAAAGGAAGCTTGGTAGATGTTCAAGTACGGAGGATGACAAAGTCTGAAGCTCACACACCCTTTGGGCAGATGTGATTGCCACCAGGAAGGCCATATTGATGGTAACAAACGTGAGAGGACAGTTATGCAAGGGTTCAAAGGGAACACACAATGGAACGTCAGGGAGACATTAAGGTCTCACTGAAAGATGATAAAGGGAGACAGAAGAAGTATATGTTGCAAACCTTTCAAGAACCTTTGTACAATATGGGATTTGAAGAGGGATGGCTGGTCAGGTAACCACAAAAAAGCTCATATATAGAAGAAAGACAACCCTTTAAGCTGGCCCAGAGAAGAGCTCTGCTGGGCAAGGGAAAGAATAAAGGGAAGAACCTGAGAAAAGAGAGCAAAAAGGGTGTCAACCTGTTTTTTTGCACACCTTGCAACAATCTTGCCCCAATGGCAGGAGTCTACCATTTTGGTGGTGGGATGCCTGGTTGTCAGAATAACTTCTCAGACTTGGGGCAGAAAGTCAAACGCTATCAACTGTTGCTGCTCAATCTCCATGCAAGAAGTCAGAGCGTCAACAGGTTTGGGTGGAGAACCCTACCCTGCTACTGTGATATAAGATCCTCTCAAAGAGGCAGTCTAATCGGAGCACCAATGGACATGCTCAATAGCTCGGGATAACAAATTCTCCAAGCCCAGCCTGGAGCCATAAAGATGACTTGGGCCTGTTCGTTGCTGATCTTCTTGAAAACCCTGGGCAAGAATGGTATGGGCGGAAAGGCATGCAGGAAGCCTGAGCTCCGCATAAGACAAAATGTCTCTCTAAGCGAGTGTCACCTAGGAAACTCCAGCACAAATAACTGCCTGCATTGCATGTTCTTGGCGGTGGCATACAAATCTTCCTAAGTCTCTCCCCACTGTTGAATGAAACCTTGCGCCATCTCCGGATGGATATGCTAATCGTGATCCGCTAGGCATCTTCAGCTGGGTTCCTCCGCCTTGACGTTCAGAGATCCCGCCAGGTGTCGAACCACCAAGGATATGCCCTGACATTCTAGCAATGTGCAGAGATGCAGGGCCTCTTGACAAAGGGCCCACAACCCTACCTCACCCTCTTTGTTGCAGTACCACATGGAGGTGGTGCTGTCTGTTAACACCTGCACTAGCCTTCCCTTGAAGGAGGAAGGAAAGGCTTTCAACACCGGTTGGATTGCCCAGAGTTCCAACAGGTTGCTATGGAGCCTGGACTCTGCCAGAGACCAGAGCCCTATGATTTTCAGCTCTCCCAGATGGTCGTCCCATCCCAGGAGTGACACATCTGTTACAAATGTGAGATCTGTTGGGGAAGGAAGAGAGGTCTGCAACTGGCCCAACCGCGATTCTCAAACCACCACTGCAGATTCTTTGCAGTTCCCTCCGAGATCTCAACCATGTTAGAGAGATTTCCCTAATGCTGGGCCTCTGGAACTTCTGGTTCCACTGCAGAGCCCTTATATGGTAGTGGGCATGAGTCACAAGCAGGAATCAAAATGCAGGAGACCATGAGGCACAGCAGCCTCAGAGTCTGCCTCACAGAAATCCAGGATAGAGGCTGAAACATCGGTATCATAGCTTGAATATCCTGTATTCGCCGTTTGGGAGGACAGGCCTGAAACTGAAACTCTGATGAAGGGGAGCATCTGAGAGGCAGTCATGTGTGACTTCGCCACATTGATAGTGAACCCCAGGAAATGCAGGAGTTCTGCCGTATTCTGGAGGTGGGGGGCGACAGCGTAGGCAGAGCCCGCCTTCAAAAAACAGGTGAAGATAGGGGGAGACTGGCACCCCTGATGTCCACAGATGAGCTGCAACCACCGCCAGCGCTTTGTTGAACATCCAAGGGGTGCTGGTAAGGTCAAAAGGGAGTATAGCGAATTGAAAGTGCCCATAGCCTACCGTGAACTGCAGATAACGCCTATGGACAGACAGGATAGGAATGTGGAAGCATTCATCTTGAAAGTCTAACACTACCATTCAGTCTCCCGGGCCCAGTGCATACAGAACTTGAGCGAGCGTGAGCATTTTTATCTTCTCCTTCTTGAGGAAGAAATTAAGAGTGCGCAGGTTTATTATAGAACAAAGGGCTCTGTCCTTCTTGGGCACCAGAAAGTAGTAATAATAACAACCATGTCCCACTTCTGGAGTCTGCACCATCTCTATGGCTCCCTTGACCAAGAGAGCCATCACTTCCTGGGGGATTGAAAAAAGATGGTCCTCTGTCAGTATCACAAGCAGGTGCAAAAAGATCAGATGATGGACGGAATTCTGAACAATGTCAAACATTCACCCCAGTCAGAGATCTGGGGCTGAATCCATCGTTTCTTTGCTCAGCACACCTTTCCAGTTTGAACCTAGCCATATGCAGATCAGGATTGCCCCTGATCCCCAGGGGGAACAGTCCAGCCTAAACTGCCAGGCCAGGCAAAGCAAATCTTGGACTCCCAACTCTTCTTTTTCTTGTGGGACATACTTGATTGGCCCAACAACTTGGAATACTACAAGGACCCTGGACTCTACCACCGATCCCGGGACCTTCCTCTTGAGTGGGATTGAGAGAGTTGTGGCGCTGGAATGTTGGGTGGCACGGAGCCGGAGGGATTGCTCCCTCAAGACCTTGGGGTGCAGGGCACGGTATTAGTGCAGGTCTTCCCATTGTTGTCACATTCCAAGCACCAGAAGCAGACAAGGTGGGATCTGTTAAGGGCATCTGCAGATGACAGGCAACACAGGGCTTGCAGATGGTCTTCCTAATGAACATCCTTGACACACCAGATGAAGAAATCTCAATAAAGCTTTGACAAGACATTGACAAAGTATAGTCAAAAAGTGACTGAAGCTCTCTCTGGATCTGCAGTGACTGGTGCAGAAAAAAATAACGTCAGTGCGCTGGGTTGGTGCCTATATAGGCACTGCCCATGTCACTTCTGGCACAGGCGACGCTGACTGAGCCACGCAGAGCAGAACAATGCTACTGACTGGCGTGCAGGGATACTGCTCACAAAGTATTTCCAGATCCAGTCTATCGCCTGGGGATAATTCTAAAGTATGGAATCTGAGGCTTAAAGCCACTATAAGAGGATGAAATAGCAAGAATGAGGAGAAGTGGTCTGAAAATCATGAAAGGGTGTGGTGGCCATCAATGATATAACAACAAAAATGACAGTGCAGTACCCACTGCCTCTGGCTTTATAGACAGAAAAAAATAAATGGAACACATACTACACAACAAACTGCAATAACATGGCATCCACAGAGAAAGACTGTATCTAAATGACACCCTGGCAGTCTAACTATCTGGAAGGTAGCCAAATATCTGAAATACACCGCACAATCCCAAAGATGAGTAACAACTGCAAGAGTCAGGGTTTCCCCATAGGGTGAAAGTGATAAACCATGGACTGATTAGCTTACGAGTCGAAGATTAGTCACAGCTAACTAAACACTCTATTAAAGATGGGATTGAAAATAAGAAAACTTGTTTCAACACAAAAAAATTTTAAAAACATGTAGACTAGTCAGTCTTAGGATACAAGCTAAGATATGGAGAATATGATTTCCATACATGCGAACATTTTGAGACTGGGGAACGTGAGCTTTTGAAAAACAGTCTTGGAAATGTATGTTTCTCATCTAATTATATTGAGGCAGAGACACTTTTAAGTGGGAGAAACCTAAACAAAAGTCATTTTGACTTCACAAATCGTGAGTCTGCTTCCTACGTAGGGTCTACTGGTAAAAGCAGGCTCCTTCCATGTCGTCATTAATTCGGATTGTGTGGCTGCATCACGAATCTGCTTGAGGGAAAAGGTAGTCAAAAAATGAGATGCTCAACAGCTGCTGTATATAAGATAATTAATTAGCTTATTTTTACAAATGGAAGCATTCAGTTGCAGCAAATTTTTGTCCTAGGTGGTGTGCTTAAGCAAATGCATTTCCATATACAGATTGGCTACTTTAATGAGATGTGCTTGTTTAATTGAATAAATATGCCAAGCTGGTTTAAGATGATGAGTAAATTTTGCAGCTTTCAATAAATGTTGTTATTATTATGCAGGACTCTGACCAAGACTCTGAAGACATCCCACTGTACATAGGAACTATAAGTCAGTGGTAAGAATAAATGTCTCCAAATGTCTAATATTGGGGGATTACTATTTAAGGTGATGAATACACATGCAGCAGTGAAATACGGTTAATCAAAACAAAGCAGCCAATTGCTGAAGTCCCCTGATTGCTTTATGCTGTGCACTGTGATGGGAGGAATCATAAATTGAGTGGCATTTAAACAGACCTAGGAGGTTGACTAAAATCCATTTATATAAAGCTGTAATACTGTGCCTAAAGTGGTAAAAGACTTTTGTCATTTAGAGCTCAGCAAGGATGGCCCTGTGCTAATCCTATGCTTAAAGACTTTGCTGTATAAATGGGAAAAAACATTGTAAATTTCTACCTTGGCATGGATGGCACTGTGCTAATCCTATGCTTAAAAACACTGTTAGAAAAACAGACATTTGAGGTGAACAAATCTAGAGTGTCGCTGGTGTTGTCGGGTGCTATATACTGGAGCTGCTCTCCGCCTAAACTTGGGAAGTACCCAGACTTCTCCCTTCTCTTTTGTGTGTATGTATATTTTTATATATATATATATATATATATATATATATATATATATATATATATATTGGTAGAGAGAGAGAGAGGTATATATACACATATACACACACACACACATATATATATATATATATATAACTTTATGCTTGAAACTTGATTAAACTATGGATTTTACATGGACTGCAAAAACCACCTCTCCATTGACCTGCCGAATATAGTGAAGCAGAAAAAAATATATATATATATATATACATATATATATATATATATCACCAAGAAGCAAAATGAATAGTTGTCAGCAAGCAGATACCAATCTCCTGCGTGTGCACAGTGCACGGAAGAATTTCAAGACAATGACTGTCGTACTTCCCTAGCGCCAAGTGCTGTCTTCGTAAATGGCACCATTTCATCACAGAAAAAATGGTGAGTGGATGCCCCAATCCTATGAGTGCTGATGTGGCCCTGTGTTTTGGGCCCGGAGACTGTTTTGATTTGGAACACTGCATTCTCACATGTAGAGAGCATTTATCGCACATCGTCTAATTAACTCGATGATTTATTTCATGTTGAAGAACAAGTATGTAAGGTTGTTTAATTGGAGGCAGTACTTTTAAAATAACACATTTATATTTACATTGTGAAGATACCTAAATGACTTTGTACGATCGCATTTTAAAAGAGAACATGTGCTGCAAAACAAGTTTTGTAATGCTGATTTTCTATCTGGAGGCAGAAATTTTAAAACAGACACATTGGTGAAATTCACTTCTTTAATGGGATATATGACCGGCATTTAATGGCAAATGAAACTGGGAACTCTGAGACTGAGTGATTTGACGATCTTTCACCAGGGTGACACTTTATAAAGAACTTAGTGGTTCTTTTCACGTTGCAGGGAGTGCAAGGAGAGCCTAATTTTCTATCTGGAGGCAGCAATTTCAAAAAAACATCTTTATACTTACAACGTGAAGGCACCATATTTTATGATGCAGGTTAATTACTAAAATGATCGCATTTTGATTAGAAATACACGTTGCACAATAAGTTATGAAAGCCGATTTTATATCTGAAGACAGCAATTTCATAGAAATAGGAATGATGATGAACTGTGATTTTCACCTACGTAATAGGTTGTTAACAAGGGGGAACAGGTGTGCAGCAAAGGGTGCTTTTGGTAGGATTCCCAGTTCATTGGTGTGGAATAACTATAAATACCAGCATGCTGTGCGAATCATGTGATGGTTGAAACCACTTTGAAGAAGACGGAAGTCGAAACGCGTCAGTGGGATCTGATTTTGCCTCTTTCATGAGCAGAATAAAAGTTTTAATGGTTTCAGTTTCCAGGAGTGCAGCGTTTTGCTTCTTGGTGATATATTAGGGCTTGGTCCTTTGCCCTCACGCTGCACCGGCAGTTAGGCACACCACTGCTTAGGACAGTCTGCTTGGAATATATATATATATATATCTACATTTTTTAAAACAAGAATGACTTTGAACTCCAGGAATCTCCAAGTTATTCAACTTTAATAGTCTAGTAATAGTAATTTTCTTGATTTCAGAATTGTGAGGAGTGGTCATTCTCTGCCGTGTGTACCAAAAGAAGAGTGCGCTGCGATTTTTGGACAATGGGATTAACAATAACTACAAAGCAGCAGCACCTGATCCGGCAGAGATAACTTGTGCTGATTCTGAATGAGATATTAATCTTCCGCTCTGTGTACTAACACTTGAGTACTGAAAATGCCTGGATGGGCACGGATTTCTAATACGTTTACTGAATCATCGCAGCACCTGTGACCTATGTAGGTGAAACCGGATCGATGTGGCACCAGGACTGGTGTTAAATATAAGTGAAAAAGGGCACAGCAGCTTCGTGTTTGAAAATGAATGGAAATCGTACACCTTTAGTCAAGTGAGTGAGCATTGATACAAGGTGTTGCTGCCAAATGGGAATAGACTGCGGGTTCAGAGTGTGAAAAGAGAACAGTGCTTATCTCGAGTCCCAGTTTGTTTTTGGAACTATTTTGGGTATTGACATCGAGTCTGTATTGTGACTGGGAAGGATTAAGTTTATGTATTCCTCTGAATGGCATCCAGAAAAAAAGTGGAAGAACTAGGACTGCAACTCCCAGAACACCTCATGATGGCCGGGTGCTATAAATTAAGAAATGAAGGAAGCATGTATTCAGTATGCACCATGATTAAGTGAAAAGGTCGAAACGTATCGGTGCTTTATGTGAGGTGGGGGCTACAATACCATTAAAGTTGGATAATTTCGAGCTTCCGGGAGTGCAGCATAATTCTTGTTTTCAAAATTGTGAGGAGTGGTCAGTCTCGATCGTGTGCACCATCAGAACGGTATGCTGCGATTTTTGGCCTGTTAAGTTAACATTAACTACAAAGCAGCAGCGCCTGATACAGCAGAGCTAGCTTGTGATGATTCTTAATTCAATATTAATCTTGCGCAATGTGTACTAAAACTCGAGGACTGAAAATGCCTGGATGGGCACGCACTTCTAATGCGTTTATTGAATCATCACAGCACCTGTGACCTATGTAGGTTAAACCGCATCGACGTGGCCCCAGGACTGGTGTTAAATTCAATATCAGTGAAAAGGGGCCCGCAGCTTCGTGGTGGAAAATGAATGGAAATGGTACACCTTTAGTCACGTGAATGTAATGAGCCGTGAAACAAGGTATGCAGTCAAATGGGAATGGATTGCAGGTTCAGAGGGTGAAAAGAGAACATTGATTATCTCAAGTCCAAGTTTGTTTCTGGAACTATTCTGGGTATTGACATCGAGTCTATTTCGTGACTAGGAAGGATTAAGTTTATCTAGTCCTCTGAAGGGCATCCAGAAAGAAGTGGAAGAACTAGGACTACAACTCCCAGAACACCTCATGATGGCCGAGTGCTATAAATTAAGAAATGAAGGAATCATTTATTAAGTATGCACCATGATTAAAACGGAAGGTCGAAATGTGTTGCTTTATGTGGTGTGGGGACTAATAGAACATTAAAACTGGATAACTAGGAGCTTCCAGAGTGCAGCATAAGTCTTGTTTTCAAAATTGTGAAAAGTGGTCAATCTCCGTCGTGTGCACCAACAGACGAGCGTGCTGAGATTTTTCGTCAATTAGACTAACAACATTATATATATATATATATATATGTACATATATATATATATATATATATATATATATATCTATATCTCAGCTCGAAAGTCACCAAAAGGCCGGGGCACTCACGAGCGGGTGAGCGACATTGTGAAGGTGAAATCACCTAAGTATAAAGGCTCGCATGACAGAAGTCCGCAATCACGGGAAGGATGATTATACATTTTATGACAAGACCGGAGACTCGTATTATGCTTCCTTTTCTTGTTTATTTTTAATAGTAGCTGCAGTCAAGACAAAAACTACAAATCCCAACACTACAAATCCCAACAGGCAAAACGATAGTAGCCAATGGGAAACAACATGTAGTTTATTATAACACACCAATCACTATCAGGCTGCCCCTATAATACTTATCTTGACTGAGAACAGCCCTCTTTTCTTGCTGCTCGCAGTCAAGATAAGTATTTTATATTTCAAACTCTTGCAAAATGGAACGTTTTTACTGTTCTAATACTTTATTGAACTTTTATGGTTATACGCGTGTATGCCTATCGCGCGGTCATTTCCTATTTAGACGGCTTGTAGCCGCACGCTCTCTCCGCTCCTCTCCACGCGCCCTTACCATTGGAATCCTCCGTTTCTCCCCTCAGTGCGCGGTCGCCATTTTAAGACAATGGGCGAGGGGAAAAACGGCAAGTGCTCTCCATCGAGCTCCCATGTCTCTGCTTCCTCCATTACCTCCACAATTACTCGTCGGACCTTCCGACAGGCTTTTCCCTTCGCCACAACACTTTGGTCTCTGACCGCTCCCCCTTTTCTCCGCCCATGGGCGGACCTTAGATATTTTTTCTCTGACATCAGTGAGGAGGTTAACCCCTTCCTCACCAGTATTTCTTTCAACTTCACAAATTGTATTTTCTCCTCATAAAAATGGACAGCTCTCCTATTTCTCATGTTGTCAATGAAGAGGAGGAGGCTATTAAGGAAAATTTAAATGATTTTATTCAATTGTCAGTAGGGCAAACAGTCTCTGCATCATTGGAAAAACTGTCCAGAAATCTCAAAAGTTCTGTTGTCAAGTTGATTTCCAAGACGATTTTGGCACAATCTGTGGGGGATAGCAGAAAGCGTCCTTGTTCTTCAAAAAATTCCAAAGTGACGATATTGATTGGTGAGGGTTCCTCAAAAAGGACAGAGGACGTGGTTCCTCCAAGGCCTCCCTTAAGGGAGGGAATAACCTTAAGTAAATAATCTAAAAAATGTGAGTCCAAATCTAAACATTATCTTACATTATTATTTACAAAATAATGGACACTGATGATGAATTGCATGATCATGACCCTGATTCAGATAATTTCGACATTGATAATGGAGATTCTTTCTCTCCTCCTCCTTCCAAGAAAGCCAAATTGAAGGCTCAAGAGCTATCCAAGTCATGCAAAGTCACAGATACGGAAGGGGTACCTATGTTCGACCCAAATGATATATGTAACTTCCAGATTACGCACTCCTAGACAAGCAAGTCAGAGCGACATTAAAGTCAGAATGTCCTCGGCCATTCCTACGTTCAAAAATATCGGCAACTCCTTCTATTGACACTTCCCTCATCACTTTTTTCACAAAGTTTGGCAAAGACCCTTGCAAATGAGTGGATAAGGCTTGGTCTGCACGCCAAGACAAATTGTTGGATATTGTGGGGCCTTTGACTCGCATTTTTGACATGGCAGAAGCAGCTCGTTTAGAAAATGCCATTGTTGACCCTGTTGATTTATCGTTATGGGTGCAGCGAGCTGGATGTTTAATAGGTAACGCTAACTCTGCAATTACCCACGAGCGCAGGAAGGGACTCCTGCTCCAGCTCTATCCTAAACTAGTGAGTCTGGCAGTTTCAGATCCAGGGATCAAAGCGTAAGGTCTTCTTTTTGGTGACTCTTTTATAAAAGAGCTTAGCAATATGTTGCTACGTTTGCATCACTGGACAAGGCGCAACAATCGCTTAAGAAGAAGTTCTCCATTCGGGTTTTTGCCAGGGCCGGCAGAGGCAGGAACCGCTTTGCCTGCCGTACATATAACAACCAAGGTTCCCGTGGCGCCTATAACAACTCTTAGTACAGACCTCAATTTTACCCAAAAAGAAATCGTGGTTTCAGAAACAAAGGCAACAGAGGATCCAGGTTCTCTTCCCAACCCGGTAAGTCAACCTTCTGGCCTTCCCATTGTAGGAGGTCGCCTTTTACTGTTCCTTCCAAAATGGCAATTTGTAACAGCAGATCCATGGGTTTTAAACACCGTTCAGGGATCCACTACTGAGCTCTACTCTGAGCCTTTTCAATCAATCTTTCTACATCCTCCCCAGTTTTCTTTGGAAATGACAAACTTAATTTCCTTGGAAATTCAATCCCTTCTTCAAAAGCAAGCAATTGCCCCTTGCCCTCTCGACCCTTTGGGCTTCATCTGCTCGGTCTTTTTAGTTCAAAAGAAAAACAGAAAAATGCGTCCTGTTATCAATTTAAAACAGTTCAACCATTTTGTCGTCTACCGTCACTTCAAAATGGAAACCATACTGCATCTCAGGGATGCTTTACTGCAGGGTGACTGGATGGTTCGGTTGGACCTTCAGGATACATATCTCACCGTACCCATGCATCCGGATACAAGGACGTTTTTACAATTCCAATGACTCAACCAAACATATCACTTTTCTTCCCTACCTTTCGGTCTTTCTTCCGCTCCATGGTGTTTCACAAAACGCATGAAACCAGTTGTAGCTTTTCTCAGAGCTCGGGGAGTCCGATTGATCATTTACTTGGACGATATCCTTATCATGAATCAAAATCGTACGCCTCTTCTTTCTCACGTTCAACTAGCTTGCACTCTTTTCACAGATCTTGGCTTCATTATCAATGACAACAAATCTTCTCTAGTTCCTGTTAAAAAAATAGAGTTTTTAGGTTTCCTGGTGGATTCTGTTTCGGCCATGCTTCTCCTTCCTTCAGCAAAAATAAAATCCATCAAATCAGAAATTCTGCAAACCTTGTGCAGTTTTCTTCTTTCCATCAAATCCCTAGCAAGAATAGTAGGCCTTCTGTCGTCATCAATTCAGGCCATTTTCCCAGGCCCATTACATTATCGGGCCCTTCAAAGGTCGAAGATTCGTCATCTCCAAAAAGGACTCGCTTACTCAGATACTAATGCCTTAGATCAAGAATCTCAAACAGAATTACAATGGTGGATAGACTACTTAGACGCTTGGAACGGCAGGACTATCTTTGCATCAGTTCCACATGTTGTATTAGAATCAGATGCAAGTCTGTTAGGCTGGGGGGGCAGGTGTGGTCCAATCTCGACTGAAGGTACATGGTCTCTAGAGGAGTCAAAGTTGCACATTAATTGTTTAGAGATGCTTGCTGGTTCCTTTGCGATTAAAAGCCTAGCAAGAGACAGAGTTTGTGGTTCGGTTCTTCTCAGAATGGACAACATTTCAGCGGTCCGTTACATCAACCATCTGGGAGGCACAAAATCCAAACCTTTAGTGGAATTAGAGAAAGGGTTTGGGGATTTTTGTCTTCAAAACAGAATTTCAGTCCATGCAGAGTACTTACCGGGCAATCTCAATTCAGTGGCAAATTGGCATTCTCGTCATTTTCAGGACTCGAGCGATTGGAAGCTCCATCCTGAAGTTTTCAACAATATTCATCAGAAATGGGGTCCTTTTCACATAGATCTCTTCACTTACCATCTCAACGCACTGCTTCCACAGTTCTTCAGTTTGCGCCCAGATCCCTTAGCTCTAGCCTTCGATGCTTTTTCTCAGGTTTGGTCAACCTCCCTCAATTATGCCTTCCCTCTTTTCATTATGATTACCAGGTTGCTAGCACAAGCAAGACGTCAACAAGCTATGTTGGTTCTCATGTCCCTTTCTGGCAATCCCAGGTGTGGTTCCCCACTCTTCTGGAACTGTCAATAGACTCTCCCTTTCTTATTTCCTCCTTTCCGGAACTATTGTCCAATTCCCTCGGCCTCCCACATCTTAATCCTAGAAAATCTCCTCACCCTTTCGGCCTGGAAAATATCAAGGAATCCCAACCACTCCCTTCAATTTTGACAGACGCTTCAAACTTTATCAAACTCTCCTGGGCTCCAGGAACAAAAAAGGCCTACAAATCAGCTTGGTCTCTTTGGCATAGCTGGTGTGTGGGAAAACACATTGATTCCTTTACATTAGATATAACCTTTATTGTTAATTTCTTGGTGGAGGAAGCTAGTAACGGTAAGACTTATTGTACCATTAACTTGTAGAGGTCAGCTATCTCTTCTTCTCACACTTACATCAACGGAAAGCTGGTGGGAGAACATCCGTTGGTTTGCCGTCTTTTAAAGGGAGTAAAAGTTTCCAATCCTCCTAAACCTAAATACAGTTCATTCTGGGATGTAAATGCTGTTTTCAATCTTTTTATTTCTTGGACAGATAATCCAATGCTTACTTTGAAAGAATTATCTGCTAAACTTACCATGCTGTTATGCCTTGTCTCTTTCAAACGTCTCTCTGATGTTAGAGCCTTAGATGTTACTGCTCGTCATTTTACTCCAACAGGTGTTCTGTTTAATATTCATAGATGTACTAAGACTAATCTTTCGTCAGTATTCTATCCCCATTTCCCTGACCACCCTAAGTTATGTGTGGGCCAATGTTTGAAAGTTTATGAACAACAGACAGCTGATTTGAGAAATGCGTCAGGTCCCAACTCCTCATTTCTTTCAGAAAACCTTTCAAACCTGTGTCTTCCCCCACTTTGGCTCAATGGGTCAGATGGATTATGTCCTTAGCGGGCATTGCTACTTCTGCCTTTGGTGCCCATTCAGGTAGAGGAGCTATGGCTTCTAAGGCCTTCTGGGCCGGCTCCCAGCTGGAGGACTTTCTCAGATCGGCTGACTGGTCTAATGATAATGTATTCAAAGTATTTGATTGTAAGCCAGTCCAACATGCTTCATTAAATGTAAATGATTTGCTTTAAACTAGCATAATAGGAGCCTCCGGTCTTGTCATAAAATGTAGATTTTCCTAGTAATTTATGACGCAAAGTCTTAACTTTATTAAAGACATGGAGGCGAGTATTATCCCACCTCTACAAATTCTTACCTTTTGTTTATTTTCTCCCTAGCAGCATCTTCAACGACTCAGCAGGCTCCCTCTTAAAGACTTAGGGCCTGATTACAACTTTGGCGGAGGGTGTTAATCCGTCCCAAATGTGAATACGGCAGGCGGGATATCCGTCACATTTGGGACGGATTAACACCCTCCGCCAAAATAGTAATCGGGGATAAATCTCTAAACAACGCCTTATAGGAGCCCCTGCATCAACGACGTTTCAGAGCAACCATCTTCATTCAGACGCACGGATTCATCCGAGTTTTGTTTCTGGACTTGTAATCGTTATACAAGAACTTTAATCTGTTCTCATGGCAATCTGCATTTGTTGTTCTATTATTCCACTATTTGTTACTTTTTAAACTCTCGCACAAGAAAAGAGGGCTGTTCTCAGTCAAGATAAGTATTATAGGGGCAGCCTGTTAGTGATTGGTGTGTTATAATAAACTACATGTTGTTTCCCATTGGCTACTATCATTTTGCCCCTTGCGATTTGTAGTTTTTGTCTTGACTGCTACCGCTATTAAAAATAAACAAGAAAAGAAAGCATAATACTCGCCTCCATGTCTTTAATAAAATTAAGACTTTCCTTCATAAATTACAAGGAAAATCTACATTTATTATACGCATTACAAATAAACAAACGTGTTTCGACTGATGCCTTTGTCAGAGTTGATTACCGCTAACATGAGGCTTGCTTAAATAACACAGTTCATTGGTTCAAAATAATGATCAAAACAGAAGGCAGACAACAAATACATTTTGTATACATCGCTAGGTAGCGCGGTCACCATCTTGGAATGACTTTGAACATTCTTGTTTCCATTGAGCATTACTATCAACAATCATAAAAAATATGTTGTCTTCAAAACCTCAATACAAAAAAAGGAGAAAAAAAGAAAACATGGAAATTACCGCCAAAAAAAAAATTTCTCAAATTTCAAATTCATCGCCCTTATTCTAGTCAAAAAGTTCATTAGTTTGTAAATCTATTATGTAACAAGATTCCAACCTCCTCAACCTCATTACTCTGTCCCCTCCTCTCTCTCCGAGGTACACAATCAATACAGAAGAACTTCAAAAGGTTTCTGTCACTATGATGGTAAATTCCAAAATGTCTTGCAATTTGATATATGGGATCACAGTATGTGATGGCTCTCATATGCTCTAAAATTCATTTTTTTGTGGGATGTTTTGTACTTCCAAGATATCGCAAGTCACAAAGACATGTAAGACAATAAATAATATAACTTGTGCTGCAATTCAAGAATTTAGATATCGTCTTAGTTTTACTGCAACCAGGAATAGTGTAGGATAGAACCTTTTCACTATACCTGCATCTCATGCATGGAAAAAATCCTTGAACCTCTGCACTAGTTGCACCCCTAGTTCCATGGGAGAAGTGACTGGTCACAATATAATCTCAATATGGATCTACTCCTCCTACATGTTACTAGGGGATAATCAGGTAAATTAGAGCCTATGATAGTGTCCGATTTCAAAACATGACACTTTTTTCATAGAATCTTGTTCACAGCTTTTGAATCAGTGGAGAAGCCTGTAATAACTCTAAATTTCGTCCCCATATCCTGATGCTTCCCAGTATCCTTTAAAAGATCTTGTCGCAATTTTTCGGGTATTCTTCTCATTGTTGAATCAAGTATTCTCCTAGGGTAACCTGATACTTGAAATCTTATCATCATATCTACTGCTTCTGTCTGAAAATCATCCTACTTAGTACAATTCCTTTTTATTCAGAGTAGTTCACCATAAGGAATACTCCACTTTAACTTCTCGGGATGACTACTCTTTGCATGGAGGAGCAAATTCCCCACTGTCACTTTTCTGTACAATGTATTTGTTGTCTGCCTTCTGTTTTGATTATTATTTTGAACCAATGAACTGTGTTATTTAAGGATGCCTTGCGTTAGAGGTAACCAACACTGACGAAGGCGTCAGCCAAAATATATCTGTTTGTTTATTTGCAAATCCGTGTAATAAATTTATAATCATCCTTCCCATGAGTGCAGACTTCTGCCATGCAAGTGGTTAGAATATCTTGCGCCCTCGCTATGCACAGTTTTTCTTCAATAATTTCACTGCTCATGTCTTATGGATATTTTTAATGATGTTATAAAAGTGGATATGAGTGCTGTAATATCTGGGGTAATTAGCAGTGCATGGCCAGGGCACGAGTTATAGTTATCGTAGGGCACAAGTTATAGTTACTTGAGCTAACCATAACTATAATTACTGAATTTCTATGGTTTTGTGTAAGTAAATTCAGATCCCAACTATTACGTCTCTGTAACCTTTGTTTTTTTAAGTGAATTTCTATGTTTTTTACATTCTGTTTCCTAATTGTAACGTCCCTGTAATCTTCGTTTTTTTCAGTGAATTACTATGTTTTCGATTTTTTTTAACGTAAAGTAATTTTAGTTACTAAACGTTAGTGCAAACACTGCCTTTGGCTGTGGGTGGCTGGGGTTGGCCGTCTGGCCTGTGGGCAGGCCTTGCAGCCAACGCGCTATAACTACCCAATCCTGCGCCACCCACAGCCTCTGGTGTGCACAGCAGGGGTTGGCCGCAGGGCCTGGCCTGCAGCCAACCCGCTATAACTACCCAATCCAGCGCCATGCACGGCCTTTGGCTGTGCGCAGCAGGGGCTGGCCCCATATAACCACCCAAACTTCCACCATGCACAGCCTTCGGCCATGCACAAAGGGGGTTGCACGCAAGGCCTGGCCTGCAGCCAGGCCCTGCAGCCAACTCCCTGTAGCCACCCAACCCCGCATGCATAAATCTGTCAGTGGGTCTTAGGTGGTCATGCATCCACTCTGAGTGGCTCAGTGAGTAGGTGCGTGAGTGAGTGGGTCTTTGAGTGAGTATATGAGTGGATCTCTGAATGGGTGTGTGAGGGCCCAAGTGGGTCTGTGAGTGGGTGGGTGTGTGAGTATAGTCCACTACTTGCACCCTGAACGTAGCCATGTAAAAACTGGTTTGAAAGGTAGGCTTTTTGGCATAGTTTGCAATGCTTTCCAGTTTCTATAGGCCTTTGCATTCTGTCAAACTTTGCAGACCCTTGCAGTTGGAAGGCCAATCAGGCAATACAGAAAGTGATATTTCTGGTATTGTATTAATTCAGATAGTAAGTATTTGGCCTGGGATGCAAAGTTAATTTAAAAGCCTCCTTTATTCACTGGGTAGCTGTGACTGAATGGTCAAGGCTTCGCTAAAAAGTAGTAGCTTGAGATGTGCTATTATGCAACACCATTCTCACAGTTGAAAAAAAATACACAAACATTTAGTCAGGGTCGTAAGTTTTTGCTAAAAACATAAGATTTAAATAAAATCTAAAAATTCACAAATATATATACAGTTAAATCTAAGGTCAAATAGGGAAAGATGCAAATCATAAACCCTTTAAAAAGATGATGTGTAACAAGACAATGAGAAACCAAGTTCTACACGTCATTTGTGATCAATAAATAATCAAAAAAACCAGCACACCTGTCACAATGAAACACAAAAGCAACAAAATACAATTACTGTAAGCCAGTAGTTGGTTCACACATTATTAGCAAACATCTAGCATTTGCATACAAAACACGGTTGTCAACACCTTACTGTAAAATGGGGGAGCTTCAATGCTCCAACAAAAAACCTGGTTACTTTTGAAGTAAAGTGACTTATGAACTGGGGTGGAGATAGTCCACCACAAGAAACAACGTCACTAACCAGTTCGGTCCAGTCCAAGGATTCAGTCATTTAAACCTGACCTCAACCTTGGTAGCTATGTCAAAGACTGGACATGCTTTACTTAGAGAAAATGTGTAAAGCACTTACATAGAAGTACCAAAACAGTTAAAAAGTGAAAGACATAATACAAAAGAAATCCCATCCCATTTATAAAAAAAGAGACACATTTAACAAGACAAATTACACAACAATCAGAAAAATCCAATAAGGGGTACCAGAGTTATGATTTTTTTAAACTGTAGGTGAAAAAAGCAACTAGAAAAATATAGCACACAATGTAAGTCAGTGGTTTCAGCAGACCAGGGCCAAAGTGCGATTTGCTTCAGGAAAGGACTTTTTTTTAATTTTTATTAAAGTGTTGAATTTTGTTCAAAGTCACAACGCAAAAACTGACTTTCTCACTTTCTGAGAAATAAAAGCCTCCCCATGTGGGTTGCTGCTATAAATTTAGCTGCCACCAGTGAACTGAATGTGGTTACCTGAAGTCCCACTGGACCTCTGGTGCTTGGGAGATTTCTCACTGAAATTGTTTTAAGTCCCATCAAAGAGATGGGCTATATTTATTTTTTTCAGTGGTGCTGGGACCTTTGAATAGGACAGAGTTGAAATCTAATTTAATGCTGTGGAACTGCTGCTCGGATACGTTTCCCATTACAAACTAATGGGATAACCCAGTGAACCTCAGGGCCTGGGTAGCTTTTGGTGCACAATTAAATCAATACCACATGTATTGATTTGCAAAACAATATGTAAACATATCAGTGATTGATTGCTCCAATTGGGTGCAACAATTGTCAAAAAATTGCTTGTGGAAAGTGACTTGTGAAATAAAAAATATGATTGAAGCTGAAGATAAAATACACTAATAAATTCACAAACAGTGCGAGAGCTGTCTGTTGGCTGTCTGGCACAACAAATGAGACCCAATTGGTCCAGGGAAACTCGGAAGGATCCTTAAAAGTCCCAGGGAGGGAAAAACACTGTTTCAAGACCAATTAGAGAGCACTGACATTTCAACCCTGAGAGTTGTGTAGTAACACAAAACCAACCAGAATGGTATTCATCAGGATGTGGGGAGGGATGAGGAGCAACCAATAATCATGAACAATGAGCCTTCCAATTACGGAGAATGGAAAGCAAGATATCTTGTCTAGAAAATGCCTGTGTCTTCTCATAAATGATGCATTAGGCTGTAAAAGTTCCTCTCACCATGGAGCGGTTGTAAGTCCCAATGAGTGTATCGCGAAACCTTCAAAAGGAATGGGCCAAAGTGGCTGCAGTCTGCAACTATCAAAAGGAACCAATGTTAGAGGGTCCGGCCGTCTCACCAATGGGAAAGGCCAGCTGTAAGCAGCTTTTATTATTAAATGCACCAACAGGGCCATATTAATTGTGTACTGTTTTTGCTAGTGGATCCTGCTGAAGCAATGAAGGATGTTTTTCAAAGGTTGCAAACTTTCTTCTGGTGCTAAAACAATCACAGCAGTACACTTCTAAGGTTTCAAGGACATCAGGGAATGGCACAAAGAGACTGTCAGGGTATCAGGCAGAGGCCAATAGCAGGGTCCAGTAGCTACTAGTCATCTGGGCACTGCAGGAAAAAGATCTCTTGCAGGTTGTTGTTTTCCTGTATCACACAGAGGGTCAACCAACTGACTACTTTTTTGTCCTGGGTATGTCGGATCACGTCCAACCGTTTAGGTTTTTTAACGAATCTCAAACGGCAGGTGCAGCCCTTCTTCTGTACTTCCACAGGTCCAGACAGATTTCTTTGGGGTATTCAGAAAGTGTTCTTTGGGATGCCACATTAATGGCAGCCTTAGGATGCCTTTGGTTGGCAGATTTATGGTTAACAGTAGTGGGTTGGCAGGGATTACTCCTCAGCAATCTCCCTAAGCAATGGGGTAAAAGTTTCCAGGGGCAAATCTACTCACTTTTTAGTACTTCCTATTTATCTTACTGCAAACAGACCCAAAATGCCATGGGCCAAGGCACTGCAAAGATGGCTGAAGTTTCAGCCACAATAAACTTGGGTTTTGAGACCTGGGCTGTCAAGGAGGCTACCATGGAAACTATCAGTGTCTTCTTACATCTAATACCAAAATCCAGTTTGAAGCAGGCCCGGGTTTCACAAAAAAAAAGCAGACAGGAGGACCCCATTGTGCAGAGTCTAAAAACCAGCATTACAATTCAGAAAAATTGGGGACACTGTTCAAAAAGAGCCATTTACCCACAGGTTTGAAAAAATTTGCGGTGCTCTATACTAGGGATTGTGAACACCAACTCATGGCTGCAATAAAGGAGTAACAGTAGTACATTGTGTGGTGATGAACCAGTAAGACAGAAAGATATACAGACATGTCATAGTTTGGTATGCGGAAAAAACCCAACTAGGAAGGTTAGGTTATCTTCTGCTTTATGGTTAGTGGTGGTCAGTCCCTACAAAATTGATTAACTCTGAGCTAGTACTTCTTAGACATTCTAAGTCTGTAGCTCTAGACTCAGGGTGAACCAACCTCGTTATTAGAGTGGGCCAGACCACAGTATGCCCCATAGCAACAGACCGCAGGCCTATAGAACAAACAACACACACTAGGGCCTCTCTGATCCTTCTCAGTTCAACTAACAAGCAGACAAACTGGGTACTGGCTACTGCACATTAAGACAGGATGAGGAGAGTAAAGAATAATAACAATTTTGCTGGTAGAGAATGTGATTGCCAAGCAGAGTTGCCACTCAAGACACCTGCACTTGAAGATGTTGGACTGAACCAATTTTAGTGATGTCTATTGGCACGTTATTTTACCACCAAGGCCGGCTGTCTGTGCCTCTTAGCCTAGTAACGTTATCTTTTATTTCATTTTATTCTTTTGGAAACTATGACATTTGTGGTGATGTTTAATTATCTTTTTTCTTGCTGTTCTCTTGCCTAGGAAAGTATTTACATTTCTAGGCATGACATTCTTTCACGCTGTGCTTTACTCAAGGCTGCGACAATATAGGGTTGCCGGCACAAAGTGGTACACTGTGCCTCTATCATTTCACAGAAACATAAGTATTTTTACATGGGGAAACTTTTCTCAGAACACTAGCTGTTTTATTATAAAAACATCTCTCTGTCCCTGGCAGGTTAGAGGTTCGTTTCAGAAAGATGACCACTACGGCATGCTGTCTGACTTTGCTACAGCTGCTTGTTGAGACTATAGGTTCCCTGTCCTATATAGACAACAGGCTCCTTCACAAATGTCATACTCTGGTATGGGCAGATGATATCTTACCCGGTGGGGTCTTGATGGGCAGATTAGGGCTTCTCTTGCTGTGCTCTAACATAGAACATTAGTTGCATTGGTAGGAATCACACATCTTGTATTGTGACAGTATGGTGGGACTTTTCTTGTGTTTCACTATTCTAGTCACTATTTTGCTTCTAGTAAGTTTTTTTAAAAAAATTATTGCAGTTCATGTCATTTTATCTAGGATGCAGCTGATTCAATAAATCTAATTGAATCATTCCCTGCTTCTGTTTGTCTTTGCATGTGTGAGACAAATGTAACTGAGAAAAATAGATGGGCTGTGATCCACCATGATTTCCCTGAGTGGTCACAATGTCATGCGCCCTGCTGCCATGACCACCCCTACTCTTGGGCATAACTGAGGCTCTATTAGCTGGCTGGAAACGGATTAGGCTGACAGTTGTCACATGGTGTGGGAACAAACTCAGTTCCTCACAATTCAGGTGATGCTGCCACCTAAATCCAGAAGCCTCATTGGTACAATGAGAGCCAATGCAACAATGTTGGTTTCTTGTTGAAGGAACTGTTCTACTGTACGATGAGAAGGAAGAGGTCTTGGAGTGTTGTGTCACTGTACCTTAACTATTTGGGGTGGAAGGGCTTGGAAGCACACAGTTCATAGCTGCAGGGTAGTCATGGAGAACTTCAGGAAGGCATTTCAGCCTGTTCCAATCAAGAGGAATTATGCAACACTCAGCTTTATATACTAGAAGCACCACAGACAGGTTAATGCATGTCTATGCAGCATGGGAGGATTATTCCTTTAGTTGGATTGGAGATTCAGCTTATATGGCCAGTGCAGTTTTGGCACTCACTGTCTCCTTCCAAGAAGACAATGTCATAACTAGTGCCTATGTGTAATGGGCCATGAAAAATACTGAGGGCATTAAGACATGTCCTAGTGACAAATGAAGCTGGGGATGAAGAAGACATGGGGAAGGTCTGTTCATGTTGTCTTCTAGGGGACTCCGACTCTACTGTTTATCGCCTAGCGAGCACTGGAGCTGTAGGGGATATTTAGACCCTTTGAGTGTTACTGCTGGAAGTGAAACAATACTCTTCTATTACACCCAGCATAATGCAGTACAAATATCTGTTAGGTGAATAGTGCACCCTTTCCTGTGCTGATGGAGATTTGGCTTAAATAAGTCTACATGGTCGAACCTTCAACAATCCTTCCATTCTAGTATTGCCATTTGAAATTTGGGATCATATGTGGTTGTTACAGGATTTTTGAATGAAAAGTACCAATTTCACCACCGAAAAGTTCTGTCCACTCGCTACCAAGTATTTTTCTACACTTACACTTACTTGCACTGTGCCATTTCACTTTTCAGTTATTTGACTCCTAATATGTATTTTTGGTTGTATGTTATGAGGATATAACTTATTGAAGGCTCCCTTAATATGCTTAATTTAGTACAAATGAACCATTATTAGTTTTACTGTGTGGGTCAGTCAGATTCTGTGAAATACAGGATTGCTTCTAAAACATTATGGCGCTCATTATAACATTGGCAGGAAAAATAGCCTACCGCCGCAGCGACGAGCGCCAAAAGACCGTCGCTGCGGCTACCAGCCGTCCGACGTATTATGACCACAGCCTATTTCCGCCAGAAGGATTGCGGAAATCGGGCTGCGACCGAGGCGGATGGTGGTAAGGTGGCCATGGCTACTTCCAAGGGACCCCATGACTATAGGTAAGTCGGGTCTCCGACAGAGGAGGGGGCGGGGGTGTTGTGTTTGTGTGTGTTGTGGTGTGTGTGTATGTCTGTGTGTTTGTGGATGCTGGTGTGTGTTGCATGTTGGATGAGAGTGTGCATGTATGAAGGTGTGAGTGTGTGTAGGTTATGTGAATGCGTGTCTGTGTGTATGTTTGAAAGTGTGTGCGGGTATGTGTGAGTCGATACCTGCATGCGTGGATGTGTGTGGGTTAGTGTGTGTGTGTGAAGAGGGGAGCGTGTATGGAGGGGTGGGGGAGCTTTGGAGGGGCAGGGAGGTGGGGGGGGGTAACTGGAGAGGGAGGGGGAGACCCCGGGCAGTGACAGGGAAGGAATTCCCTGTCACTGATGGTGCCTACCGCCATGGTTTTCGTGGTGGTAAGGAAGCCACGAAAACCATGGCGGTAGGCAGGGTCATAATCTTCCCTGAGACTCACCCGATGACTTTGAGTGCCTGGAATGGCTCCATGATTGGGTCCAAGATCATCCAAGGGACCAGACCTGAAATGTCACGGAGTCAATTTGGAGTCAGGCAACCAGGAGCTTCAGGGATCGCTCCCCCAGTGCATTGGGATTAATGGCATGAGAGTCTTTACATGCCTTGAAGTTGTGGCATGGTTCCAGGCACCAGAGGCAGACCAGATTGAGGTCTGTCTGTGACAGGAACGACAGGATTTAAATCCGGCAGATTTTTGGGTGACATCCCTAAACATGTTAAAAACATTGGCAGAGGTACGGATTAGCACTGACAGGGTAGAAAGAAAAGAACTGTTGTCAGTGAGCTTGGGTGGCAACTATATAGGCACAGTGAACATTACATCTGGCAAGGATGACTTTGGCATGGAGCCGAATGGCCCTACCTACCGGTGAGCAAAGGTACTACTCGAAAGGTTCTGTATCCAGTCTGACATCTGGGGAATATTCTACGTAAAGAATTTGTAGTTAGAAATCTCTGTCAGATAAAATACTTGCCATTTGCCGTTCATCCTACAGGAAGTTAGGTGCCAGCATATTTTGACTACTATAATTCCATCCATTGGGAGCTCCCAGCCAGGACTATTAACAAACTTTAAATAATCCAGACGTTTGGCATTCTGGCTAGTGTGCAGCCTCACTTTTATGACCTTTGTCTCTGTGGCATGACAGGCCTTAGACTGGCTGATAGTTAAGGAGACGATTTAGTTGAAGACTCCCCATTGAGCACTGAGCCTACTACCAAATCAGCTCTCAGTTCCCCTCAGTATGGTTGCTGTGTTGTGTAGCCATTTTAGTTATAGCTCCATGCATGTTAGTTTAACACACTAGGCCGCTGTGCACTATGACCTAGATATATTTTATTCGGCTTCGCATTGTTATTTTTACAATAACCAGTTTTACGGTCTTGTTTTAATTTCTTTTATCCAACTGTTTTGCTTAGCCCAGCACTGTGTTCTCAAACAAGACATTCTTGATCACTTTGTGCTTCAGTCAAGGCTACAGTTTGGTACATTGCCGGTGAATGTGGTAGAAGTTTAGTCTCCAACATTTGTAGAAAATACACATCCTTACGTAGGGGCATTTTCTTAGAACATTAGCTGTGTTATTATAAAAACACTTCCTGGTCCCATTACACGTCAAGAGGGAGATTCCAGCCAGGGAACCACGACTGTATGCTGAATGCTTTGCTGCAGATGCTAACGCAGACTACAGGCCTTTGCTCAGGCTTGAGGGTCGATGTCCTCCCAGGGGAACCTGAAGGGTAGGATTAGAACTTAACATGCTGTGCTCAAATTAAGACTCAGATAGAAAATAGTCCATCGATTCTAGTGGCAATATGATAGCGTTATTCTTATGCTTCACTCTCATCTTCACCATTTTAATATTGTCACGTTGTGCCGTTCTGGTTATTGCTGCTCACGCTTTGCTATCGAAAATGCAGTTGTTTTATTAAACCAGTCCTTAAAACCTTTTACTGCCTTTATTGTCATTTATATATGAGACCGAATTGTGGATGAGAGAACCAGATGCGACCTGAGTGACCACGACTTCCCTGAAGTATGATATGTCATGTGCTCGGCTACCCAATCATCTTTACCTTTTTGGGAGAGATGAGGCACTGCTAGTTAGCCAGAGCAAAACCCGGATTTAGAGCGACAGGTGTCACCCACTGTGGATCAGACTCAGTCTCCCACCCGTGGACAATCTTGCTGCTCAAAATCCAGTAGTCTCATTAGAATAATGAGAGCCTACGCGACATGGCACCGCCAACGTTTGGTCAGGCTCTAATTTTCAGGTCCTCCGGAGTATCTCTGTCTCATTATATATAATGACATCTCAATGCTGTATGCGGAGACGTCCGTGGTGCTGAGGATTTCCACCACAGCTGTGTAGGTAATCCTACTACAACTGGGGGTTGTTCAAGCTTTAACTTTAAAAGGGAACCCCATTTTGGTGTGCCTTCTCTGAACTAATAGTTACTATCGTGGCGGATCCCCAGCAGGTACAAATAGCTGTCAATATGAGACAACTTCTAAAAGCACACTTACTAGCAAATAGCCTAACGGCCCAGGGAGGTCCAGTCACATTCGTGGTGGACCGCCATGCAGCCTATAGAACAGAACTTTTTTACTCTTGGGTCACATTTCCAGCAGTTGATGGGAACACTAATACATTTCACCAATATACACCTGCGAATGCACCTGGACAATACAGAGCATACGCATATTTAGAGATACCTCTATCTTATCAAGAACATAATAATTAGCTTGATGGTGCCCTACCCCATACAATATTACCAGTAAGGTTAGGTCCACTAAACAATGATGGTCCTAACTGGCCTTTATTGGACACCTATACACCACATCCAGCGGTTGGAAATTTAGCAGTTGCTGAGGTTCGTCGCTTACACATTGAATTAATTGCAATATATAGACGATTAGTACAATTTGTGATGCAAACATTAAATACAAACCCAGCACGTGCTGCTCCAGCACATCCACATGCAGTAATGCCAGGTATAATCCTGCAATTGTACATTCGATTATGGGTAAAGTACCTGCCAAACGAGAGGAAACTCCATTTTGGTTAGCACAGAAAATTAATATGCTGGAGGCAGTGTTTCCCCATACGGGACATCAGGATAAACATAGAAAATTAACGATGTGCTTGCCCTTTGGGTTGTCCCTACAGTAGAAAACTGTAATACATGGGGCACGGTATTTGTCGCGCTCTACACAAACGCACACGGTACACCGACACTTGCCAATTTACCGGAAGTGCTGAAACAAATTCAAGATGAATATGGGGCTGCCCCGGGCCTAGATTTGGGGATGCAATTGATGGGCAATTTTGCCACAGTATCCTCAATCATTTTAAGTAATCTTAAAGGGGAAGCAGTCACACTTGCAATGCGCATGCGGCTTCGTGACGTTCCACAACAAGATGAAGAACGAGAGCTGCCTAAAATAATAATAGAGACCTATTCAAGTATTGGTCGAGATAGCCTAGGGGCCAGACACAAAAACCTCAATTTCAGGCTAAATCAAATAAAGATAACCCCAAGCAAGCACCTGAGGGTAGTAAGAAATGCTGGGATAAAAAGCAACAAACGCCTAAAAAAGAAAGGGGAGAATCTCTGCGTATGGAGACCCCACAGAATAGGTATAATCTCAGAAATAGAGATAATACCAAAACTCCTGATAGATATCAATATACTGATACACGCCAATCTCGTTCCTTTCAGGACTCATCGGAAAAGAGAAATGAGAGAGGTGGGCGATCAGAGCGAAGAACAGAGTACGTGAAACCGAGACAGGAATCACAACGCTCTTCAGAGGTTTCTGTTAAAATGGAAGATAAACCCGCCCAACAAAAACAACAATTTAAAAAGAAAAAGGTGGAAGCAGTCCTACATGCCACACAGAAAGAGGGTCCTCTTGCAGAACAAGAATTGGGCTCTAGCATTGCTAGACAGCGCAGCAGAGGTCACAATAGTTCGCCGGAATCTCCTAGAGCATCTGGAGGTGAAAGCAACTGATGACTTTATACAAGTAGAAAAAGCAGATATGCGTGTCTCCTAGCCTGATAGGGTGTATAAAGTAACGCTACAATAAGAAGGAGACATGGAACACACAATAGACGCAATCGTTTGGGATCGCATAGTAAAATGTCTTGATGTCTTGTTGTCCGAACATGATTGGCCGTCTGACTTTGTCCGTACCAGCCCATTTGGAGAAGATGTCATTAAGCCTTCCTTCTCGCCCCTTGTTCCAGAGGAAGTAGCTGAATCCTTTTCCATTGAATGGGCTCTTGCACAAGCACCTGCATTATAAAGAAATCACGTAGGGTGGGATAAGGGGATGACCATGTAATTCCCATTAAAAGTGAACCTCCGCCACAACCGCAATATCCTATAAAACATGAAGCAAAAGCACCAGTGAGAGAAATACTCACGCAATTAGAATACCATGGTGTGATTGAACCCTGTGTCTCGCCAATGAATAACCCTTTATTCCCCGTAGCTAAACCAGACAATTCCTACAGAATAGTCTTAGACATCTGAATAGTCATACACGCACCTATGTTATACAAAACTCACATAGTAGTGCACTAATGAGCAACATAGTGCGTAAAAAATACAAAACAACACTAGACATTTCCAATGGGTTTTTCTGCCAGAATATAGCACCTGAAAGCATAGACTTAACAAGCTTTAGCGCACTAGGCTTTCAGGCAAAATTGTGTTGTTTACCTCAGGGGTATAAGAACAGCCCAGGACTGTTCGCGGCTCGTGTCATTGCCATTTTACACGAGATCGACCCTGAAGCATTGTCCTATTTAGGTGATATATATCTCACGGATGATGAATTATTACAACATTTAAGATGGGTAGCCCGCATTGCTGTAGGGTTTGCCGAATTTGGCTACAAATTTAATTTTAAAAAAACAAAAATAGCCTTCCTCAGCATCCTGTTTCTAGGATATGAGCTGTCAAGTGAAGGGGAGAGCCTAGCGCCACAATTCTTAGAAAAGTGCGCACAATTACAACCACCGAATACAATTAAAAAACTCCAATCATTATTGGGTTTCTTAAATTTTGGCAGAACCTGCATTCCAGATTATGCTACGCGCAGAAAACCTTTATATGACCTAATATGTCCTGATTTTTTCAAGTAAATTCTGGACAACTGAACGTACACGCATTCTTAGAGAATTGCAGACAGACATGCTTGCAGCACAACATTTACACACAAGGGACAACAAAACACATTTGGTCATCAGGATAATAGCTTGGGCCATCGGTTTCACCTATGTGACATTTAATGATGGTGAGACAGTCCCGACTGCATACAAATCACATTTGTATTCAGCAGCTGAACAACACTTTGCTCCCACAGAGAAAATACTCACTGCTGTACAGATGGCTGTCATTAAAGAAAGACCTCTTGCCCAAGGAAAACGCATTATTATTGCTTCTACAATCCCAGCTTTAGAGGCTGTTACAAAAGCTAGCGTTCCGAACGCAAAAGCACTACATCCACGTTGGATTCAATGGGCTACATCTCTGACAGCTACTGATGTAGACTACATTTTCGACCCAAAGCTACAAACTCAGGAATTCCTACAATATGAAGTAGAATACCCAGTTCCAGCAAATACCTTGCCTATTGATCAGTATCATAGAGTCATGTATACCGATGGCTCTGCACAACCTGCAATTGGAACTAAACATCAATATTCTGCTGCTTGAGCAGTCGTAAGTGGCTATATGGAAGGGGATACATTTTGTCCTCTACATAACTTTACTCAGACCCTGGGTGATTGTACAGCACAATTGGCTGAGCTAAAAGCTCTGCTGATGCCACTGGAACACACGGATCCGGCACAGCCTAGGCTAACTGTTTGTCATTCGTATTACTGTGTCCAGTCCTTTAATGAATACCTGCATTATTTGCGCCAGAATGGGTTCAGAGACTCCAAAGGAAACACCATTAAACACAGACTACTGTTTGGGAAAGTAGCTGACCTGAAAGAGACGCTAACGAAAGTCCATGTTGTACATACACTTGGACACCAGCGCGTTGGAATACATGTTGCTGGAAACACATTGGCTGATGAAGCCGCAAAGTCAGCAGTGGCAGTAGCCACTGTAGCTGCAATGACTCACTCGAGTTCCAAACCAGACGCAGACATTTGGGCTGCCGTGAATGCTACGGCTGATGGCACGCCTCATCCTAAAGGATTTCCTAACAAATATCATTATCATATGGGAAGTATGCTGAATGTTGAAGTTAAGATATCAGGCACAGGCGTACGAGACATCCCTAACAAAGATATAAGACCACAATTGATTAAAGCAGCGCATGAGGGGGTAGCATCTGCACATGCTGGTGTGGCGGCTACAATTTCAATCTAACAGGCCCGTTATTGGTGGCCAGGTCTATACAAAGAAACTAAGCAGTATGTCCTTTATTGTGACATCTGTCAACAAATCAAAGTTTCCACTGCCAAGCGCCCGCAGCAGACACCCCTCCTAATTTCAAACAAACCATTACAGTGTGTGTACTTGGACCACTGCGGTCCCTTGACACCTGATAGTGCATACAAATATATAATAGTCGCTGTTGATTCATGCTCCAGATTTGTATGGGTGTGGCCACAACGCTCGTCTGACGCTCGGACTGTTATTAAAGATTTGCAAGTCTTTATCGGTACATATGCAGTTGCGGCCCTCCATTCACACCAGGGCCCAGCTTTTGCCTCAAGGGCATTCAGGGACACCATGGGTTCGTTGGGGGTCCAACTCTAGTACTCGTCTCCATTTCATCCCGAGGGAAATAGTGTTGTGGAGCGATTAAACTGTGATTTAAAGCAATCCTTAACAGCCAGTGTCCTAAATACGGATCGTAGTTGGCTTAATCACCTGTATGGAGTCCAGAGAGCACTAAATAACCTGCCTAGAGGGTCCCTGGGGGGTCGTACTTCAGATGAGTGCCTTTTCGGAACTCAAATGTATGTTCCGGATCTTGAGGGTCCTGGCGTGGAGGCAGCAGAAACACCTTTTGACATAAATGAACGTGTCACTGTCTTACAGGAATTGCAACAGTTCCGTGATGATAATTCTTCAAAAAGTGCCGCCTCCACAGGAATTAAGGATGTGCCAGTAACCTCTACCGGCTGGATTCCCAGAGTTGGGGATCTTGTACGTGAAAAAGTCGCAGTGAAAAAGGAATTTGGCCCTTCTTATCGAGCACCAGTCCCTGTACTAGGGATACACGGTACCAGAACTGTTATTCTACCACCGTTGGCAGGTGCCAAAGAAAATCGTTTTGTCTCTATTGACAATGTCAAATTACACCATGTGTCCGATCCTGCACAGCTGACCAAGAGGAACCTCCAGTAGTTCCCGAATCCCTCTCACTACTGGCGAAGAAGTTCCACTACAAGTTGTTTATACCAACACCGATACCTCTCCGAGCCTGGGGAGGGGGGAAGATGATCTTGCATTAGTTCCACTAACGTCAACTTACTTAGAAACATTTGACCAAGTCAACTCGACTACAAGCCAAACGGATGGTGCTGTCTATAGTGTACCACCACAGGAAACACCAACTCTACCACTGACAACGGCTATGCCATTTGCACGAACTGCCTCTGGTTATTTTGCCGACTTCAATGATGACTTCTCAGACTCATTCGCCTCTTCGACAGCTGATTTGACAAGTGCACGTAAGCTAACAAACTGACTTAAAGAAACGTATTTCATTTTTCCATGGAACTATATAAGGCTTTTTCTGACTGTCCTAGCCTTTCTACTTTGGATTGGTTTTGTTGTTACCTTTTTCTTATTAATACATGGTCATTTTCTTCCTGAAAGATCAACAGTTGAACAGATGGAGGAGGTTCTGAAACCACATTTTTCGTCACACAAAGTCCAAAGAGATTTATCCTTTGTGAACATTTCCGTAGTGCCAATTCATGATAGGATTGTTTGGGACAAAGTAATGTTTGATATATATGGTCCCACAGACATTATTATTCAAATACCGTATGTATTCAAATTATCAATGAATGATATAGTGATACCAGGCATTGTATCTGATGATTGGGATGTGAAAACAGTTGGTTCTCTGATGACAGAATTGCAAAATTATACTGTCTTTGAAAATGAAGCTGTTTACCAATTCAAAGAAAATTATGGTGATATGTTTTGCTATAATTATTATGGGCACCACTTCATACATAGAGCGAGCAGTCCCAAAATGGTGTTTTATTACAAGTAATGGGAACATTGTCCAACTCCACCGCAACAGAGTTCTAAAACGTATTCTGAAAAGTTGCATATTTTTCTGGGCAAAAGAATGCTGAGTTTTATTACTTTAAGGTACCACCTACTAAGGATATACACATGTTATTGACTAATACGAAATGTATATATTCGGAATACTTAGTTTCCCAGCTATCGATAGAAGGCTATGAATATTGGTCCAAATCAATTGATCTGAAAAGTGTCTGGGGAACAAAACATTGGTAAATTAAGGTAAAAGAAACATTGTTTGGAGCATGTCTTATTCCTGTTCAAATGATCTTCTTAAATGAAACAGTGCAACAAACGAGCTGTTTAGGCTTAGCAACAATCAGGGGATTAAACACACTCAGTATACCTGCCCCTGCGAAATTTTACAAATGGCAAAAATACACGAATGCAACTAAAGATGAGCTCAATGAGTGGGTCCAGAACGGTACGTTTAATGCTTCACTGACACGTCCAGGCGGGTGGTTATTGTGGCCAATAGATACCAATGGGTGTCATCAACTTTTTATTAACTCCACTGGGGGTTTTAGGACGAGTAGGCCAGACCGTCGCTATATATCCCCAGAACATGCAGATATCATTACAACATATAGGCCCTCATTACGACCCTGGCGGTATAGAACCGCCAGGGCCGCGGCACGCGGGAGCACCGCCGACAGGCTGGCGGTGCCCCGCAGGGCATTCTGACCGCGGCGGTAACGCCGCGGTCAGAACAGGAAAACTGGCGGTCTCCCGCCAGTTTCCCGTGGCCCGTTTGAATCCTCCAAGGCCGCCGAGGGGATTCTGACAAGCCATACCGCCATCCTGTTCCTGGCGGTTCGGCCGCCAGGAACAGTATAGCGGTATGGCTTGTCGTGGGGCCCCTGGGGGCCCCTGCAGTGCCCATGCCAATGGCATGGGCACTGCAGGGGCCCCCGTAAGAGGGCCCCACTTTGTATTTCACTGTCTGCATTGCAGACAGTGAAATACGCGACGGGTGCCACTGCACCCGTCGCACCTTCCCACTCCGCCGGCTCGATTACGAGCCGGCGTCCTCGTGGGAAGGTAGTTTTCCCCTGGGCTGGCGGGCGGCCTTTTGGCGGTCGCCCGCCAGCCCAGGGGAAAACTCTGAATACCCGCTGCGGTCTTCCGACCGCGGTGCGGTATTCACGACGCGCAACTTTGGCGGGCGGCCTCCGCCGCCCACCAAAGTTGTAATGAGGGCCATAGTGTAGGAAAATTATGCCAACAGTGGCTAAAATCATCCTCACTGAATGCGGTTAAAGAACACCTCAGTCTCCTGTCTAACTCCACTGACTTACAAGATTTCTTGTCAGGCCCCAGAACACCACGTAGGAAGCGTTTCTTATATACAGTACACAATGAAATATGGAAACTTTCCCAACAAGATGCTGCTGCCCGGTTAAGGCAAACAGAACAGGAAATTTTAAAAAAGGCATTAGCTGTTGTGGATAACGGGATTAACACCTTGTCCGACCAGATATATACAATTAACAACATTGTCTCTTCTGCTATAGACATTATACAATCTGATATGTCTTCTTTATACCATGGACAGAGTCAGATCAGGTCCATTATGCAGTTGGGTTGGACGCTTCAAACATTGAAGGCGGGTCGCGTTCCATGGCAGCACGTCAGTGCAAGGGAGATATTTTCTTCTTTTAATCTAGCGCCACAACAACTACTAATGGCTAAAAAAGAAGCGACTTATGTCATGCTTAACATTGAGAAATTAGAAAAGTTGCCTTTTACCGTGGCCGAAATACCATTGGCAGAGTGGTTAATACACGGGGTTATTAATCTGCCTATTTCAACACTACAATTCACCTCCTGTTTAAAATACATTCCAGTAGGCAGATATGAAAAGCTGGGAGATAGCTACATACATGAGGTGTGGGAGCTTCCCTTCTCGTACAAATGCTTCAATGGCATGAAAGAGGTCTTTCTAAGTGGCAGTGAATGCGATAATACAGTCAGTCATTGGATGATTTGTAAACAGCTGTCCTTGCATGGGCTGCAAACTTCACTTGTTATTTTAAGGGAGTTCCAGTCCCCTTGATTAGACCTACGTTCCAGGTGCTTTCAAACCGTAGCTACGTCCTTCTCAATAGTGAAGACTGTTGTGGCATGCTAGCCGGAATAGTTTACGTTATTTCGGTCTCTAAGGTCGTTACATGCTGCAGGAACATACTGTTTCCCCCCACTAAATTTAAGGAGGTAGCTGATATCTGGCCTTACATTGCTACTTCAAATGTGAATTTTGACAAGTTAAGTAGTCTCAAGGCTTTATTGTTTCAAAAGCATGTGGCCCTTACATCTGTACGCGATATCTATGCATTTCAAGTGGCAAGGTCATCAGCACAAATACAGTTCCTGTTAAATACGAACTTTCTGAAACACTTTGGTGAACTCTTGGGACGGATATTTAATGCATCCAGCACGACTGGAATAGCACATTTTTTCAAAGCTGTTGGTTCTGGTTTTGTTCACACCTTTTCCTCCATAATCGGTTTGATACCTTCAATTATCCACTCAATTTTCAGTAGTATTTTTAGGGGATTTCCGATAACTTTGGCTTTATTAGCTGCCATCCTGCTGTTGCTGTTGTTTATGCGCAATGGCTGTCCCGCCTCAACGAGGACAAATGATGGCGCTCCCATCAGCGCAGCTGTGTCGTGAACGTATGATGCAGCATTTTGAAGCAACACTCCTGGCGCATTTGGAGGGTGAATGGTCTTTGTCATTCAGACCGGTTTTGTATTGTGTGCAGCCCGTGTTCCGGTGCCTCTGGTGCTCTTTTGAACATGCACTGGAAGTTTGTCTTTCACAGCAGCTGATAGATGCTGATCTGTTGAAGTTCTCGCTGAGGGTTCATTACCAGACATGCGCACTGAGGCTGCGTTTGCTACGTGAAGCTAATTATGAGTTACCCTTCCTGGAGGAAGTCGCCACCAACTCATCTATGGGCACTCCATGTGATGTCGCCTTGGTTGACACTGGGTCTATGGAACCCACTTGCTCCTCGATCATTTTTGGCGCAGACTTTCCGGTTCTGTCACCTGCCGAAGTGGAAGATCTCCTGTTCTCCATGACTCGTACTTAATTTGGAACTTTTCTAAATTGACATTATCACTGAATTATAAGCCACATGCTCATGTTTTAAATTGCCAAGTAGTGTGCTTGCGTGTCCTTTTAACTTGTCAAAATTGACTGGGGTTTTATATATTTCTTAGGTTGAGAAATTTTAGTTTGGCTTGAGCCACTTTCAACAGACAAGGGGAGGGTGTTGTGTAGCCATTTTAGTTATAGCTCCATGCACGTTAGTTTAATACACTAGGCCGCTGTGCACTATGACCTAGATATATTTTATTCGGCTTCGCATTGCTATTTTTACAATAACCAGTTTTACGGTCTTGTTTTAATTTCTTCTATCTAACTGTTTTGCTTAGCCCAGCACTGTGTTCTCAAACAAGACATTCTTGATCACGTTGTGCTTCAGTCAAGGGTACAGTTTGGTACATTGCCGGTGAACGTGGTAGAAGTTTAGTCTCCAACATTTGTAGAAAATACACATCCTTACATAGGGACATTTTCTTAGAACATTAGCTGTGTTATTATAAAAACACTTCCTAGTCCGATTACACGTCAAGAGGGAGATTCCAGCCAGGGAACCACAACTGTATGCTGAATGCTTTGCTGCGGATGCTAACGCAGACTACAGGCCTTTGCTCAGGTATGAGGGTCGATGTCCTCCCGGGGGAACCTGAAAAGCAGGATTAGAGCTTAACATGCTGTGTTCAAATTAAGACTCAGATAGAAAATAGTCCATCAATTCTAGTGGCAATATGATAGCGTTATTCTTATCCTTCACTCTCATCGTCACCATTTTAATATTGTCATGTTGTGTCGTTCTGGTTATTGCAGCTCACGCTTTGCTAAGATGCAGTCGTTTTATTAAACCAGTCTTTAAAACGTATACTGACTTTATTGTCGTTTATATATGGGACCGAACTGTGGATGAGAAAACCGGATGTGACCTGAGTGACCATGACTTCCCTTCGTCATGCGCTCGGCTGCCCAATAATCTCTACCTTTTGGGAGAGACGAGGCACTGCTAGTTAGCCGGACCAAAACCCGTATTTAGAGAGACAGGTGTCACCCACTGTGGGTCAGACTCAGACTCCCACCCCGTGGACGATCTTGCTGATCAAAATCCAGTAGTCTCATTAGAATAATGAGAGCCTACGCGACAGCTGCACATGTTACAAGGAGAATTCAGATTGGAAAAACAATGCTTCCTGGTAGTAGTCCCTTTGAACTGTCCGATATATGGTGGTGAATCTTCCAGAGTTTTAGGTCCCCAGCTCTGGGTGCACTTCCTCTCGGCCTCTGCCATCTTTCAAATTTTGAGCAGTCATCAAGAGTGGTCACTGTCTTAGGGCGTTGGGGCTTCAACCCTCTGATATTTTAGCCCTCCTATTATGTTACTATATTGACAGACAGACAATAAGTACACACTTATAGGAATCAGAATCCAATTAGAGTGACCGTGAGCCAGCCCTCAGCCGCCGGCATGTCGATGGCTCCGAAGGAGATTGGAAGCGGGGCATCAAATGTAATAGACACACATGGGTAGCAGCGCAGGGCATCTGGGCCACAAAGTGTGTGTATCATGTTGGACAGCTGCCTTTCTCTGGCCAGTACGACATGTGCACTAGAGACTTCTCTCTACTGCACATTTGTAAGTGGGGGTTGCTGAAAGCCGCAGACTGCTAATCTCCTGATGAGCGGTGAGTTTACATGCACAAGCCAATCCTGGTGCTGCTCTCATGCTGTGTAACAGCAAGGGAGCAGCCTCTGGAACTGCTGTGTGATCATTTGCTAGTGCAGAGTTTGTGCCCATAGCACCGCAGGGTGGGAGTCTCTGCCCACGGAGCACGACCAATCACTGCAATGGCTTATTGTCAAGCCATGCAGTGATTGGCCGTTTCTGCCATTGCTGCTGTGGTGAGTCAAGCGGCCTTTTGTGTGGGATCATCAGTCAATCGTCATGAAGATCCAAGTACAGTGTAAGTGAGAGGAAAGCTTTGCATATTTATTATGAATGCATTTGACCAGTGTGTGCATCTTTGCATGAAGTTGTAAATGTGTTTGAGTATGCGTGATAGCAAGAAAGTATGTTTACGTGGGGTTTCACTCCAAGCTATCCCCTTACAGACCTTGCGATCTCAGTATCCTTGCCCCTCCTTGTGAGTCCAGCATATTTACAGTGGCAGCTTCGGGCTCAAACGCCGTCTAGGTATACAGAAAGTGTGTGTGTCTTGTTGCCTAACATTGTGTGGGCCGTGGGCGTTTAAAGTATGTGCTTCTGGGCACATGACTTTCGGCTACGAAATATGGATGCTTGTATTTGTGTGTGGCATACCTGCTGTGTACATTTGCTTTGCCAAATCTGTTTATGCCACAACATTTCAGCAATTATTAGTATATCTGCACCTGTCTGATTTCAAGGGAGGCAGATTGACAATGGGATCTAATTGTGTTAGTCTCAGTGACTTAATCTGTGTGCACACCTAGCTAATATTTTGCCAATAGTGTTCAACAAACATGTGGTGAGGTTTTCAAAGGATATGTAGAAACCTCTTCACAAAGTGCGGTTTCTGACGTCAGTTACGGCATCATTGTTTTCTTTCTTCAGTTCTTCTCAAACCTGGGTTAATATTTGCATTGTTCTTTGGTGCAGGTGAATCTAATTCAAGGCATTTGGGGTTTGCATTTTGGATTGTTCTATCTCACGGTCTTTTGCCACCTTCCCCTATGAACATGTCCAAGTGAATGCCCACTCACTTTAGGATAGACGCTTTTCACTAAAGCTGCCAGCTTCATATATTATTGCATGCCAAAGTTTGGGGCCATCTATGGAAATTTCATGCTGGAGGGGGTTCTTTTTAAGACACGTTCCCTACGCCTTCGCCTCCCCCTCGCCAAGACTCTCACTCCTAAGATTTCAGTACTCTTTAATCCAACACCTATTTGGAGCAAGCCTTTATTCTGGTGTCTTCTAGCCCATAGCGGTGGGTAGACATAGTTTGAAAATCAAGTATAGGGTGCATAAGGGCAGGGGTTATGGCAGGAGATGGAGCTGCACCTTGAAAGTATAAGATCTGCTTGCGTTGGCATATGAAATATTTTTAATTTATGTCATAACTACACTTTCACAATTGCCGTATTAACCTTCTTGCTTTCTCAAATTTGGTTGAAAAAGCACCATTTGGCCACTCTCTTTTTAAAATTTTCTGGGGGGAGAACCCCACAAGCACCCCTTAAGGCGGTCAGTTGAGCTCGCTATGCTCGCTCACCACATGTCACTCATCCTGAACTTTTACATCCCACCACTTTCAAATGTCAGCAGACACCACTGATTACAACAGGTCCAGCATCACTCAGTGAAAAAAGTATACAAACCAAATCTGTGAACCTAATCTGCGAAATAATTTAAGATATAATGGGGGAGATTTCTTCATGATCATCAAGATGTAAGATAGAAAAGAAATGCATCTCTACTACAATGAACTGTGATCACCCTGAAATTTTCTACATAGTAAAATATTGAAGAAACGGATTAAATCATAAAATAATGTGAAAATGTCTGCAAACCTGGGACAGTCAAATAATTCAGATACTACTTTTTCAATTAGCTGACAAAGTACTGTGACAACGAAATGCACACAGCAAGATTTCAATAACACAACAAACATGAACCAACGTACCCCCTTCAAGACCAATTTCAACCACTTGGAACTCCATGATGCACTGGTATTTACTGGGGGAAGAAGTCAAAACACAAATAACATGAGCATATGTCTCCCCTTTCTGGACCAATTTCAACCACTTGGAATTCCATGATGCACAGGTATTTATTGGGGGAAGGGGAAATAGTAAACATCGAATCTGAAAATACAGACTATTCTGTTAACAGATACTTCTTGCGCCCCATAGCACACACTCGCATTGACCCATGAATCCAATGGGGAGGCAATGTCACTCATTAAAGGCAATACTGGGCCATTTAAACCAAGCTGTATATTGGGGCCAAAAAAAAATCCCATCACAAATTTCCTTTGTGTTGGGTATTGTATGAGGTTTTCCACCCAATTTACACATGGGGCAAATAAGTGAGGATAATGTGAGCCAAGGGTATTAGCGTCCACTTTATACAAATTACCTTTTTTTTTCTCTTCGAGCTCGCTGTTTTACTCCATGGACAGTACATAAATGGTGTTGTTCCTTATTATATACCCTAACATTACAGCTATAATTGAGATGATTAAAGGCGGGAACAAATGTATTCATGAAGGGTCTTTAAATCTGTCACAGTACCTGATGCCGTCCAGATTTACGACAGATACGTTATGAGTTTGCACATTTTTAACAGCTGTCGAAAAGCATTCTAGACACTAATTGATTGGAGAGACTGATCAGTGAAGTGTTTTGGCGTTTCCAAACAGCTGTGCTCCACCTCACATTATGTTATTCGGGAAAGGTCTGTTGTTACAAGAACAAGCGGTTTCAGTACAGTGCACTGATGTTATTAGCAGATCTGTGATTTTCAAAGCAAAATAGTTACTATATTTAAATGGGATTAGCTTTCATTTCAGTAGTCATTAATCGTTTTCCTTCCTGAATATATTTCCATATTGCGTGGTTACTTTTGGATCGTAAATGCGAAATCATGCATTATTCACCAGAGACCAGATACTAAAATAACATTATGAATTGCTTCTTTTAATCCACATTTTCCCTTTCAGTGGCATTAAAGGCAGCTCTAGAAAGTCTCCGAAATGTATCTCCTATATTTCAAGTGATATACCGCTCTGTCATGTTCCATATGCAGCAATCAACATCTGTGTACGGTGACTCGTGATATAAAAGTAATCAAGTATTTCAATAAGGCCATTATGCATCCCAAACAGAGTACATACACTAAGAACGACTCAAGAACTCGGAAAATCTTTAGCACGTTGGTAGCATTATCAGCTGATACAACAAGCATTTGGCAAAAAAGTTCAATTGGGATAAAAACAATACAGCAAAATATGTTTCAGGCAATTTGAAGTGACTTCATTCAATACTAAAAGATCATTAGGTGCAATTCTGCCTAGTGGGTATATACATTAAAATTAAATATATTTTATAAATTATATTCAAAGGAAAGCTCGATGTTTAAAATTACAGTGAAAATGTGCGGCATTTCTAAATAAAGTAAGCCTGGACAGGCATAATTTCTGTCTACAGAAAAGTCAATATTGTTCTAAAAGAAAACCGCACTAAATTATCTCTAATAATGTGTTCGATAAGAACAATGAAGAAACACTCAGAATCTGAGCAGCCATTGATTTTGTGACACTGCGCTTAAACGGACCATGCTTCAAGCTGCCATTAATGCAATCACTGTTTAGTTGGTTCGTTAATCAAACTGTACCTCTACTGACCATTATAAAGCAGTATGTTTAATGCGTGAAATGCTAATAAGTGACATTAACGAAAAATGTACACTAAAGCAATTTCAAATAAAAGTGATGGAGGGCAATCAATCATAGTAAAAGTTATAAAAAAACTTTTTATCAATATGCTCTCTAAGAGACTAGCATGTCAGTTACGAAATTAGCCCAATTTTTTAATTAAATGCCGTTACCATAAAGTGTAAATGGCATTGGCTGATAGTAGTACATTTTAGGTAAAGCATAGCAGCACGCAATTAGTGCTTTTCCGACGTGTTGGTATGTATCTGGTCTTTTAACCACGCCCAACGCACGCCCATCACTATCACTCGTTCATGGGCTTGCCCTCCAAAAATCTTTTATTTTCGTCGGTAACTGCTGTAGGTTTGTCATTTCTTAGAGCGGTTTAGTTACCGCCTAGGACATCGCACCTGTTACATGGCTAATTGCACTTTTACCGATACGATTGACTGACTGCGAGCGAACTTCTTTTTCCTTTAGTGTGCTGCTTCACACTGATGCCGTGGCACTTTGAATCGGCTCGCTTATGTGAAACTGTATTACTTTTCATTTTTAATTAATGTGGCAAGAAAAGTAGGTTAGGAGTTTACAACGCTAATAGCTCTAACTCAAGAAAATGCGAGACCCATTTCATTGCAAATGCTTGTTGGATTTGCATGTAAGAAGTGACACTGTTATCCAAGTAATTAATCAAATGAAGAGACATTTCTAGAAAGCATAATTCGGCAGTGAAGGAGCACGATTCAATTCAGTCCTCTATTACTGATCCGTTATTTACTGCACATTACTATATTTAGAACAATTAAGTTTTTATCTTATGACAGAAAAAGTGCGAGGGATAGGTTTTTCATGCCATTCTTTCCAGACCAAAGATTCAATAGATCACACAGAAAAGGAGGAGAAGTTAGCAGCAGACTTGTTTCTGAAAAATTGGTGGTCACCTCATCTGTAACTGAAACTATGCCCAATGGTGAGTCCAGCCTGAACAATGACTTGGTCTTCACTATTGTTCCCATAGTGGGAGAAGAATTGAGAAGTGAGCACACCAGATGATTCCTGGATGCCAATGCACATTGTTGTACTCTGTGACAGGACCTTTCCCTGCTGCGCTTCAAATGTACTTGAGGTCTGGAGAGTGTTGTCAAAGCGAAGAAAAAGTGATGGAAGGAAATGTTTCAATCAATCTGGAGTTGTTTGCATTACTGTTCAAATGGGCTGCCAAGTTGTAGTTTAGGCTGGTATATTCCTTTCATTCCAATACCACAATTGACTAGATTGGTCTTGGTCTACACTGATTAGCTAACTGGTGGAAATGATTGTTTGAGAGTTACTTACAATAATTGATATTAATTCAAACATCTCCATCACTTTAGAGTTGTGCACGTAAATAGTCAGAACTTAAGGTAATGGCGTGGTCAGAGTGATCCTACAATTGTATAATGTTCAAACCAGTTTTACATATTTACAGGCTCTTTTCCCTTTAAACACAACCTACTTCACCCTGACATCAAGTAAAGCAAATAGGACTGTATAGCTCTAAAACAACAGCAAGAAACACCAACGGAGAATGAGCAAGCTGCTGAGTGCTTAACGCTATAATTTACTATGTCCAGAACTCAGAGCCAAGCAGCAGTTCTCCCCTTTTGAAATAAATACTGCCCTGGGGACTGGGGTCCTCAGGGCCTGATGAGGCAGGGCCCCCCCTTCCCCCTTTAAAGTACAGAAGGCCCGGAGTCTCCAGGGCCTAATGAGGCTTGGGGAGGGGTTCCAAGCACCCTCTCTCCCCTTTAAAATACAAAAGGCCCAGTGGGATGGTGTCCCCAGGACCTAATGATGCTCAGGGAGGGGATCCATGTGCCCTCCATCGCTCTTAAAATACAAAAGGCCCTTGGGGATGTTGTCCCCTGGGCCTAATGAATCTCGGGAAAGTATGACACGCAGCTCCCAGCCCCCTTAAAAAATATGGCCAGGGGCATAGCCTGACGCAACAGGGAGTAGGACGCACTTTGTTGGTGCTCCTGATCCCCAAAGCCATCCTACTGCCATCAACCGCCATCGGGGAATCCCTCCCGCCTACCTGGTGACCTTCTGATGCCCAGAGGATTGCTGAGACCATGGGTAAGGCAGATGACAGCTGCGTTGGTGCAGGTGTGCTGCGGGCCATGGTGCTGACCGAGGCATAATCGGAGACCCCGTAGCTGCCATCTTGCCCGGGCCTGAGAGATACGGCAACCTTTAACTGCGCTGACCACAGCAGCCCCTAATATGGCACATCACCGCTGTGCTTCTTTGCCAGTTCGAGGTGAGGAGTGGCTGCCTCTCTCACAGGAAACAGACCCTTTGCAGGGTTCTGGGGCCTGGAACTGGTGGCGTCCTGGCCTGTCAGCCTTCCTAGTCCTGGTGGCCTCCCATGAGTCTCCGTGCTCTGTTGCAGAAGATCCAGCAACACAACTGGACTGCACCAGATACAAGGAGCACCAAGGGGGGGCCTGACATCTCCACTGGGTGGCAAGACGGAACAACTGCTTCCCCCCTCCCCTCGGAAGCGGTGTAGTGAGTGGATTAGCTGGGGGCAAGCCCAGCCCTGCGTGTATTGCTGCCCCTACCCCTGCATCCATCAAGCGGCTCTACACTGCAGGCTGGTGCCTGGAGCCTGCGCATAACTCCTGTGGAGGATCCACAGTGGTTGCCTGGGAAGGAGGGCTGGGTCCTCTTCACAGTGGCCTAGCTGACTCTTCCTCCACCTCATCCTGGACTCCTGTACTGCCCTCCAATAAGGATGGCGTGGCTGTTAGGGCCCTACAACTACATTTGCGCCCTGCTTGCCTGGAGGAGTCGCATGCCTTATCTAACAGGCATTATGTCATTATAATACAGACCCCATTTACGGGCAGAGTGAACTGTGGTGGGCCGCCATTGGAACAGAGGAGGCCCCCTGGAGACTTGGGTCTCGTGCCCAGGGCTAGTACCCTGACAAGGGCTGGGGCCACACCAGCCTTGTTGGCGTCACTGGGTGCCAGTGGCAGTGGCTTCCCCGTGTGATGGGGAGTGAGGCTGGCAGTATGAGGCAGTATATTTGGCATGCTTTGTATTGTCTTGGCTCACTGAGGTGCATGAGTTGAGAGAACAGAGTTCTACTGGGCCCTTCACTGCACTTATCATCCTTGCCATGCCTGCCTACTGATCTGAACCTCTCCACCACAACCGCAGGCCTTTCGGCACCTGGGAAAGACGTGACCTACACATCTGCAGCCGGCCTGTTGGACCTCCCTGCTGCTAGTGGGCGCCCTGATATGCCTCATGGCAAATCTGCAAGGGCGATGAGTGGTGCTGTGATCAAGGATATTTCCCTCATCTCTCTGTGGCAGAAGCTGCAGCAACCAACCATGGACTCTGCAACTGAAACAACAGAGGTGCCCCAGGCACCCACTGCTCAGCGTCCCTCATGCAGGCCTACACGGACAATTCCCTAAGCAAACTACGAGCCAAGATTGGCTCCCTTAAAACAGACTTTAATTCTTGCATCAAGGAACTCAAATGCGACATTGATGGCCTGGGTGAGAGAGTCCACGATATGGAGCAGAACCCGGACTTGGGGACAGAGGACCTGGAGGCCCTGTATCGCCGGGTACCTACCCTGGAAGGCCCACAAATTGACCTCCAACAGAAACATGAACATATGGAAAATAAAAGTCGGAGGAACAATATCTGCATCTGCGGCATTCCCAAGGGTCTGGAAGGTTAAGATATTGTATCTTTCATAGATGATCTGTTGATACTGTCGCCATGGTAGACAGACCACACTGAGTTGCAGGTATGTGAGGGTGCCCAGACCTTCTGCCAGACATCCTCACACAAGTACACTTTTATGTCGAAAAAGAGGCTGTCCTGCAGGCCGACCTGGTATACAGGAGCACACAGTTCAGCTCTATCAGGACTTGGCACCTTCCACCCTGCGGCGTTGCAGGGACTTCCGTCCAGATACAAATAAACTTTGTGAATTCAACATCTGATACCAATAGCGACACCCATTTGCCCATATCCTTATGTGGGAGGGCAAGCAAAAAACCCTTTGATCACTGGAAGAAGCCCAATGCCTCCTGAATATTCAGCCAGTCTTTGGGGCAGTAAGCCCATCCCCTTCTGGTACTCTGGATCGGCAGGCACAGTGGCCCGCTTGGTCTACTGTGCTCCCCCCAAAACGCGCCAAACGAAACAGGGATCGCCAGACATGTAAGGCCAAGAAAGACATTATTCAGCATTTCCGCTAAATGGACACCTCTCTAACAACCCTAGCCTTGACTGCGGACCCTTGATGAACCGGTACGTCCTCCATCTCACCCATGCCATAGGGTAGACCAGATATCATCCAAAGTGGGCACCACACTGAACACTGGTGATTGCTATGGACTTTCGCATATAGGCGACCACAGCTAAAGTCCGACCTCTGCCACCCACCATCTACATCACTGGACTCCTCAATAATCGCAGATGATTTCTGGACCCTTGGATCGCTTCTCTGCTGAAAAGAGTGTGGACGCAGACAATGCCAGCCTGACTGTGTGTTCTTCCACAGACCCCATTCATCCCGTGTCATGGGGGTCTGAGGAGTTCCAGACTCACAATTGCTGTCAGCCTGACCCTCAAATCCAGATCTGTGGGGAGTAACTTCCCCTGGATGGCCGGCATTGTTATGTGCCATCCCCACAAACTTCTGGATACACTGTTTAGGCCCAGTTGGCCTCATGTTATTGTTTTACTCACTGTGCACTGCCTCTCACTTAAGCCACAGGTTACCCAGACCATATTCCCCTTCCCCCTCCCAGCAGCCATGCCGTCTTACCCATGCACACCCTTTGACCCACATTCAGGACCTGGCACACCCATAAACCACAGTGTTGCTTCCCCCTTCTCCCTCTCTCTTACCCACCATAGGGGACTCACTTCCATGGGTCACCACACTTCAATTTTTGCCTCTCCCATGACTCTCATGACTGAGGTTACAATCCACACACTTAACGTGCAAGAGCTCAACTTATCCAATAAACGTAAACAGATCTGGTGGTATTTCCTACGGCAGGACGTGGATGCAATTTTTCTACAGGAGACACCTACATTACCAAGACACCCAACAAATGGCGCACCCTAAGTACCCCATCCAGCCCTGGGTCTCTGCAACATCCAAAATAGCTGGAGTTGAGATTTTCTGCAAAGCCTCCTTTTGTGCCAAACCCAAGTGGGTGGTGCAAGACGAGGAAGGTCGCATCCTCAAACTCATGATACAACGTGGGTACGACCACTCACACTCCTCAATGCATATGCCCCCAATAAGGCACAAGACACCTTTCTTCAATCTCTACTAAGGGAATAGCTTTCTGGAGAGGAGGGAGACATATCGAGTCATTATGAGTTCCACCTGCCAAACTCATTCCCCCCCACTTAAACGCCAGTACGGTGAAGCCCCCCGCCGGCCCTATTATGATTTTCCCACTGGGCCAGCGGGCGGATCAGTGTTTCCTCCCGCTGGCCCAGCGGGAAAAAGGGCCTTTACATTGATGCTGGCTCCTAATGGAGACAGTGCCAATGTGGCACTGCGGCAGGTGCAGCAGCACCCATCGCGCACTTCACTGGCCATAATTCGGGCAGTGAAAAGCACAACGGGCTGTGCATGCGTGTCCCTGTACTGCCCATGCCATGTGCATGGGTAGTGCAGGGGCCCCCAGTGGGGCCCCGACTCACCCATTCCGCCAGCCTTCCCCTGGTGGTGTAAACCTCCAAGAAAAGGCTGGCAGAATGGGACTCATAAACCACAGGGCAGCGTTGCCCTGTTGAATTTAAAATGCAGAGACCGTCGGGATGACTGGTCGTGGCAGCCTGGCGGTGGTGGCGTTTCCACTATTGCATCTCCGCCAGGGTCATAATAAGGCGGGTGGACCACCACTACCGCGGCGGTCGGCCCGCCATCTGTGAGACTCACAATCAGGGCTATAATCTTGGGATGGGACTTCAATCCAGCCTGGGACTAGTAACTGGACCGGAACACGGACACCTACCAGGGAACAGGAGTCATGTCAGCAGCCCTCAAGAGGACATAACAGACCTAGTTTTAATAGATGTAATGAGGGATCACCACCAAGCGACAAGAGATTTTTCATTCTTTTAACCCGTTCATCAGTCACATTCAAACATAGACTAATTCTTCCTCACACACTCCCTACTACGCACTCTAGATACTGCCCTCATCTCAGATATCTCGCTCTACGACCACTCCCATGTGGAACTTACCTGGAATAGTTTGACATATGGGTCGGCTCCTCCCCCATTTACCTGCTGAGGGATCCAGTTGACGTCAAGGTGACTCGCACTGCAATAACAACTTATTTTGACCCTAATGTCCACTTAGAAATATCAGCAAACACACTCTGGGGTAGGTTTAAGGCTACCATCAGAGGTGAGATTACCTCCACCTCCATTGTTAGGATGAGAGAGGCGAGGCTGGTCGAGGGCCTAACCACAGAGATCAAAGACCTGGAACGGCAGGACCACACCGCTACTTCCTGGCTTATTAAATGCCGTCTAGCCCTCTTGCGGGGGCAACTGCGTTCGCACCACACCAACAAAGCGGAACATGCTCTCCTCACACTCAGAGGTACTATGAGGGAGGTAATAAAGTAGAGACTCTAATGGCACGCAAATCTCAGCAACAGCAGGCGAGAGCCCACAACCCAGGGATCCAGATGACCCCCTGAACATGGGCCTCCACGGATATGGCTAAACAGCAGGTCTTTGACAGCTTCTACCAGGCCCTCTACATAAGTGAGTGAGGATGCTCTTGCCTCCTATTTGAGGGGGCTCCGCTGGGACCAACTTGATGCTTCCCATATTGACCTGTTGTAAGCTCCCACCTCCCTTGATGAGCTCCAGAAGGCCCTGAAAAGCCCCCCCCCCGGGGAAAGACTTGTGTGCCAGATGGCCTGTCTGTAGCGTTCTACTACAAGTTTCAACCACACCTATAAGACCAACTACTGGCCCTTTTCAATGCCTTCACAGCTGCCTCAGGGCTCACCCCACCATAGTTGAGGTAGAGATTTCATTAATCTTGAAACCAGGCAAGGACCTGTCTCTTTGCTCATCATAATGCCCTATAGCACTTTTGAATACTGATGCAAAATTATACACTAAAACACTAGCTAACAGACTAGAGCCCTTCCTCTCAGGCCTTATTGACCCAGGTGAGCTTCATCCACAACAGACAGGGTGCGGACAATATCCACCGACTGGCCCACCTAGTGGAGATAGCCCATCGCCACACTATCTCAGCCTGCCTTCTCTCGCACGATATGGAGAAGGCATTTGATATGGTCAGTTGGCCCTTCCTAAAAGCCATCCATTAGAAGACTGGATTGAGGCCGGCGATGATTGACAGGTTCATGGCCTCCTATACCTCACCTAGCACAAAAATCCAAGTCAATGGAGGGCAGTCTCAAGCCATCCACCTACAGCTGGGTATGAGACAGGGTTGCTCTCTCTCCCCATTCTTGTTCGCCTTGGCAGTAGAGCCCCTGGCGATCACAATCCATCAATCAGAGAACATATTGGTGATACCCTCTGGTGGATGTGCATATAAGGTCGCTTTATTTGCTGGTGACCTCATGCCAGCCCTTTCACAGCCATAGACAACCCTTCTGGCACTCATTCATGCACTCCAAGCCTTTGAAACAGTCTCTGTCTTCAAGATCAACCTGACAAAGTTACAGGCTCTGAACCTAACTATCCCCCTGGCAGACTTGCAGACCATTCAATACTTTACACCTTTTCAGTGGGCCTCTAGTTCTAATCAGTACCTAGGCCTCTGCCTCCCTCCAACCTTAAACACCTGGACAATAGCTAATTGGCCTGAATACCAAAAATCTGCTTTTGAGGACCTGTGTGGATGGAAACCTCTCCAGAATTCCTGGCTGGGTCACTTGAATGCAGTCAAGATGTCCCTTCTGCCAAAACTACTATATTTCTCCCAATGCCAACCTACGTTGATTCTCCAGGATCAGATCCTGTGTCTCCAATAAGACATCCGCTCCTTCATATGGGGGGGAAGCACCCTTACTTCTCCAAAGGGGTGTTGATGCACCCTTGAGATCGTATATGTTTGGGCTGCCCCAATCTCCTAGAATATTACTGGGCGGCACATCTTCATTGAAAGTGATAAGCACTGGCTACACAGGGACCACTCAGTGGCTTGTCATCCCCTTTGGGGCTAGGGGTGGCTCCCCAGACAAGCGAGGCCTCGAAACGCCTACCTCGCCATCCCCGCAATAACTGTCCTGGAAATCTAGGACAAATTGGCAGTAAAACAAGACCATACCTCCTTTCCATCGCCCAACACCCCGCTACCGTCCAACCCAGATTTTCCACCAGTAGTGCAGCCCCACTCCTTTAGCCACTGGAGAAAGTGTGAATGTCGTACACATAGGGATCTTTTTGAGGTGGAATCCTTTAAGGCATTTGTACAATGACCCCCATGAGTCTACCAGGCTACAATACTATCAACTTCGCCATTGGACTCTCTCTCCCTCCAAGGAGCAATTCACACACTGAGTACCTTCAAGAACTTGATAAGATCATTCAAAGTGTCCCACAGACTCATATCGCACACATACCAGGTCCTACCACACATTCTTCTCCCCCCCAACACACACCCCTACCAGTTCCAGTAGCACACTGATATCAGAGACGAACTGCCACCCGAAACAATGGGAGCGCTTATGGTACAATATGCCGCAGATCATGAAAAGCATAACCCAATGGCATACAAGGTCATGATACGCTGGTACCTCACACCTACCAGACTACACACAATCTTTCCATCAACTTCCCTTTTATATTGGTGCTGCTCTTTGGCTCCTCAAGACTTTTTACACATTTGGTGGTCATCCCCAGGCATCACCACCTTCTGGAAAGAAATTCTTAGCCATATCAAGAGGACGATAGGCCACCCAATCCCAGGATCCCACAACACTGCACCACTTGGTATTTGACCCCCAACCCTTGCAGGCTATAGCCCATGAGGAACGGCACTTGATCTCACACATCTTGGTAGCGGACAAGCAACTAAATTCATTACATTGGAAACAATCCACTGCCTCCCCCCATAACCACATGGTTCATACGTTTGTGGCAAGTCCTAACTATGGAATTTTTGACTTGTAAAATAACCCATACAAAAGGGAAGTTTACACATATTTTGCAATTTCTTATACAATATTTTTCGCATTTGGAATTTACTTGTTTCACATCACCAAGGCTTAAAGCCCTCCAGCATTTTGATTGACCCTTGCCTCCTTGTTGGGACCCTTGTCAGCAATTGGTCCCCTTACTTACTCACCACCTATCCCCGTCCACCAGGAACATTAGACCCATAACGGATGAATATCTTCGGTTTACAAGGCATTCCTCAAGCACTGTGCCCGTTTTCTAAATTGTTTAGTTCTGTTTCTCTCCTTCTAAGGTACTGTTGCTAGAAGGGTTCATTATTATTGATATGCTGATACTGATTGACAAAGCCTAGGCTACCAGGTCTTCATATTGTAGAATGTTTAATATGTGCCACTATCTCAATGGCTCTGGAGAATACTATCCAAATTCTGTACTACACCACTGTAGCCTTGTCGTCTGTAGGGCATTACGGCGTTTGTTGCTGGTTTTGCCTTCAAAATGCAATAAAGAGATGTTTTGAAAAAAAAATAAAAAAACAACTGCAGTCCTGGGTGATGGAGCCCCTGGGGCACTTTGAGTGTTTGGGCCCCTATGGCGCGTGCAAGGCTGTGCTCAGCGTGAGGTTGGCTCCTTGGCTGCCTCTGAGTAGGTTAGCCACAAGGCCTGGCCACTAGCCATGTCCTGTTGATTCTCTGCTACTGTGCATGGCCAAAAACAGTTCACAGTGCGGTCTTGGCTGCGTGTTGGGGTTTGCCGCAGGGCCTGGGCGCAGGCCAAACCCTGTGAACAACCCCCACTACACAAGGCCTTTGGCTTTATGTATGGTAATAAAATATTACTTTATGATTTTAAAAAAAACTAGAAATTCACTGAAAAACAAAGGTTAAAGTAACATTATAGTTAGGTGTGGTAAAATTATCTGTTTTTGTTTTAAACAAAAACCCTTAAGAAATTCACTGAAAAAAATCCAAAGGTTAAAGTAATGTTACAGTTAAATGAATATGTCAGTGAAAACATTACCTCTTTGAAGTAAAAACAGAGAAATTCACCAGCTAACTCTAACTTGCAGCCCTGCCATGCACTGCTTATAACCTCACATATTACAACATTGATGACATGTTCGACGACATCATTTGTGGTTTTTTTCTTCAAAATGTTAATGTAGTCACTGACTTGTGTGCCTTTTGGAGGTAGTTATAGTTACCATAGGGCCATGTTATAATTACTTGACTTAAGCATAACTATAGCTGCTGAATTCTATCCTTTTGCACAACTAATTTCAGAACCTAACATCCCTCTAACCATTGGTTAAGTGAATTTCTAAGTTTTTTGTTTTTTTAAAGTCTTTTTCTTAACTATATCGCCCCTGTAACTCTTCTTTTTTTCAGAAAATGTCCATGGTTTTGTTTAACATAAAAATTATTATAATTACTTTTTGTTAATACAACCACCACCGCGCACAGCCAAAGGTGGGGGCTGGCAGCAGGGCCTGCGCCCAACTCTCTATAAACACGAAACCCCGCAGCCTACCGCTATATGTTCCCAACCCTGCGCCATGCCAGGCCCTAATGACGACCCCATATATGAGCACCCAAACTCGCCACTATGAGATGGGAGAAAGAGAAAGAGAGAGAAAGTGAGAAAGATTTAGAGAAAGACATTGACAGAGATAAATTTAAAATGAGGGAGACAGAGAGTTAATATTTTTAAGCTTTGAAATGAAATATTATTTGACAAACTGAAAAGAAAAATATATTTGTCACATAAATAGAGTGAGACCAAGTTGCAGCATGCACTTGAACTATTTAAAGAGTAGAAAATGTCAAAACAAGGAAATGATCACCGACACACCTAGACTTGAACCCTCAACGTTCAGTGTTAGGGTCTGAGATGTTAACCACTAGCCTACAGGTGACTCCTTACATTGCAGTGTCCACATATAACTAAAATATTCGATCCAAACATTTTTATTAGAAAAATACATTAATGTTCTATCACTAGGATTGTTTAACCCCCTGGGTGCATTGGACGAGGTGATCTCGTCCCAGCATACGGTTCCCGTGTGCCTGGAACGAGATCACCTCGTCCTGCACCCGCCCCACAGGGGGAGCGCTAGCGCTCCCCGTTGGCCCCCCACCCACACACCCCCGTCAGGAATGAAAGGGGAATCGCTTCCCCTTTCACCCCGGCCTCCCCGATCCCCCCCTTGATGTCTGATGACGTCAGCACGCGATCGTGTGCTGACCTCATCAGAGGTCGCCTCCAAGCTTCCAGTGCAATGGGGAAGAGAAATGCTTAGCATTTCTCTTCCGCTCAGGAGGAGGGGGGCGGGAGAGACATCGGAAGAAAGGAAAGGCTTTTCCTTTCTTTCTATGTCATTTTGAGCATTTCTGCTGCCCACTAGACACCAGGGATTTATTTTTTTTTACATTTAAATGAGGGGAGCGGCGCCTTGGGCAAGGGTCACTCCCTAAACGGGGCAAATAAATTCTCAGGTCATTTCTGGCAGAAATGCCCACTAGACACCAGGGAATATTTTTTTTCTTTGTGTTTTTGTGAAGGGTCGCTCCCTGGGGGGGCCAAATTGTGCTTAGGCCATTTCTGCCCCCCCTGGGGGCCTAATTAGGCCGATCTGCCCCCGGGGGGGGGCAGAAATGCCCACAAGACACCAGGGATTTTTTTTCCTTGTGTTTTTTGATAAAGGGAGCGGCCTCTTGGGCAAGGGTCGCTCCCTAGTGGGCAAAAATTGTATAGGTCATTTACACCAGGGATTTGTTTTCTTTGTGTTTTCTAATAAAGGGAGCAGCCTCTTGGGCAAGGGTCGCTCCCCAGGGGGACACATTACTGTTGGCCATATCTGCCCCCATTGGGGGCTAATTGGCCTATTTTTGGAAGGCCCATCTGCCCCCAAGGGGGGCAGAAAGCTCACCAGAAACTGGGAAAGATTTGTTTTTCAAAATGAGAGGGTGGGGTTATGGCCATACCCCCACCCCAAATCAATGGGGCCAAAGTTGTTCTGCCCACCAGTGGGCAGATGGGGCAATTACCCTGATCCACACCCGAGGGGCAGAAAGTCTACTAGATGCCATCAAATAAAATATAAAAAAAATGGTGGGGTGGTGACTACCAACCAGTATGGGCCTGGTTATGCCCTCACCCGAACTGAAGGGGATAACAGACATTCAGCTCTCCCCGCACACTAAAACATCTTATCCCATGGCAAGCAAGAGGACATTTGATTTTTTTGTTTTTTGTTTTACATTTGGGCCATGAGAGCTTGGTAACTCTAAAAATCGTCCCACTTGGAATGGTAAGGGCTGCACTTCTTTTTACTTGGGGACGCTGCCATGTAGAAAAATCCACAAGATCTAGACACATCTAAAAACTAAACATCCAGTTGATTCCAGGGTGGTGTGCTTCACATGCACCCCGCACCATTTCCTTACCTACAATGCCCTGCAAACCTGCAACTTTGCTGGAAAGCACACATTTTTCCCACATTTTTGTGATGGAATCTTCCGGAATCTGCAGGAATCCACAAAATTCCTACCACCCAGCATTGTCTCATCTATACCGATAAAATTTCTGCTTCGCTTGTCAGCCTAAAAATGTTTTGTTTCAAACTGCCCTTTTGGACCCACTTTGGTTCCCCCTCAATTTTGACGTGTTTTTGGCTCTTCCCTGTCACAAACACTTGGCCCACCTACACAAGTGAGGTATAATTTTTACCGGGAGACTATGGGGAACGTTGGGTGGTAGGAAATTTGTCCCGGTGTGGTGATCCCACACAGATATGTGGGAGAAATTAGATTTTTTAGCTAAATTTGAGGTTTGCGGAGGATTCTGGGTAAGAAAAAATTGGTGGATCCATGCAAGTCACACCTCCCTTGAATCCCTCGGGTGTCTAGTTTTGAGAAATGTCTGGGTTGGGTAGGCTTCCCTAGATGGCTGCTGAGCCCAGGACCAAAAACTGAGGTGTCCCCCGCAAAAACAGGTAGTTTTCTATTTGATAATTTTGATGTGTCCTGGTAGTGTTTTGGGGAATTTCCCGTTGCGGGCACTAGGCCTACCCACACAAGTGAGGTACCATTTTTATCAGGAGACATGGAGGAACGCTGGGTGGAAGGAAATTTGTGGCTCCTCTCAGATTCCAGAACTTTCTGTCACCGAAATGTGAGGAAAAAGTGTTTTTTTAGCCACATTTTAAGGTTTGCAAAGGATTCTTGGTAACAGAACCTGGTGAGAGCCCCACAAGTCACCCCATCACGGATTTCCCTAGGTCACTAGTTTTAAAAAATGCACAGGTTTGGTAGGTTTCCCTAGGTGGCGGCTAAGCTAGAGGCCAAAATCCACAGGTAGGCACTTTACAAAAAACACCTCTGTTTTCTTTGAGAAAATGTGATGTGTCCACTTTGTGTTTTGGGACATTTCCTGTTGCGGGCACTAGGCCTACCCACACAAGTGAGGTACCATTTTTATCGGGAGACTTTGGGGAATGCTGGGTGGAAGGACATTTGTGGCTCCTCTCAGATTCCAGAACTTTCTGTCACCGAAATGTGAGGAAAAAGTGTTTTTTTAGCCACATTTTGAGGTTTGCAAAGGATTCTGGGTAACAGAACCTGGTGAGAGCCCCACAAGTCACCCCATCTTGGATTCCCCTAGGTCTCTAGTTTAAAAAAATGCACAGGTTTGGTAGGTTTCCCTAGGTGGCGGCTGAGCTAGAGGCCAAAATCCACAGGTAGGCACTTTGCAAAAAACACCTCTGTTTTCTCTGAGAAAATGTGATGTGTCCACTTAGTGTTTTGGGGTATTTCCTGTCGCTGGCACTAGGCCTACCCACACAAGTGAGGTACCATTTTTATCGGGAGACTTGGGGGAACGCTGGGTGGAAGGAAATTTGTGGCTCCTCTCAGATTCCAGAACTTTCTGTCACCGAAATGTGACGAAAAAGTGTTTTTTTAGCCACATTTTGAGGTTTGCAAAGGATTCTGGGTGACAGAACCTGGTGAGAGCCCCACAAGTCACCCCATCTTGGATTCCCCTAGGTCTCGAGTTTTCAAAAATGCGGTTTTCCCTAGGTGGCGGCTGAGAAAGAGGCCAAATTCCACAGATAGTCACTTTGCAAAAAACACCTCTGTTTTCTTTGAGAAAATGTGATGTGTCCACTTTGTGTTTTGGGGCACCTCCTCTCACGGGCGCTAGGCCTACCCACACAAGTGAGGTACCATTTTTATCGGGAGCCTTAGGGGAACATAGAATAGCAAAACAAGTGTTATTGCCCCTTGTATCTCTCTACATTTTTTCCTTCCAAATATAAGACAGTGTGTAAAAAAAGACATCTATTTGAGAAATGCTGTGTCATTCACATGCTAGTATGGGGACCCCAGAATTCAGAGATGTGCAAATAACCACTGCTCCTCAACACCTTAACTTGTGCCCATTTTGGAAATACAAAGGTTTTCTTGATACCTATTTTTCACTCTTTATATTTCAGCAAATGAATTGCTGTATACCGGGTATAGAATGAACACCCACTGCAAGGTGCAGCTCATTTATTTGCTCTGTCTCTATCAGATCTATATTTTATCAGTTGTTTTCAAAGCAAATTTTGAGTCATTTTTAAACACAATTTGAGGAGCTACAGCCAAAGCTAACCAGAGAGAGATAGAGAGAGATAGAGAGAGAGAGAGAGAGAGAGAGAGAGAGAGAGAGAGAGAGAGAGAGTGTGTGTGTGTGTGTGTGTGTGTGTGTGTGTGTGAGAGAGAGAGAGAGATGAATGACGGGTAGCTGTGTAATATGGTCAATATAGTCTAATATTTGCATCAATGGGTCCTGGTGACATCATAGACCACAAGGTTGAAAGGCGAGTGGTTTGTAAATGTCAGCAGACTCCTTAGATGGCAATACAGGACCATATTAACCGTTACCCATTATCTATTTCTATTATTAAATGTTTATTTTTCAATAGTTTGCTTGGAAAAATTGCTTTCTTCAAACTGCAGTTAACAATTAGGACTGATTGGAATTACAACATTTAGATTTATATTTCATTAATAAACTTTTGATGAAACAAAGAACAATGGCAAAGGCTAGTGGATTTTTGTGATTCTGTGAAAGCAGTGTTTGCCACATTATTATACATTTAACAAATGTGCCACATAATCTACATAGTTGGCAGATTTAAAAATGCTTTTATTTGACATGGATGAAAATAATACTGGTAGGGAAAGTGCTGTATAATTTGCTGTAGCTTACTACAGAATTCACATAACCTGACCATATAATTTAGATAACCGTGCACCATAATCCTTTGTAATGATAAATTCAGTACGCATAGGGATAAATTAAATAATTCCAATATTTCACAGTTTGCTGTAAAATATAGGTTTTATACCACTGCACGTTTTGCAATAAGGGCATGCTACTACGTAATATATAGAGTATACATACCGAGTAACTGTGTAACATGGTCCTATATTGCCAAATCATAAAGGATGAATAGTTTGCAAATTTCAGCAGAACCCCACAATGGCAATGTAGGATCATATTACACACAGTACCATTTATGTTTTTTTGTACTACATGTTTATTTTAGGGTAGTTATTTTGAATAAACTGTTAGTCTCCAAGGTGCAGCTAGCAATGCACATTGATTGGAATCTGAATGTTTATTTACATGATTGGAACAAACTGTAAATTAAAAAAAATGGCAATGATGAATTCAGTGGCTTTATTTGAGACTTTGGTGGCAACATATACCATATAATTATATTTTTACTGCATTTGCCACACAATTTGCAAAACTAGCGTATTTAACAAAAAACGTGGTTTCTACTTCAACTGTGTGAAACTAAAGAACCAGAGATGGTGCTGAATAATTTGCATTTTATGTTGCATAATTTAGATAACTTTGCCATGTAATCTGGTCTCCCATGAAGCAAACTTCTAGTAATTCTGACAGTGATAAAGCTCTGCAGAGTGGTTTGGGAGCTGTCATTATGACAATAAGTTCCGTATTTCACTGGTAACCATTAAATATTTATATGGGTGATTATACCATTACATTTTCTGCAATAAAAGCACCAAAGCACATGATATCAGAGGAAACCTAACAGGTAACTGTGTAATACGGGCCAATATTACCATCGAGGAGTATTGGAGACATCATAAACATGATGGCATCTCAAAAACGTTTGCATGGGAGAACATTATCTGGTTTACTATGATAAAAGTGCATGATGGTGTTTTAGATCCATACTGGAGTTACAAAATGTACACGTAGTACCCAGATTGTGCCAGCTAGAGACGTCTTCTCCATCTCTATCTAAATGATGTTCACAACTTTCTCCCATCAGATGTTTTAAAAGTGCTTTTCCCCCCAGTACTTGAGATGGCTAGAATATCCTTTGTGTTTGTGCCAGAAGTGTTTCAAAATCAGGTAGCTGAATTCATATTTTTTAATTGGTTGGCCGTGTTGCAACATACAAAGTTTACCTTTGTTGATGGTGCTTCCTACATATTTCATACCACTTGTGCATGCTACAACATATGTAGCATGGTCTATTTTGTACCTAATTTCACTGGTTTCTTTTTCATTCATTGACTTCCTGAGTCTCATATTCTGCTTTACTGAAACCATGAAGATGTAGCTTCATTGAAAAAAAGACAGTTAAAAACGGAATGATAGTTCTGGCTCAAGCAAGTAAAACTGCTGAGATTTGTCATTAACGGTTATGAACACACACAACACATGCCATTACTCGCGTTGTGCCCTGGTTTGTCTTGTCAGCATGTTTCACTGTTTCAGTAACTATGGTGAATTGGTGTTTTCCATCAATCAATCAATCAAAAACATTTATAGAGCGCGCTATTCACCCGTGAGGGTCTCAAGGCGCTTGGGGGGGGGGGGGGAGAGCAAGAGGGGGACAAGGAGGGTCACTGTTTGAACAAACATGTCTTGAGGTTCTTTCTGAAGAGCAGGAGGTCTTTGGTTTTGCGGAGGTTGGTGGGGAGGGAGTTCCAGGTTTTGGGGGCGAGGTAGGAGAAGGACATGCCTCCTGTGATATTGCGTTGGATGCGGGGGACTGTGGCTAGGGCGAGGTCGGCTGATCGGAGGTTGCGGGTGGGGGTGTGGAAGTTCACTCTGTCGTTGAGGTAGGTTGGGCCGGTGTTGTGGAGGGATTTGTGTGGATGAGGATCTTGAATGTGATTCTCTTGTCTATGGGGGGCCAGTGAAGTGATTTGAGGTGTGGTGAGATTCGTTTGTGGCGGGGGAGGCCAAGGACGAGGCGTGTAGCTGTGTTCTGGATTCTCTGGAGTTTGCGTTTGAGTTTGAGTGTGGTGCCGGCGTAGAGGGCGTTACCGTAGTCTAGTCTGCTGCTGATGAGTGCATGGGTGACTGTCTTCCTGGTCTCTGGGGGAATCCATTTGAAGGATTTTTTTTTAGACTGCAGAGTGTGTGGAAGCAGGAGGAGGTTAGAGCATTGATTTGCTGTGTCATGGAGAGGGAGGGGTCCAGGATGATGCTGAGGTTGCGTGCATGGCTTGCAGTGGTGGGTGCGGGCCTAGGGCGGTGGGCCACCAGGAGTCGTCCCATATGGATTTGTTGGGGCCGAAGATGATGATCTCAGTTTTGTTGGAGTTAAGCTTGAGGTGGTTAGTTGTCATCCAGTTGGCGGTGTCGAGGAGAGCAGCGTGTAGGTTGGTTTTGGCGGTGGTGGGGTTGCGGGTGAGGGAGAGGATGAGTTGGGTGTCATCTGCGTAGGAGAGGATAGTGATTCCGTGTGATCGGAGGATGTTGGCTAGGGGGATCATGTAAATGTTGAAGAGTGTGAGGCTGAGGGAGGACCCTTGTGGGACTCTGCAGATGATCTTGGTAGCGGTGGAGTGGAAAGGTGGAAGGTGGACTCTCTGGGTCCGGTTGGTGAGGAAGGAGGTGAGCCAGTCTAAGGCTTTGTAGCGAATTCCTATGTTGTGGAGGTGTGTGCGGAGTGTGTGGTGGCAGACAGTGTCAAAGGCTGCGGAGAGGTCTAGGAGGATGAGTGCGACGGTCTCGCCTTTGTCGACTTTGGTCCTGATGTCGTCAGTGCATGCGATGAGGGCGGTTTCCGTGCTGTGGTTCTTGCGGAACCCAGATTGTGAGGGGTCAAGAGTGTTGTTTTCTTCGAGCAAGTGGAATAGGTGGGCATTGACTAGTTTCTCAGCAACCTTGGCAGGGAAAAAGGGATGAGGGAGATGGGGTGATAGTTGGAGAGGGTCTCTGGGTCGGCTTTGTTTTTTTTTTTTTAGGAGAACAGTGATTTCCGCATGCTTCCAGGGGTCTGGGTAGGTGGCGGAGTCGAAAGAGGAGTTGATTATGTTGCGGAGTATGGGGGCAATGGTTGGCCTGGCTTTGTTGTAGATGAGATGTGGACAGGGGGTCGGAGGGGGATCCGGAGTGGATGAAGTTCATGTTTTTTTTGGTTTCTTCGTGTGTGGCGGGGGCCCAGGTGGTGAGTGTGGTGGGGGGGTCATGAGTGGGGGTTGAGTTGGGTGAGTGAGGGGTATGTGGGGAGGGTGTGTGTGGTATGAAGCTGTTGTGGATGCCCAGGATTTTGTGGTGGAAGTGGTTGGAGAGGGCATCACATAGGGGCTGTGTGTGTGAGGGGTCTATATTGCTGGCTTTGGGTTTGGCTAGTTCATTAATGATGGTGAAGAGTTCTTTGCTGTTTTGAGAGTTGTTGTCAAGGCGTGTCTTGTAGTGATCTCTTTTGGCGGTGCATATGCATTAGTGATGGGTACGAATGGTGGCTTTGAGGGTGGAGAAGTTGGTTGTAGAGGGTTCTTGTCGCCATATTTTCTCCGCTTGGCGGCATTTGCGCTTGGAGTTCGGGGGTGAACCTTGGTGCGTTCTTGATGTTGCGGGTGGTAATGTGTTTTCTGAGGGGGGCTAGTGTGTCTGCGCAGGTAGTGATCCATTTCGAGAGGTTGTGTGCTCCTGTGTTGGGGACGCTGGTCTGGGGGGGGGGGGTTGTGAGCCAGTTGGGAGTTCAGGCGTTCCTGTGGGGATCTTGTCCCACATGCGGTAGGGTGTGGTGTGTTGATGGTGGTGTGTGGGGGGCTTGGTGAAGGAGAAGTGGACGCAGTGGTGGTCAGTCCAGAGGAGTTCGGTGGTGTGGGTGTAGGCTATGTGTTGGCTTGAGGTGAAAACTGCGTTGAGCGTGTGTCCTGCTGAGTGTGTGGGTGCGTGACCAGTTGTTTGAGTCTGAGGTTGGTGAGGTTGTCTATGAGGGAGGTAGAGTTGTGGTCTTGTAGGTTCTCCAAGTGAAAGTTAAAATCACCGAGGAGGATGTAGTCTGTGGAGGTGAGGGCGTGCAAGCTGATGGTGTCGGAGATGGTGTCGCAGAAGGCAGGATGTGGTCCTGGTGGTCTGTAGATTAGTGTACCTCTGAGGGTGGAGTTGTTGTTAATGTGGATTAGGAAGTGCATGTGTTCTGTGTTGTCAATAGTGTCTTGGGAGCTGGTGGTGACTTTGATGGAGTCCCTGTGTAGGATGGCGATGCCACCACCTGGCCTGTTGAGGCGGTCTTTGCTTTGGAGTTTGTATCCCTTGGGGGTGGCGATGGCTATGTCGGGTTCCGAGGAGGGGTTGGTCCAGGTTCCGTGAGGAAGGCGATGTCAGGTGAGTGTGAGGTGATGAGGTCCCAAAGTTATATGGCATGTTTGTGAAGGGAGCAGGTGTTGTGGAGCAGGCAGTTGAGGTGGGTGGTATTGGTGTGGTGCATGAGGGTGTTGTTGCAGGGTGTGTTCTGGTTGTGGGGTGGTGTGCTGAGGGGCTGGTTGGTGGGGGTGGGGGCAGAGCAGGTGTGTATTGCGTTGGGGGTGTTGTGTGTGTTGTCGGGGGGGTCGCTATGGTTGGTGTGTGGTGTGAGGGATGAGGAGCAGGAGAAATGACAGGTGAGGCAGGTGAAGGGGCCATGAGTGTGTGTGGGGCTGGAAAGGGTGCAGGTGGGGCGGGGGCCTGGGTTGAGTGAGTGGAGGGTGAGTAGGTTTGTCTGAGAGGGCCAGGGGGACTGACGCTGGGCGCGGTCTTGGCTCGGACGGGTGCAGACGGGCTTGCCTTTGGCGCACCTTCGGCGCGCGCGCTGCACGTCCGTGCCGTGGCTGCAATAAATGGGGGGAGGGAGGGAGTGGCAGCTGGGAGGAGGGAGGAGGGAGGGCTGGACGAATGGGAAGGCTGGGGGGGTGGGGCCGCAGGGGACGCAGTGGCTGGGGATTCCGCAAGAGAAAAAGAAACGGACGGTGAGGAGGAGGGGGCAGTCGGTAGGGGCGCAGTGGACGCAGCGGCTGGGGAATCCGCAAGAGAAAAGGAAACGGATGGTGAGGAGGAGGGGGGAGGCGGGAGGGGCCGTAGGGGACGCAGCGTCTGGGGATTCCGCAAGAGAAAAGGAAACGGATGGTGAGGAGGTGGCGCTGGGTGGCGGAGCGGGGAGCAACCTGCCTGCTGAAGGAGGGTCAAGAGTTGCTCCTCGTTACCACGCCGCGGCTGCCATAAATGAGGGCAAGGGAGGGAGTGGCAGCTGGGAGGAGGGAGGGCTGGATGAATGGGAAGGCTGGGGGGGTGGGGCCGCAGGGGACGCAGTGGCTGGGGATTCCGCAAGAGAAAAAGAAACGGACGGTGAGGAGGAGGGGGCAGTCGGTAGGGGCGAAGTGGACGCAGCGGCTGGGGAATCCGCAAGAGAAAAGGAAACGGATGGTGAGGAGGAGGGGGGAGGTGGGAGGGGCCGCAGGGGACACAGCGTCTGGGGATTCCGCAAGAGAAAAGGAAACGGATGGTGAGGAGGTGGCGCTGGGCGGCGGAGCGGGGAGCAACCTGCCTGCTGAAGGAGGGTCAAGAGTTGCTCCTCGTTACCACGCCGCGGCTGCCATAAATGAGGGCAAGGGAGGGAGTGGCAGCTGGGAGGAGGGAGGGCTGGATGAATGGGAAGGCTGGGAGGGTGGGGTCGCAGGGGACGCAGCGGCTGGGGATTCCGCAAGAGAAAAGGAAACGGACGGTGAGTAGGAGGGGGGAGGTGGGAGGGGACGCAGGGGACACAGCGTCTGGGGATTCCGCAAGAGAAAAGGAAACGGATGGTGAGGAGGTGGCGCTGGGCGGCGGAGCGGGGAGCAACCTGCCTGCTGAAGGAGGGTCAAGAGTTGCTCCTCGTTACCACGCCGCGGCTGCCATAAATGAGGGCAAGGGAGGGAGTGGCAGCTGGGAGGAGGGAGGGCTGGATGAATGGGAAGGCTGGGGGGGTGGGGTCGCAGGGGACGCAGCGGCTGGGGATTCCGCAAGAGAAAAGGAAACGGACGGTGAGTAGGAGGGGGGAGGTGGGAGGGGACGCAGCGGCTGGAGATTCCGCAAAAGAAAACGAAACGGATGGTGAGGAGGAGGCGGGAGGGGACGCAGGGGCTGGGGATTCCGCAAGAGAAAAGGAAATGGATGGTGAGGAGGAGGTGGGAGGGGCTGCAGCAGCTGGGGATTCCGCAAGAGAAAAGGAAATTGACAGTGAGGAGGAGGGGGGAGGCGGGAGGGACCGCAGGGGACGCAGTGGCTGGTGATTGCGCAAGAGAAAAGAAAATGGACGGAGAGGAGGTGGCGCTGGGCGGCGGAGCAGGGAGCGGACAAGACAAGTTACGATGTGTGCATTTATAACCAAATCTATAATCAATAAATGAAAACACAGTTGAAAACTGAGTTATGGATCAGGCTTAAATCTGCAAAACTACAGAAATTTGCCAGTTTTGGTTATGAACGCACACACCACATACAATCAGTTTCAGTCTCATTGCTTAGTATTAGTTCTCAGTCACTACATTCCATAATTCGCACCGGGCTGCCATGTTTTTATCTTGATGGCTCTTCTCCTAGCATCCGTACCACTAGCAAATTAATGTTTTGAGCAGCAGGGGCAGATCATGTTATGGTGTGTTCATAACCCAAACTGGTAAATTTGAGTGGCTTTGGGGCAGTACCACAACTCTGTTTTTTTGTTTTTTTTTTCAGTGAAATTCATTGTTTATTTTCATGGTGTACTTAATTCCAAACTCTCGCTCTGGCTATGTACAGCGGAGGTTGGGCACACGTGCCTGCCCTGTATATCCTTTGGCTTTGGCAGCCTAACACCACTGTACATCTCTCGCCTTTGGCCGTGCACAGCCAGGATTGGTGCTGCATCGGGCCTGTTACCAGGCACTGAAGCCAACCCACTAAAGACCAGAAATCCTGGCTGTGCATGGTCATTACACATTTCCCTGAATCCAACCTGCAGTGGACGTTGCACAGAAGTGGCCGTCACAGGGCCCGGCCCGCAGCATGCCCCAGCCTTACCCTGTGACCCACCTCCTGCCTTCCGAGCAAAGCCAATCACTCATTTTAGTGTTTGAATTTGCTTGTGATTATCCTTTACACTGCCTGAAACTTGCAAGTTAGGAGCAACTCACAAGTCTGCCACAAAGAAGAGGCGTTTGAATCCAGTATCTCAAATTGCCTGAGGGGAAGTCACGGTTGCCTCCGACTTGCATGCTGTATACCATTTTAGGAGCTTTTTTCTTAAAACAGTCTTGCTATTTCCACCTGCCTTGGTACCCTCACCACTACCCTGGGGTTGGTCACCTTTGGGTTTTGACCCCAACCAGTGGCTGTTGAAATGTTGATTTTCATAGTACGACCTCATGGGTTAGAGCCAGCCCTCGTGTTTTAAGATGGCATAAAAAAAATTGAAGTTTTTCAGGGAAAACCAAGCCAACCACACTTGGTAAAAATCCAAAAAGTGAAAGACGTGATGATTGTCAGTCCTCTTTTCTTTTCCAACCACGTTTCTGTGGATGTGTTGTATAGGTGTGAAAAGCATTAACGTGTCAAATTAAGCGCAACTAAACTCAACTTTTCCCTCACTGTTGTCTGTGAGAGCTTTTCGAGGACACAGAAGGCCCTGCCATGACTCCATATCTTCAAATAGCGCTTCGAGGAAAGCGCCAGTTGCTTGGTAGCCAGGTTTCATCTTGTGAGTAGGGCTGTCGGTTCCGGGCGCCCCTTCTTCAGTTCCTGTATATGCTCGCCCGTTTTTTCTCTCTATTATAGGTTTTGCGAACATCATTCCATGAAGCGTCAGACTTATGAGAAAGAAAAGAAAAAACAAACACATTGTAGGTCAGATAAATCTGAAACGCTGTGTACAAGGTAAGGTGCAGGCATTGTTTTTCAGGGAAAAGCAAGCCAACCACACTTGGTAAAAATCCAAAAAGTGAAAGACGTGATGATTGTCAGTCCTCTTTTCTTTTCCAACCACGTTTCTGTGAATGTGTTGTATAGGTGTGAAAAGCATTAACGTGTCAAATTAAGCGCAACTAAACTCAACTTTTCCCTCACTGTTGTCTGTGAGAGCTTTCCGAGGACACAGAAGGCCCTGCCATGACTCCATATCTTCAAATAGCGCTTCGAGGAAAGCGCCAGTTGCTTGGTAGCCAGGTTTCATCTTGTGAGTAGGACTGTCGGTTCCGGGCGCCCCTTCTTCAGTTCCTGTATATGCTCGCCCGTTTTTTCTCTCTATTATAGGTTTTGCGAACATCATTCCATGAAGCGTCAGACTTATGAGAAAGAAAAGAAAAAACAAACACATTGTAGGTCAGATAAATCTGAAACGCTGTGTACAAGGTAAGGTGCAGGCATTGTTCTAAGAACAGAACTTAACTGAAGTACTTTCGTATGACTTTTTGTATTCTTCTTCACCGAAACAAGTGTTTCTGGACCCTGGAGAGAGAAAAAAACGGGCTTTTTTATTAAGTACAAAGGAATAAAATCTATTGTTTAGGGATTTAATGTATGAACTAATAAGAAAGAAATAGCTGCTTTGTAATTTTGGGGCAATTATTTGGAGAACGAAATGATGTGTTGTGTTTAATTGTTGGACAAACAATTCGCTGAATTAGTTGTTTGGGGATTCAAAAGCGAGATTGAACACTTTTGAGCGAACATATATGAAATTGTCTCATAATTTATGAATCGTAAATTTCCCTGGTTTAAGGTGCAATTAGATTTTAATTGTTTTTTCAAAAGGTAATATTCGAAATTATCTCTTGTGTTCAAAATAGCATAATACGATATTTCCTGTTTTATTTAGTGACATGAATTGAGTAGCACAAAGTGTAATCAGAGAAAGTGGGGAAAGGGGGAGTGAGAACGAAGTGGGAGTTATTCAACAGAGTAAGTGCGAGGTAAAGTAGAAAGACAGAAAACATTCTAACAGTATACAAATTTTAGTTACAGGAAAAGGTCACGCACCTTAACAGAAATCAGCAGAACAGCCAAAGGCTACCATTTAGCAAGAGAATATTTCTAAATAGATGATGAAATCCGTGTAACAATCTTGGGTCTTCCTGTTTTCTTTCTTCATTCCATTCTCCCTTCCCAGTCAGTCCGTACACTCTTTATTGTAGTTTCAAAGGGAGTAGTGAGCTTGGAAGTGGACTGTGAAGAAAAACAACTTCTACAAGTCCCTGTCGCTCCTACACAAGATAGATCAGGTAAGTAGAACAGATTCTGACAGTCAAAACTCGGGATTTAAAATGGCAGAGATATACTAGAGTGTTGAACCTATAAGCTATAAACTTTTTTTTAAACACGTATCTCAAAAACTACTGAAGGGATTTAAACCACACCAAAAAAACTATCGCAATGTGAGTAAACGTCAACATTCATGCTTAATGTGGTGTAAATCCGTTCAGCCCTTTGGCGTGGAGATGTGCGCAACATTTTCAATGAGAACTAAAATGGGAAAATACTTATTTTTTCAACCCCACTATTGTTTTTTTGTGGATGAATCCTAATGAAAATTGGCATGCCAACAGCTTGGCAAAGAAAATTGCCACTTTTCTAGTAAATCCGTGCATGTGGTTAAAATTTAGACGAATCAAAAAATTTACCTTCAATGGAAACACTGTGTAAGATATATATAGCAGCTGCCTGGACTGTGTGCAAGCTTGGAACGAAAACATATACAATTCCTATGGGTACTTTAAGAATTTATTGTATGTCCAGACAGTGTCTTTGTCAATACCTAAGTGGTTACATTTCCTTAGAAACTAGTTTTTGTCCAGTGGACATGAAAAACATAAGCCAGGGAGAGTTTAACCTTCTGCAGCAACTACATTTCTGAATGATGAAGTCCAAAACATATGTGCATAATAACTAAAACATAAGGGTGGCGAGCAACCAAGTCTAAGAATGCAGCAGCTTTTCTTGGAATAAATGATGCTGCCATCAAATAAACCATCTGCTGTCAGGCTTTTACTGCTGACAAGAAGTCCAAAGTGGGGGAGGAGGTAAGTGTGGGGCAGGAGGATCAATTGCATCTTATCTGGAGTAGTATCTGTACCCTGCATGTTGGTGGTATTGTGTGGTGTGGAGTGTGAGACAATGAAAAAACTGTATGTGCTCTCAGGTAAACACTGTGTCTTGGTGTGTTCAATTGTTGCAGCCTCACTTTCACCATCTATTACTTTAACAGACTATTTAATTTAAATTTGTGTGAAGTTGCTGATAAGCGCTGGGACCTGAATGCATGGTTCATGACCCAGATTAGCTGCATTTTCTTCCAAATTTTCATTTCATGGTTCAAATTTTCTGGGCTCATATGATTAGTGATGCCGCCAGCTTTCGGTTCTCTCAACAAAGGATGGCAGTAAGCACTCGTGGGTGGGGCACGAGGATTTATGCCACCCATGAGGTCTGCAGTAAGTATAGCTTGTGTGTCTCCTGAATGCACCATGTCAGCACTGTTGGGCTTGTCGGGAAGATTGATTCATGTGCACATAATCTGTTAGGAAAGCAGGGCCTTGTGGTGTTCAGCAGAAAATGGGTTTTGAGGAAAGCACCTTATGCTTAAGTAGTTCTGCTAGGGTTGCAGAGTCGACCAACCTAAGAGCTAGAGTATAGAGCCCTGTTAAGAATGTAGAGGTTTGAGATCGCGTGCCGGAGCAAACAAGATGGCTACTCGGTAATTTCGCTCATGAGCCGCTGAGGAGTTTTTTCCGCAGAGAAGCAGATTTTTGACAGCTGACAACTTCTATAATTCAGGAAATGGTGTGTGAGCCTGCAAGGAGCAGTATGATGAGTTTTACATTTTTTTAAATATTTTAACTCTGGTATTTCACAGAGTTTAACTCGTTCAATCTGCTGCTCCCCTCCTCACAGGACTACGGCCACCATTTTGAAAAGAAAATGTCCTCATTTTTTCCTCTCTATGCTCTAACTTAATTCCGATTATTTTAACTAACTGGGACATTTTATGATCATTTGACATTTTACTGTTGCCTCTGAGGTTATTTTAAACAATTTATTCTGGGCACTGTCATCTAACTTTGAGTAATCGTCCTTTGAATTGACCTCAATCGGTTGCATAGGAACATCAACCAAATCACTGTATTAAATATTCACAGCACTGTTAAAATGGAAGCTCCACATATTTCAAAAATCTCTATATCCTCTGTTTCCAATTCTGATGGTTGTAGAGACTCCGGGGGTAACAAAAGAGCTAAAAAGGACCCTTCCTTACCTACTAAGTCTCCACATTGGAAGACATAATGGATGAACTGAAGTTAATAAAGCCTTTTGTTATGGAGACAAATCTTGCATTACAACGAATTGAAGAGAAATGGTCACGTTTGGATTCTGGACTTACTGAGGTGGAACAGAGGATCAGTGATGTACAAGACACTACTGTTAAAGTCAACAATTTGACTAAAGAAATCATACTACTTAAAAAACAGACAGAAGATTTGGAAAACCGCAATCGGGGAAATAATCTTTGCAGCTATGGCATTCCGGAAGGCTCAGAAGGCCAAGATTTAAAAACATTTTTGCAAGCTCATGTTCCCAAGATTGTTGGTCTACAGATCACCAGTCCTTAACATCCAACGAGCTCACCATATTGGTCCTATTTCTACATCTAAACCAATAGGAATTATTGCCCTCTTTCCACAATACTCAGATTTAATGACAGTTTTAACAGCCGCCAAACACCGTAAACAAATGTTATGGTCAAGCCAAAAGATTTTCTTTAGTCAGAATGTGGCCAGGGTGACAGCTAACACAAGAAAAGAATTTCTAGATCTCTGACCAGCCTTAAGATCTATAAATGCTAGATTTGGCCTTATTCACCCGTGTTTCTTTAAAGTTACCTTCAAGGACAGAACAACTACTTTTGAAAATCCCTCAGATTTGAAGCAATTTATATATACTAACAAAGGGAAGGGAATGGAACTCAGTAAGACTGGATTAGTTAATGAGGGATACTTAACTTTCTTGTTTTTCCTTCACAGTTATTGAAATCACTGAACTGTCAAGTTGAGAAATCCCCTTCTCCTAATGTGTCTATATTCTTGTATATCTCGACATCACAGTGTTCTTTCCCTTGTTGGTAAGTCACGTCATCAGTTGTTCATATTGTAAAGTACATATTTCTGTTTTAATCTTTCTCCTCCCTCTTGCTATCTAATATTTTAACTCCTCAGGGGGTATTGTTGCTGATTGGCCTCTAATTTACGTGCTCCACCCTTTCTCCCATGCAAACTATACTTCTTCTTTTCAGGCCAATTATGATTAAAGCTCTTTGTTTTTTTGTCATCATCTTTTTCCTCTATCATTGGGGTGATTTTGCTACCTCTTTACATCTCTTTCTCTCTTATATTTTCTTCTGCTTCTTCTGTCTCTCTCTCTCTTCTTTCATTTCCTTTTTTACCATATAATGCAATGTTGGCATCAGCAAAAGAACAAATATAGATATGTGTTCATAATTTTCCTTTCTACCTTATTCTATGATTCATATGTTGCCTGTAATTTAGGTTTAGTTATAGTTCTGTTCTCTAAATGTTTACCATTATTCCATAAATGACCAGTCTTCGTATTATCTCATGGAATGTCAAGGGTTTACGTAATCCGGTTAAGAAACAAAGAGTGCTCCAACGTCTCTCTGAACTAAATTGTCAGGTTGCTACTGTACAAGAAACACATCTTAAGGAACAGGACTTTAAAAGTCTGAGTAGAAATCTGGGTAGGTCATGTGTTCGGTTCCTCTGAGTTCACAACAAGAATGGGGTAATAATTTTGTTTCACAAATCCTTACAAATACAGGTTATAGAAGAGATTAAAGATGTTGCAGGCAGATGGATTCTACTGACAGCTAAAATTAATGGTGTGCTATTTTCCATATGTAATGTCTATGGTCCCACTGGAGTCGAACCTCAATTCTGGGTTAATTTTTCTTCTTTATTACTATCTTGCAATTCAGAAAATCTTGTGGTAGGAGGTGACTGTAACCAACTTTTGGATCCTTTTGTAGATCATTCTTCTCAAACTCGTTATATCCCTAATAAAATGAAAAAAGCATTCCATCAATCAATTTCCTCTAGAGGAATACATGATGTATGGAGAACTGCTCATCCAGATGTATTAGAATTTACATTTTATTCTCGAGTCCATCACTCATATTATAGAATAGATTATATACTTGTTACGCAAATATTCTGCAATCAATTTTACATACTGATATTGGGTCTATTCTCATATCCAATCACACCCCGGTTATTATTGATTTGAACTTTCCAGGTAATTCTCACTCTTCCAATCGCTGGAGATTTAATAAAGATTTATTGTAAGACCAGTTATTTATTGAACAATCTACAGTGTTTTCTAAAGAATTGTTTATGAACAATTTACCCTCTGACACTCAGATTAGTTTTATATGGGCTGCCTTTAAAGTTAACGCTAGAGGCTTTAATATAGATTAGGTTGCTACTAAAAAGAAAGCTAATTTTAAAGTTTCCTCTCAACTGCTGGCACAAATTATACATCTGGAACATGAATATTTCTTCTCTAACAAACCAGATAATATAATAATCAATCTTGGGGAAGCGCATGTGGTACTCTACTCAAAATGAATTCCAAATTGTATAGGGGGAAAAATAAAGTGGGCAAATTATTTAAAGATTAAAAAATAAAAATCTAAAATTACTGATATTACAGACAAACATGGAAACAGGCACATCAGTGACTCAAAAATCCTGGAATGCTTCATCGACGACTATACCACATTATATACTCCTGGAGCACCCCTAATATAACTGACTTTGATACTTTCTTCCAATCTATTCCTCTGACACACAAAGTAGATTTGTCTTCATTAGACTCTGAACTATCCGAGGCAGAAATTAAAATGCAATTATCAAACTTCCACAAGATAAGGCCCCTGATCCTGATGGCTTCTCAATTGAGTTTTATTCAAAATTTGCATCTATTCTAGTTCCTAAGTTATTATCCCTTTTTCAATTTTTCATAACACAAGATCAAGTAAATCGTACCTTTTCTGAAGCTATGTGGTGCTTGATTCCTAAGAAAGATAAAGATTTATCCAACTGCGGCAACCATAGACCTATATCCCTTATAAATACTGATTGTAAAATGTTTGCAAAAGTCATTGACTCACGGATTAATCAGTTCATCCCAGATTTAATAGACATACATCAGTCAGGTTTTGTTAAGGGCCGATACATATCGGATAGTTCTATAACTTTTCTCAACATTATCCATCTAGCTTCTAAGTATAGGGATCCTATAGCTGCTGTAACTTAATATGCTGAAAAAGCAGTCAATCACGTTTGTTGGGCTTTCATGTTAGGAGCATTAAAATCGCACGGTTTCAGTCCTTATATTCTTAAACTTATTAGAATTTTATACTCCTCAACGTCGATTTTAGTCAATGGTAAACAATCACAATACTTCCCCCTATTTAGAGGTACTAGACAGGGTTGTCCTCTGTCACCTCTTTTATTTAAATTAGCCCTTGAGCCTTTTATAGAGAAAAAACAAAGATCATCTATTTTTTATGGTTTTAAGCATAAAGATTTGGAGATTAAATTCACTGCATATGCAGATGATATTTTGCTTTTTATCTCTAACCCCCCAAAAAACTATCCCTGAATTCTTTCACTTATTACAAGAGTACTCCAATGTCTGGGTATAAGCCTAATGTAGAAAAATCAGAGGTTTTGCCACTAAATGCCTTTTGTTTATCCAAAATGTTTAAAGATACTGGCTTTACTTGGAACTCTAAGCATATTAAATGCCTGGGCATCCTCTACTCTAATTCTAATAAAGACACTATCCAAATCAATATCAAAGAAGTTGAGTCAAAGATTTTGAAATTGTCCGACAGATGGTACCCTCTTTAACTTGGTGGGGGAAATTGGCCACAATCAAAATGATGATGTTGCCCATTCTAAATTTGTATTTGTCTATGCTCCCAGTTAAACTTTCCTCTGTTTTTTTAAAAACTATAAATACATTATTTATGGAATTTTTATGACATACACATAAATCTCATATATCATTATTCAAATTACAGGAACCTAAAGATAATGGAGGTGTCAATTTGCCGTGCCGTATACAATACCACTCTGCTTTTGTCTTGAAACAAATATGGATGTCCCTTTCTTCCTTCTTTCAGGACAAAGCCACCATCTGGAGTCAATTGGAACACTTGCAAATCTCACCATTTACTTTCAGATATGCAATTCGGCTTTCAGAACCCCCTAAATCCCTCCTTTCTACAATAATCACTCACTCTATCTCTGTTGCCAAGCCATTACTTAATGCCTCTCAATCCTCACATGAGAACCTCAAGCAAACTCCTATATGGTATAACAATGATATCAAATTACATATTAGAACTCTCATCTGGAAAGAATGGATACATAAAGGTATTATAACTTTAGATCATTTAATTTCAGATAATGGTTTACTTGAATTTAAAGATAGTCAACAAAAAATGTCACATTTCCTCTTATGCTATGCAGTGCTAATATCTCCAAAATATCCTCTATAAAATGCTATCCCATTCTTTAAATGTACCCCCTCTTACACCGACCCTCTCCCAGCCTCATAATTTTCCTCACAAGTCCACCAATGTACCTCACAGTATCTTACATATTTTTTGGAGTAGTATTTCTTCTACATGGCATTCCCAGACTATGCTTGGTAAATTTGTTGATTTACTTATTGCTAATGCTCTGCAAATTATAACTTCTAATTGGAAAGATACCACAAAAATATCTGTTGTCACTTGGTGGAATTTGATTTGTTATAATCATAGAACGGATCGAGCAAATGCTAATACTACTCATCTGCTAATTAAAAGAGACAAGCTATGGCTTCCTCTCACTTCCTTTCCTTCGCAACAAAAGACCTTTCATACCACTCTTAATACTGTTTTTGAACCTCCTTGAATGTCTTCTTAAGAATTAAAGGTTGCTCTATTGTAAATATGTGATTTTCAATTTGCACTGTTTACATTTTCTTTTCTTTTCTCTCTTCTCTTTCTTTCTTTACTAAAACATAACAAAAATCCTAGTATTTTATAGTGCAATATTATATTCCTGTTCAGTATATAAAATGTTTTTGTAGGTACAATTATCTTTACATTTCTCTAGTTCAAAACACTTCTTTGATTTGGTTCAGAAATATGTAATACAATTCTATATTTTTCTTATTGTACTACTGTATGCTAACTTATTCAATAAAGCATTATTAAACAAGCAAACAAAAAGATTGTAGAGGTTTAACAAGTCCGAGCCTCACAAACACTGAGAGGTTTCAGAGGTCTATGGTTGAGACCTGTTTTTTACATGAGCTGTTTAGCATGTCTTTGTTTTATTGCTCTGGTCACTCTTTAGGAGCAGCTATAACTCAACTTGGTGGGTAGCTGAGTTCATTTGCAGTAGAAAGGTAATTTATTAGAGGAGATGACTGTGCATTGCTGTTGTTTCTGGAAATTATTTGAATCCAGCGGTGGCTGCCATAAATCTCAAGGGGCGGGGCAGGCAGGGAGGGGGGACAGAAACAGGGGAGGAGGGTAATTAAAAAAATTTTTTAATAAAAAAACATACCTGTTCCCGTCGCTTCTGCCTGCCACCTCACTCCTCTGCTCTTCTTCTGGTGTCCCAGCTTTCACTGGGACACCAGCACGGGCTCCCAAGCAATCCTGGTGCTTCTCCATGCTATACCTAGCATGAGAGAAGCACCAGGATTGGTCTGACTGGATTGTTCTGCCGCTCAGACAGTGCCCTGAGGTCTGTGCAGTTTCTCCAACCCGGCTGTGTAGCACAGCTGGGTTAGAGAAACCTAAGTGCCCATGTGTGTTTGGCTGATTTGAGATGGCCAGCCAAACATACATGCATGCATGCTCAGTGCAGAGGCTTCACTCCTTCTCCCCTCCTCCCCCCTCCGATGGTTCAGCCCTCCCTTCTCTGCAGTTGTTGGCAGAGCTGGCAGCTGTAAAATAAAACAATAATGAAATATCGTTTTGTTTTACAGCTCCTGGCTATTAGCCTGCGGGGCGGCACTCCTTTGCCATTGCGAAGGAGCCGCCCCATGGGATCACTTATTTTAATATTTTCCACTAGAAAGGAAAAACATCTATTCTCTATATCTGTATCATGGAATTACAAGAGAAAACAGTTTTAAGTTGTTCTATGTGTCGTTTGGGTTTAGGAAGTAGGGCTGGGGCAAATGATGAGCTTGGGAAGCAAGGCAAGCTTTAGACTGGAGGTCAAGCAGTATTTTGAGCACCAGTGGTTTTAGTCTTTGTAGTCAAGCCAGAGCTTTGTAGCCAAGGGTTTCATGTTAAGTGATGCAAATGTATGTTGCAACTTATGGCAATGACGATATGCAGAATGCCCTGCGGATTAACTGACAAGAATACGTAGTCAGTCAATCAATCAACATTTTTAAAGCACGCTACTCACCGTAGGGTCTCAAGGCGCTAGTAGTTTTTTGTCTCTGCTTTGGGTGTACAGGTTAGTGTACAGTTAGTTACTACGTGTCTGAGGTGTGTAGAAGTGGGAGTTAACCTGTGACCTTAATAAGTATGGGTGGGAGTTACCCTGTTTCCTATGTACATGATTGCATATACAGTGTGGTGCTGTTATGCCAAAGAAGTGTGGCGGTTAAAGTTCACCTAAAGGTGAATAATAAGAAACGCGATTCATCTCCTGTATCCTAATGCATAATAAACAAGATTGACATATTTATAAATACACATTTGTGCCTTGACGCATCGGCAAAAATGGAAATGACAATATACAATGCTAAGTGGATGGTTCGTCGACAGAATATCTGCTGGACCAGAAGAGGGCTTTGCCTTTTTTTCTCCAGTGCAACAATATTTCTAATAATGAAAAACCCTCTTCTAGTTTGCACACCTTACAACGTTTCCAGGTGAGATCTAAATACCTCCTGCAGATTACCTGACCGGTAACATAGCTAAAAATACAGTTTGTATTTTTGTAACAGCGAAAAAGAGAAAGTGTCTACAACTACATGGAGGTGTTTACAGAAATGCTGTTTAAAAAGGAACAGACTTAGCAATATGTAAACAGGGCTGCAGGTAGCAGCTTTCTAGATGCCTAGTACTGAGATGCCAGGATAACAGACATTTCAAATCTAGCTCCAGACAGCCTTGGCTATCTGTCTGAGTAATAGCTATCACTCCTGTAACATATATTCACATTGGGCGTTGGCTTTGTTCAAAGGAGTATTTCTCTTTCACTTCATTCTACTGGCTGTTTGAATGTATCTTTCTCCCTGCCAGTACAATGAGTACGGGCTAATCCCATCTTCAAAGTACACTCAATCACACATTTATTTCTTTGTCTCATACATGCTATAAACAAATCATTTTGTAAATTTTTCTTCCAGCTTAACAATTTAAGGGGGTCATTTTGACCCTGGCGGTCCCGTACCGCCAGGGCTAAAACAACGGAAGCACCGACAACAGGCTGGCGGTGCTTCCAGGCATATTACGACTGCGGCAGAAGCGCTGCAGTCGCACCGCCGGGGCCGGCGGTATACCGCCATTTTATCCCCGGCGGTGATAATGGGGATTATGACTCCCCTACCGCCAGCCAGTTTCTGGCGGTTTGCACCGCCAGGAAGAGTGTGGCGGTACGGGGAGTCGTGGGGCCCCTGACAGGGCCCCATGTGGCTTTTCACTGTCTGCACAGCAGACAGTGAAAAGCGCGACGGGTGCAAATGCACGGCCGCAACACCTCCGGCTCCATTTGGAGCCAGCTCCCATGTTGCAGCCCACATCCCTGCTGGGCCGGCGGGCGGAAACTTGGTTTGGGGATGTCCAAATGGGCACTGCGGGAGTGCGGCTACAGCTTGGCAGGCGGCAGTAGCCGCCCGCCAATGTTGTAATGATGCCCTAAGTGTTTTAGACAGTGTCTGATTGTGAATCTGACCCTTAGAGGGCTGCCTGTTGTCTTTTACATCAGAGTGGCCTGAACCCAAGTGGGCGGCCCAAAAAGTCTTGAACTAGTGAAATTTCGGACCCAATCAACCGTTCGTACCTGCTGCTGGACCAAAGCTTCTGCCTGATGGTTACTTTTAAGTCTAAATTTGGGCCAACCATAACAAGCAATGGCAATGTTAGTAGATCAGGCTTGCAAATTTAAGACATCTTAGACTAAGTAAAAGAAAATGCATTTGCAACCACTCCCCATGACCATGACACAAATACAACAAGAACTGGCAAAGCCAATAGGTCTCCTCTATGCCAGAGCTATTGGCTTTGGAAATGTGTTTTAGCCACGTTGTACACCAGCGTGGATGCTGCTCAGCATGGCTAAAAGTTAGCGGCATAGAAGAGAGTCGCATGAAGGGTCGTAGAGTGGAATGTGAGGAGTTGAGTGAGTATAGTGTTGTAGAGTGGCAGAGAGTGTTGTCTATTAGAGTGCCATAGTGTGGAGCTGTGTAGATTGGCATAGACTGGATTGGCATAGAGTAGAGTGGACTGATGTAGAGTGTTGCAGAGTATACTGGTGGTGCAATGCAGTGGCGCAAGTTAGAGTGGTGCATAGTAGAGTGCCGTAGTGCAGTAGTGCAAAGTGGAGTGGGGCGGAGACGAGTGGCACAGAATAGAGTGGCGCAGAGTAAAGTTCTTTGAGTGGTGCAGAGTGCAGTGGCATAGAGAAGTGCAGAGTAGAGTATAGTGTGCAGCATGCAGTTGCATAGAGTGCAGTGGCACAGAGTGAGGTGGCGTAGAGTAGACTAGTGCAGAGTAGAGTGGTGGAGAGTGCAGTGTTCCACAGTACAGCAACACATTGCAGTGGTGTAGAGTGGGGTAGAGTGACGTAGAGAACAGTGATGCAGAGTAAGATGCAGTGACAGAGTGCAGTCGTGTAGAGTGAATTTGCGTACAGTGCACTGGTTAAGAGTAGCGCAGCGCAGAAAGCAGTGGCACAGATTGGAGTTGTGCAAAGTGGAGTAGAGTGGTGTACACTGCAGTGCATAGAGTAGATTGTTTCAGAGTAGAATGAAGTGGGGTAGAGTGGAGTGGTGCAGGGTGGAGTGCAGTGGCACAGAGTGTAACAACATTCAGTAAAGTGGTGTAGAGTGCAGTGGTGCAGAGTAAATAAGAGTAGCACACAATGGACTGGAGCAGGCAGTGGTCCATGAGACTAGTGAATTCCCAAAGGAGGTGTCTATAAGGTAACCCTTCCATTTGCAAATGGGTTACTACCAACTTTGAGGTGGTGGTAAAATACAAATGCTTTGCAACCACATTTTGGTCGGAAAACATTGGTATATACCATTCAGATGCCTTAATTGAAAGGGATACCATCAACAAGTCCCTTTCAAATAGCAATTCTGTGTTTGGTTGCAAACCCAAACTGAGATTCGCTCGAATAGCATTTTGGTTACAGTACATTTGAAAAAGTGTTTTTTTCGGTCACAAACTGCCCCATTCTGAAAATTGGGCCATTTGCGACCGAAAAAATGCTTGGTGCATCTGGACCCCTAAGTTGACCAGTATTCTATATATGTTCCTTCAATATGCACTACATATTGTAAAATAAAATTATGCAATGTAAGATTTGATAATGAAGAGCCACCACTTGCGTGTCAATAATTCATCATTAATGAAAGTCTAAGACTTTTGTGACAATGAGAAATTAAATAATCATTTTTTTATTTTCATTTTAAGGCCAGGAATAATCCTTGCTGAATAATGAATTAGCTTAAAGTACAATGCCTTCACCTGAATGGCCAGCTCAAAGTTTCATTCTTTGTAGGCGTTTACAATGAGTACCAGTTCTTTGCTAACTTCAGTGCCCTCATAAGGCACTATGAGCGCATGAAGCACATTTTAAATTAATGGCTTCCAAGCATATATTTGTCGGCTTTTGTATTGTGGTTGGATTGTGCAGATAGATGTGCTTCAAAGTGCTTTTGAGAAATTAAGGGCACAGTATACAGCTGTGGCAAAAGAGAAGAGGACTGCGCTAGTGCAGAAAGGCAGGTCATTTCAAGTTCAACAACCTTAGAGATGTTCCAGGGGGCGGTAATAGGGTGAGGGTGAGAGGGCAAATACACACCATAGGCGGTGTGGCGCAGTACTTTTTAAATCTCTGAACAATACTTCATAAGTCTTTTTCGTTGCAAACATAAAAGACAAGGATTTTTAGAGGGTCTAGTCTTGAGTGTGCACGGTCCTTCACCAACACATTTGTATGTGGTGAAAGAATCTTGTGGACTGACCTTTGGAATTCTTTGGGCAGTAGGCAGATGCTTTTGAAGTCTGTTCAAGCTAGTTCAGGACTATCATCACTGAGGTGATTTGATCTGACCTCTTCTTATGAAGTATTTAATCTAGAACACAAAGTAAATCCAACATGCTTCTCCGCTAAATCAGCTCTTTTCAAGGCTAAAAGTAATACAACTCATTTATGCGTACTCCAATATATTCACAAAATATAATATACAAGAGCCTGCAATCCCTGGATAAAAGTCCACCTCTAATTTCCTTATCACATTCGAGATGGGATCCTCTAGCCACCTGTAATTAAGAAATGATGCAGCTGCTTAGCTGAAACAATTTATGACAGCTGATTTCTGATGTCACAATGCCTATTTCCAGAGCCAGCAGTCAGGGCGAAAGGCAGGTCAAAGAGCATAAGTTTAGATGCAGAATAAACAAGGAAAATGGAAACACTTTTTTCTAAAAAGAAAAAGTGATGACAGAAAGGAGATATTTATGGAAACATACTTAATTTTTCCACACTATAGATAGAATCTCTACATGTCCCTATATAATGTGATCCAAAGGATGTTTAACCTAACTTGCATTAAACTGATTCAAATATCTTTTTGCATAAATTAATAACTGCTTCTGGTGTGTTTAATTTTGCAGTACGATTCTGCTTATATTCTCCCAATCTGAAATAAACATAAATGAGCAAGATCTCCCTGGCGCCCTCTTCTTAGTCCCCCCCACCCCTTACTGCCTCACCACCTCTCCCCCTCCTTTTTTTTACCACAGTTTTTTTTTTATAGAGGTAGACCATTTTTCCTTTTTTAGTGCTCGCAAATTAATTCCAGTTTGTGGTGGAAACCAGTGTGCAGCTCATGGGTGATCCAGGAAAGCTTACATTTCTAGAAAGTAGACACAATTCCTAAGTCAGTAAGGGCTCATATAGATACATCCCTCAAGGTTTTCCCAAATAAATTAACTGTTAAAATAAAGACATATTAAAAATGAGTAGGAGTAAAACAGCCATTTTTGACATTTTTATCTGGAACTTTTTGTCACAATGACCGATTCACAAAAGCAATATACCATTACATCCGCTAAGTCCTTCTGGTTGCAGGGATGTATATGGTTTGTAGGTTCTCCGAGAACCCAAGGGACCACACATCCAACAGCTAAGTTGCGCTGTACAATGGCATTTCATTTTGTTCAGAGTATAGACCAATACATATGGTGAAATATGCAGTGAAAAATGGGTATCAAGGAAACCTATGTATTTCTGAAGCAGGCACAGGATATGCAGTTTAAGAGCAGTGGTTATTTGTGCATCTCTGAATTTGTGGGTGAGGGTACCAGTATATGATTTAGAGGTATTTTTCAAAATGTCTTGTTTCTTACATCCTAGCTTACATTTGGAAGGTACAAAGGCAGCAAAATTCAATTAGGAATAACAAATGTTCTACTATTTAATGCTCCCACATGATAAAATGATACCTCAGTTGTGGGGGGTGGGCCTAGTGCCAGGACCAGGGAACAGCCCAAAATGCAACATGGATACATCACATTTTTTAACTGAAAAGATACCTTTTTTCTCCCAATATGTGTAGTTGTGGATTTTTGGGCCCTACATGGCTACTAGGGAAACCTAGTAAACTTGCACATTCTTTATAACTTGAGAGGGGACTCCCATTGATCTTGGTTGGATTTGTTCCTGTTGTGGGCACTCGGCCCAGCCAAACAAATGGCACAGTGTTTTATCTGCCCAAGTGGGACAGCGTTGGGTGGCAGGAATTTTGTGGATTCCAGAAGTTCCCATCACAGAAATATAAAGAAAATATGTGACTTCGGACAAAGTTTGAGGTTTGCAGGCCACTGTGTATAAGAAAACCTGGTGAATCCATGCAAGGTACAAATCCCTGGAATCCTCTGTTTGTTCCGTTTAAAAAAATGTAGGTTTTCAAGGGTGGCAGCCGAGCACGGCACCAAATCCAGCAGCTACCCTTTTTGCTGATCTCTTCATGTAGCGTTTAGGGCCCTTTTGTGTCAAGATCTCCTGGCTGACCCTTATTGCTGAGGTAACATTTTTATCGTGAGACTTGGGGGAATGCTTTGTGGTAGGAACTTTGTGGCTCCCCTCAGATTCCAGAAGGTTTCACCAGAGAAATGTGAGAACAATGTTTGTGTTTAGTCAAAGTTTGAAGTATGCAGGGTATTGTGGGTTAGAAAATGGTGTGGAATCCAGACAAAGCACATAACCCTGAACTCCTGCAGATGTCTAGTTTTCAGAACAGTCTGGGTCCGATAGAACGAATAACCTTTCCACCCCCCCCAGGAGGGGCAGCAAATCTACTGGGCCCACAGGTGGGGGTGATCACTTACCGGGTTGGGGAGTGAAAAAAAAAAATATTACATGAATACAGTCCTTAATGTTTCATGGGCTTTCTGCCCCCATGGTGGGCAGCCCCACCCTATATTTAAACAAAATGCTTTACCTGGCATCTAGTGGGATTTCTGCCCCAAAGGAGGAAGATCAGTGGTAAATACCCCATCTGCCTCCCAGTGGGGCAGAAAGTCTGATGCCCCATTTAAACAGGATGTGGGTTCATGGTGGGAAGCCCCACTGTTGTAATGAAAACAAATCTTTTCCCTGGAAACTAGTGGGCTCTCTGCCTTCTAGTGGGGCAGATCGTGGATAATTACTCCATCTGCTTCCCACAGAGGAGGGCAGAAAGATTGCTGTCCCATTTAAATGGGGCGGGGCATGGCCATGCCCATGATGGGCAGGCTCTACCCCAATATTTAAACAATACAAATCCTTTTCTTGGCATCTAGTGGGGTTTCTGCCCCCTGGGCGTTGGGGGCTGACTGCAAGTAGGTACCCCCATGCAATCCCCACCCCATATTTAGAAACAAAATCCTTTTCCTGGTGTCCAGTGGGCGTCCCCTGGGTGGTAGGGGAGTGCAGATTGGGAGTAAGTACATACATTCGCCCTCAGGGAGGGAAGAAAGACTGATATTTTTAAATATGCTTGGGCGGGGGGGGGGGCACAAGCCCTTGCCTAAGGAGAGCTCCCCCATTTCTTGTGGTGAGTAGGTAGACCCCTGCTTGGGGTTCGCTCTCCTGTGGGGATCCTCAAAAAAGGATCCACTGGGAAGAGGTAGCATTGGAAAGGGTTGATCTTTCCTTCCCAACAATACCTCTCCCACCCCCATCAGTGCTCAAGGGGCTAATATATGCCTGAGTACTGATGGAGTGAAAGTAAAACAAGCCAATTGGCTCGTTTTACTTTGACTTTATTATTATGAAATCAGCATGCCCTGTGTGCCGATCGTCATTACATTATTAAAAGAAACTGAAAACAAAAACACTCAGACTGCTCTGGAAGCTCGAGCAGCCCAAACTTAATGAAATAAAGGAATCCCTCTGGTGCATAGCACTTGTGGGGCCTTTATTTATCTCCATGGTAGGCCAGTGGCCAACACACGCACTGGGGCGGTTGTGCGGGTGTTGGCCATTGGCCTACACTTGCACCTAAGGGGTTAAAGAGGTGCAGTAACATACAATCTGTCAGTTCCTAGATGATGTGGGAAAATAAAAATCATCTTCCTTAACTGATTCAATCTGTGGAACAGTTGTACATTACCAACCCACAGTTCTCAACACTTGGAACTGCAAATATTGCTGTTAAAAAGTACATTATTTGAAAGCAGATACCTCTTAAGAACCCTTCCTCAGACAGCAGTCCCCTGGTTTTCAGTTGTGGATGGCTCCTCATAACTTCAGCTCAGGTCGAGCGTAAAATGGTAACTTGCAATTGGGTCCTGGAATTTATCTGCAGCAGCTTCCTTTCCCCAGAGGATCTTCTGTACTCCTCGGGTATATATGGGAGACATTTCTCAGGTAGAGGTGGTAGAAATATCCAATTGCCATGCCACCATATCTCCCTGTATTTTCAGATTTTCTGCTTCCTCCAGCTATAGCAGAAACGTCTTACAGTGGGGTAAGCAGAATCTCTACACATTTGCCATTTGGGGTCAGGGAGATTTTACTTCCCCGCCCTTAGGTCAACTTTCCAGTCCTAGAAATATAAGCCCGAAATGGGGACAAGCCTCCACCAAGTGTCTGTATGCTAGACAAATGTTCTTCAAACTGTACAAAGGAAAATCTTGTCTTTTTTGGTTCCTGTCGGCATCTCGTCCAGAGCAGATCAAACATGCCAACTTAAAGGAAAAAAGCAGTCTGTTATTTGCAATGACTTCAAAGCGAATCAAACTAACTTTCTCGCTTATGCCCTACTCAACATATGTAGTAAAACTTATCTGTTCCTCTACTAGAGATGTATGTTCTGGTAAAAACTAACCCAGAGCCCCTCTCACCACAGACAAACAAAATGTTAGCAGCAATACACAATACTCTCTCATTCTAAGTCATTCTCAAAGCTGGCCTAGTTACTCCTACCAAAGATCCAGGGACATCTTCACATCAGGACCCTTCTAGATCAGTGGTTCCCAACATTTTGACTTTTGTGTACCCCCACTCAATGATTAGTGGAACCTGGGGACCCCCACCGAACGATTATTGGAGTCCGGGGACCCCCCACTAAGTCATTACTGAGAGCTGGGGACCTCATCTGTTAATATTCTTTAATTTTCTGAGCAGTCGCGGACCCCCTGAGGAGGCTTCGTGGACCCCCTAAGGGTCCCCAGACCACAGGTTGAGAACCACTGACCACTGATCTAGATGGCTGTGTTCTGAGGTCTACACATGATGAAATGTAAAGAAGAAGTAATGCAGCTTGCTCCCATCACTTCTACAGAGTCCAATGTGTTGGCTCCCACTTGAAGAAAAGTATCTCGCTTCCTCGAACCAGAGGGGATCGTAGGTGTAAAACATGAATACAAGATGCAAGGAGGACAGCCACAAATGTGGATGGTTGTTTGCTAAACTTTGCAGCCAAAGTAAAGGCAGAACACATTTATTAATTCAAAATATGGATAAGCAGCATAGGTAGCAAAACTCTAACGATTCCACTTAATTTCTCACACTGGAGTGTAACAGATGTTAGCAATTTATTTGTATCTACGTTGCACTTTTTCAAACCGGATTTATGGTCTGTTGAAATTGCTAGTCAGTTATAGCACCTGTGCAGCATACATCTTTTCAGAACTGAGCTCATTTAATTGAGGCATGGCCAGTAGACCTCAGCTACTCCAAGCTCTAATACCAACTATCCAGAGTTAATGAAAAGGGAGAAATAATGCAAAACGATGCATTTCCTCACTTATAGCACAGTATTGAAGCCCCTGGAAAAGGCTACCACGGTTCAGTTCTAAAAAGTGAAAATCAGGTTAAAGGAGCTCTGGGGGAGAGAAACTGTTTTACAGGGTAGCCAAAATATCACATTGCGTAATGTGATAAAGGTTCCCCTGTAATGCTCATGCTGATGGATTTTTCCGCACCCTTAAAAGCCCTAGAGCACCACTAATGCTGCCTCCCAAACAAGGGGCATGAAAAGTGGCTAAGGCGTAGCTTGAGTCTTTCATTAGTAGTAGAAAGTCTATGGTGCAGGTGGTAGACAAGGGCCCAATGATGTCACAATAAACAGTGGTATTTCCTAGGCCTCGTGCTTTTCCACCTGGCTCTTCCAACACTTAGGGACAAAAATCCCACCTGCTACTTTGTAATCTGCAGTTGATTTTCATAAAGTATAGACATCAAACACAAATATTTGCTTTCATTCAGAGGTTGATAAATGCATGGTGGCTGTTGGACTTTTGGCCATACGCATGGTCATCCCTAGTCTTTTTGCCTCCTTCCTCCTGGTTTTTCTGACCTTTCGCTGTTGGCTCTAGGACTCTGAGCACTTTATCACTGCTGACCAGTGTTAAAGTGCAGGTGCTCTCCCATCTAAAGTTGGTATGATTGGCTTATACCTGATTGGCATATTTAATTTACCTATAAGTCCCTTGTACAGTGGTATCTCTATACCCAGGGCCTGTAAATTAAATACTACTAGTGGGCCTGCAGCGCTGCTTGCGCCACCCACTGAAGTAGACTTTCAAACCTGTCTCAGGCCTGCTAGCGCAGGGCCTGTGTGCGCAGTTTTCTGCCACAGGGACCTGGCATCTAAATTTACTTGCCAGGCCCAGGACTCCCCTTTTTACTACATGTAAGTCACCCCTAAAGTACGCCCTGTGGGCAGGGTGCCATGTATGTAGAAAGGCACGACATGTGCCATATTGCATGGCCTGTCCTGGTAGTGACAAACAGCCTAACTTGGTGTCTCACTGCTGTGAGTGCTGCCTTCTCATAGGATTGCATTAGAAATGCCCTGCCTTATGTGTAGGGGTATTGTCTGATTTATGAGGGCTAGCGTAGGCGTGTTTGGTATGGTTGTGATGGTGATAATAAATACTGCTTACTGGTGTGGGTGTATTTTTTATTACTATCACAGAAATGCCACTTCTAGAAAGTGCGCATTTATCTGTGCTTATGATTCTGGTGTTTTGCAGCTTGACTCCAATCCACGTCTGGGCAGAGTGACAGTTGGGGCTTTGTGCATACTTTTCAGACAGCCTATACACAGGGAGGGTGGAGGTGTCACAGAGGTGCATCTGCATACTGAATAGTCTTCCTGGGCTGAGAGAAGGGAGAGGCGGGGCACACCTACATTTGTAAAGGCTGTGCCCTGGCCTCACACAATAGGGTCGTTAACCCCCCACTGATGTTTGGAGCCTGTGCTGAAAGGAGAGAGGGGGCACTCCCAGAACCAGTTGTAACTGGCTGGAACCTCCTCTCCCTACCACTGTAAAACACTGTAAGAACTGACTATAAGTACAGGGGAATTTTCCCCACAATTTGAACACTCTTGGAACTTGAAACTGGACACAGAACGCTGATGAATGGACTCACCAGGAAACCGCCATGGACTGCTGCTGCTGTGCTGACCTGTGACCTGCCTGGTCACTAGGAGGAACTGCCACCATCTGCACCCCTTGTGCTGGCCTGTAGCTGGGCCCACCAGCCCTGTGCTCCTTCTTGTTTAATTGTTCCCAGGGGCAGGGTGCTGTGGCCACTGACCCCTGCTACGATCCTGCTTTTATGAGGAATGAGGCATTCTTTTGATGACTGAGGCTGCTGAGGGACCATTGCGCTTTGAAGGCGCTTTTCTTTTGCTAACAGAGAAATCACCGCCGCAGCCCGAGCTTGTGGATGTGCTCTAGCGCTTTGAAGGCGCTTTTCTTTTGTGCAGGGAAATCACCGCCGCAGCCCGGGATTTAAAATGTGTGCTAGCGCTCTGAAAAGCGCTCTCCTGCTGTTTGGGATCACCGCCGCAGCCGGGTTTTCAAGTTATTGCCGAGCGCGAGGATCGCGCTCAGCTCAGTGCCCCCGGGGCACAAGAAACCCCTTTTCAAAGTAACGAGGAGCAAGCCTGCTCCTAGCGGTGCCCCCGGGGTAGGGATCGCTCCAAGGAGCGCCCCCGGGGCACCGGCCGGCCCGACCTGGTGCCGGTGTTGCCATCGGAGCAGGAGGGAGAGGAGGACACCTCTCCCTCCCCTGCTCCAGCCCCGGAGGGCTCGCTTTGCAGTGCGCGGCCGGGGAGACAGCCTCATCGGAGGCTCGCCCCCGCCGCCAACTCTCTTGTGGGCCCCCTCGTGGGCCCGAGGCCATCACAAAGGGGTCTCCCCTGCTGCAAGGGCCAGCGGAGGCCCCGGGAGACCCCAGGAGTTTGCGGGCCCCCAGAGGGGCCCGTTCGCAGAGTGGAGGGGGTGCGTGGCGCCCCCCTCCAGATCCTCAGGATTTCCCTGACCTTGGCCCCCACAGGAGGGCCGGTGGAGGCCCGGGGGGCCCCCAGTGATTACGGGTCCCAGGAGGGGCCCGTCAGGAACGCTGAGAGGGTGCGTGCCGCCCCTCTTTGGCCCAAATATGCACAGGAGACCCCCGTTTTGCGCAGAGGAGCGCCGGGGGCCCCATTGGTTGTTTAGGCACTGGAAGTGCCGCCCCATTATTCGTTTTAGGCACTGGAGGTGCCTTTTCATCATTTTTCAGGTACTTTAAAACGGACTAATGTAACGTTGATTTTAAGTTCTTTTTACAGACTTTGTAATTATGTTATATTGCCTGCCTGTCCTATGATGTGTTTACATATGTGTGCACATGTTCCTTTTATGGGCATGACTTGCTAATATGTTTGCCTAACTTGCCATAGGTTTTCTAATGTTCCTACTATGGGCGTTTTATGATATGCTTATGACAAGTGTTCTAATGTGATAACGTGTTTCCTGACTACTGCTTATGTTGCAGAATACTGAGTAACCTGTGTGTTATGTGTGACTACTGCTAGTTTGCAGAGTAATTAATGTGTAACGTGTTCTGACAACTGCTAAGGTAGCAGGATAGTACTGTTATGTGATGTTGGTCTAATAATTACGTTGTGTACAATACAGTGTATTTTTATATAATCTAGTGTTGTGTTTCCTTGGTGGTGGGAATATTGCGTCACATGTATGTGTGTGTTGTGCAGACGCTTTACGCATTGCCTCCGGGTTAAGCCTGACTGCTCGTGCCAAGCTACCAAGGGGGTGAGCAGGGGTTATCTTGGACGTGTAACTCCCTTGCCCTGACTAGAGTGGGTAAGTTCTGCCTGGCTGAGGTACATACCCTAGCCAACCAGAAACCCCATTTCTAACATTGGAAGTCAGCGGTGAGGATAGGACTTGCGCTTGCACAATACCATTGTGACTCATTATTTCACTACAAGGATTGCGTTTAGACCATCACATGTTTGGCTTCTCTTAACTTTCTCTCTTTGGTCATTTTTCCTGTTTTCAGTTCTCACGCTTGGGTATTGTGGTTGTCACAGTTGAGTTATTTGTACCTTTTCAAGATGGGGCTTACCTTTGATTTAGAGGACCTGCCGTTTTACACGCAGGGGGAATTAGAGGGGTTCTGTAGAGAGAGAGGGCTGCCTGTAGAAGGGGACCTCAGGAGATCTCTGAATTTCTTTGAAAGGTTTGTGACATTTACCCAGGGAGGGAGTGTGCGTAGGGGGTACCCAGAGGATCCTGAGTGTAGCGAGGGTTCCCAATGGGAGGGCTCCCAGACCTCATCCCTAGAGAGTGGTAGAGAGACTGATCAGGAGGGTGAGAATGACCGGTTGGGGACGCCAGTTGACAGGGAAGGCCCCAGTGATAGGGAGTCCCTTGCTGGGTCCAGTGTAAGAAGCAGGGCTACCTCTCATTCCTTGACGCCTGATGAGCTAAGAGATAGGCGGGAAGAGAGGGACCTGAAGTTGCAGTTAGCGCGCCTAGCTGTTGAGGAGAGAAGGGCTGAGGTAGAGAAGGCCTTAGTACAGGAGAGAATGGCAGAGGCAGAGAGGGCCTTTGCCAGAGAAAGACTTGCTCTAGAGCGCAGTCTGAAGGTTCTGGACTCACCAGCGCTGCAGGTGGAGTCCAGTGGTGGCAGCAATGTACAGTGCTGTAGCAAAGATGTTCCTCACATACCCATAGATCTGGTACCTAGGTTCCAAGAGGGGGGTGACATACGTCAGTGGTTAAAGGAATATGAGAGGGCTCTGGTAGAGCGCAGGATCCCTGAGAAGGATTGGGGAACTGGCCTAGGGAGTTTTATTCCTGAGGAGGGGAGGGATGCCCTACTGACTCTAGAAGAGAGTGACAGGGAGGGGTACTCCGCTGTGAAGAACGCACTGATTGTGAAGTATGGTTTTTCCCCTGAGGAATACAGAAAAAGGTTTAGGGGTGGTAAGAAACTATCCCACCAGTCTTGGGAGGAGTTTGTGGAGGATTGCTGCATTGCACTAGATGGATGGGTGAAGGGTAGCACAGTAAACAATTTTGAAGGGCTGTTTAATCTGATTCTCAGAGAGCACCTGTTTCGTTGTTGTTTTTCAGAGTTACGCCAACACTTGTCAGTGTGTGAGCTCTCTGACTCCAGGGAGCTCGCAAAGGAGGCAGACTTCTGGTTGCGTACCAGAGGGTCTGGTGTGGCATTAGGGGGTGTTCCTAATGAGAGTGGTCTAGGTGTTTCCCAACAAGGTGTGGTGGGAAAGGAATGGAGTGTCCCAGGTAGGTCCCAGTGGACTGGGATGGGTGAGGGACCCCATGTCCCGTCTCTGAGGAGAGGGAATGGGGCTGGGCTGAGGCCCAAGGTGCCCAAGATACCGTCCCAGGCCCCTGAAGGTTCCATGAGTGAACGCCAGGAGGTGAGCCTAACCTGTGCCGTAAGGCCAGCTGTTCAGAAGGATCCCATTTTGTCATTAGGACTTAGGCGGGTGGCTGGTGATAGCGTTCCGCCGGTCCTGGTGTCTGGTAGACTCGCTCTACAGCGGAGGAGGCGGAAATCCAGGCATAGGGTTGAGAGGGGGCTGCGGGCCCCAGTGGAGAACCTGGAGGGTCAGGGGTCAGCTCTGAGAGCAGAGCCCCCCAGGAATGACCTTGGTGAGACCATTTCTGGGCTGGGGGGAATCCAGACTCTGTCCGATGGGCAGAGGTCAGGAGACTTGCGCCAGCCAGACTCTTGAGTAGCCCTTGGGGAAAGTGTTTCCCTGGTGGGGGGTAGGTGTGCCCCCCAGGAAGTCCTGGTGCGCCAGGCAATGATTCAACCGCAGGGTGGTGACTCTGGGTTGGATGATCAGGTTCAGGGGGTAAACTCTGACCTGATGGGGAGTACGTGTGCTCCCAAGGAAGTCCTGGTGCGCCAGGCAGTGGTTCAACCGCAGGGTAGTGACTCTGGGTTGGATTGCCAGATTCAGGGGGTAAACTCTGATCTGGTAGGGGGTAGGTGTGCTCCCAAGGAAGTCCTGGTTCGCTGGGCACTGGTCCAGTCTAAGGGTGTCGTCCCTGGACTAGATAGACAGGTTCAGGGGGTAAACTCTGATCTGGTTGGGGGGGCGGTTAGTGTGCTCACCTCCCTGTGTGAAACTTCTGGTGGCTTCTCCCGAGGTGGGGAGACGCAGGACTCTGGAAGTGGGGTTCAGGGAGGGGGAAGCCCGCCCCGGACCCCGATGCAACCCAAGGGTGTCGTCCCTAGGTTGGGTGGTCAGTCGCCAGGTAGTGATCCTGGGCTGGCAAGAAAGTTGTGCAGGGCTGCTGTACCCAGCACCCTGGCAAGTGTGGATTCTGGTGATACCCCTCCTAGGAGAGGAGGGCGGGATCCTAGAAGGAGGGGTAGAGGGAGGAGAGCCTCGCCTCTAGCCCCTGTAGAACCTATGGGTGCGGACCCTAGGTTGGTGGATCAGTGGCAGGGTAGAGCCCCTGAACTGATCGGAAATGGAGTGGAGACAGGTTGCTTTGCACCTGGGGCTACCGCCCCCCACTCATTATGGTTTCAGAGACCAGAGGCTCCTAGATGGCCTGGGGCCTGGTTCTGGCCATTGGCAGCTAGAGAATCCCCGTGGGTTGGTCTAGGCTGCCTGGGACGCATTGACAGAGAGATCCCAGTGGAGTCAGGAAGGCGTAGAACTGGAACATGCCCCTGCTGTTGTGGGCCTGGGTCCTTGTTCTATCGCCCCAATCAGGAAAGTACATCAAGGTATTGATTGTTCTCCCCTGGATTTTGGCTGGTAGGGGGTTGTGTTGGACTTTTGGCCATACGCATGGTCATCCCTAGTCTTTTTGCCTCCTTCCTCCTGGTTTTTCTGACCTTTCGCTGTTGGCTCTAGGACTCTGAGCACTTTATCACTGCTGACCAGTGTTAAAGTGCAGGTGCTCTCCCATCTAAAGTTGGTATGATTGGCTTATACCTGATTGGCATATTTAATTTACCTATAAGTCCCTTGTACAGTGGTATCTCTATACCCAGGGCCTGTAAATTAAATACTACTAGTGGGCCTGCAGCGCTGCTTGCGCCACCCACTGAAGTAGACTTTCAAACCTGTCTCAGGCCTGCTAGCGCAGGGCCTGTGTGCGCAGTTTTCTGCCACAGGGACCTGGCATCTAAATTTACTTGCCAGGCCCAGGACTCCCCTTTTTACTACATGTAAGTCACCCCTAAAGTACGCCCTGTGGGCAGGGTGCCATGTATGTAGAAAGGCAGGACATGTGCCATATTGCATGGCCTGTCCTGGTAGTGACAAACAGCCTAACTTGGTGTCTCACTGCTGTGAGTGCTGCCTTCTCATAGGATTGCATTAGAAATGCCCTGCCTTATGTGTAGGGGTATTGTCTGATTTATGAGGGCTAGCGTAGGCGTGTTTGGTATGGTTGTGATGGTGATAATAAATACTGCTTACTGGTGTGGGTGTATTTTTTATTACTATCACAGAAATGCCACTTCTAGAAAGTGCGCATTTATCTGTGCTTATGATTCTGGTGTTTTGCAGCTTGACTCCAATCCACGTCTGGGCAGAGTGACAGTTGGGGCTTTGTGCATACTTTTCAGACAGCCTATACACAGGGAGGGTGGAGGTGTCACAGAGGTGCATCTGCATACTGAATAGTCTTCCTGGGCTGAGAGAAGGGAGAGGCGGGGCACACCTACATTTGTAAAGGCTGTGCCCTGGCCTCACACAATAGGGTCGTTAACCCCCCACTGATGTTTGGAGCCTGTGCTGAAAGGAGAGAGGGGGCACTCCCAGAACCAGTTGTAACTGGCTGGAACCTCCTCTCCCTACCACTGTAAAACACTGTAAGAACTGACTATAAGTACAGGGGAATTTTCCCCACAATTTGAACACTCTTGGAACTTGAAACTGGACACAGAACGCTGATGAATGGACTCACCAGGAAACCGCCATGGACTGCTGCTGCTGTGCTGACCTGTGACCTGCCTGGTCACTAGGAGGAACTGCCACCATCTGCACCCCTTGTGCTGGCCTGTAGCTGGGCCCACCAGCCCTGTGCTCCTTCTTGTTTAATTGTTCCCAGGGGCAGGGTGCTGTGGCCCCTGACCCCTGCTACGATCCTGCTTTTATGAGGAATGAGGCATTCTTTTGATGACTGAGGCTGCTGAGGGACCATTGCGCTTTGAAGGCGCTTTTCTTTTGCTAACAGAGAAATCACCGCCGCAGCCCGAGCTTGTGGATGTGCTCTAGCGCTTTGAAGGCGCTTTTCTTTTGTGCAGGGAAATCACCGCCGCAGCCCGGGATTTAAAATGTGTGCTAGCGCTCTGAAAAGCGCTCTCCTGCTGTTTGGGATCACCGCCGCAGCCGGGTTTTCAAGTTATTGCCGAGCGCGAGGATCGCGCTCAGCTCAGTGCCCCCGGGGCACAAGAAACCCCTTTTCAAAGTAACGAGGAGCAAGCCTGCTCCTAGCGGTGCCCCCGGGGTAGGGATCGCTCCAAGGAGCGGCACCGGCCGGCCCGACCTGGTGCCGGTGTTGCCATCGGAGCAGGAGGGAGAGGAGGACACCTCTCCCTCCCCTGCTCCAGCCCCGGAGGGCTCGCTTTGCAGTGCGCGGCCGGGGAGACAGCCTCATCGGAGGCTCGCCCCCGCCGCCAACTCTCTTGTGGGCCCCCTCGTGGGCCCGAGGCCATCACAAAGGGGTCTCCCCTGCTGCAAGGGCCAGCGGAGGCCCCGGGAGACCCCAGGAGTTTGCGGGCCCCCAGAGGGGCCCGTTCGCAGAGTGGAGGGGGTGCGTGGTGCCCCCCTCCAGATCCTCAGGATTTCCCTGACCTTGGCCCCCACAGGAGGGCCGGTGGAGGCCCGGGGGGCCCCCAGTGATTACGGGTCCCAGGAGGGGCCCGTCAGGAACGCTGAGAGGGTGCGTGCCGCCCCTCTTTGGCCCAAATATGCACAGGAGACCCCCGTTTTGCGCAGAGGAGCGCCGGGGGCCCCATTGGTTGTTTAGGCACTGGAAGTGCCGCCCCATTATTCGTTTTAGGCACTGGAGGTGCCTTTTCATCATTTTTCAGGTACTTTAAAACGGACTAATGTAACGTTGATTTAAAGTTCTTTTTACAGACTTTGTAATTATGTTATATTGCCTGCCTGTCCTATGATGTGTTTACATATGTGTGCACATGTTCCTTTTATGGGCATGACTTGCTAATATGTTTGCCTAACTTGCCATAGGTTTTCTAATGTTCCTACTATGGGCGTTTTATGATATGCTTATGACAAGTGTTCTAATGTGATAACGTGTTTCCTGACTACTGCTTATGTTGCAGAATACTGAGTAACCTGTGTGTTATGTGTGACTACTGCTAGTTTGCAGAGTAATTAATGTGTAACGTGTTCTGACAACTGCTAAGGTAGCAGGATAGTACTGTTATGTGATGTTGGTCTAATAATTACGTTGTGTACAATACAGTGTATTTTTATATAATCTAGTGTTGTGTTTCCTTGGTGGTGGGAATATTGCATCACATGTATGTGTGTGTTGTGCAGACGCTTTACGCATTGCCTCCGGGTTAAGCCTGACTGCTCGTGCCAAGCTACCAAGGGGGTGAGCAGGGGTTATCTTGGACGTGTAACTCCCTTGCCCTGACTAGAGTGGGTAAGTTCTGCCTGGCTGAGGTACATACCCTAGCCAACCAGAAACCCCATTTCTAACAGTGGCTAAGGATAAAACTCAATCTGATTATTTTGTACAATAAATTACAAAAACATGTTTTTTCCTAAGCACACAGTCCAAAACAGAAATTGTGAAAATAGAAAAAAATATTAAAACTGTCACTGATACTTGTGATCTTGCTTTTGATTTTGAATAATCAGGGGCGATCACAACCGGCCTGCAAAATGTGGATGCAAACTGCACACCAGCCAACTATGTAATTACCAAATTAGTTGGTGAGCAATCTGTATCCGATTATGTGTTAGTCACCTTGGAATGGGAAATAACGTGCTGATCTGTACGTTACTCCTCTCTCCAATATGTGCAACATAATTAGGACCTTATGTTTACTTTTATTGTAGCTGTCACGTAACTATTCTACACAGATACGTCATTTATGCCAAACTCTTACTGAAGATCACAAGCTACTTCAGCCAGGGTAATTATCGTTTAAAAACTGACCTCACAAACTTCAAGTCCTACAGCACAATGGAACTAAAGTAGTCTCCAATACAATTCCTTGTGAGTACGTCTCAGCAGTTCTGAGACAAGCGCATTGCCTCAGTTTATAAACTACAGCTTAGACCAAATGGGAAAAATGAAATAAAACACAGGGACTTCTTAATATGAGAACAGGCAGAACATGCTTCTTATATCAGGCTGCCAAAATATGGAAGGATTTAGCACAATAACTCAAACTAATTGTTAAGCGTTAGCTAATCAATCAAGGCAAACCTGTTCCACTTTAATTGTATTTATTTATTTAATACATCATTTATACAATACATACTTAACCACAAAGTTAACAGAGCACAATATAATAAACAAAGAATGCAATCAAAGCATTTGTCCATGGAATATGCCAGGTACGCGAAAATAGTCAATGGAGTTAACTGAAAAGGGTTACTGATCAGAGGTTCAATGTTTGTGTTTCTTAGCTGTCACAATGGTCTTAAGTGAGTACTGAAAAGGAATGTTCTGAGTGCTTTGCAAAAGCCTAGTTTATATGCGATTAGACAAATTTTCTCATGTAGCAAGTTCCATTTTTGGCACACAAGCTTGTAAAATTATCATCACTGCTGGATTGTGAAAACTCCAGAACTAATGTTCCTTTACTCTCTGGTCCACTCACAGTAGATATATTTTGTTTCGAGTAGGTGGGATGATCCAGATATGTGGCTTTATGAATAATGCAGAAAATCTTTAAGGTAATGCATGCTTCAAGTCAGAGTCAACGGTGACAGAATTTAACCTGGATGATATAATCAGATTTTTTTGTTTCCAAGACTAAGGGTACTACAGATGAAAAGAGAGCTGTAATGAATTAGAGAAGTCACTTAGGTAGCAACTTGTGAATCGCACTTGATGAATGTGAGAGTGCACCACTGCTTTTACCACTAATGTGAAATTCTCACGATTAAGAAAAGCTTACATTTCTCAGAGATGAAATGGGAATTTGGTGGTTGTAGGAAACTGTTTTGGTTGTGAGGGTGAGAACCCTTCTCAAGTAGAAACCATAATGCATGTCAGGGTGAACCCCAAGTCACTAAATTATCCTGTTCATAACCGTCAGGCAGTTTTGCACAAAAGAAGTCAGGCTCAACTTAAAGGCAACATGTTAAGTGTTTATGCAGCACACAAACAGTAATAAAGTGAACACACAACATATGAAAAATCCCACAACTATCTAGAAATTTAGAGTAAAATTCCATAAATAATTTGACACCAGAATGTCAAGTTCCTAGTATAAAGTAGGGACTAAAAGATCAAAGCAGCAGCTTTCACAGGTGCGGAGCCAAGATAGCGGCGGTGTAGGAGTGCCTCCACGGAGCTGCGTCATCAGTTGCAGGCCAAAAGCAGCCACAGAGACGGGCAGACCCCGTGGTTCCAGTGGGGGCTTCGGAAGACTCCTGAAAAGCTGTTTGCGGTACTTTGTGGCCCCTCGGGAGAGAGATGGAGGGCATGGTGGACCACTGCAGAGCTGCGACACCATAAACAAGATAGCGGCCGCAGGTCCGATGCGTGGATAGCCTGAGCGAGACAGGAGATGGACGGGCTCGTGCCACGAGGAGCCTCACTTTGACCCGGTGAGGCGGAGGAGAGGATCCTACAAACCCCAGACGAGATGAGGGGAGAGAAAAGATCAGGCCCAGCGGGCTGAGAAGAGGCGGTGGGTGTCCGCCCCCCGATTGGAACTAAAAGAGCAGCACGTGCAGAAGAGCTCTGAGCCGGTGCGGCGGACTGTGCCCTGAAGAGAGGAGGCAGATCAACAGCTTGGGAGCCTTCAGGGTGCCCCTGGGAGACGTTGTAGCCCTGAAGTACGTGACTGCCAGGCCTGCAGGAGAGTTGGCCCATAATGAGAGCAGGCAAAAGGAAGTGGGGGGCCTACAGAGAGTGTGACACACAAGGAGGAGCGAGCAGAGTGTGGCGAGGGCCGGCAGGTGAAGGAAACAACGGTGCTCTGTGGGACCAGGCTTGCACATGGAGGGAGGCCCTACTTCTTTAGGCTGCCACTGCTGAACACACACACAAGATCTGTGCCTCCCTGGCTGGCAGTCAGTAGGGGAGAGACCACAGTCGGCAGTTGAGCATTGGTGGACCGGAGAGGGGTGCTGGAGCCTTAGCACTGGCGAGGAGGCCTGGGCCAACACAGACGAGGTGCCCAACATGGTTGATCGAGCGGCTTGCCTAAGCGAGAAACAATGGCGATCCAAAAGCAGAACAAGAAGGACAGCAACCTGACAAACCTCTTTGCTGAAACGCTGGTGAAGAAACAGGATCCCACTCACGAGCTGGGATCGGATCCCAGAGGAGGCAGCGGTGACCGGAAGGTAGATGAGGATGCCAACCCAGTGACGAAAGCCTTTATGGAACAACTATTTGGGGAACTCCGAGAGGACCTTGCTGCCCTCAGGCAGGAGCTCGCCACAACAGTCAAGGAATTGAAGGGAGAGGTGACGGAGCTGGGCCAAAGAGTGTATACAGTGGAACGCACATGTGAGGCAGGAGGAGGAACTGGACCACCAAAGGAGATCATCGCTCTACAGGACAGCAACCGGGACCTGCAGTATAGGCTTGAGGACTTGGAGAATAGGTCCCAGCGAACCAACATTCGCATAAGAGGAATTCTGGCGCAAGCCATCGTGGGTCCCTTGGAGGACTTTGTAATCTGTCTGTTCAAACAAGTGTTGCCGGCGCTCGACAACCAAGATATAATATTGGATCGCACACACCGGACTGGACGCCCCTCCCAGTCTCCAGGCCAGCCACAAAATATATTTACATGCCTTCATTACTATAAGCAGAAGGAGCTAATTCTGACAGCGGTCTGTGATAAGAATGCCATAGACTTTGAGGGCCATAATTTATATCTGTTTCAAGATCTCTCATCACAGACACTGCAGCGCCGGCGCGCCCTGCGGCCTGTCACGGTCCTACTTCCAGGAAAAGGAATCCGCTACAAATGGGGCCACCCTTTCCGTCTCCAATTTGTGTGGCAGAACAAACTGCACATTATACGTTCACTGGCAGAAGCTGAAGCCCTCCCGGGCATGGACTTGGGCTTGAGAGATATCCCTACTGGGGATTTGGAGGACTTCTCGTGAGCGGCTCAAGGGAAACAAGGGCATGCAGTTCGACAACGGAAGAAGAAACCCACCAAACGATTGGAGAGGGAGAGCAAGAAAGAATGAGAGGACTTGCGACACCAAGAGGGTCCACCGGAGACAGGACAAGGAACCTAGCAACTCGTTGGTGCCGGCCAGAGAGGAGGCCATAACGACACTGCATGAGGCCACTCTGCCTTAAAGTCAAGAGTCCTGAGTGTGGACAACATACTGATGAGGGGTGTCACGTGAAAGCTGCAATAACAATGAATAAGGGAAGACGACAGAGCTCCTATGGCGGAAAATGATGGCTGGGACAGATAAGACTTGGTACACCCAGGTGTATCCCCCGAGGGTTTCTATATAGTTCCCAGGCGGGGAACAAGTTGTGTTTACTGTGTTTTATTATTTTGGCTAGTTGTTACTTTGTCAATGCCTTCCGTGCCTTATTTTTTAATGCTGTGTGAGGCAGCGTTAGTGGCAGGAACATTTGGTAATAAGAGGGTCCCACATAGGCCCATGGGCACTATCTCCCCAAGCCTGCATGTTGGTTAAAGTACTTAGCCTTAACATCAGGGGCCTCAATTCCCCGGTGAAGAGCTGGCCTCTGGTAGCGATGCTGAGGGAATCCAAGAGGGACATATGTTTGCTCCAAAAGGTACACTTGCTGAGATCAGATTGGAAGAAGCTGAGAACACAATGGTTTGATAGACAATACCACTCTTCCGGGGCGGGAGACGGGTGGGGTTGGCTATCGTGCTGGCTACACATTTCCCGGGGAAGCTATTAGGCTTAAAGGCAGAGATGAACGGAAGACTCCTTTCCCTACGCATAGACATCAACGGGCCTGCTATCACGGTGCCCTGCATTTACGGCCCTACTGAACATCGAGAGGAGTTTTTGAGGGAGGCCATTGGGTGGGTTTTGGCCACGACAGATGCAGATATCCTTATAGGAGGGGATTTCAACTTGGGCCCTGACACCAATGTAGATAAATCAGCGAAGTGGACAGGCGGGGGCGTACTCTGTGGGGTTCCATAAGTGGTTGGAGGGGGCGTGTTGACGGATGTCTGGCGAGCACAGAACCCGACCCTGTGGGCATATACGATTTTTTCAGCCGCACACCAGACCTATGTAAGACTTGACCGCTTTCTGGCCTCCCCGGGCCTACTGAACTCAGGGATTGGGGTGGCGTCTCTGTCCGATTACACCCCGATCACAGTAACCTCGGTCTGCTGGGTCCGCGTAGAAGACTCCAGCTATGGCGGCTAAATACCAAGCTCCCGGCTGATAAGGAAATAGGTCAAGAAATAAGGGATACAATTACATCATATTTAAGCATTAACGATACACCGGAGACTGCGGTGGAGATGGCCTGGGAGGCGATGAAGGCAGTGGGCAGGGGGCAGTGTATAGCTATTTCAGCTCGCGCCAACACCCTTTGTAGGGAAAAGAGGTGGCAGTTAGAGGATCAGATAAGAGAGCTGGAAGGACAACACAGGGCTATGGGTGCGCAGAGAGTGAAGCATCAGCTGATGGTGACGCGTAAACAGTTGAAAGCAATAGATATGGATGGGGGAATACGCTCTACTAAGCACTAAACAGATGTACTATATTGGGGGCAATAAGGCAAGGCGACTCTTGGCGCACCAGTTGCGCGCACCGGTGGCACATCATCGGATAAACTCAATACAGACAAGCGAGGGAAAGACCACTACAGATGAAGAGCTGAGCCTGAAAGAATTTGAGACTTTCTATGGCTCACTATATACTGCAGAGCTCCGAGATGAGAGGACAATAGCAAGATGCTTAGATGAGACACCCTTGTCCCAAATACCTAAAATGCTAGCCAATGAGTTAGATAAGGATGTTACTCCAGCGGAAGTCCTGGAGGCCATCAGGCAGCTCTGCGCAGGTAAGGCACCAGGGCAGGACGGGGTTGGGGCGGAATTTTTCAAGATCTTGGGTGAGCTCCTGGCTCAGGTCCTGATGCGGCTGTTCAATGGTTTAGCTTCTGCCGGAATAATGCCCCAGATAATGAGACCCAACTCTGTGTGCATCCTATTGACCAATCACATTACTGAATGTAAACGCTAAACTTTTTTCTGGCATCTTAGCGCACAGGCTGGGCCCCTACATGCAAGGCCAAATAGACCCAGATCAGACTGGGTTTATTCCACAGAGAACATGTGCGTATAATAATAAGAGACATTGTCACCTTCTAGACAAGGTACATCGGGCCCGTATACTATCGGTACTGCTTTCTATTGATGCAGAGAAGGCCTTTGGCCGGGTTCATTGGAGTTTTTTTATTTTCGGTACTCCCTCATTATGGTCTGTGCCTGAGTTTTGTGAATGGGTGCGGAGTAATTATCGTCTCCCCCAGGCCCGGGTGAGATGAATGGTGGACTTTCAGAGATTTTCTCAATTGCCCGGGGGACTAGGCAGGGCTGACGTCTATCGCCGCAGTTGTATGCTCTGTATATGGAGCCCTTCGCGGAACATTTTTGGCAAAACCAGGACATCAGGGATATCCCAATGGGGGGGCAGATCCCATAAAATAGCTCTGTACACCGATGATGTGCTGCTTTATCTGACGGAACTGAGGACCTCTCTTGTAACAGTGGTAGATGAACTGCAGGCTTTTGGAGAGGTGACAGGCTTAAAACTAATCTGTCTAAATCTTCTATTCTTAAATTGATGGTGCTGGAGAGGGACGTGGAGGACTTGAGACCCCTCCTGCCATTTGTTTGGGCCCTGCAGGAAATACAATATGTAGACTTGCAGGTACACCCCACATTGGTTGCCATAGGGGAACGTAACTATACCGTGCTGCTTGGCGAGGCGCGGGAGGCTCTGGCCCAGTGGAGGGGGTTAGGCCTTTCGTGGCTGGGACGTATTGCAACGGTGAAGTTGACTCTCTTGCCCAAGGTGCTGTTCCTCATGCAGGTCCTAGCATTACAACCCCCGCCGGGTGTATTAGATACTATGCAGAGCATATGGGACTTCATATGGGCGGCCAAGAAGGCGAGAATGTCAAAGGAGCAGGCCTACCTACCGCAGTTGGAGGGTGGCTTGGAGTTCCATATTTAATGGGGTACTACCAAGCTGCCCAACTTCGATACCTGGTGGAATGGTCTCGTACAAGCACTGAAAAGCACTGGTGTTTTATTGACCAGGCCGTCACAGGTTTGCATATTTGGAAGGTCCCCTGGCTGACGAGGACATGCCGCCCGAGGAGTGTATATGTGTCTCCGGTCCTGCGAGCAACTATGGAGGTGTGGGACAAAGTACAAACACGTAGCGCCCTGTCCTCACCCATATCCCGGCAAACGCCAACTATTGGTAACCCGGACTTCCCCCTGCTCTCAAGGGGTCTGCCTACCAATCTTGGCAGAACTCCAATTGTAAAGGGGTTAGGGATCTGTTAGATGCGCAGGGGATCATACAGTTTCTCCAACCTACGGTCTCCAACAGGAGGATTACTGGCAGTATTTGGCGATAAGGCACTGGATATTGCCCCCAACCGTCAGACCCCCTGCGGCTAGACCCCTCCTTCACTTCGAGTGCTGCCTGTTGACGCGTTCGTCAGATAAGAAACTTATCTCGGATATCTATGGCTTCCTACTGGTGCCGCCAAACCTACCCCGGACTCCGGCGAGGCAGAGGTGGGAGGTCGAATGTGGGCGGGCCTTCACAGATAAGGAATGGTGGGATGTCCTACATTGAGTGCGTGTAACGGCCTCTAATATGACGACTAAGGAATTTCTCCTGAAAATAGCGCACTATTGGTACTACACTCCGGCGCGAGTGGCCGGCTGGCGGACAGGTGCCACAGATAGTTGCTGGTGGGGGTGTGGACAGAGGGGTACACTCAGACATATTCTATGGCAGTGTCCATATTTGGCTTATTTGGCTACCTTCTGGACGTTATAGACAGAATGTATGACACAGACGTGCCCCGTTTCCCTAGCTATGTTTTACTAGGGCTACCAAACCCACAGACTTACCATCTGAAGGCTCCGAAGGGTAGGGCCATTACCCTGGCGATCTGTGCTGCCAAACAGCTACTTTTAGCTAGATGGGGTTCAGAGATAGTTCTCTCACAGACGGCTTGGCTTCACACGCTGTGGGACATACTGAGGATGGAAGAATTGACTGCAATGGTCATGGGATCCCTACCCCAGTTTGATAAGGTATGGGGGCCCTGTATCTCTTATCTCTCAGATGAGTTCAGGGAGCTGACATGCCTGCGCTATCTACAGGTGTTGCGCTTGGCTGCAGCCCAGGCAAGAGGGACAGCTGCAACATGAGTTGGAAAGGGCCAATGTGTAGGGGGAGAGAGTGAATAGGCGCTAACGCAGGATATAGATGTGGTACGGGGAGGCATTGTATTTGGTTACAAGTTTTTATTAAATTTGTAACCACCGGCCAGTGGTTGTAGGTGGAAAAGTTGTACATGATAAAATGTACAATAAAACAGATTCAATCCTAAAAGATTAAAGCACCAACCACAGGCATCTAGTAGTGTGAGACCAGGACAAAGTCAGAAGTAATAGCTGTCTGATGGAGCATCATTTGGCTACACAAGGTGGATTGGACCCGGTCTCGGCTTACCTTCGGACTTAGTAGAAATTCAGGAGAAAAATGTCTAAGAAGGTAAAGTTTAGCAGGGCAAGGCAGCCAGCGGTATTCGAGGAGGAGACTTCATCAATGGTGAGCTGCTGGATGAATTTGCGGTGAAGATTTCTATATTTGGACTCAGGCCATCATTATGACCCTGGCGGTCAGGGTTAATATAGCGGTAGTACCGCCAACCGGCTGGCGGTACATACTGCCATATTATGAGATTGTAGCCAACCCGCCACTTCTCCACTCATACCGCCATGGCAGTATGTCTATCTCCAGCCCGGTGGCCAACAAAGTACCTCCCATGGCATTATGAGCCTGCCTACCACCATGTTAGCAACGCCGTGAAAACCATGGCGGTAGGCCCTACCGGTTACAGGGAATTCCTTCCCTGTCACTGGTAGGTGGCTCCCCCACCCCCCAACACTCACCTGATGCCCCCAACACCCTCTCCATCTATACTCACCCCCCATACACAAACACCCCCATACACACACGCAGACACGCACACACCACACAACTGACCCAACACCCCACAGCTACACACGCACACATCACCTCCCTCCCCCACCAGTCATGCATACACAGACACCCACACGCACCACGCATACACCCATTCACTAACACTGCCATACACGCATTCATAGAAACACTGCATACACGCAATCATGCAAACACTGCATACACGCATACTTACAGACATACTCACACACATTCTTACACAATCACAATGACATGCAGACACACACTCACTTCACCATTCTTACACGGATTCACTCACACGCATACAACCATGCAAACTACACAACACACACAGACCCACTCACACACTCAGACACACACACACAACTCACACAACCTCCCACCCCTTTCCCCTGTCAGACAACTGACTTACCTTGTCCGGCGAGGAGGCCGTCAGACAGGGAACGGGAAGGCCCGCTGCTAACACCAACAGAGCCCCGCCAGCAGAACACGGCCAGGCCGTATTTCTAGTAAAAATTTGGCTGGCGGTGTTCTACTGGCAGGGCAGTGCAGGTGGTAGCAGCGCCAGCTTACCACAATCCGCCAGCATGAGCACTTCCGGATTTCCGCCCTTATTGTGGCTGAAGTCAGGCAGTGCTCATAATCTGGCAGACGGATGGTAGCCGCCGTGACAGTATGTTGGCGGCTGTTACAGCGGCGGTGGTGGTATTTACCTCCAATGTCATAATGACCACCTTAGTGTCTTTTTTGGAAGTTAAAAATCTCAAGTGGGACAAAGCGCAGGATATAACCATCAAGGGCTCCAGGATGCCGGATACGCTTCCGAAGAGGAACCGCTGAAAATGATTTGCTGCTGCAGAGAAAAATGTAGCGGGAGCTGCTGTGAAGTCAGGCTGCCTAGCAATGCACCATGGGCAGATCAGCAAGCGAGTAGGTCCCAATCTCCTATCAGTACTCAGAGCACTTTTTGAGAAAAACCTTCTAATAAACCTCTCTGCAAGGTTGTTCTTAAACTTTTTGCCTTATTCCTCCTGTTTTTCAAATCCATTTCTTTTGTTGGCCTTTATGACTTTACCACTGCTAACTGTGCTAAAGTGCTTATGATCTCTCTTTATAACATGGCAAAATTGGGTTACATCCAATTGGCACATTTAATTTACTTGTGAGCCCCTAGTAAAATGGTACTACATGTACAAGTGACCTGTAAGTTAAATGCTACTAGTGAGTCTGCAGAACTCCTTGTACTACCCACAAAGGTAGCCCTTTAATCATGTCCCAGGCCTGAATTTGAAGCATGTGTGTACAGTTTAAACAGCAATACTGACTTGGCAAAATAATCATTTTGCTAGGCCTAAACCTTATCTTTAAATACATATAACTCACCCCCTAGAGTAGGCCCTAAACAGCCCAGAGGAGAGGGTGCAGCGTATTTAAAAAGTGGGACATATACTTTTAACTTTTACATGTCCCGGTAGTGAAAAGCTCTTAAATTTGTTTTGCGGTACTGTACGGCCTATCCCTCCTGTAAGATACAATTGGGGTACTGTTGGAAATGGTTATTTTTGCAGGGTTATCCCCAAACCTTTAGTTTTTGACTGTGTGCTGAATTTCATTTTTGGTGGCTTTAGGACTCTGAGCACTTTACCACTGCTGACCAGTACTAAAGTGCAAGTGCTCCCTGTCTAAATTGTATTGGTTTATCAATTCGTGGCATTTTTGATTTACTAGTAAGACTATAGTAAAGTGCCCAGGGCCTGCAAGTCCGATGCTACTAGTGGGCCTGCAACACTGATTCTGCCACACACATGAGTAGACCCATGTCTCTGCAATGTCTGTGTGTGGTTTGTAAACTGCCATTTCCATCTGGCACATGCACCCACTTTCCAGGCCCAAACCTTCCCTTTAACTACATGTAAGTCACCCCTAAAGTCGGTCTAAAGCAGCCCTATGGGCAGGGTACAGTGTATTTAAAAGGTTGGACCTGTCATGGTGTGTTTTACATGTCCTGATAATGAAATATTGCTAAATTCATTTTTCACTATTGCACGGCCTATCTCTCACATCAGGTAACATGGGAACTGCCTTGAAATATCTTTTAAGTGTAATTTCGCATTGGGAGCAGATGGAGATTTGGATTTTGGGGTCTCTAAACTCACAATTTAAAATATATCTTCGGTGAATTTGGTTTTTGAATTATAAGTTTGAAAATGCCACTTTTTGAACGTGGGAATTTTCTTGCTTAACCATTCTGTGGCTCTGCCTGTCTGCTGAATACACGTCTGGGTCAGGATGATAGTTTGGCTGTCTGTGTATTCTCTCTAGACGGTTACAAAAAGGGAATGGAGGTGTGCCTTACATATCCTGATGGCCCATTACCAGGCTGATGGGTTTTTCTGAGCTAAAGTGGTGGAAGGAGCTGACACCTGAATAGGGCTTTGCCTATCCTCTCACAAATCAGTCTCCAAGCCCCTGGAGTGTGGCTGGGGCAAGAGCAGAAAAAGGCAGGGCCTTGTGCACTACAAAGAGTTCTCTTTGAAGTTTGCTTACTTCAAAGACAGAAATGTGTATAAATACTGGACCTCTGGCCCCACATAGTTAGAATCCTTCTGGACTTAGGATATTCTGCCAAGAAGAGCTGGATGCTGTAGGAAGGACTGCCACTCTGTCTGTTTCTTTGCTGTGCGGCCTGCACCTTCTGTCCTGGCAGTGGCAGAACTGGACTTGGACTTGTACATCCTGCTTCTAAAGGTTCTCCAAGGGCTTGGACTTAGCTTGCCTCCTGTTGAGAAGTCTCAGGGACATCAAAGATTTCCCTGTCAGCACCTGGGCTCTCTTGCGAAGAGTTCTGACTTTCAAAGTGGTGCCAACTCCAGTCCCTGGGACCTTGGGAGTGAGTTCTGGTGTATCAAGGAAGAAACAAGTGCATCGACCTCCAGAATGACTTCGGAACGGAATCGGCACCCCTCTAACTCTGCGCCGCAACCTGCACCAAAGCAGTGGTCCCCGTTGAGTGCAACAACCAGGACCGAGGCAACAGCCCCAATAACACTGCAGTACCTCTGAAGTCCTGTCACAGCATGGGTCCAGGTGCCGTGTCACCGATGTCCAAGGCACCTGACTCCACCGTAGCACCTGTGGCCCTGTGGTGTGAGTGCAACACCACGAAGTTGACGCCTCGCGTCTTGACCTGCTGGATTCATCGCCCCTACCTTGTCGAAAGGAACTGACATCTCGCCACCGATGCCGAATCACCTCCCCTGCAACCATAAGGAACCAACCCCTCACCTCCCCTGCCTAGCAGTAAGGAACCAATGCCACACCTCTCCGGTAGCAATAAGGAACCAATGCCATACTGGCTCCAACTACGCCTCACCTCCACGACTCTGTGCAATGTCTTTGTTTCTTCATTGTTTTCGAAGGTACTGTACCTGGGATCCATGCTACTCTGTGACTGACGTGCACTCCCTTGAGAGTGGTGTCGGACTGTTGGGAACAACTCTGTCAAGATGTCTTGATAGCCCCAGTTGGAGCTATTGTGTTTTGAAGCGCTATAATAAGATTTATCTTTGAAAATGTGTATCTTTACTTGTAGATGTTGGATTTGTGTTGTTTTGGTCTAGTTTTACTCAGATACATATTGGCTTGTTTTCTGAACTGGTGCAGTACTTTTGTGTTTTTTTCACTGTCTTACTGTGTGTGTATGTGTGTGTGTACAAGTACTTTACACATTGCCTCTGAGATAAGCTGGACAGCTCCTGCTAAGCTACCAAGGGGGTGAGCAGGGGTTTTCTTAGCTGTGTCATTCCCTTAACCTGACTAGAGTGAGGGTCTGGGCATACGCCTCCCACTTAGGGCAACGAAAACAAAAAAATTGATGATGGACGGAAAACTGAACAATGTCAAAATTGACCCCCAGTCACAGATCTGGCCCTAAATCCATTGTTGTTTTGTTCTCTATGCCATTCCAGTTTAGACATAAGCATATGCAAATCAGTCTTGTTCCTACTCCCCATGGAAACAGTCCATCTCAAACTGCCAGGCCAGATCCTCCCAGGACTGGAAACAAGCATCCTGGGACCAGTATATTAATTTATTTATTTTTGTTTAAGTTTCAAAAACCTTTGCTCAATTAAAAGGGCAGAATATTTGTTAGCCAATCCATGCTTTAGGTGGCACAGCATTTGACCAGGTGAAAAATGCACACAGTGCCAAGTTCAACACCAGGTTTACATCTAGATGGTATTGTATTTTGAATTAAAAGAAACTGAAAGCAAGAATACTAAAATATATGGAATAAAATGAAATTAATAAGCCAAAAAGATGCGTAAATCATATAAAGACATTCACTCGTTGAAAAACCTTAAAATCAACAAAACAACCATCACCCGTGACCACTCCAACATTATTCCAAGTAAGTTGTTATCTTGCCCTTCTGTACTATACTCTTGCACATATAATCTTGGACCAAAAAAGGTCCTAGTGAATAGATCACTTGTGGGGATTGAAAAGCAAGAGATTCCTGGCTCTCCACAGAGCCTCTTTCAAGAAATTCACAACAATCCAAAATTTCTGAAATGGGGAGAAGGATCTGATCAGACCTCATACCACAACCTTTTTAGATTCAACCACATCTGACTTTATGGAAAATAGGTATACTTCTGGTAAAACTCACACCTTCTGTGCCATAGGGCAGTACAGTACCAAAAAAGTGGTCACAGGATCCCTCTGACAAGCAACCCTTCCTGACACAAAATGGGGTTCTAGACCATCTTTTCCCATACCTAAAAGGCCGAGAGGGAGACAACCATGTACCGTGGACCATGCCAGGTCACAATGGATATTAAGCAGGTACCATACAGAAACATTCCCCGAAATTGCCTTTGAAGTCTGATCTGAAAATCCATTGACTGGCACCTGTACCTGTTCCCCAATGACTGCTTTGTGAATGTGGTTAGGTGAGATCAGACCCAAAGGAATCCCTTTTAAACTGTGTTTCCCAGTGAATTTCCTGGCCTAAAAGTAAGCAAAAGGGCAGGATTCTGAATGAGGCATGCTGTTAGATACTACCATGACCCATGGTCTGCATACCAAAAAATGTAACCAAAAAAAAAAGACCATTTCCTTTCTTCATTGTCCTGACAAATGCTCCCTTTTATCATGTTGCAAATAAACAGGGATTTTAAAGTGAGGCTAATGTTTGGAGCATTCTTGCCACCTAGAACCACAGTTTTGAACATGTTCACATGAGCCACTCCTTCTTGCTGCCCTCCCCAAATGAACTGAAAACCACCTTTATAGTAGTGTCAGGCAGGAGGGGCGTGGCCACGGAGCTGAGCATGGCGCACGCTTAACCGCTCGGCTCCGGAGGGGCCGACTTCAAACGTATGCCTAGACGCGCTGGGGCGGGCAGTGTCGCGCTCAAAGTGGAGCGTAACGACTGCGGAAGACGTGGGGAGACGGTGGCGGCGCGGCTTGGCCCCCGGGGTGAGCGCCTGGGTTCCCGGGGCCGATCGGGGCTGCGGAGCGGCTGCGGCCTAGCTGACGGGCGGGGCCGCCCCGCGCTGAATTGAGGTGCCGCTGGCTCGGAGCGAAGGAGGAGGTGAGCGGCGATTGTGGGTGGGGCCACTGGCGAGGGGCCGTTGCCCCGGGGGTGGCCCCCTGCGGATTCGTGTGGCCCGGCGGGGATCGTGCCCGGGGGCCTGCTGGCGGGCTGCGGCCGCGGTCCTGGGACGTGCGGCGTGCCGCGCCGGGCGCGGAGGCTGTGCGCGGGCCCGCCCCGAGGTGTGAGGGGCAGATCGGAGTGCCGAATGGGGACGCCGGACGGAGTGAAGTCGGCCTCCCACCCGGGAGGCGGGGCCTGGTGCTTCCCGGCTGCGGGGGCACGGACGGTGAGGAGACAAGGGGACAAGAGGCGCCCCGAGGAGGACTGGTAGGGAGCCCGCTTCTCCTGTGCCCCCTGGGGGCCGTACGACTGCGGTGCCGGTGGTCGTTGCCCGGGTGCCCCCTGTATGGTGGCGGGGGGGCCCCCTGCGCCTAGGACGGTTCAAGTTGGACACTGATCGCCCGTCGCGGGGTGTGGCGGCGAGGGTCCGCCCCGTGCTGATTGCTGTTATCATCCGAAATTTGAGACTGCGCACCATTGTTGCCCGGGGCTGGGGTCCCTCCTGGCTGCTGGAGACGGCGCGGCCTTGGGGGCCTGCCGCGGCTGCCCCTCCCGCGCAGGGCGGCGCGGTCTTGGGGGAGGCGCCACCCCCGACCCGATCCAAACCACCTTGTTTCCGACTGCGCCGCTGGTGGGGACGCTCGGCGGAGGCGAGCTACACGGCGACATCGAGGATCCTGGGCGCACCTGCTTACTGTGGCCCAACGAGCTGGGGATGACTGGCATGGTGTCTGAGACTCCTCCTAGAGCGACCAGAACCTGAGATCTTGACGGCAACAGATTGGGTGAACGGGCAGGCCAACAGCAGGAAGTATAATTACCTGCACAGCGCGCCGGCCTCACTGAGACGCCCTCCTCTGCATATCCAATGCCCTCCAAGGGCAGACACAAGAATAAAGCCATGGAACCCATGACACTGATACCAATGGCGGACAACGAGCTGACCACACAGAGCCAGTCACAAACCAAGGTTCAGGACACCCTGGACAAGATACTGGGTGCCATTGAGGACACCAAATCCACTCTACAGCGTGACATTAATCAGGTGGCGATAGAGGTGGGGCTATTGAGAGCCGACCACCACAAATTGGCCGACAGAGTAAAGGAGGCAGAAGCAACACTAGAGGAAGTCGTCCCAAAACAAGCAGAAGTATCAGCGGAGGTGACCTCTCTGGCAGACAGAGTGGCGAAGCTCGAACGGCGAGCTGAGGACGCAGAGGGCAGAAACAGGAGAAACAATATTCGCGTGGTGGGTCTCCCTGAGGGGGTCGAGGGGACTAACATGGTGGAGTTTCTGGAGAAATGGCTAAGTACGGTTGTGGCACCATGATGCCTGACCCCCTTTTATTCATTGGAACGTGCACACCGGGTGCCGGCTAGACCGCTTGCCCCTGGCAGACCGCCCCGGGCTGTAATTGCTAAACTCCTGCACTATAGAGACAGAGACATCCTCCTGCAGAAAGCCAGGGAATTGGGTCCGTTTAAAGTGGCCAATGGCGAAGCAACACTGTTCCCTGACTTCACCTTTGAGGTCCAAAACAAGCGTGCCTCCTTCCTGGCCGTTAAAAGAACTTTACGAGAAGAAGGGATACAGTACTCATTGCTCTATCCAGCAAGACTACGAGTGATTGTGGAGGGGAAAACCACTTTCCTCCAGACTCCGGAGGAGGCATGGGAGTGGCTTGAGAGCTCGGGGTCGGGCCCGGCGCGGCCTGCGCCGGGGGGCCGCGGTGGGGGAGGGTCCCGGCGGGCCCTGAGAGGGAGAAGGCCAGGGGGCGGCCGACGGCTAGCACCCACGCAGGCACAAAGGGAGACTGGAAAGAGAGAAGCCCTAAAAGCGGCAGCCAAGATGGGAGTGGAATCGTCTCCGCCGGCGGTCTCTGAAGAGGAATCAGAAGACATAGTGGTGTCCTCGCCCGAGGGCTCTGGGGGATCGACTAGTGCACCGGAGGTAACCCCACAAACGGCTGATGAACTGATCTAAACAGAACCCGCACCGGCGCTGAAAGGCGAGTCAAGATAAGAAGTACGGTGGCCCCTCCGGACCTGGCCGCCCCCCCGGACCTGTTTCTCGCCTGTCAACCCTGACCGGCGAGTATTGACTTGATGTGTTTGTGTGATTTGCAGTGTTGTAGGACTTATTGGGCAGCCTACAGTTTTGGAGGCGCCCTGGGGAAGGGGAGTTGGGTTTTTTTGTTATTAGTTATACCGGCTATATGTGCGATGTGGGCTGATCATAATGAAGGTGCAAGCTTCTGGGGGGCTTGGCCGGGGCCGGGGGCGTGTAGACTCCATGTACAACGGGTTCTAAGAATACGATGGGGGGCTACAACACTATGACCTGGAACGTTAGGGGGATGGGCACTCCGAGTAAGCGACATAGAATTCTTTCCTTTTTAAAAAGAAGAGGGGTGCATATAGCTATGCTACAGGAGACTCACCTCGCGCCCGGAGAGGGGGAGAAATTACGGAGGAGATGGAGGGGTCAGGTATTTGCCACAGAATATTCAGCTTATGCAAGAGGAACCCTAATTTGGATTAGAGCGGGAGTTCCATTTGTGCTAGATTCCTCCAACATAGACAGGGAGGGAAGATTTGTCATTCTAGAAGGGAAACTACAGGGGCTCCAGTTGACCCTGAGTTGTATATACGCCCCCAACCAGGAACAAGCATTATTCATGACGGGCCTGTCTGGGCATCTCACTCGTCAATGCACGGGGGAAGTACTAATAGGAGGAGACTTTAACGCAGTGCTTGATATCGACCTAGATAGGTCTAACCCCCCACTGCAGGGAGCAACATCAATTAAAGCAGCAAAAAAACTAGCAGAGTGGCTGGACGCCTGGGGACTGGTGGATGCTTGGCGGCTACAACACCCTGTTGCCAGGGATTATTCGTTTTACTCGGGCCTCCACCAGGTACATACTAGAATCGACAGAATAGTTTGCACAGCAGGGCTGGCCCGAAATATGACCCACGCGGAGTACCTTGCCCGCACAATATCTGATCATAATCCTCTATTGATGACATTGAATGTATCTCGGGACAGACCTCCTATACCGGCATGGAGAATGCTTCCGTCGGCCTTGGAGGACCAAGCGTACAGGGAGGGGGTACAAGGCTACTTAGAGGAACACATAGAGGATAACCGGGGATCCACTTCCTCCAGAGGCATAGAGTGGGAGACACTCAAGGTGGGGACGCGGGGTCATTGTCTGGGACAGTCAGTGGGGATAAAACGTACACTTGAGAGAGAATTAAACGCACTGGAGAAGGTCATCCACAAGACAAGCGGATGAAGAGTACGAGAGTGCGCGTAGGGAGCACTCCCGAATAGAAGAGCGTCTTAGATGCCACAGTGTGCAAAGATACTTGGTATCCATGCAATCAGAGGAGGGGAGATCCGGTAGACTTTTGGCATGGCTAGTGCGCCCGAATGGTGATAGTGGTCCTATTGCAAGTGTATTGGACAGGGGTGGGACACGCAGAATTAGTCCAGAATCCATTAACGACGCATTCAAAGATTATTATACGTACTTGTATAGGAAGCCCACAGACTTGGAGGTGGGGATCCTTGATGGTTTCCTAACTCGGATGTCTCTGCCGGCTTTGAGCCCGGAGGACGGGGCCGGCCTGGGGGGTCCAGTGACTGCAGAAGAGATAAACGAAGCAATCACGCAGCTGGCTCCTGGGAAGACCCCGGGCACAGATGGTCTTCCGATGGATTTTTATAAAAAGTATAAATCCTTATTAACTCCCAGACTGAAGGAAATGTATATGGAGGCGGTAAAGAATGGGGTGCTCCCTTCCACGCTCCGTGAAGCATTGGTTGTGCCGCTCCCAAAAACAAACATTAGTGATCCATCGGTAACAGAATTTAGACCACTATCAATGCTAAATAGCGACTTTAAGATCTTGAGTAAGATACTAGCTAATCGGTTACTGCCCCTTATGCCGACCCTGGTGCACCCTGACCAGAACGGTTTTATTCCCGGTCGCAGCACCTCCTTGAATCTTAGGCGGATTTTCTCTATAATGCATATGCCTGATGAGGCGAAGCCACCAGCCGGGACCTTGCTAGCTGTGGACTTTGAAAAGGCCTTCGACTCGATCAGATGGGATTACTTGAGGGCGACAATGTTAAAAATGGGCCTGGGTGGTGGCTGGGTTGCCTGGGTGGACCTGTTATATTCGTCCCCATTGGCAAGGGTCAAGACGGGTAGGACGGTCTCAGCTGCTTACCCAGTGTATCGGGGAACTAGACAGGGATGCCCCCTTTCTCCATTGTTGTTCGCTTTGGCGATGGAACCCTTAGCGGCGTGGGTGCGAGGTGAAGGAGCGGGCAGAGGGATTCGGTGGGGACCAGGGGATCACATTATCTCGCTATATGCAGACGACATTTTGATATACCTTAGAGACGGGGCGAGTGGACTCCCCTGGGCCCTGAACGTACTTGAGGAATTTGGTTTAGTATCAGGATTAAGACTTAACCGTAATAAAACATATGTGTTCCCCCTGACGTCTGGATATGGTCGCCCCATAGCGTGCCCGGTGGACCTGAAATGGGCTCCGCGTACATTTAGATACTTGGGGATCCAGATCTACCATGGTATGGCTGACCTAAGAGAGGGTAACCTAGTTGGAGCGCTTCGTTCGCTGAGATCATCAGTAACATTCTGGCGCTCTTTAAAATTGTCAGTGATGGCTAGAGTGGCGCTATCCAAAATGATCATGCTCCCCCGACTGCTCTATTACTTTGCCAATTTACCGCTGCTAATACCCCGAGCATGGTTCCGTGATCTGAACACATTGCTTAGAGAACTAATTTGGGATAGTGGGCGAAGACGTACCACTCTCGTGACCATCTGCAGGCCTCCCCAAGCGGGAGGCCTGGGGGCACCTGACTTTGAGGCATATTACCTTGCATCCCAATTGCAGTGGATAGCCGGGTGGCTTACGGGTCGGGGCCAATTGGATTTATATACGGCCCAGGGAGTGATTGATACGGCGTGGATTGCGGCAAACATGGCAAACAGGAAGATAACTCTCCCTGGGAACAACATAATGATAAAAGTGGCACTAGGATGTTGGAAAAGATGCACGAAAAGAGTAGGAGTTGGTCACCCGTATTCTCCAGCTCTGCCGCTGGCAGTACTTGCTATAGAACCCAGGGGGAGGGGGCCGGGAAGTATGGGACTCAGTCATTGGCTAGCAGCGGGAATAGAAGTAGTGGGAGGACTTTTCAAAGAGGGAGTCCTGAGGGGATTTGTTGACTTGATGGAGGAGGGTGTTCCCGGTGGGCAGTTTCTACTGTACGGGAGACTGGTACATACCCTTAGGGCTCACTGGGACACGGCAAATGCGGAACCTGACACACACGGGGTCTTGCACTCACTGATGACATTAGGTGAGGAAACACGTCTCATCACCAAGATATATCGGTCCCAGGTTGAGGCAGCTTTAGACCCCCTACGTTCACTGAGAGGAGGCTGGGAGGGCACGGTTGGTCGAGAACTCACAGACTCAGAGTGGAAAAAGATACTGGCTTACCCCCGGATGGTGTCCCGTAATACACGCTTAAGGTACCTTCAATATAATTACCTGCATAGAACATACCTCACACCCCACAGGCTGTTCCGTATATACGGTGGATCTCCAGCGACCTGCCCGAGGTGCGGGGGGGTGGGGCGAATTTGACCACATGGTTTGGACTTGCCCGGTGATCCAGACTGGCTGGAAGGAAATGTTGACTACCTTAACTGAATTGCTTGAGATTGAGTTAAGACCCAGCCCCGACTTGTGCTTGCTGGGCCTTGGACCAACGGCACTCCGTGGAAAAGTGAAGGGGCGCTTTTTGGACCTCACCCTGGCACTATATAAGAGACTAATCTCGAGGGGCTGGAAAGCTGCGGGTTGTCCTTTACTGACTGTCTGGGAGAATGATACATTAACGTGGGCTAGAGCTGAATTACAGGTCCTAAAAGCAGAAGAAGCCAGGAGTATCCGCCGGGTTCCCATAGCTCCGGGGTGGGAGAACTTAGTGACGAATTGGGAGAGTATAATTAGGAGATTGGTGAACCCAGCAAGAGAAACCAGCGACTCCCAACCCACGCCGAGGTCGGAGCCAGGCGATTGTAGCACATAGATAGGCGCCCCGAACAAACCCGACCTCCACGTGGCTTTCATTAAGTGTAGAGGCCTGAAGGCAGCTGGGCCGTGGATCCCCACCTCGCCATCGAACATGATAGGCAGTGTGCGTGCCCCTCCGTCTACACGGCGCGTCCCTGCGCCCTGGGTCGATATCACCCCCTGCTTAAAATTAAAATAAAAAAAAAAAAAAAAAAAAAATGGATCTGACATAGCACCTTCAGTTCAACAACTATAAAAATCATTTGCACATAGCCGCATGGTTGGCCCTGTGTGGCCTGTTCTTTTTTATTCCCGCCTCTTCCTCCTTCCTCCCACACCCAATTGGGTGGCACCTAACCCTCTATATCATTATTCCAAGTTACAAGGAAGAAGGGGTTTAAACCTGTTGCTTGACTATTGCTTATGCAGAACAAAGAGCTGTAACAAAGAAAAGTGATTGAATAAGTAAAAGAGTAACTGGTTGAATAAAGTGAAGTAAAACGACTGTTAATAAAGATCGAGCAATAAGCGAAAAAGTACAAAATAAGAAGCAGATATAAAAGTGCATGTGAAATGAATAAATATGTAACGTTGTAATAGCAAAATGTTAATAAAAATATATTCAAAAAAAAAAAATAGTAGTGTCAGGCAGTTTCGGGGTATGGGGTAAACCACCCAATTACAGTTTGAACCCAGGCATATGCAAATCAGTCATGAACCTGCTCCCCATGTGAACAGTCCCTCCCAAACTGCCAAGCCAGATCCTCCAGAGACAGAGAACAAACATCCTGGGACCAGTTTCGGAGTATCACCCCTCATCAGCCAGGCTAGCTTGAATCCGGTGGCATTGCAATCACGGGACCCAAGTCTGGGCATACCCTTCCCACTTAGTATGACATATGCAAAAAGAATAGATGATGAATGGAATGCTGAACAACGTCAACCATTCAAACCCAGTCACAGATGTGGACCTAAATACACCAGTTTTTGCTCACCATGCCATTCCAGTTTGGACCCAGGCAGACGCAAATCAATCTTGATCCTGCTACCCATGGGAACAGTCAATCGCAAACTGCCAGGCCAGATACTTCCTGAACTGGAAACAAGCATCCTGGGTTCAGTTTCAGAGTATCACGCCTCATCAGCCTGGCTAGCTTAAATCTAGTGGCATAGCGAGCACAGGACCCACGTTTGGGGATACCCTTCCCACTTAGGGTGACAAATGCAAAAAGAACAGATGATGGATGGAATGCTGAACAATGTCAAACATTCACCTCTAGTCACAGACATGGACCTAAATCCTTTGTTTTTTGCTCACCATGCCATTCCAGTTTGGACCTAGGCATATGCAAATCAATCTTGGCCCTGCTCCCCATGGGGACAGGGCATCGTAAACTGCCACGCCAGATCCTCCCTCGACCAGAAACAAGCATCTTGATACCAGTTTTGGAGTATCACCCCTCATCAGCCAGACTAGCCTGAATCCGGGGGCATAGCAAGCACGGGACTTACGACTGGGCATACTTTTACCACTTGGGGCGACAAGGGCAAAAAGAACAAATGATGGACGGGATGCTGAACAATGTCGAAAAGATTCATTCCCAGTCAAAGATCTGGGCCTAAGTTTCCATCTTTTTTGCTCACCACACCATTCCTGTTGGGACCCAGGAATATGGAAATCAGACTTGACCCTGCTCCCCATCGAAACAGCTCAGCCCAAACTGCCAGGCCAGGTCTTCCCTGGACTGGAAACTTGCATCCGGGGTCTGGTTTTGGGGGTATCACCTCTCATCAGCCAGGCTAGCTTGAATTCGGTGGCATAGTGAGCCTGGAACCCACATCTAGGCATACCTGGCACACTTAAGGCTCCAAATGCAAAAATAAAGTGATGGATGGTATGCTTGAATTAACCTGTCCCAGGATGCTTGTTTCTGGTCCAGGGCGGACCTTACTTGGAAGTTCAGGCTGGACTGTTCCCATGTCTTGACAGACCCACCTCTTTAGTGCACATCTAGACCTGTGGAAAACTCAGAAGAAGGCCTGTGCTGCTCTGCTGAATGTAGGACTGCTACTCTGCTGCCTCAGTAAGAAGGAATGGACCTGCTTCTTGAATCCAGGACAACCAGAGTGACTCTCATGACTAGTTAGCTTGCCTCCTGATCAGAGCCTCTGACACAGAAAAGGCTCCAACCACCCTGTACCTGGATTCTGACTGCTGAGAGACTTGCCCCCCTCCAATGTGGTGTCACTCCTGACCTGCACCCCTGGAAATGGTCCTGAAGTTGCTCTGCCAGGTCAGCTGTGGTCTTTTTGGCAGAACCAGTGAAGCTCAATGCTTCTTCTTGCAGCTCAGCATCCGAACTGCTGACATAGGATTCATACCCGATGCAGGATCCCGCACCTCTTCGGAACTTCAGCTGCGCCACGCATCCCTGACATAGAGCTGCGTGTCACAGGAATTGCTGCTAAGATGCATCCTTGATGCAGAATCTCGCATCACAGTCCGCAGCTATTCAGAACCACTGCTGAGCTACATATCGTCAAAAAGGAATCTCAAAATGCTCCACAACCGGGATTAAAGGTACTTTGTTCAATGGGCCTAACTTGGCCCCTGTATATGGGCTGTGTTCCACAGTGCTTGGCCTGAACTTGTGACTTTATCCTGGTCAGGAGGGACTAAATAACCACAGTTGGCTTTTGAGCTCTTAAGCCCTTTTTTCCCTAAAGCTTTAAAATTGTATATATCTGATTCTACTAACTGGATTTCTTTACGTTTTGGTGTTAAATAATTCATTATATTTTGCTGTATTTTTCTAAATTGGTGTGGGATTTTTCTTGTGTTGTGTTCGCACTTTATTACTGTTTAAAGAGCTGCATAAATACTTTCCACATTGCCTCTAATTTAAACCTGCCTTCTTTTGTCTTTTTGCTATCAGAGGGTTAAGCACAGATTAATTTGGGGTTTGCTTGTGTTTCTATGGTTGCTGCTTAAGTACGGTTTAAATCCCTTAACTAGTAACCTGTCTGTTTTGGTTATTTGGGCACCTTTAGAACCATTGCCAAGGCACTAGGACTAGGAGTGGTGAGGAGCTTCCTCGTGCCAGGACTCACTCAGGGAGGGTCAAGGGGGAGTTCAAGATTTTTGGATCTATTTGAGTCCCTGTAGCTCAGAACAGGAGGTCAGCCAACTAGTTCAGGGGTCACTCCGGTAGTCGTAGGATCAAACAGCAAGGCAGGCCTCAGAGGGTACAGGGCAGATTTCAAGCAGCAAGGCGGTTCTCTGGCAGCAGGAGGGCAGTCCTTTGAAGTGCAAAGCAGGACTCAAGAAGCGGGGCAGTCCTCTGAAGTAAAAGGCAATCCTTCTGGTGGTTCTCCTCAGGCCGAGGAGTGAACTGAAAAGTGCTTCTGAGGGTTCTATTTTATACCTTGTGCCAGCTTTGAAGTGTAAGGAACTTATAGAGTTTCCCTCCACGTGCGTTTCTGGTATTTTCTTGCTCCCCGCCCAGGCTGCAAGAGGTTTGGGGTGACCAAAGGCTAGTGTGAATTTCCTTGTGAGTGTGTTGAGGCAACTTCTATCCAGCACTCTATGATGCCATCACCAGAAAACTGCTTTCAAGACTACAAAGAATCCAGAATGCAGCAGCCAGACACATCCTGGACATCCCCCGACACATCCAAATCTATTCCCACCTCAGAGATCTACACTGGCTCCCTGTCAAAAAGCGCATCACATACAAACTCCCAATCCACACTTACAGGCAACTACACAACATTGGGCCAGCATACCTCAACCACTACCTTGTCTTCTACGCACCCAAAAGACAACTCCATTCTTCCCAGCTCGCCCTGGCAGCCGTTCCCAAGGTCCGGAAAAGTACAGGAGGAGGAAGATCCTGCTCATACCTCACAGCCCAGACATGGAACATGCTACAGCTCAAAATCAGACAGACCGTATCACTGACTCGGTTCAAAAAGGACCTCAAGACCTGGCTCTTCAATTGAGCAGCACACCCGCAAATATCGCCTTGAGATCCTACTGGTGATTAGCCATGCTTTCAAAATTACATTGATTTATTGACTTCTTTGAAATGTAAGTGGGTCAGGAAACAGCTGACATCATGCATACTCAAGGATTCAAGTAATTTCCTTGCTGTTTATTTTTAATGTGGAATGCAGTAATCTGATCACACAAATGTTTGACACTATTTAAAATATTTCTTAGATGTTTACTGTAGTTCATTGTGAAACTTATAACCCCCTTCATGCACATCACCAATTTCCCACCCAAAAAAACTCATGATTATCGTGGAATCACAAACCCCTACATATTTTTCACCACATGCCCATGACTAAAACATACAGACATGCTACTCATTGACCTCTGAAAATACAAATCACATAATATATGTGAGGTCAGTGTTCAAACACAAGATTTAGTGGCTTCAGAAAGCAGAGAGGTAACTATGGAGCATGAAGTAGCTCTCTCGCCCTTTACTTACATAACAGAAGAACAAATAGCGTCCCATCTCTGTAATGTAAAGTGTGGGTCCTCTTCCGAGCCATGTCCTCCCAAAACCATACAAATGGTAGCAAGCACAATTGCAGCTCCCCAATCTCAGTTATGAACAGGGCTATTAGTACAGGATGCTACCCACATCCTTGGAAAGAAGCTGCAGTTAGGCCCTTGTTGAAAAAACCTAACCTAGACTCCAACAACATAGGACAATACTACCCCATCTTCCTGTTGCCGCTACCCGCAAAAATTCTGGAAAAACATCTAAATGTCCAGCTTATGTCCTATATTGAGGAACAGGGATTGCTGGACACTTCCCAATTTGGATTCAGGAGCAGTCAGGGCACAGAAACTGCCTTGGTTTCAGCTGTGTACATTAGATCGCTCATCCGTCAGGGCAGGCTGCAGCATTGATTCTATTGGATCTGTCAGCAGCCTTTGACATCACCGCTCCAACCCACCTGACAGGTCGTGGATATCTACTAGCGATAAAAGACTTAGCCCTTAGATTTTTTAATTCTTTCCCCAATGAGAGATCTTAGACTGTGACCTTTAACCATTTCAAGTCGGACTCTTTCGCCCTGCCATGAGAGGTACCTCAGGGATCTTCCCTGAGTCCAATGCTATTAATTCTATAGGTATCCCTACTAACTAAACTGATTTGGTCATTTGGGTTACACGCACTTTCATACACTGATGACACTCAAATAACTGTGTCCATCACAGATGATAGAGAGTCAATTTCTGCCAACTTCAACAATTGCATAAAAGTAGTTGCTAACTGGATGAGAACTAACCATCTACAATAAATGCAGACAACAAGGAAGTCATCATCTTTGGAAGTCAACCCTCCATATGGAATAACAAATGGTGGCCAGATATGCTGGGATCATTCTCTACCCCCACCTATTCAGCAAAAACTCTAGGTGTGACTGGGGGACATAAATCTTGCATTTGATCTACAGGTTAATCTTACAGTTTCCACATGCTCTAATATTATTAAGATTCTTCACAACGTTTTCCTCTACATCCCTGCATCAGTGAGCAAACAATATTTTCACGACTTGACTATTGCAATGCGTTTTATCTAAATATCAATAAAACAGCCCTGACAAAATTACAAACTGTTCAAAATGTAGGAGCGAGATTAATATTTGGCATTCCAAAATATTAATCAATCTTGGTGGGTATAAATAAGCTTCACTGGCTACCAATGAAAAAGTGTATCATGTTTAACGCCTTGTGATTGCACATAGGGCCCTACATAGCTCAGGGCTTAGAGCAATTGGAACCATGTTTCATTAGTATTTACCAACCAGACTGTTTTGCTCGTCAACTCAGAATTTGGTGGTAGTCCCCAAATTTTAGAAAAAAAGATGCGGAGGCAGAGCCTTCTCGGTGACCATCGCCAAACAATGGAACTCCCTCCCCCATCAAGTTACTAGTCCGAAAACCCACAAAGTCTTTATGAAAGCCCTTAAAACATGGTTCTTCACTATATAAAAATGGATCCATAGAGCCCTTGAATGGAGAGTCTGCTGTCTTCATCCAATATAGCAAAGTCTTCTATTGCCTTCACACCCCTGGATATTTGTGCAAGTTTATTTCATTTCATTTCAATTCAAAATATGGTAATAATACTAAGGGCCTGATTTGTCACCATAGTGACGGATATCCTGTCTGTCAAAATGTAAATTCCATCATGTCCTATGGGATTTAGATTTCAGAGGATGAGATATCCATCACCTTTGTGAAACAGAGTAAACCGTCCACTAAGTTCTAAATCCGGCCCTAAATGTTGTATGTAGTGCTTATGCTGCATAACACCTGTGAATTCTATTTTTAAATTGAGATCTCAAGGATTTATTGTATCCAGTTTTGCTATCCACCATACCTCCTTGCTCAGGAACACTCTCACATTATTGCATTCTTCAATCACCTCCAAAACCTAAAATGTTAATCATTTAAGATTGTGTTCCTTCTCATTAAAGTGCCTATCCACAGGTAACATTTCATGTTTCTGTTTTGTTTGGCTCTTATGTTCCGTCTATCCTAATTTCACAGCCCGTGTTTTTTAGAGAGGAGTTACATCACTGTACAAGCCACGGATGTTGTTGGGCTGATGAAGCTCTTCACTAGAACGTATTCAAAGGGAAAAGTTTGAAAGCACTCTCCTGATATACTGTATCTGTTTTGCCTGTTTCCAAGTGAAGATGCAATAGCGTCTTGTTAGACTGGAGTTTATTGTGAAAGTGTTCCTAAAGTAGTTCACTGAGAATACAAAGAGGGTCACCATTATGGGTTAGAGATGTGGATAACATGTTTGGAATGGTCCATCCTTAATGAGAAAAAGCCCCTGCAAAGCGGGTTGGGGCCTTGGGTGCATGTGTGGAAGTTTTGGTGGGTACTGGGGACAGATGTAAATCATCAATAATATGTAACAGCAAAACTATCAAATCCAGATGTGAAAATGATCACGGAACATACAGCACGGAGTATTATGTGTCGAGATGTAACACAGAAAACACACCTCGGTACTTAACAAAGGCACTGGGCAGTTAGCCGCAACAAAGTCCATGTAATGACCAAATGAAAATGCATGACAACTATACGGAGTAAAGATAGGCAGGCATGCAATCTGTAGTACTACTGTTTGAGGCAACAAGATCAGAAATCATCTGAAACGAATCCCGATTTCAAATAAATCATTTTAGGCACAAACTAACTGTTTCAATGCTATGCAAAAACAGAGGCAGCGTTGAGCTGTTCAATAGAATAAACGTGGTCGTTTCCACAAATAAACTGATCCCTAGAAATCAAGACCAGAGCAATGCAGCAGCAAGCCCCTTCTAAAGAAGCTGGGATGCCCAACAAAAGTAAGGAAAAAGAATTATTACTTTGCAAGCATATACTCTTGATATACCACTTGAAAGGTATTTGAACAATAAAGTAATGAGGTAAGAAACCACGCTATCCTAAGAATTATTTTTCAAATGCATTGGTGCCCCCAAGAGCAATAACTAAATCAATGCTGCACAAGTAGCTTTAAGCAGAAAAGATACAGAACTTGAAAAACAATCAAGTAAAGAGTAATATTTAATCGTCTTAGGGCAGCATTACCCCTTGCAATAGATGTCGGAATGGCACATAAATTTATGGAAATTATAATACAGCAACCACTGCAGGGACCGCACCATTAAAGCGTATATGCTAACGAAGGTTATATGTAATGGATAAAGTGTGCCGTAATAGCTAGCAACAGGTTCATAAAATAGTAAAAACAATCAGACTAATTAAGAAATACGCATCTCTCCTTCCATGATTATCAATATACATCACCTATGCTCCTGCGAGGCACAGAGAATGCAGCGCTGCTCTGGATTTTTGTAGCTATGGTAAAAGCTACAAGTAAAAACAGAACACATCGTGGATTACAACAATAACATACTGATGGCTTCAAGCAGATTATTAAATTGGAGTGAGGCTGGAAAAATCAGTGCAGCAAGGCTAACCTTTGACACAGCATGGGAGAAAGACATAAAATCAAAGGTAAAGAAAGAGAGAAAAAGAAATTAGAAATACTGTAAATTAATAGAGCAGTAGATTTTTTTTAGAGCAGAAACACATACTAGTAAATTACAGGAGCTGAAAAGGATCTAAATCAAAGACAAATTCCACAATAGGTAGCATCACATACACGAAGGAACTCGATTAAATTAGCAGTCCTTTGTGGTGAAAATCAAAAACAGGCCTTCACAGGTCCATCTTCACAGGTCCATTTTAGCAGTAAAATAACAGGCATAATTTGAAAGAATCATGCTCCGCATACTACTATACACCTCTGGCCTCAAGCAGAGAGAAAATCAGGCTGCTCCATTTCATATTAATCAGTAAACCACACCTGACGACAGCACAGCAAGGCAGGGTATGTTATGTTTATCAGAAAATGGTGATATGACCGACTTCAAAGGTTTGTGGAAATACAGGATATCATAGCACAGAGTCCCCAAATTACGATACACACGTGTCACTTCTGTTCCATCCTGAAATAAGGAAGGCCCAGTGAGAACTCCAATGACACTTGCAACCACTAAAACTATGATGGATGGAAGCGCTGATGTCTTCCATAAGGCCATGCTGTTAGAAAGGTGTCAAAGTACATCTCTTAAGTCCTTCCGCCCACTACGGCAATATCACCATGAAACTACAAACATATGGGACACCTAGCTAAAATGATTCCTTTACATCAGTACCATACATGCCGTTAAAGTGTGTGCAGAGGGTCCCTTTTCCTTGGAAATTTAGATATCCATATGTCCCCTAACCACATAACACTGGGAACGAATCGAAGACCACTGATGTGTCAATGGCTAAAAAGAAAGACCCATTCTCTACATACAAATATGTTTTTTTTCAGATCGAGTGAAAGAACTGTAGGAAAGTGCCACTATTGGCATGGTTACCCCGCCACTTTTTGCCTAGTGTTGATGCCAACTTTGATTGAAAGTGTGCTGGGATCCTGCTAACCAGGCCCAAGCACCAGTTTTCTTTTCCAAAATCTGTACCTTTGTTTCCACAATTGGCATAATCCTGGCACACAGTTAAGTCCCTTGTGAAAGGTCCCCATGGTACCAAGGGCCCGATGGCCTGGGAAGGTCCCCAAGGGCTGCAGCATGTATTATGCCACCCTAGGGGACCCCTCACTCAGCACATGTACACTGCCTTTGCAGCTTGTGCGCTGTTGAGGAGATAAAGGCGAAGTCGACATGGCACGCCTCACAGGGTGCCCGCACACTATGCCTGTGGCATAGGTAAGACACCCCTGTAGTAGGCCTTACAGTTCTAAGGCAGGGTGCGCTATACCACAGATGAGGGCATAGCTTCATGAGCATTATTCCCTTACAGTGTCTAAGTCCATTCTTAGACATTGTAAGTGCAGTGTAGCCATATTGAGTATATGGTCTGGGAGTTTGTCATTACGAACTTCCAGCTTCATAATGGCTTCACTGAATACTGGGAAGGGGGGTTTGACTGCGTGACGGTGGTGGGGTTATGTGTCCTGCGTTTCCGCCGTCGTTGGCCCTGGAGGTGGATGGATATTGTCAATTTTTTGGTGGTTTCTCTTTTTGTATCATTATACAGCGGTATGCCTTTTGTTGGCCGTCAGCACGGCGGTGTTTGTTGCCAAGTTCATAATGAGGGCCTATATCTGGCTGAAGATTCCCTACCTATGAATTCTCCCTAGGTGTCAGACTGGATCCGGAAGATTTTCATGAGCAATGCCCCTGCCTACCAGTAGGTGGCATCGAATGCGTTCGTCGTTGGCGTCATCTGTGCCAGAAATAATGTCACAGGACCTATAAAGGGGCCAACCAGGCACAGAGACATTGGTTTCTTTTCACAACTTTCCACACCAGAAGCAAAGCACCATGAAGAACACTGATGACTGGTGTGTCAAAACTAAGGCCCTGAAAAGGGAGTCCCTGCCCCTTACAAATCAGTTCTCAGAGCAGGGAGGATGGGTGGGTCAGTAAAGAATACTCAGCTACACATAGTCTGTACAAGCTAAGGCGTTACCGAAGGCAAGTAACTTGTCCATCATTTAGAGGCTTTTAGCTGCAGATTCCCTACTTTTGAATAGATACTCAAGCAATACCATCCCCGGAAGTGGGTCTGCGAACCAAGCTCAAACTAGAAAGTCCTGCAGGGCCAAATGGGCAAAGTGTCCGTCCCTATGGACCTGACTGTCAAGGCAGTAGTGTTTGGTAAACGTGTGCAGAGATGCCCACGTTGCTGCCTGGCAGATGTCAAGGACTGGAACTCTGCATGTTTATGCAGTATTTGCAGCTTTAGCTCGGATAGAATGAGCACACAAATTCTCAGGTGTTGCTTTTTGGCCATCGCATAGCAGATCTTAATGCAGAGTACGACCCATCTAGAGATGGACCACTTCTGCACTGCCCAACCTATCTCTGCACCAAAATACCGTACAAAGAGTTGGTCATCTACCCTGAATTTGTTTCTATGATCATGGCAGAAAGGCAATACTTTTTTTGGGACCAGGAAGTGAAGTCTCTCCTCTTCTTTGAAAGGATGTGTGGGTGCGTAAAAAGTAGGCAAGATGATAGAGTGCCTTACATGAAAGGGCATGGAGACTTTTGGCAGAAAAGTGACCCTAGTGTCAAGCACCAATTTGTCAGGATAGACAGAAAGGTAAGATGGCTTGGATGACAATGACTGCAGCTCACTCAGTCTGCGGGAAGATGTAATTGCAACAAGGAAGTCTGTTATCAAAGTGAGAAGCCTGAGTGGACAATTGTGGAGAGGCTTGAAAGGAGTGCACATCAAAAAAAGTCAGAACCAAATTCAGATCCCATTGGGGCATAATGAGTGGGAAAGGAGGAAAAAGATGTGTAAGACTTTTGAGGAACCTATGTACAATAAGGGATTTAAAGAAGTTTGATCAGGCAACCGCAAAAAAGTGGAAATAGCAGACAAACATCCCGTAAGAGAGCCCAGAGCGGGGCCCTAATGGGCAAGGGACAAAATGAACAATAGGACCTCAGAGAAAAGGGCAGAAAGGGGGTCCAACAGACTTGTTTGCGCACAATGCCACACATTTCTTCCAATGGCAGGTGTATATTGTTTTGGTGGAGGGATGCCGGGCTGCCAAGATTACATTACAGACTTCAGGAGGAAGGTCAAAAGACATCAACTTCCGCCGCTCAATCTCCACACAAGAAAGAGGAGCATGGACAAGTTCTGGTGCAGAACTGTCCCCTGGTGCTGGGACAGATGATCCTCCCAAAGGGGCAGTCTGATGGGAGGATCAATGGAAATGCTCAGCAGCCGGGATACCAGACTCTCTGTGTCCAGTCCAGAGCTACAAGGATTACTTTGGACTGGTCGTTCTTGATCTTACTGAGAACAAAGGGCAGGAGTGGCATGGGCAGAAAGGCATACAGGAAGCCGGAACTCCACTCCAGACAAAAAGATTGTCGCCTTGGAAACTCCAATGTGCAAAACTGCTGACATTGTATATTTTCTGCGGAGGCAAACAGATCTAACCAAGGCTCTCCCCACTGCTGAAAGAGACATTGTGCCACCTCCGGATGGAGATGCCATTTGTGATCTGCTAGGTATTTTTGGCTGAGTTAATCCGCTCTGGTGCTCAGAGAGCCCGCCAGGTGTTGGACCACTACTGTAGGTATAAGCCCTTCTGTTGCAGCCACATCTGGAGGCGCAGAGCCTTTTGACAAAAGGTCCGCAACCCCACTCCACTCTACCCTGCTTGTTGGAGTACCACATGGTGGTGGTGTTGTCCGTGAACACCTGTACCGTCTTTCTCTTGATAGAGGGAAGAAAGGCTTTCAGTGCCAGTGGGATCGCACGGAGCTCCAGCATGTTGATGTGGAGTCCCGTTTCCGCTAGAGACCAGATGCCTCTGATCTCCACCTCTCCCAGATGGCTGCCCCATTTCAGGAGTGACGCATCTGTCACTACTGTCAGATCTGGTTGGAGAAGGGAGATGGATTTTCCTTTGACCTAATCTCAGTTTGTTAACCACCACTGCAGATCTTTTGCAGTTTCCCCTGAGATCTGGACCCTGTCGGAGAGATTCCCCTGATGCTGCACCTACTGGAACTTCAGGTCCCACTGTAGAGCCCGCATATGCCATCTGGCATGTGTTATCAGCAGGATGCAGGAGCCATAAGACCCAGCAGCCTTAGAACCAATCTCACTGAAATCCAGGATAGAGGCTGAAACATTGGTATCATGGCCTGAATATCCTGGACTCTCCTCTTGGGAGTATAAACCAGAAACTGCACTGTGTCCAAAATAGTTCCAATGAAAAGGAGTGTCAAAGAAGAAGTCAGGAGTGACTTTGGCATGTTTATAGTGAACCCCAGTGAATGCAGGAGGTCAACCATAGTGTGGAGGTGAGAGATGGCAGCCTGGGGCAAACTCGCCTTCAACAATCAGTTGTTGAGATGGGGGAAGACTGAAACTTCTGATGTCTACAGGGGAGCTGCAACCACTGTTATCACCCTGGTGAACACACGACGTACGTTGGTAAGGCCAAAGGGGAACACGGTGAACTAAAAGTGCTCGTGGCCTAACATGAACCACAAATAATGTCTGTGGGCAGGCAAGACTGAGATATGAAAAGAAGAAACCTGCAAGTCCAGCGCTACCATCCAGACTCCTGGGTCCATGGCAGACAAAATTTGAGACAAAGTGAGCATCTTAAACTTCTTCTTGAGAAAGAGATTGAGGGATCGAAGGTCTAGGATAGGGTGAAGACCTTTGTCCTTTTTGGGGACCAGAAAGTAGAGGGAATAGCAACCACAGCCTACTTCTGGCACTGAAATCCTCTCAATGGCTCTCTTGGCCAAGAGAGTCATAACTTCCTCGTGGAGAAGGGACAAATTGTCCTTCGTCAGCCGATTGTAGGATGGTGGCATGGATGGAGGGACAGTCTCAAAGAGAAGGAGTAGACCCGTTGTATTATCTGCAAAACCCACCAGTCTAAAGTGATGGATTGCCAGTGGGACAGGTGATGGTGAATCTTGCTGCCAAATGGTTCTTGGTGAGTGGAGGTGGGGAGGGAGACTAGGAGGGTCTGCTGCAGAGGTGGAGCAGTAGACTGATCAGACCGCTGGCCACCTGAGCCACGAGGTTGGTGGGTCCCACGCCCTCGACCAAGCCGAGGCTGGGCTGCATATGTGGCACCGTGTCTGACCGGGAATGGGCATAGTTGGAGACCCCTTCTGTTGCCACCAAAGGGGCAATAAGCAGACTGAAGGGAATGAGGGGTCCAAATGACCTGGCCCTAACCCAAGAATGCTTTCAGCGCTCGAGCACCAAGTCGGCCTTGTCTCCGAAGAGACGAGTGCCATCAAAGCGCATGTCCATCATAAAAGGGTGGACATCCCCCGAAAAGCCAGACTTCCTAAGCCAAGCATGGTGCCTCAGGGCCACTGTCGAAGAAACCACTCTACCTAGCGAGTTGTTCGTGGCAAGTCCGCAAATTGTGAACTTTGTTGCATCTCTCCCATTGGCAACAGCCTGAAAGAGTACAGCCCAGGGCTCCTCCGGGACCTGTGGCAGAACTTGCACAGCCATATCCCACACCGTGTGGGATTAGTGGCTCAAAAGGCAAGCGGTGTTCAGGGACCGCAAGGCTGGCAGAAGAAAACATCTTCTTTCCAAGTGATTACAGCCTTTTGGATTCCTTGACCGGCACCAGTCCAGATCTAGGACTGGATCCCAGGAAGCTCCTCAGTGCATGGGTCGGAGCCACCAGCAGGAAACCAGAAGGAGCCCCCTCCAATCCTGCGGGCCCGAAGGCGCACCAGCAGGGGCAGGCTGCCCAAAAATTAGGTGCATTGCCTCATAAAATTCTGAAAGTTGGGCAAGGGTCACTCTAGCTCTCAGGAAATTGGGGAGGTGTGGAATCAGCCCAAGCACAGGTTTCGCAGAACGAGGCCTAGAGTGTTGATGTTTCCTAGTCTCATTGGCCGACGAACGAGAAGACAAAGAGCACTTCGACTTCTTGGTTTCTTTCTTATGCCTCGACTTACCTGATCGCTCCGAGGACTTGGAATGGGATGACGACGACTTTGGACTCCATGACCGGTCCCGGGACCTTCTTCTCGACTGAGACCTCGACTTGTGTGGAGCTGCATGCTGGCCCGTCATCAGCTTTAAGGACCGCTCCCTCAAAGCCTTCGGATGCATGTCCCGGCACTTGGAGCACCAATCTGGGTCACAGTCAAGCTCCAGAAACAAAAGACACATGAGGTGTGGATCCGTCACAGACATTGCCCGATAAAAGGATCCGCAGAGCTTGAAACCTGTCTTACTAGGAGACATCCTCAACACACCAGGATAAAACTCTTGAAAAAAACTCAATAAAAAGTCCAAAAAGGTTAGTCAAAAATTGACCGAGGGGTAGGATCAGCACTGGCTGGTGCGGAAAGAAAAGAACTGACGTCAGTGAGCCTGGGTGAAGCCTATATATATATATATATATATAAATATATATATATATATCTGCAATGTAATTTCTGGCACGAACGACAGATACAGAGCTGATCGACACCACCTACAGGCGCGGGGGTACTGTTCACAAAAATCTTCCAGATCTAGTCTGGAGCCTGGGGTGAATTCAAAGGTAGGGAATCTGCAGCTAGAAGTCTCTATCAGATATGGTTTTGCTAAAGAATACCAGTATAAAAAGAACCTGATGAATGTTCTGGGCCCTTTAGGGGCAGAAACATGTCAAATGAAAAAAGGAGGGTAGAAAAAAATCCCTCCACACATTCAACTTTTAACCATATCAGATGAGATGCCTTCAATGAAGAAAAAGGTATTTGTCTGTATAAATTTTGGCAGATGAATATTCCTGATGTTCAGATGGATTTTAAAACTGCAAAGAGGGTGAAGTAGTAAAAATGCAATAACTTTAGACCTTTGTAAGAGAGCTCCAAAAAGGGGGATAGGAATGATGTAAAGTGATCTACAATTATCCAGTTTTTCCCTCTTGAAGATCCTCATGCAATCTAATGACCATTACCCATGATTACAATCAAAGAAAGCTAAAAGATACTTGGGTCAAGTACTGCCTAATATAAGTGAGGTGATTAGTTTTACAATAAAAAGCACCCTGTGGGTGACAAGTAGCATAGTAGGGTTCTGGGGTTCAGTAAGTGTGGTAGCGAATTATCGTGTACTGAAAAAGTATATTATGTGATATGCTTTTTATTATGAAGGATAAAGTATTTCCCTGGCCTGTCCTTTAAGTGGAGTAATAGCAAGAAATAAATGGTCTGCACAGCAGTCTTTCAGCAGGAAGAAAGGAGAACAGAGTCATCTGCACCATAATGCAGAAAAAACAGAAGTGGGTCAGCGAAAGACATCGGTTAAAATGAAATACAAGGTTCCGCACTGTGAACAAAGGTGGATGGGGAGCCTTAATCTGAAAAACCTGGGCTATGTTTGGTATTTTTCCAGAAGGCAAGAGGTTTAGATGTTGAAAAGACACATTCACGAGGGTTTCAAATTGCCTTTTGCGTTGTGAACTGGAATCAGATCGGTGCTAGGAAGAGGAAGGGGAAAGTTTATGTTTCCTGATTTTCTTCTGCTTCGGGACGGTGTTTAGATGGATGCCATTAAACAGAAAATGTTCGGATCACATACAGAAGGGCAATGTAGATCCTCTCTCTTGTCAATGAGAAACACAAAACAACTTGGTTTCTCTCTTTCCCCGATGCTGGGTGAGTCAACACGGAGCAATCACTGGTTTTATAGATGAGTGACTCACATTTTCTATGTGGTTTGATACATATCTAAACTTGGCTTTTCTGCAAGAAATTGCTCTATCTCATCCTCTAAATCTGTGATGTTAATTTCTGGAACCATGAAAACTGCCTGCTTTGATATCCTCATGCAGTTGTCAAGTTTTGCTCTAGCACTCTCTAATATTTGTAATACTGTACTACACATGAATTAACATCATATATTATTTGCCATATGGAAAGGCCTATGGGAAAGGATATATCACATTTGTAAATCATTTCTTTTTTCTTACTTAAGGCCTTTAAATGGCAATTTGTCATGAATTATATAATTGTGTTTGTGTGACCACGGACAATCCAATTAAAGTGTAACAGAAACAGAAGTGAAATTGAATATAATTATACTGTCTTTATTAATTGACATTTAGTTGCATTGATAAGGTGCGGTCATAAGCCTCTGCATCATGCCCCATACCCTGACGCCATAAGCAGGACACAATTGTGTGCTCCAGAAATGTTCCGGTTAGATGACTACCTCAAAACCTGAGGGATTCAGTTCCTATTCGACTTCAAAAGATCTGGATGAATTTATGTTCCCAACAAGGGTGATACACTAGGACGTTGTTATATCACTTCAAAGAGTGATAAAGCTTACTCCAAGGCTGAGCTCCTGGAAAATGTCCATATCTAGTCTTACTGCCTGGGGGTGCTTCGATGATGATGAATATGCAAAAAAATATACCTATTATAAATTCCGAAAAATGTCCGAGTGTTTGAACACATGGGGGGTGATTCTGATTCTGGCGGGCGGCGGAGGCCGCCCGCCAGAATTCCGCCCTCCATTATACCGCTCCGCGGTCAGAAGACCGCGGAGGGTATTATGAGTTTTTCCCTGGGCTGGCGGGCGGTCTCCAAAAGACCGCCCGCCAGCCCAGGGAAAAACTCCCTTCCCACGAGGATGCCGGCTCGTAATCGAGCCGGCGGAGTGGGAAGGTGCGACGTGTGCAGTGGCACCCGTCGCGTATTTCAGTGTCTGCAAGGCAGACACTGAAATACTTTGCGGGGCCCTCTTACGGGGGCCCCTGCCGTGCTCATGCCATTGGCATGGGCACGGCAGGGGCCCCCAGGGGCCCCGCGACCCCCCCTACCGCCATCCTGTTCATGGCGGCTTTCCCGCCATGAACAGGATGGCGGTAGGGGGGGTCAGAATCCCCTCGGCGGCGCAGCGAGCTGCGCCGCCTTGGAGGATTCTTAGGGGCAGCGGAAAACCGGCGGGAGACCGCCGGTTTTCCTGCACTGACCGCGGCCAAAGCGCCGCGGTCAGAATGCCCTGCGGGGCACCGCCGGCCTGTCGGCGGTGCTCCCGCCGACCCTGGACCCGGCGGTCTAAGACCGCCGGGGTCAGAATCACCCCCATGGTGTCCCTTTGCCTTATCTGAGCAGAAACTGGCTATATAAATAAACACATATTATCACAACATGTCTGACATTCGTAAAAAAAAAAATCTAAGCAATCAACAAAATAGGTCAACGTTACACTGCGAAAAAGCTTTAAAAATGGCAGTTAGAGTAGAAACAATCATATTGGACTTTTTTTTATTGTTATTATGACCGATATACCAAGTGAATAGTCGATCTGAGATTAAGTTAAACGGCTCATTTTTTGCCCAAAGGAACTGGAACAATAATTAACTTCGGAAGAAAGAAGAACAGGTAAGATGCCAAGACATTACGCATGTACATCATTACAACTGGTCTTTGCTCTCCGCACACACTTTAAAATCCACTAAAAGATATACGCGATGCAGGCACTGCAAGAGGTACGGCGCATTGGCTCAACAGCTGTAACTTTCTTGGTGCCAGCACAGAATCACTGGAGAACACTTCACACATTTTTATTTCAGGTAACTAAGCTGAACAACCCAAGAAGAATTTGCTCTCCATAATATCGGTTTTCTTCATGACAGTGAGGGAGTTTGTGTCATCTGGGATGATGACCCCACAGGAAGCATTACCTTCCGTGGCAGGGAGGAAGAAGATAATCACGGAACTGGCCTCTGTGACCTTTTCACTCTCAGATAGGGCTCCATTTTAATCAGATCAATTCCGCAAAGGAGTTCGTTTCCCTCTAAACAGCCAGACTCCCGCAAAAGAAATCCTGACGCCTATTTCTGCTCTTTGCCAGTAACCTCAATATGTCATGTCAAATTCTCTTTACTTTTGTGAAAAAAAGCAGAGACAATTAAAACAGGAAAAGGCCTGGGAGGAAATTTACTGGCATAGTTCCCATTTATGATACCACTCATTTGTAAGGACTGGACTGGAGAGAAAAAACGGACAGATGAAGCAACTGAAAATCAGCCTCTGACAAGATGCTAAAAGTATACAGGCAAGAAAACGACATACAGTTGTTAGTCTTCATAGCCAAACTTATTTACAGTCGGAAGTGTCCTCGTTTCTAGATTGCAAATACTTCAACAAGAAGCAAATATCCCAAGCAAGAAAAGTATCTTATTTTTAAATACCGTGACTGTGTTAGGAAGTATTTCTACTTGCAGAAAAAAAGGCTGATCAAACAAACATATCCAACCACGCTTCATGTAAACAATAAGAAAAATAAAACACACAATAATGATATAGTAAATGAATAACATCTTTCAGGGAAGCCAGCTTTCAAATTTCACTTGGCGGATGAAAGGGGCGATGAAATAGGCAGCATTTAGCTTTAAGGCTTGGCTTTGGCCACTTGTAATGGATGGCAGATACATTTGACGTAAAACCCCCTTTCTTCTGACAGAATCTGCACCTGGACCTTCTGTAAGGCTCAGAAGTGCAGGCCCTAAGGAAAGAATGGAAGAAAACGTGTAGGTAGAGAATACACAAGGCTTCAGAGAATAGTACCACGTGACCTTATCTCTTGGCTTGAATTAGGCCTTCACTGTGTCTCTCCTGGTAATCGGTGAAGTCTGAGCCAGTTAGGTCAGATTCATTATTATAGAACAATACAATGCCCGGAAAACATTCGGTAGGAGTTTTCTTACCACCATACTCTTAGATGAGCCATACCAAACCACAAGGAGTTCCAAGACACCTTCGAGAATTCAATTTGTGAACAGCGCAAGTTGCGAATACTTAGGAGACAGGAGAACAACACAGCCCACAAACTACTGGAACATAGTCTGGAAACTAAGAAGCCACATACAGGGACACATGAGGGAAACGAAAGGAGGAAAATAATAAAGGTGAGGGATGGGAAAAGCTGAGGAATGAAATAGAGCGAGAAGAACACATAGAACTTTATATTTTGTTTATACTACTACTGGCTAGCGTGATTTATAACAACCATTTAACTGTGATTCTTAGCGAGACCACTAACTAGGAAGTAATCCATCAAGAGCCAATGGATGGTTCTCCACAGCTGCCAAACCCTAGATTCTTTATGCAAACCGTCTTACAACAGGGAAACCATCGACTTGGTAACATTATTATTTTCCCTTGTCCTATTCCTCTAGCCTCCTGTGTGTCTGGTGGGTTGTAATGCCTCTTTTTCTGCACTTACAAGAGAACCTTTGGCTGACCTGCAGACTCCAAACCGACATGCACAAACAGCAACCCACTACCATCGGCATAGGCTAAATACTTAAGGCTTCATTATGAGTTTGGCGGGTGGCAGAGGCTGCCCGCCAAACTCTTTGGGCCAGAAAACCACCACTGGCCCTAATGTGAGTTTCCCACTGGGCCAGCAGGTGGAGAAAGCGTTGCCACCCACTGGTCCAGCGGGAAACTCACCACAACATTTCTGCTGGCTCGTATTCGAGCCAGCAGAAATGTTGCAGTGCATCGAGTGCGACAGCCCCTTCTCGCTTTTCACTGCCTGAAAAGCGCGAGAGGTTGTCCTTGGAGGCCCCTGCATTGTCCATGCCAAGTGCATGGGCAGGACACAGGGGTGTAATCCACAGGGCAGTGCTGCCCCTAGTGGATTAAGACCACCGGCACTGTGAGGCTGTCAGCTGGCCTAAAAGTGGTGGGTCCGACCGCCACAGTGAGTGTGGCGATCTTAAGACCACCACACTCGTAATGAGGGCCTTATTGTGCTAATGGATTGAATAACTTAAAAAAGGTTGCACATCTTTCCAGTCTACAATGCTTTGCAATTCTTAGGATTTACTTATCCAGTCCACTGACTGTAGCTTGGGTAATTAATTAATTGTCTTGCTAGAGTTAAATTTGTAGGTAAAATTATAGGTTCCCCAGCGGCATGTCCGTCTACTCTTTGGGGAAGTTAAAAACAACCACTGCTGCTAAGTAGCTCCATGTCAAGTGTGCCAGTCCTGGCTTTAATACCAAAGCAAGTTCATTTTGGGACATGCAATCTTGTTTATTTCATTGTACCTATGGGCTCAAACAGCTAAGCATGAAAAGTGCTGTTTGCTAATAAAACATATCTAAATTATCTAAAGGAGTTTCACATGATAAGAGCAAATTTGTTGGAAAAGGCACATGGACTGTGAACAAATCATCATATACAACACAGTTCTGCTAATATACTTTAAGTTGTCCTGAATTGATAGCTACATACACGATTGAGGCCAGGATAGTAAATATCCTGAAAATTCATATCAAAACAATTTTATATAACGATATCATCAGTCAATAAAATACTATTATTGATTCCGACTTAGTTACAATACATAAAAAAATAGCAATGGAAAATATAGGTAGCAAATAGGTGGCAACAAAGAATTGGTGCAAAATCGTGCACGGTGCACCAGTGAATCACACAACGCACCTTCTTAGAGGCACGCTCGCATCCTGGAAGCTTATGGTGAGAAATGTACCATTAGAGTCTTCATTTGAAAGATACCAACGAAAGAAATTCCTACTTGAAGTGTAAAGCTTGTTTTTTTAGTACAGTGCTATATAAAATGGCATAATAAGAGAACAGAGAGCAAACAGGAGATTTACTTTTAATAGCGTATTACTTTTCCTATGTACACGCAATCTTGAAGGAATAGGAATAAAACATATGGTGCCTGTATTACTTGTATCACAATGATGTTATATTATCTGACAAAGACCATAATGGATGCAAATGAACAGCTGTAATGCTTGTCTCATGAGGTTTGACAGTGGAGTGGGTTGTCTTATTTGCGTTTTATAGGGTTTAAAACATTTATTGAATAGTTACTTACATAAAGAATGGCATCAGCTTAATAAGGGTTTCTTTGTGGGGACTGCTTGTGAACTCTGGCACCGTTTGAATAATTTTGTTCATGACGCTTCGTAAATACATTTGCAGTTGTTTCCGTCGTTCCTCAACAAACTTGGCATCCTGGAGAAATTTAAAATATAAACAGGTAGCTAATGCTCATTGATCGTACAATATATGCACAAACACTTAAACGATTCTGTCCTCAAATGATTTTACATTTACTGCGTTTTTGTTTTAGCAAATTAAACCATGTATCGTTCAGGACCGTACAAGTAACTGTAATGGTTCAAAAGAAGGTTCACATTCCCAAGAGATCAAGAAAAGTTCACTCAGAAGAGATATTGGATTTATCAGCAACACAAAGTGCCATGCACTGGAACATTTCGACAAGCATTTGAAAGCAAACGAAGAACTAGAAAAAGAAGAAGAACAAGAAAAAGAAGAGGAAGAAGAAGAGGAGGACGAAAAGGAGGAAGAAGGAGAGAACTGAAGGGGAGGAGAGAGGGGAGTAAGAGGAGGGGAAGAACACGAGGAGAGGAAGATGAATTGAAGGAGAGACTGGAGGAGGTGGAGAGTGTGGAGTAACACAAGGAGGGAGGAGTAAAAGGAGGAAGAGGAAGAAGAGGATAGGAAAGAAGGAATGGAGGAGGAGGAGAGTAGGATGGAGGAGGCAGAAAGGAGGAAGACGAGTAGATACAGAGGAAGATGAAGTGGAGGAAGAAAAGAGGAGGAAGAAGAGGAGGAACAAGGGGGATAAGAATAAGAGGAACACGAAGAAGAGGCTGAAAAAAAGGAAGAGGAAGAGGACAACAACAACACCATAGTAATGCCAATCACATCAACACTACTACTACGACTAATATTATAATTATTATTATTATACAAATTATTAAAATACACTGCAACAAAAACAACATTCTGAGCACTGGATGTATGTTTAGAGTGTACACAAAAACAGATGTGTTTGTTGACCTCCAATTCATTTAAACCCTTTTCCTGCTATCAATTGAAGACAAAAGAACAGTCTCACAATAACCCAAATTAACTTCATACGTAGGCTCAAATCCAGCCAAGAAGAAAAGTTTTAGATGTTTTTGATGCACCCAGAAAAAGTTTGTGAAACTGTGAGAAACTGAGCTGTTGGTTGACTGGGGTATGAGCCCTGGTCAAGCAGCACCCACAATCCCTTCCAGAATGAACTGCAAAAATCACTAATTTAACAGGTGCTTAATTCTGGGTAGCTTGGAACTAAAAGCAGTCAGGCTAATCTTAGAGGCAATGTGTTAACTATTTATGCACTACATACACAGCAATAAAGTGAAAACACAACACAAGAACAATCCCAAACCAATTAAAAAAAATAGAGACAATTTAAATATATTATTTGACACTAAAACCATCAACATTCAATTAGCAGAACTGGAGTTCTGATTTCTAAAGTCTAAGGTTCAAAGTAGCAAGTCTTCAGTTTTGGAAAATGGCCACCTGGGCACCTTTAGCACCACAACCAAGTGTCCAGGAGGGAATGGAGATCAAGAACCAATCAGGCTGGATCCAGGTGCGGGTTCAAGATAGCAGGAGACTGTTATGTCTCTGTGGCTCTGAATAGACGGTCAGCCAAACTAGCCCTTGGAGTCACTTCTGAAGTCCTGGGAGCATGTGAAGATGCCGGGCTCCACAGCAGGGCTGGCCTCTGAAGGTTCAAAGCAGACTCCAGGCAGCAAAGCAGCCCTTCCAGGTACAGCAGTAGTCTGGTACAATGCACAGCAAGTCAAAGCAGCAGGCAGTGCTCTGAGAGTCCTTCCATAAATCCAGTAGTGAACTGAAGAGTGGGTCTGAGAGCCCAAGTTTTATAACTTTGTGCCCTGCTCCTAAAAGTTGGAAGAAGTTTCCTGAAGGGTTCTTTGATGTTCCAGGAGTTTCCTGCATCCCCTGCCCTGGCATGTAGCTGGCAGCACTAACATTATAGGGTTTTTAGGTGTATTGTGTGGTGGCAGAGCCCAGCCTAATTCAGGTGGAAGTGGGGCTGTGCTTAGCTCTGCCCCCCTATCAAGTCAGTTAATGGCCCATTCACGTCTGCTAATCCCACAACTGTGTGGCTGTCTTGGGTGAATTCACAAAGACTCAACTCTCAGCTATACCAAGTCATGTGACCTAAGGCAGGCTGCAGGCACAGAGGGCTAAGGGCACGAAAATGCCAACTTTCTAAAAGTGGCATTTTCAAAAATGTAATGCTAAATCCGACTTTACCATTAAAGTGGGTTTATCATTCCAAGTTCATAAATAACAAACATGAAATATCTACCACTTCTGGTTTAGGAATTAGAGCTTATTAAACATAATAAGGAATCCACAAAGTTGTTCTATGGGAGAGGTAGGCCTCACAGTAGTGAAAAACGAATTTTGGAGGTTTTCACTACTAGAACACGTAAAACTAAAAAGTACATGTCCTACCTTTTAATTACATAGCACTCTGACCTATTGGCTATCTAGGGCCTACCTTAGAGGTGACCTGTATGTAATAAAAGGGGAGTTTATGGCTTGGCAAGTGTGGTAAATGCCAAGTCAACATGGCAGTAGGACACTGCCTTCAGGCTGCAATAGCAGGCGTGGGACATGTTTTAAGGTGCTACTTAAGTGGGTGACACAATAAGTGATTCTGGTCCACTAGTAGTATTTAATTTACAGGCCCTGGGTATATGGTATACTATTCTACAAGGGACTTAAATGTAAATTAAATATACCTATCAGGTATATGCCAATCAAACCATGTTTTAAGGAGAGAGCACAAGCACTTTAGCACCGATTAGCAGTGGTAAAGTGCACATAGTCCTATGGCCAACAAGCACAAATCCAGCAACAAGTAGGAAGAGGAAGGCAACATGTTTGGGGGTGACCCTGAGAGAGGGCCATTTCCAAAAGAAACATATATAAATATATATAGCTAAAGAGTTTCTCTGTTGATTTCCCTTGGCACTTGTTAAGCGTCTGTTCCAGAGGCCCTTCTTTGGTCCTCTTTCGAGTGGCCTGCTAATTGTGGTGGGGCTGACCACAGCAGTTACTTGACCTGTCAGAATTATGAGATGGCTCTGCAGATCTCATGTTTTTCAATCTGGAGCCTCCACATGTGAAAATCGAGTGGAATTGCTAAGTGAATACTGAGGAGATCAAAGTAACAATGACAGAAACTATGCTCTGAATTAGCCATTTATCATTTCTAGGGGCCTCTAAAGGTTTCATGCATTCCACGCAGTAACCGTGCATCTGGAGTTACTGATGCACTCGGTATCAGTCACTTGAGATGCAGTTACCAGGCAAATTCCGAGGCAATCAGAAGGTGGCATTTTGGTGGATTTTTTCAGCTTTATTAAAAAAACAATTACAAAAGTGTCTACACCGGAGAGGACGACCTCACCGGGCACTCACCCATGTAAGAGTAAAGATGGACACCCTGACATTGCTAATGAATGAAAGCAACTGCCAGCACATTGATAAACACTGGATGCACAAGAAAGCCCGAAAGGTACAACAAACCGATAGTTCGCTGTGGTTGCATTAACATGATTAAGTTTTAGAACAATGGCGAACATGAGAGGACATTGTACCAAAACCAGTCTTTGTGGGGATTTGCACTGACATTTGTTTTCTGCACCTGTGGTAAGGCTAGAAGGATGACTTCAAACGGGACATGTCTTGATGGTTCTTGAGAAAAATCACCTCAAAGGAAGAACCAAGAAACTCATGGTGGCTCCAGATCCTTCATTTGAAGGGTCTATTAAAGAAAATAAATTATGTCACAGGCGCGTTATAATAGCTTTCAACATCACCTCTGGTGGTGTCATCAGACTCCGCAAACTATGCCGTTTGCTCCACATGGTGCTGGCGACATAATACAGCTGGGAAAAGATCTAAATCCAGCCAAGCCCTTGGGTAGGAGGTTCCTATAAGTAGTACAGAGGAACAAATATTTTGTTTTATAAAATGTGCACCCGTGGAGTGTCCTCCTTCCCAAGCAAAGCACACTTACTGAGAATGACCTTTTATTTTTCCTTGCAATGCTTTTCTGGCGATACACATACCTCTATTACCCTACCTGGGACTGATGAGTTGAGCAACATGCTCAAATGCTTGCCATGGCAAAAGAAGGCAGTTTTGGAAATGTAAGCAAGGAGAATCCTGACGTTTTTACAAAATCACAAACAAAAAACATGTAATCCTCTTGCTAAGGACAAACGTTTTGCAGCAACAAGAAATGGATAACAAATTTGACATTGTATTGAGCAAAAATATTGAAAGGGCCAAATGACTTTCTTGGACAACACTGCACACTATCATGGGGAAAAAATCTGAACTGTTGCCGGAGGGTAGAGTCTGTTGTGGTAACTTTTTAGCAGCTGGAAAACAATATGAAAGACTAAAGGCACTATTACATTAAAAGTCTTGTCTTACAAAAATACGGACTCCCAGACAGATGCTTGGGAAAATAATGAAGGTACATTTATAAAAATACTCATTGGTAGAGAAGCATAGTGGCCTTTTAAAACCATACATATAAAATATTCACTATTCTATATTTCTGCTGTTGTAACAAATTGATTTTTATTGTTAAAAACACAATAGATTTGGTGCTTAGTATTATATTTGCCATAAAATATACAATGAGAATCTGACTCAAAACGTCAAGGCAAAAGAAAGCATGGTTTACTTGAAAGAACAAAAGCCCTTCTACAAGTCAAACAATACTGCTTTTAAACAGTACCATATATCGCACCAACACCCAAAACAGTTCTGAATCATTTTAAACAGAGTTGGAACACAATGCTGCATTATTTACAACATTGACCCCCGTCGTGCTAAAAGTTAATATATATTTATTAATTAGATCCTAATGTCAGGACATCCCTACCACCTACGGGGCATCATAATGATGATAATATGTTCCGGCAAACTGCTTCCAAAAAACCCATACATTATTAATGAACTGTGTTTCTCATCAAAATAAGGGATATAAATAATACAACATTTTAGACTGTGCCTTTCTGGGGATTACTTAAATCCCCAGAGCCGTCGAAATGCTCTGGCATGTGTGCGATGCATTGTATGAGCTTTACTCTTGCTGTTGGGAAATGTAAACAGAAAAGTCTAGACAAATGATGCTCACACAAGTTAAGTATTGTCAGAATGGCTTACTTACCGAGAAACGAGGATACATTTTAGTGCACCATTTCCAAGATAACTCAGTACAAAAATAATACATGTTCATTCACATAATACAGTGGCTTAGAAATGGTGCCGTAAGCCATAATGCAGGAAGGGATACTTAGTACCCATTCCCTCGTTAGGTAATAAAAACAGGCAATGATTACGGTGCAAAGGGAATCTTCCACCTGTGCGTGCCGGTGTCCCTGCAACTGCTGCCCCTGCCCAATATACCCCCCTTAATTATTTTAAAACATATTTCCATAATACTTTCCAGAAACCTCCACTACTCTGTTAGCTTTACCTCTTCACACTACCTCAATATTGAGGGTGAACTAGTATGGGGGTTGCTAGACCTGGCATCCTTGGCATGGTTTCTCCTACCTTTTTACCTTCAGACTCCCTGCTTTTGTTGACTTCGTTTTTGCTGCTTTAGGATTCCGCACACTTTCCCACTGCTAACCAATGTTAATGTGCTTCTGCTTTTCCCCTAAAATGTGGTAACATTGGCTTATCCCCAATTGGCATATTCAATTTACTTAAGTCCTTAGCAGAGTGCACTACTTGTGCCCAGGGCCTGTAAATTAAATGCTACTAGACGGCCTGCAGCACAGAGTCCACCACCCACTTTAGCACTTTTAAACATGTCTCAGGCCTGCCACTTCAGAGCCTGTGTGTGCAGTTTTAAAATGCCATGTCTACCTGACAAAGTCAACCTTATGCCACGCCCAAACCTTCTTTTCTAATACATATAAATCACTCCTAAAGTAGGCCCCAGACAGCCCCAAGGGCAGGGTGCAGTGTATCTAAAACATTTGACATGCACTTTTTCGTTTTACATGTCCTAGTAGTGAAAAACTCTTAAAATCATTGTTCACTACTGCAAGGCCTATCACTCTCAGAGGAAAACATTGGAGTTACCTTAGCACCTTGTAAGCGTAATTTCTAAGTGGGAAGAGAGAACCCCTAAGTTTTGTGTCCCTGGAATCACAATTTAAAATCCTAACTTATGGTGAAGTCAGATTTTAAATAGCAATTCTGAAAACAACACTTTTAAAAAGTTATCATTTTCTTAGGTTGGCAATTTGGTGCCTATTGCCTATCTCTAACCACGTCTGGGGTAGTTGACAGTTGGGCTTTGTGTATTCCTCCTAGACAGCCACACACAATGGGAGCTATGTGACTTGTTAGGCCTTGATGGGCCATCCTGGGCAGGATAGGAGGGAGGAGCTTGGCACAGCCTCACTTACACCTGAATAGGCTATGTCCTGTCCACAAACAAAGGGCTGCATAACCCCCTGTGGTGAGTCTGGAGCCAAGGCAGGAAGGGCAGGGGGACTCAGTGCACTTCAAAGGCATGCCTTTGAAGTCTTCCCCACTTCAAAGGTCCAACTGGGTAAGCCCTTGACCTCTGACACAACTACTTCAGTACACTTCTGGACTTGTGGATACTCTGCCAGGAAGAGTGACTGCTGTGCTGCTGAAGGCCTGCCACTGCTGGACTGCTGTTTGCTGTACTCCTACTTTGCTGACCTGTGCCTACTGCACTCTTGCCTGGGAGTGAGAAGGATGGGACCGGAATCTCTCCACCCCAGAACCTAGAGTGCCTCTAAGGGCTAGTTGGCTGGTCTCCTGATCTGACATCTCAGGGACATAACAGACTTCCAACTGCCCTGCTCCTGCACCTGGACTCTGCCATCTGTGAGTTTGTCTTGCCAAGTGTTGCCACCTGAACTCCGCCATCTGTGAGTTTGTCCTGCCAGTGGTGCCACCTGGAATCTGCCATCCGTCAGTTTGTCCTGCCAAGTGGTGCCACCCCAGTCCCTGACCCTGAGAAGTGCTTGCTCCAGCAGAACCGATGCTTCTTCTGCTGAAGGATCAGAATAGCCGTATCGCTGCTGGTGCATGGAGGAAATCGACGCGCCACATCTACAGCGTGGGTCGGAACCAGTGCAACAAGAATTGCATCACCACTGTGCCTAACATCTCAAAGCCTGCGCATCGCCTTCGAAACCAACAATGGCTTGTTTTTCTCTGTGCAATTTTGTTGCATCCAAGCTGTCTGCACCCTTGACAACGATGCTGAAACTCTGCATTGCAGCCTCTTCATTCATCGGAGCTGGTGCTTTGCCTAGACTGCCCAACGCATCCTGAAGTCGACGCATTTGGAACTCACACCGCAGCTTCACCGCATCTCAGAACAGATACTTTGCCGTTGCTGAGTGAAGAAAAGTGACGCATCCCCTCTACTGCGTGGTTCAGAACCGATGCATTGTTGCGCAACCCGAACTTAAGATACTTTGGTTCAGAGGGCCCAACTGGTTCCCTACAGCCGGCCCATGCTCCACCATGGTCAGCCTGAACTTTTGACTTTGTCCCTTTCCGGTGCAACCAGATATCCCTGGTTGGCGCTTTTGGCTTCTAAGTACTATTTACAGTTTATTATTTAAAAATCATAACTCAAGTTCTACACTTTGGATTTTTGTCATTTTGGTCTTGTTTTATTTATTAAATTAAGTTCTATGTTTTTATGTTTAATTGTTTTTGGTGTGGGAACCTGTTTGTGTGGTGTTTTATTTTTTGAAGTGTTGCACAAATACTTTATAAATTGCCTTCAAGTTAAGCCTGACTGCTTTGTGCCAAGCTCCAGAGGGTGAGCACAGGATAATTTGTGGTTTGCTTCTGCCTTAATGTGACAAGAATTGTGGTTGCTGTTGCTGTTGAGCCGGGCTCACATCCCAGTCAACCAACAACTCAGTTTCTCACAGTGGTTTAGGAAACTGGGCTACTATTTGAGGGGCTGAAACCCTTTGCATGCAGCAACTACAATTCCTGTCAGGGTGAAGTCACAAGCAACCCTAAATTAACCTGTGCTTCACCCTCTGGTAGCTTGGCACAAAGCAGCCAGGCTTAACTTGGAGGCAATGAGTAAAATATGTGTGCAGCACAAACAGTAATAGAGAGCAAACACAATAAAAGAAAAAAACCCACACCAATTTAGAAAAACAGAGTACAATTTACTAAATCATTTGAGACCAAAATGACAAACATCCAATTAGTAGAACCGTAGATATCCAGTTTTAAAGATTTAAGTGAAAATAGTGCCTAAAAGCACAAAGCACCATCTGGGGTTATTTGGTCGCGCCAGACCGGAACAAAGTCACTGTAAGACCTGACAGCCTTAGGGTGGTCATCCCACAACTTTTTGCCTGCCTGCCTCCCTCAACTTTTCTGACACTGTTTTTGCTGGTTTTAGGACTCTGCACACTTTACCGCTGCTCCAGTGCTAAGGTTCATATGCTCTCTCACTTAAACATGGTAACATTGGTTCATCCCCAATTGGCATATTTGATTTACCCATAAGTCCCTAGTAAAGTGCACTACATGTATCTAGGGCCTGTAAATTCAATGCTACTAGCGGGCCTGCAGAACTGATTTTGTCACCCACATAAGTAGCCCCATATCCATGTCGAAGGCCTGCCATTGCAAGGCCTATGTGTGCAGCTTCACTGCCACTTCGACTTGGCATTTAAAAGTACTTGCCAAGCCTTAAGCTCCCCTTTCCTACATATGAGCCACTCCTAAGGTAGGCCCTATGTAACCCATAGGGCAGGGTGCTATGTAGGTAAAAGGCAGGATATGTACATATGTGTTTAATTTGTCCTGGTAGTGAAAAACTCCTAAATTAGTTTTCCACTACTGTGAGACCTGCTCCTTTCATAGACTAGCATTAGGTCTTCCCTCATAAACCTTTTGAGTGGTAGATTCTGATCTGAAAGGGATAACCAGGTCATATTTAGTATGGCCAAAATGGTAATGGAAAATCCTGCTTACTGGTGAGTTTGGGTTTTATATTACTATTTTAGAAATGGCACTTTTAGAAAGTGATCATTTCTATGCACTTAAAACCATCTGTGCCTTACAGCCTGTCTGCAATCAACATCTGGTCTATGCTGGTTGACAGCTCCCCTGTGCATTTCACTCAGACAACCACAAGACACTTCTGGACCTACACCTGCACCCTGTCAGAGGAGCTGCCTGGCTGCCCAAAGGACTCATCTAGACTGCCTTGATGAGAAGGACTGCTGCCCTGCTGTTGCTCTGCTGTCCTGCTGGCCTCTGACTTTGCTGAGAAGGACTCTGTCTTCCCCAAAAGTGCTCTCAAAGGGCTTGGATTGAGCTTGCCTCCTGTATTCTGAAGTCTCAGAGCCAAAAGACTTCATCTCTTGAGGAAACTCCTTGTGCGTCGAAAATCGACACACCGCCTGCCGAATTCGACATGAAGCCTGAATTGAGAGCAAGAAATTGCCGCAAAGCCGACTGGAACGACGCAGCCGGGACTGGAAATTTGATGCATCACCTGCCTTGCAATGAAAAAGTTGACGCATCGCCTACTGGATCGATGCAGCACCCATGCCTTCTTCCAGGACGTCAAGGATTTTTCCCACATCATCCCTGGGCGTCAAAATATCCCCACATCGCAGTGAGGAACCCAGACTGCACTCTGAAAAACGACACAAACCCCTAGCAGCGTAGAAAGAAACAACGCATTGTCTGTGCGGCGTCCGAACATTCAACACAACACCATATTTTTCCACACATCTCCTCCTCTGCGGTCTCCGTGCGTCGTTATTTTTGACGCATACTAGGTTCTGTGTGTAACAAAGAGACAACTGTTCATTTCCCAGTTTTAAGACCCTTTTAAATCTTTTAAAAGTGATATGTCAACTTGTGGTTTTTGGATCTTTGTCGTTTTGACCTTAATTTATTGGGATAAATATTATCTATTTTTCTATACCTGTGTGGTGTATTTTTGTAGTGTTCTCACTGTGTTACTGTATGATCTACTGCACACATACTTTACACATTGCCTTCTAAGTTAAGCCTGGCCGCTCAGTGCCAAGCTACCAGAGGGTGGGCACAGGATAATTTGGATTGTGTGTGACTTACCCTGATTGAGATTAGGGTCCCTACTTGGACAAAGGTGTATACCTCTGACAACTAGAGACCCCATTTCTAACAGTCACAAGTTCAGGCCGAACGCAATGGAATGTGGGTCAGATACAGGAACCAAGCTAGGCCTGCTGAACAAAGAACCTTAAATTCTGGTTGCAAACTGTTGGAAAATCCTGCATTGAGGACGAATCGCACAATGGCGGTTCCAGTGACCTGTGGTCAGTAATGCAAGGTCCTGCAGTGGGGATGCGTCACGCAGTGGGAGTTCCGATGGAGCGGGTTACGAGCCATGTAGTGCGAGGTCCTGCAAAGTCCCAGAGGAAGCTGTCGACAGAGGCTTGCAATGCAGTCCTTGGAGTAGAGCAGCATAGCAGTCCTTTTGAGTCTTCCAGAGGTCCAGAGGAGTACTGGAGTTTGGTCTGAGGCTCCAATATTAATACTTGGTGCTAGCTTCAAGTAGGAGAAGGTTCTGTAGGTTTCCACCGCAGGGGTGTTTGGAATTTCCTGCCTCCCTGTCCTGGCCACAGCTTGTTGGTGGCACAAAGACTAGTATCAAACCCCTTTTGAGTGTGCTTAGGCAGAGCCTTTGATATCTGCAAGTGTGGTAGGTGAAAGCTCCTCCCTCTCATCAAGCCCCTTAGAACAGATGCATGCCCTCATCTGCACAGCTCATCTTCAGCGCAGGACTTCAGAACGCTCGCAAACAGGAGCTAAGGTATTCTGTTCAGCAGGCCTAACTGGATCCCTGCAGCTGACCTGCACTTCGTCTCAGTCGGCTTGAACTTTTGACTTTCTTCCGGTCGACATGACCAGATATCCTCAGTGTGGCAAGCTGGCCCTTTATGTAGTATGTAAATACTGTGTAAAGGGTCCAGGGGTTGCTCAGTGAATGGACAGGGCTTGCTATGCAATCCCAAAGTGCCTTATTTAGGGCTAGTGTGGTCGGGCAGCCTTAAGCTTAACACAGAGGAGTGCAAGACATCTACAAATACACATGATAGTCAATGAATCAGATAATTGACTCCAAAAGGAGATCCACACCAATTTATAAAAGTAGCAAGTATATCTATATATATTTAGGCATCAGAGGAAAATCGTTCAGGTATGTACATTTTTAAACAGAAACACTGTGCAATTTATGAGTTCTGCAATGTTATCCTATTGTAGGAAATACGAGTTCTGCAAACGGGTAGAGTATAACAACTTACAAGACCAAACTCCAGGAGTTAAGAGAAGCAGTGGTCAAGGTCCAAGGCAGCACCAGCAGTACACCCTCAGTGACACAGGGGCAGCCAGGTGCAGGGTGCAAAACACTGTTGGGTGCCCAATGCGTTCCAATGGAGATTGGTCACTGCAAAACGAGGCTGCAGGTTCTGGCTAGGAGGCCAGTTGGGCTGATCCAATAGAAGGGCTCAAGCCTCACGATGCACAGGCAAATGTAGGCACCTCTGGTCCTCTTTCCATGGATCAGGAGCGAAAGGGGCAGAAGTGTCCTTAGGTGTTCAGTTTTCTTTACCGGAGCGACCGCGTTAGAGTGCAGCTGCGTGCGGAGACTGCAAGCATCGTTGGGAAGTCCAGGAGGGGTGAAACCACGATGGACTCAGACTCTAGAGGCCTATTTAACCTTGTTGGCACCAGTAGTCGACTAGAACTCGGGTCAGAGACGGCGGCTGCAATGGTGAATTCAGGTGGCAGGTTTTGGTAGTTCCAGAGGCTTCAGTGTCCCTTCTTTGGAGTTTGCTGGGGAACAGGTCCGCTGGTCGCAGGAGGTCTTGAGTTTTTTTCGAAGGCAGGCACTCCTCCCAGGTTTCTGGAGTCACAGCTGCAGGATGAGTCAGCTTTGGTCCAGATTTCGTGAGGGATGCAGACAGGACGGTGGGGTTGGTACTAGGTCAACTACTTCTTTTCTCCTCTTCTGCTTTCCCAGCTCTTCAGTGTACTTGGTCTTCATAGGTCATGGGGATCTTCTCCGGTGCCAGGAGCTCCTCTAAATACTTAATTTAGGGGTGTTAGGGGCATGTAGGGTAGTAGACAATGAGCTATTGACCCTTGGGGTCACTAAGCCCCCTATATGATCACCTCCTTTGGAAAGTGGGCATAACCCTGTCCCAGAATTCCTAGGTATGCCATCTCAAAGATTGTGTTCACCTCTTGCTTAGCTGACTTTAGGGATGGTACTAGCCTGGAGGCTACCATTTCACTAGTGACTTACAGAGGGTGCTAAAGGATTTGCCAATTGGGGAAAGGTCTGGGGTAAGAACACTGGCATTGGGTGAGGAAAAACTGAGAAGTTCATTACAGTGCCTTCGAGCCATGGAAACTTCAGAGGGCAGTAATAAATCATAACACCTCCTTTTGTACCATCCTTCCCTTCTTCTGGGGGCCTGGAAGAGCATTTCAGGCACACAGGGCCACTTGACGGGCGTCATTCATTAACAAGAACAAAGGTCAATCAAGGAATTTGTAAGAAATTGGGTCTCTTGATGGCAGATGTATGCACTCTGTCCAAGTAGGGACCAAAGCCTAGTCAAGGTGTAAGTCAGATGAGCAAGTTCCTTACCTTTGATATCGCTTTTTCTGGTGGACAGAGTATCTACCTGTGGATTCCTCACCTTTTGAATACTTCAAATGCACCAGAATTCAAAGGAAATATTTTCTTTCTAGCTCTTCACGTCGACGAGGACGTCACAACAGCACGGCTCTGCATGCAACTCTACCTGACGTCATTGGAGCCTTAAGAAGTCCTCGCCGGCATGCTGAGGTCAGTTTTTTTAACCGTGCCTTCGAGTCGAACGGGTGAACACCATCACAAGCACAACATGTGCAAACTCAATAAAAATTATTTCATTATTATAAATGTAAATGTAAATATATATATATATATATATATATATATATATATATATATATATATATATATATATATATATATATATATATATGTATACACACACACATCCCCATATAAACATACATTTTGAATACACAATTTTCTAGAAATACATATATACAATAAATACAACCAATTTAATTCTTGGCATAACCAGAAAGGCAACGGGGAGGCGGGTGGGACCGTGAGGAATCCAAAGGTAGATACTGTATCCACCAGAAAAAGCATTACTGAAGGAAAGTAACTTGTTCTTCTGATGGATACATATACCTGTGTCTCCCTCACCTTTTGAATAGAATCCCATAGTAGTCCTACACTCGGAGGTGGGTGCCTGTCTGGCTATACCAAGAAGTCCTGCAACATAGAACAGGCAAAATGGCCATCCCTCCTTTCTTCTGAGTCCAAGCAATAATGTTTAGGAAGGGGAGGAGGGTAAAAAGAAGGAAGGGTGATGGACTGCTCTAAATAGAAAGGAGTCACTATCGTTGGCAGGAAAGCCGCCCTGGTTCTCTAAACCACCTTGTTAGCATGGGAAGTGGTAAAAAGGGATTTCACACTTAGAGCTTGCAGCTCACTAAAACACCTAGCCGACATGATCGCGATAAGGAAAACAGTCAAACGTAAGGAATCTCATGGACAACTATGCCATGGATCAAACGGTAAACCCATCAAGTATGTTAAAACTAAATTTAAATCCCACTGAGAAATTATAAATGGAGTGGGAGGAATCCTATTAATCAAATCCTTAAGAAACCTTAGCACTATAGGGGACTTAAAAAAGAGGGTTGATCAGGTAAACATATAAAAGTCGACAGTGCAGATAGATAATCCTTCACTGTTGCAACTGCGCCAAGGAGAGAGCAAATTGTAAAACATTGGACTCGTGAGCCTTTAAAGGATCAATGTGTCTCTCCTCACACCATTTAACACATGTGATCCATCTACCAGCATAAACAGTTTTGGTGAAGTGTCACCTAGCTGATAATATAACATCCACCACTTCTGGGCAGAAGAGAAAAAGAATTCAGATTGCTCCGTTCAATCTCCAGGCATGTAGGTGCAGGCTCTGGAGGGGGAGGTGTAGAACTTGCCCCTGCAACTGCAAGAGGAGATCTGCCTTGTAAGGGAGACGGAGAAGAGGGAACAGCGAGAGTTGAAGGAGGTCTGTGTACCACACCCTTCTTGGTCACTCCAGGGCTATTAATATGACGTGAGCCAGGTCTTGGGGAATCTTCCTCAGAACCCAAGGAATCAAGGGTATGGGAGGAAACACGTAAAGCAGCCGGTTGTTCCAGCTCAACTGAAACGCGTCCCCCAATGCTTCCTGCATTGGATACTGGAGGCTGCAGAACGACGGGCAGTGTGCATTCTCCTGAGTGCAAACAGATCTATCTGAGGCATCCCCCACAACTGGAAGATGTGAAGAACCACTTCTGGATGGAGACGCCACTCATGGTGGGCTTACAAGTGCCGGCTCCAGAGTCCCTCAGCCTCTCTGCAGAGAAGGTACGAACCTACACCTCCCTGTTTGTTGATGTGCCACATCGGAATTGTGTTGTCTGTCAAGACTTGAACCGACTGACTAAAAATGGAAGGGAGGAAGACCTTGAGAGCCAGACATATCACCCGTAACTCCAACAGATTGATGCGAAACATCTGGTCTACTGGAGACCAAAGACCTTTGATCTCCAGATCCCGCAGAACGCTCCCCACCCTAGAGTTGAAGCATCCGTTATGACTGTGGTGACCGGAGGTGGAAGACAAAACGGCCTTCCCTGCGATAAGTTGCTGTCCACACTCCACCATCGAAGATCCGCTGCAGTGTCTCTGGAGACGTAATGGATTCCTTGAGATCCCCGTTGTGTTGAAACCACTGCTTGCGGAGGCACAACTGCAGAGCCCTCATATGTCAATGAGCGTGAGTGATCAGCAGAATACAGGATGGGAACAGACCGAGCAGGCGAAGGACCTTTAGGACAGGACCAACCAATCCATCCTGAAACATTGAAATCATAGCCTGTGTGTCCCGAATCCTCTGAGGAGGAGGGTAGGCATGATTCAAAGTTGTGTCCAGTACTGTCCCTATGAACAGGAGACGCTGAGAGGCCTCCAGGTGAGATTTGGGAACGTTCAACAAATAGGCCAGGTTGAACAACAACTGGGTTGTCATCTGCAAATGGTACAGCGCTAACTCTGAGGACTTGGCTTTGAGCAGCCAATTGTCCAGGTAAGTAAATACCGATATTCCCTTCCTTCTGAGATGTGCTGCAACCCCTGCCATCACCTTCGTGAAGACTCGAGGTGCGGAAGTAAGACCAAAAGGAAGGACTGCAAACTGGTAGTGCTGCGATCCTTCCATGTACCGGAGATACTTCCTGTGAGACTTCAGGAAGGGGATGTGAAAATACACATGCTACAAGTCGATAGAAACCATCAAGTCTTCCTTGTCCAGCGCTCAAAGCACCTGAGCTAGGGTCAGCATTTTGAACTTCTCCTGCTTGAGATACAAGTTCAAAATCCTCAGGTCTGTGATGGGCCTCAAACAACCATCCTTCTTTGGAATCAATAAATATCTTGAATAATATCTCTGACCCCTTTCCTGCTCCGGAACCAACTCCACTGCAAATTCTGTACCTGCTGCTGAAGCAAAAGCAAGTGCTCTTCTGAACATAAAGATTGTTGGGAAGGCAATGGAGGGGGAAACTCCCAAAAGGGAAGGGCATACCCATTTCCTACAATGTTCAGCCGTCACGAGTCTGATGTTATTAACTCCCACTCTTGAAGAAAATGAAATAACCTTCCCCCTACGGGCAACACAAGCTGCTGAAAGGGAGGAGAAGAAGGGCTGCTTTCCTGACAAATTCCCAGTGAAAGATGAAGAGGAGGAGAAGGAACAGGAGGAGGAGGAGGAGGAAGGTTGCTGGGTTGCACCATGTGTTCTAAGTCTTCCACGACCTCTGGAGGACCTGTAGAGGGGGTGGAAGGTTGTTGGCCCTGGAATTGCTGCCTCCCACGAAAGGCAGAGCTATGGCCAAACCCCGTAAACCTATGGAAATGTCTATATGTTGTGAAGACTGAAGATCTAAAGACTTAGCAGTGGTTTTGCTGACCTTGAACCTTGCAAGGGCAGAGTCAGCTTTTTCCCAGAACTTTCTCAGAACTTAATGACAGATATAGACAAATTAAGATCTATTATACGTCCAACTGATTTAGAAATTTGTGCACTTAGTATGATTCCTTCTACTTAGATGCTTGAATAGAACAACTATTTTAGGACTAAAGCCCTTTGCACATTGCATCTTTGCTATTTGAGATAATCTCCTATGATATTTGGGCAACCTAATTTTCAGCTAGATCTTTTCAGGTAATACATTAACCAACTATTCAGGACATTTGCTACATAAAGTCCAGCATTATGGTACCACCATAAAGGGTCACATGAAGGTGCCAGATTGTTGTTAGATGGAAAAATGTCCCAAAACAGCAAAACATCACTTTGGCAGAGGTTCTGAAAATCCAGTCACTTGTCCTGTGCCCATTAATAGAGAATTATTCTTGATGTACTGCTCAAGGCAATTTTGGTCTGTATTGTGGTTTACTGTTTTCGCTTGATTTGCTAATTAGGCATCAAGTGTAAACAAATCTAAATGCCTGACACTTATGTAGCTATAGGCATTTTGATCTCTCTGCTCCCAAAATGATCTGCACCATTTAGGGAGTAGAGAGATTCGTAAAGCTACACGCCACCCCTGCATGTTTACATAGTGATGGTTTCCAGGACTGTCAACTATCGGCTGCGCTACTGGTTATGATTACCACTCCTGAAACACTTCAATTGCTTCTGTAATAAAAGTAAGTTTGTGTTTCTTCAAGCCACTGAGGTTTTGTATTTATCAAGGTAATGTTGTGTATTCCATTATTACCTACTCAAAATAGACATTGTCCTGACAGGCCCTTCTAGTTGCAGGGACATGGAGGGTTTGTAAGATGTCCAAGAACCAGAGGTACACAGAACCAAGTACTGAGCTGCACCTTACAATGGTTATTCATTGTACATGGAGTATAGAGCATTTCATATGGTAAAATATAAAGAGTGAAAATGGGTAGTAAGAAAATCTGTGTATTTCTAAAATAGACACCAGATACAGAGTTTCGAAGCAGTGGTTATTTTAACATCTCTGAATTTGTGGGTACCCAAACTCTATCTGGATTCAGACAATATTTGTTTTAAAATGTCTTCTTTCTTACACACTGGTCTTACATTTGGAAGGCACAATGAAGATAAAACCAACTGGTAATAACAAATGGTCTACTGTGTTCCTGCATGTCTCCCTGTAATGATAGATTACTTGTGTAGGTAAGCATAGTGCCCGCACCAGGAAAGGGCCCAAAATACACCACAGACGCATCACATTTTTCAACAGAAAATTGAATGTGGGTAACTGTGGATTTTGTTTTTTAAACTTGACACCTACGGGAATCCAGGATGGGTGGTTTGCATAACTTTCACCAGGGCTTCTTACACAGAAGCCATTGCACATCTCAAACTTTGACTAAAAACCCATTTTCCTCACATTTCCGTGGGCAAAAATTCTGTAATCTGTGGGTGCCACAACATTCCTGCCAATCAGCATCCCCCCAAGTCTCAAGATAAAAACGGTACCTCATTTGTGTGGGTGGGTCTAGTTTCCACAATAGGAAAGAACCCACATCGTACCATAGACACAGCACTGTTTTCTATGGAAAACTGATCTTTTTTCGGAATGTGAGTTGCTGTGAATTTTGGGTCTGACCTCAGCCGGCACCTAGCAAAACCTAGAAAACCTGTACAATTTTGAAAATTAGACACATAGGGAAATCCAGGGTTGGTTGACTTGTGTGGCTCTTACCCAGTTTTCTTATCCAGAAGGCCCTCCAAGACTCAATCTTTGTCTAAAAAGACATATATTCTACTCACATATGTGAGGAAAACTTCTGAAACCTACGCTGAGCCACAAATCTCCTGCCACCCAGCATTCTCCATAGTCTCACAATAAACATGGTACCTCACTTGTCTGGGTAGGCTTAGTACCTGAAACAATAAAGGGCCCTTTAACAAAACATAGACACATCACAGTTTTTAACTGAAAACTGATCCTTATTTTGCAATGTGGAAGGTTGTGGATTTTGGGCAGTAGCAATTTTCGGGATCCCTGTGAACTCTAGAAGTTTGTATCACAGAAATGCAAGGAAAATGTGTGATTTTAGGCAGAGTTTAGGGTATGCAGAGCATTGTGGACAAGAAAGCATCATGGGTCCCACACAAGGCATACTATCCTAGACTCCCCTCGGTAACTAGGTTTTAAAAATGTCTGGATATGGTAGATTTTCCTTGATAGCAGCCCACCCGGCCTCAAAATGTATAACAGTTGCAAGTGGGACGATATGAGGGATTTAGCCCCACTCTCTTGGCCCATGTGTAAAAACAACACCCAAAATAATCAAATGTCCTTTCGTTTGCCATTGGGATGGGATATTTTAAACCACAGGGGAGCAAAAAGACTATTGAGTCTTTTTGGGTGAAGGTGGGGCCTGATGTCAGAATGGGCCAGAATCACACCATTAATTTATTTAAAAATATTTCTACCATTGTCGTAAAAATAGATGTGTTTGACCACTGACTTTGTGTTGCACCACTTTGCATATTAGTTGTTCAGTGTTCACCAGTTGCAGATTACATGTTGTATTCAGTTTAGCTGCCTAATGGCTTTATCGTGGCGTTAAACATTGCAGTTGAGACATTGCAGTTGAGCTGTGTTTTTCCACATGGTAAACTAAGCTTGTTTCTTCATATTTTCTCTCACCGAACACAAACAGTTCATGATAAGAAAGTACATATTTTTTGTTTTCTTCAGTGCAGGGAAAGGTGCAGCCTTGGAAGGAGAGCCTTGAAATGCTGGCCAGTTTTCAATGTTTTTCTTCCAACTCTGACCTACAGTAGCCAGCATGTTTATATATTTCCATCTGAGAGGGGAGGTCCTTTCAGAAGACTCTTACCATGGTTGATTAAGCTATAAAGAGGTTGCCCTGCTCAGTAGCGAGGGAATTTCCATGACCTCGGTCAGGATTAGACATCGAATGCCTGACACACACACTTGTCCTGTGAGGGTGGATATCTCTTTCTCGCAGTTGAATGGTAATAAACAAAAAAAAGGGGTTGGAGGTTGGAAGTGCACGATTTAAAAGTGTAAATATTTTTTTATTTAGAGAATTAAGGGAAGCACCGCAAACAATGTTTGAAAATGCATGTGAAATTAAACTGCCTTATTGTGTTGTGCCAAACATGTTTTCTTGTTTATAAGGACTTTCTAAGTTTTGGGATGGGTGCTTGGATAAAACTAAAGTGTTTTCATATTTAGAAAAGGTGCTTTTTGAAAGGAATGATGTCCCTTTTGTTCTTGACAGAAGGGTTTGGATACTTTTGTCTGCTTACAGAAAAATGCATGAGAGATGTAAACAGTTAGAATATGAAAATAAGAATTTACGTGAGCAAATTAGCCAGAACAAATTATCGCAAGATAAAACTGAAATTTACAAAGCTGTTACAGGAGAATCTGGCTTTTCACGTTCCATTAATGAGGAGGTTAAAAAGGGTGGGGGGCCAGTGTGAGCCTCATAAGCAGAGCGTAGGTCTCCGTGCGCAGAGTAGCCAACAGTTTTTGGCAGGAGTTGAAATGCATTCTTTAAAAGATTACACTGAGAGAGAAGTTGACGATGTTACCAGTATATTCAGACCACCTTTGCAGAGTACGATGTGTACAATTAATTCAGACAAGACACAGGTACTGTCGCAAAATGTGCAGTTTCTGGGAAGTCAATGGAATCCAGAACATAGAGAGATGTTGTTACAGGTAAAACAAAAGATTTAGAGTTTCTTACTAATTGCACTAAGCAAGAGACACAGAGTTTCATGAAATTGTTTGATTTTGGAAACATTATAGCCCTCATCTGAGTAAAATCCTAACACTTTGGTACAAAGTAACTAGGAAAAAACATGAGTTTGAATGGAGTAAGGAGCAGCTGTGTGCTTTTGATTTGGCAAATGAAATAATTCCACAGATTTTAGACTTGTGTACAGTGCAAGAGGGAAACATTGAGTTACATGTAACTGTTCAGAGACAATATGCAAACTGGAGTATGTGGCAGAAACAGGGGAGGACAAGGGTGCACCAGGGCTTTGAACTAGAAAACTACTTGACTCTGGGGAGCGCTATACTCCTTTGAAAAACAGCTTTTGACTTGTTTTTGGGCTCTAGTGAATACTGAGCAAATCACACTAAATTATGATGTAATTCTGAAACCTGAAATATCAATCATGCAGTGGGTGATGAGTTCACCTAAATCTTACCGTATAGGACATGCACACGAGGATAGTATCATACTTTGGATCTGAAGACAGGGCTCGAGTAGGACAGACAGGGACTGCAGCCCTACATGAACAAGTGTCACAAGCCCCTGTAAAGGATGAGGAGAGAGTGCAGAAGGTACCACAGGTAAAAGAGTCACCAGTGAAGTGGAGTGCACCATTTGAATTCTTGTCCATTGAGGATAGAAAGCATGTTTGTTTTACTAATGCAGAAGTGTCAACCCAGAATTCTGACTTGGTGGGGATGGCTAAGTGGGCGCACCAGAAATGTGAACACCTGTGAGAAAAAGCCACTTACAGGTGGACAGAGATTAGAGAGATGCACATTCCCCTAGATTTGATAAAAACTGTGATTTTGCAATATTCTATTTGTCAGCACACACAACAGAGATCTGTCCCACAAACAGTCAAAGATCAGTTGGGGAGAGGAAAGTTACCAGGACAGATATGGCAAATTGATTACATTGGACCACTACCGATTAGTAGCGGGGTCAATATGCCTGCACCGTAGTGGACACTTATTCTGGAGACTTGATTTCTGTCCCTTGCGAAGGTGCTACTCAGCACAATACTATCAGAACTCTGGACTTGTTAATGTTATGCTATGGAGTACCACTTCAGATCCAGAGTGACAATGGGTCACATTTCAAAGGCAAATTGGTACAGGACTACTGTTCACAGCACAATACTGAGTGGATATATAACATATTCCTTATTATCCACAGGCCTCAGGACTGATTGAGAGAATGAATGGTTTACTGAAAGCTCAATTGCGAAAATTATCTGATGTAACTTTGAAAAACTGGAGAGAGCATTTAAATGAAGCCCTCCAGATTCTGAACAATAGACCATTAACAAATGCTGAAATACCTTTGATGTGAATGTTAACTCCAGCTTTGCAAATACAACCACATATGGCCACCAATACCATCACATACTGGGAAATAAACCTGGAGCGTTAGCCCCCTACAGAGCCACACCCGGATCTGCAGGTCTTACATGCTTTACAAGCTTACAGACTAAAATCCCTAGACATAGCGTGGTATGAAACAAGTGTTGGAGTACAGATTCCCCCAGAGCATTTTGTATTGATTGCTCCCAGATCTGTCTTGGCCCTTAAAGGTATTCAAATATTAGGGGGAGTGATTGATGCAGATTACCAAGGAGAAATCAAAGTTATTTTGTTAAATAGTGGAGAAGTTTACTTATTTATTCAAATTGGAGACAGAATTGTCCAACTTGGCATAAGTGCAGTGTATGGAGGTTTGGTAAGGAAGGGGGCTGCCCCAGCCCTTCTGACAGTGCAAGGAAAGGGAAATTCAGCAGATAAAAACCTCAGTGCCAATGTGTGGGTTGAATCCCCAAATGGCCCTCCAGAACCTGCAGAAATTATAGCAAAGGGCCCCAATAACGTCCTGCTGATTATCAAACAAGGAAAGGAAAAAGGAGAGCACATTTTAGATGACAAATGTTATTTGCAAGAAGAGTCATACTTGTTTCTTTTGCAGATCCTACTACGACTTGCCACTGACCATGAGTGTGCTGTGTGGTCTCCCTTCAGGCGTTTGCGTGTGGGGTCAGGGGAGGGACGCACCCCCAATCTGAACCTGATTGATAACCTAGTTGCAACGTTCCTGCTGCTTTTAAAGTACAAAACCTATGGATCCATTTTGCGCAAATTGCGTCATTGATTCACGTTCTGCATGGGATCAATATAGAGTACCATGGATGTTCTGTCAACTTGTTTGAGTACATTCTTCCACTGGAACTAACCCATGGCTTGTTATCATCTGATGACTGTTGCCAGTCTCATTAAGCAAAATTACCAGTTGGCTGGCTGTTTTCATGTGGAAACCTGACTTCCACTTTCATTCCAGTAAACCTTTCAAGTGGACCGTGTACCTTTACATGATTAGAACTCATGATGTTTCCATCTAATTCTACACCAACTTGCTATCCTAGAGACACTATTCAATCAGTTATTATCCCAATGAGAGTATATAAGCTTCAGTCTTTTCATTGTAGGTGTGTCTGTTTATAAGATCAATACGTTAATCCTCTCCCATTGCTTTAGTGATTGCTTTTATTCTTGCATTATGTTTCTGTATACACTGCAAACCTGATTTGCTTATGATGTTTTCTTTTTTTTTTAAATAATAGAAAAGTACACAAAGTCATTGGTCAGAGGGTGGAAATGTGGTAAAAATAGATGTGTTTGACCACTTTGTGGTTGGACCACTTTGCATTTTAGTTGTTCAGTGTTCACCAGTTGCAGATTACATTTTGCATTCAGTATAGCTGCCTATTTGCTTTATCATGGCGTTAGACATTGCAGTTGAGACATTGCAGTTAAGCTGTGTTTTTCCACATGGTAAACTAAGTTTGTTTCTTCATATTTTCTCTCACCGAACATGAACAGTTCATGATAAGAAAGTACATATTTTTTGTTTCCTTCAGTGCAGGGAAAGGTGCAGCCTTGGAAGGAGAGCCTTGAAATGCTGGCCAGTTTTCAACGTTTTTCTTTCAACTCTGACCTACAGTAGCCAGCATGTTTGAATATTTCCATCTGAGAGGGGAGGGCCTTTCAGAAGGCTCTTTCCATGGTTGTTTAAGCTATAAAAAGAGGTGGCTCTACTCAGTAGTGAGGGAATTTCCTTGACCTCAGTCAGGATAAGACATTGAATGCATGACACACACACTTGTCCCGTGAGGGTGGATATCTCTTTTTCGCAGTTGAATGGGGTCATCTTCTTGCTGGCATGAGAAAGATGAAGAACTTGACAGGCCCTACGGTGATAAATTTTTACTTTATCCTTTGCTTTGCAATTATGCTATAATATAATCACATATATTTGCTGTGTACATTGCAGTTGAGAATCATTTTGATATATTTTCCTTTCATTGCTGTGACTATTTTTAAACGTGTGATTTCGGCCTACTAATCTCCTTTTAGGAACCTCGTGGTGAAGTAATAATAAATGTCTTTTTTGAATTAAGAAGTGCATTCCAGATATTTTTGTCAGCTCGGTCATTAGTGAAAGCAAAACAACCATCCCGTGGTCTTTTGCCCCATGGGAGCAAATTGGGGGCAAAACCCTTCTCTGCTCTCTAGGGAAGCCAAAATTCTTGTTTGTCGCTTTTGGGGTGGAAAAATGGCCCAATGTCAGAATGCAATGCTTGCACCCCTCTCTTTTGCCCAAAATGCTAAATCCCTGGTGTCTAGTGGCCTTTCTACCACCCAGGGGTCAGATCTGGAGCATGCTTCCCAATTGGGACAATCCTCCTATCGGTCCCCGGGGGGGTAGAAAGACAAAATTGCTCCTTCTCAGGAAGGGTATTGCCCAATGCCACGGTAGGCTATCCCATCATTTTGTTTGTTCTTGGCACCATTTTGAAATCCCTTGTATCTAGCGGGCATTCAACCCTCTCAAAGGGGGACACTGGGGGGTGAAAATCCCTATCCACCCCTCCTTTCAGAAACTTTAATCAGCCCGCTGCGAGGAGTGGGGGGAAGTACAGGCTCATGCCCAAGGGGCTGCACCCTCCCCCAAAAAAATGCTGCATAAATGCAGTCCATTGTGTATAGTGGGCTTTCTGGCCCCCAACCCAAAGGTCAAACTGGCTGTGAATATCTCTATCTATTCCAATGGGGGGCAGAAAGTCTCTTGGAACTCAGGATGGGTGAGGAGGACAGGACCATGCCAAGGAGAGCTAGCCCTCCAAATAAATACTGCTTAACTGTAATCCCTGGTGTCTAGTGGGCTTTCTGCCCTCTTCTCGGGCCCATACTGGAGTTGAATACCCCATTCAAAGCCCCCAAAAGTGGGGCCGAAAGTCTGATTGGTCCCAGGCGGGAGCACAGGACCATGTCCAGGGTGGCCTGTTTCCCCCTAACGCCATCATTTCCCTGGTTTCTAGTGGGTGGATTCCTGCTTGGGGATCATCATCTTGAGGTGACCTGCAGGCAGGAATCCACTAGGTAGAAATATCACCGGAAATGGGAGATTGACCCTTTTCCAATTATATTTCCCCCCAAGAAAATCAGAGCTTGGGGGGGCTGAGATATGCCACCTAACACCGATGCAGTGAAAGTGTAATGATCCGATCGGCTCATTGCACTTTCATTTTCTCTGCAATGACATAAAAAAATAAAACTGCCTCAGTTCCTGGGGGAGCTCTGCTCCAGCACACAATGCTTAAAAAACAAAAAGGAAATCCCTATGGTGCAAGCAAACACTGGTTCTTTACCCTCCCAACGCTACCACGCCATGACCCCCTGCACCCTCAACCCCGGCCGCCACTCCCCACACTGCTGCCTTGCCGCACCACACAACACAACACCAAAGAGGCATTCTCCTGCACTTCCTGCAAGTATCCATGCACCTACCCACAGCCAGCACTCACTGCACCGCCAGCAACAAACACCCCACTATCACACTCACACAGTCCTGCAACCACCCACACAACACTCCACATTCACCTGCATGTTTCTCAACAATCGGTCAGTCACCAAACACCACAAAGATCTGGGACATGCTGCACGACATTGCCACTTTTTCTCTAAGAAACCTGGCTGAACTCTGCATCGGCACCGACATGGCCACAGCAACCCACCCTCGGCTACAAGACTGCCTGGCACAACAAACTTCAGAAGCCTGGATGCAGAATTGTCATCATCCACAAAAAAGAACAGCTGCATCACATCTACGGAAACACCATAATCCAACATGGAATTTCTATAGTTCAAGCTCCACGTCACAGTGAACTTCATTCTTAGCCGCACTCTCATCTACAGATCACCAGTACTGCACATCAACTACACCGACACCATCACAGACTTTGTTACCCCATTCCATCTGGAAGACCACAGCGATACCCAGCTCAGAGCACTGATTGAAGACCGTAGAAGCCTGGGCTTTAACAAACGAATAAAGGGACCTACCCACTTTGCCAAACATCTACTGGACCCTATTTTGACCAACTTTAGCAACCTCTGAGTTGACGATCCCACACCAGCCTCCTAAACAGACCATGCCCTCATCAAGTTCAGCATCTCTGTCCTGGTCCAAATCATACGTACCATCGGCAGACCAGAAAATGAAGACCCTATGTTAGTTGGTACATGGAGGAACTCAGACTGAAGAAACACCACTGCAAACAACAGGCTCACAAATGGAGAATAAGCCAGGACAGTGCAGACAGAAGCATGTTCAAGTTCACCCTAAGACGCTACCACCAAATGCTAGTACTAACAGAATCAAAGAAATCTTCACCGTAGTGAAAGATTTCATTTCCCCATCAGCCGCCTCCAGCTTGATCACCACCCTGCAAGACCTCTGCAATGATGCCACCCCATACTCATCCAACGCCTATAATCTATCAGAATCCAAGGATATGTGCGCCAATGGATCTGCTCCCCCATGACTGGAAGGACCACAAATGGAGACTAAGCCAGGACAGTGCAGACATAAGCATGTTCAAATTCACCCTAAGATGCTACCACCAAATGCTAGTACTAACCGAGCCAAAGAAATCTTCACCGTAGTGAAAGATTTCATTTCCCCATCAGCCGCCTCCAGCTTGATCACCACCATGCAGGACCTCTGCAATGATGCTACCCCATACTCACCCCACAACTAACAACATGGGAGGAGCAAGTCTTGGCAACCATGCATCCTGAGGGCTTCGCAGGAGTAGCAGGAGGACTGGACTCTGGTAAGGCAAATCTTTACTACTATATCCCCCACCCTATCTGCATGTCATCACATACAGCCTCACCCTCACCCTCACACCCATCACCCCACAGATACCCCACTACCACAACCCACACACCCCAAAACCAAGCCCTGCATGTAATACCAATGCATGGATGGACACCTATCACCAAAGCATGTCCAGTAGAGAGACTTACTCATGCCCCCAAATCACCAAACACACAAGGGCCACGGGATAATGCAAGAACAGGAGCAGAGGTTAACTCACCCATTGCACAAGATGGCACACACAGATACTAAGATTATGCATTCAAACCCCAACTGGACCCATACCCAACGTCACCGGAAAGGAGGTGCCAGACATATCCAGTCCCCCCACAGAAGAGGCCCACAGTGATGACAGCAGCTCTTCACGCCTGGATCAAGATGACCAGCCCAGCCCATCAGGGACCTCGGGACAGTCGGTTCCCCTGACACAGTCACAAACCACCACAGAACCTCCCCCTTCAGGAAACACCACCACAGCACCCACCCAGCAGGCCCATCCCTCTGTCCCCAGGACACATCAATCAGCAGTGTGTCCACCACTACAGGGACCCCAGGCATCCCCACAAACAAAGGACGATCAGGGACCTGGGGTCAGTGGGCACACGGTTCAGGGGACAGAGGTCCAGGATAACAGGGAAGCTGGGAGGTCTGCTGTGCGACAGGGGGAGGAGAGGCCTAGGGAACCCACTCTCCATGAGGCACTCTCCAACATCATGGGAGCTTGCCACCATTCCCAGGAGACCATGGGCACGGTACTGGCCAACTTTTAGGAGACCCAGCGGCTGCAGGAGGAACACTACCTAGGGATCAGGGATGACTTGAAGGCCATTAACACCACCCTGGTCACCATTGCAGGGGTGCTGACAGACCTTGTCAACACCAGGAGGGACACAGAGGCACACCAACAGGCCCCTGACACTAGCCTGGATGATGAACAGCCCTCCACCTCCGCCGGCGCTAGTGGACAGGAGGCACTGCCACAGGAACACCAGGCCACCAGCACCCCACCCCCTGCAGAAGAAGAACCAGCCCACAAACGGTCCCTGAGATCCAGGAACAAGACAGAGAACATTGCCAAGACCCCCGCCAGGAAATAAGACCCTCCTGAATGTCACCCTTCTGTCCCACTTTGTCACCCTGTCCACCTTAAACTGCCATTGCTCCACTTCCTATGCCCCATTGGACAATGCACCTGTGAAACAAAAGACTGGACTCTGCCATGGACATTCCTCCACCATCACCCCCAGCCCATTTCACAACCCCCTCCACTTATTTGCACAGAAATAAACACCCTTGAATCACAAAACAATCTGGAGTCAGTCTGTGCTTTCACAAATGTGTAATTGCAAAACGTCTGGAATATAGCAATGTCAATGTACTTGTTCACATACCAATGTAACACAGCTGTAGGCCAGCAGTAAACATAGCAGAGGGCACAAAGTGGGACCCAGATCTGTGAAATGGAAAGGCAAAGTAACAAGTCAGGGTCCATACACTGAATGAAAATGGCAGACTTATGTTAGCTCCAATAATAGTATGAGATGTGGGAAGCATGATGATGTTGTTTCGGTTGTCTACATCTTCTTCTTCTGCCTCCTCTTCTTCACTGTCCACAGGCTCCACAGCTGCGACAAGACCACCATCAGGCCCATCCTCCTGCAGAAAAGGCACCTGGCGTCGCAAAGCCAGGTTGTGCAACATACAGCAGGCCACGATTATCTAGCACATCTTCTTCGGTGAGTAGTATAGAGAGCCACCTGTAAGATGAAGGCACCAGAATCTAGCCTTCAGGAGGCCGAAGGTGCGTTCTATAATCCTCCTAGTTCACCCATGTGCCTCATTGTAGCGGTCCTCTGCCCTTGTCCTGGGATTCCTCACCGGGGTCAGTAGCCATGACAGGTTGGGGTAACCAGAGTCACCTGCAAATGTCGAGGGACAACTGTTAGACTGACACTAACCCTTAGGGACAACCCCATATCCAGAGCCAGGATACATGGCATTCACATGGGAGATGTACTGGTCTGCCAAACACACCATCTGCACATTCATTGAAAGGTAGCTTTTCCGGTTTCTGTACACCTGTTCATTCCTGCGGGGGGGGGCAAACAAATGCCACATGTGTACCATCAATGGCATTTATGATGTTAGAGATATGTCCCAGGGCATAGAAGTCACCTTTCACTGCTGGCAAATCCTCCAATTGAGGGAAAACAATGTAGCTGCACATGTGTTTCAGCAGGGCAGACAATACTCTGGACAACACGTTAGAGAACATTGGCTGGGACATCCCTGATGCCATGGCCACTGTTGTTTGAAAAGACCCACTGGCTAGGGAATGGAGTACAGACAGAACCTGCACTAGAGGGGGGATTCCTGTGGGTCGGCGGATAGCTGAAATCAGGTCTGGCTCCAACTGGGCACACAGTTCCAGGATTGTTGCACGATCAAGTCTGTAAGTGATAATGATGTGTCTCTCTTCCATTGTTGACAGGTCCACCAGGGGTCTGTACACCGGAGGCTGCCGCCATCTCATCACCTGCCCCAGCAGACGTGCCCTATGTAGGAGAACAGTGAGCAGAGGGTCATCCAACACTTAGGTATCACAATGTGTTATTGGATAAAACGTTGGAAATTCGCAATGTGCCTTTATCTGTCTGTATTCCAGGCCTAAATAGGTGTGGCACAGTTTTTTTCCCTGCCACGTGGCCCCCTGAAATGGCGGCTGCCTGACCTGTAAGGTGGGACAAGGGGAAATTAGTTAACTGCCCTGGCGTAGTACACCGTCGCGGTAGGCGGTGGAAGAACGCGGCGCAATTCAGCATTGGGACCTATGGGTCCCAGGAGCCAATGACGATGTACGCCGGCGGTGACGGTACGCACCACCGCGGACGTGGCCACCATTTTCGAACTGTTCCCTCACTTGATACCTGACCTTCAACAGGAGAGGACCTACACTGCAAGTGCTGCTGTGACCTGTGTCTGGAAGCGAGGATGGCTAGTGTCTGGGGAAAGGGCCCCTGCCTTCACATCGGAGGAGTTGGAGAAACTGGTGGATGGGGTCCTCCCCCAGTACACGCAACTGTACGGTCCTCCAGACAAACAGGTGAGTACACTGTGAACATGGTGGATGGCACATGATTGTATAGAGTGTCGTGGATGGAAGAGGGTGGGGAGGGAGACAGGCCAGCATGTCAGGATAGTGTGTGTGTATGTATGTCTAGCCCAGGGTCGGAGGTGTTTGGCAATGCGTGAGATGAAATGTACGGGATAGTAACATCCATTCTAACTTCACTTTTCCTCTAGGTAAGCGCCCACCAGAAGAAGGGTATTTGGCGTGCCATCGCCAAGGACGTCCAGACCCTGGGGGTCTACCATAGACGGAGCACCCACGGCCAGAAAAGATGGGAGGACCTGCGCCGCTGGAGCAAGAAGACGGCGGAGGCCCAGCTGGGGATGGCCTCCCAACGTGGATGAGGTGCCCGTCGCTCCATGACCCCCCTGATGTACCGGATCCTGGCGGTGGCCTAGCCGGAGTTGGAAGGGTGCTTGAGGGCATCACAGCAGCCACAAGGGGGTGAATACACTAATTCAGCTGACGCGGCGCGCTTTACGAGGTGACTGGGCGGGGGAAGTGGGCTGTGGGTTCCCCTTGGCCAGGGCGAAATTGGTAGGCTAGGTCCCTTGTTAGGCAGGCTCTGTGGCACCCCAACCCCAATACTGGTAATAGCCATCTACACCTAGTCAGGCTCCTGTGGCTTCCAGGTGTGCAGCAATTGGGCTTAGGCATCGTCCCCCATGGGCATGTGAATTTTCTAAGAACTGTTAGTGCATGGCTTAGTGCATAGGGCGGCTCCCTGTGTGTTGTGTCCACCAACGGTAGTGGTGTTGCATGCACTGAACATGTGTTTCTTCTGTCTTCCCCCCCCTTTTTGTTTTGACACCCTCTACTTGCGTGCGTTAGCATCATCTTGCGGAGGAGCAGTATCACCGGAGCAGGAGGGAGCTGCATCCCACATGGCCCTGGAGGGTGAAGCAACAGAGTTTGAAGCCACCAGTAGGTCGGAGGGCGAGGGGAGCAGGAGCATACACCAGCGACAGCGAGTCCTCCTCTGATGGGAGCTCCCTTGCGGTGGCGGGCACCTCTATGCCCACCGCATCAACAGGTACAGCTGCCATCCCCCCTACCAGCACCGCCCTCCCAGCAGCCCCTCAGCGTGTGTCCTGTGCCCGCTCACCCAGGAGGGTGGGCATCTCTTCCGCCCCAGGCACCTCAGCCCCTGCCCCAGTCAACCCTGCTGCCCTCAGTGAGGAGGCCATTGACCTCCTAAGATCCCTCACTGTTGGGCAATCTACCATTTTGAATGCCATCCAAGGTGTTGAGAGGCATTTGCAACAAATAAATGCATACCTGGAGGGAATTCATTCTGGGCAGGTGGCCCAACAGAGATCATTTCAGGCTCTGGCCTCAGCACTGATGGCAGCCATTGTCCCTGTGTCCAGCCTCCCCCCTCCAACTTCCTCCACCCAGACCCAATCCCCTGTACCTCAGCCTATCCCATGCACACCATCAGACCAGCAGGCACACTCATCAACACACAAGAGTGGACATGGCAAACATAAGCACCACACATCCCACAAGCATCATTCCCATGCAGACCCAGCAACATCCACTGCATCCACTGTGTCCCCCTCCTCCATGTCCTCCTCCTCCCTCCCTGTCTCGTCTCTACTCACACCTGCATGCACTACATCCTCAGCCACTACCTCCATCCCCAGCACGCACATCACCACACAGCGCTCACGTGCAATCACCACCCCCACTACCATTCACACATCCCAAGTGCCCTCTCCCAGTGTGTCTGTGAGCCCTCCTCCCAAAGTACACAAAGCAGGCACACACCCACCCAACAGCCATCCACCTCACAACAGCCTCCAGCCCATGCACCTTCACCCAAATTCAGCAAACGTACACCTCCTACAACCACTACCTCTTCCTCCACTCCCAAACCCCCTCCATCTTCCCGTCCTAGTGTGTCTAAAAAACTTTTCCTGGCTAACACTGACCTCTTGCCTACACCTCCCCACCTCCGTCCTTCCCCTAGGGCCAGGCTTTCCAGGTCCCAGCCCAGCACCTCAGCCACCAAAACCCCAGGCACAGTGGCACCAGCAACTGCGGTGTCATCGAGTGCGCCACCCATCAGGGCTGCCAGTGTGTCACCTAGCGAGGCCAAGGACATTGTGTTGTAACCTGCCAAGGTGAAGAAGGTGCCCACATACCGGAGGGAGAAGCCGCACCTACCAGCCACCAAGGGCTCCTCCAAACCAAAAGGGGACAGTGGCAAGACACCTGCGGCAAAATCAAAGGTGGCGAAGGGTCACAAGCCGAAGAGCAGGTCAGGACATGGCACGGTGGCTCCGACTGAGGGACTAGAGTCTCCCCTTCTGTCAACCACTACACCAACTTGTACGGCGGTGGACCCCGCCACCAGCACAGCCACCAGCACCGCCACCTGCACGTCTGCTGCCTCAGCAACTGTCCCCAGCATCATCCCCAGTGGGCAGCTCTCCGAGGCTGCAGGAGACGTCCTGCTTTGTCCCTCAACAGGTGCTGACACATGCGCCACCGCCAGAACCTCTGCCACAGACACCACTGCAAGCACCGCCACCAGCCCTGCGACGTGCTCAGACAGTGCCAACACATCTGACATGGCTACCATCCCCAGTGGGCAGCCGGCCGAGGCTGGAGGAGACTTCCTGGACCATGCCCAGCTTCCATGAGGCATGACTCTCATCACTGTTTGCACCTGCAGGTGGCAGGCGAAGCCACAGCAGGGTGGGGTGTCTCTGCCTCCATGGCGTATCATGCTACCTGTTTCTAGGCAATCTCGTGGCACACACACCCATGTGAGGTAATGGGACCAGCCACACAGCATGTGAAGCACTCTGGGCACCAAGCCCCCTCCAGAATCAGTGCAGAGATACATCCACTACCTCAGTCCATGGCAGGATGAAGCACTCTGGGCACAAAGCCCCCTCCAGAACCAGTGTAGACTGTTATCCACTTGAGAGACTGTGGCTTTGCACTCCCCAGGATTAAGCAGTGGGCAAACCACCCACTGGAAAGACTTGAGAGACTGTGGCTTTGCACTCCCCAGGATTAAGCAGTGGGCAAACTACCCACTGGAAAGACTTGAGAGACTGTAGCTTTTCACTCCCCAGGATAAAGCAGTGGGCAAACCACCCACTGGAAAGACTTGAGAGACTGTGGCTTTGCACTCCCCAGGATACAGCAATGGGCATGGAGCCCCCTCGTGCAGCAGTGGCGTCGTGCGTTCATCTGGCTGAGGTGCCCCCCTCCCCCTGAGGTGCCTGTTTAATTTCGATCTGATGCCCATGCAGTGTTCTCTCCGTTTCGAGTCAGGTATCTTGTGTGGGCTTCGCCCATGCATTTTGGGACCACTGTTCTACGGACAATGATTGGAACACTACCCGGATGTGTGTAGTTGGTATACATATTTGTATATACTGATTTCAGAAATTGCACTATCTGATTTTTCTTGATTACACTCGTTACAATCATTTCCTTTTTCCTTGCGTTCTTCCAGGGAGTGAGGGGGTGTATATGTAATGTTGCTGCATGTATTTGTGTGTATGGTGTTGTGGGTGAGGGTATTGCGTGTTGCGTGTGTGTGTTACGCTCTTTTCCCTCCCCCTTCCCCTGTGTTGTAGGTGCAGTACTCACTGTGGTCGTTGATGGCGTCAGTCCTGCTCCTGATACAGAAGGAGGAAGACCAGCATGGGCAGGACCTATAACTCGGGCTCCATGGCGTCCTGGTTCCTCGTTGGGTGTCGAGAGGTGAGTGTTTTCCCTTTTGTGTACTGTTTCCGCCGTGCTTTTGATAGCGTTGGTTCCACCCCTGAGGAGGTGGCAGATGGGTGTGTTGTAATACAGTGGGAGGAACCTTGTCTAACGCCTGTCTGTTGGCAGTTACCGCTGCTGTGTTTGTTGCTGCCGCCGTGACAGTCGGAGTGTTAAAGTGGCTGTCTATGTTGGCGGTTTCCGCCATGGTCGTGGTTCCATTTTTTTTTCCGCCGGCCTGTTGGCGGTATTACCGCTGCTTTAACACCGACTGCCAGGGTTGTAATGAGGGCCCAAGTGTTTAAAGATGAACACTGACAAGACTAAAATCATGATCTTCTGGAAGAGGACATCACAGTGGAGCTCCACCTGGCGCCAACCGAGCTAAGACCGTCACCCAGTCATACCACCCCCTGCGAATAACTTCAGGATCATCATCAACAGTAAACTCGTCATGACTGCCCAAGTCAATGCTGTCACCGCCTCATGCTTCCACAACCTGAACATGTTGAGTAAGATCAGCACCCAGAAACTGTCACACACTCCCTGGTGACACACAAGGTGGACTATGGGAACACTGTATGCCAGAATCAACAAAAAACTCAATAGAAGGTAGCAGACCATTCAGATCTTCGTCGCAAGGATCTATCTCAACCTCCCACACTGCAGTCACATCATACTACACCTAAAGGAGCTCCAATAGCTCCCCATTCACAAACAAGCACAATTGAAACCCCTCATTCGCACCTTCAAGGCACTACATAGCACTGGCCCATCATACAATAACCATTGCATCTGCTTTCACAAACCTTCCAGACAGATCCACTCATTTGGACTAGCATTTGCAAAAATCCCACACATAAGCAAAACTTGTTCCACCAGTCAAGCTTTCTCCGACATCACTCCTAAAGCATGAAATGCCCTGGCGCAGGATATCAGAGATTCCCCCTCAATACTTGAATTCTCTAAGTAGCTGAAGATCTGGCTTTTCGAGTAATCCCAATAGGCCTTAGCTATAGAGAGACTCACACCTGATCAGCTCCACGATACCCTACTGGGTGATAGTGCCCTCTACAAATCTACATAACATAGCCAAACATAGCGCAACATAACATAACAACTGCTGCACACATATCCTGCAGGTAGGGTGCATAGGCACTGGAAGTTGAATGGTATTTGGCTGAGTTTCAACAATCAGCAAGCTTTCAGACTGAGTCAGTCCAACAATTCTTTTAGAATTGCCTTAGCTCACTCTTTACCAGCATCCACCATGTTCAAAGTTTATTCTTTTGGATGCAGTGGTAGATGCAGACATCAGTACTACAAAATGCAATACAATTAAGAAGTAAATGACTAAACTTCCCATCAAAATCATTACAAAAATAGCTTACTTAGAAATTGAGGGATAGGAAAAAAAACAACTTAACCATTATTAATTAAAGTGAATAGAACCACAGTTTATAACCAAAGTCTACAGGGCCCACACAAGTCTACAGGAGGATACAAACATTCTGAAAAGACTATTAACCCCTATGCTTCAGGCCTTTTCCCCCTCCTGTGCCAAGCCTTTTTTTGGCTATTTGGGGTAGTTCGCTCTTAGGCCTTCATAACTTTTTGTCCACATAAGATACCCATGCCAAATTTGTGTCTTTTTTTCCAACACCCTAGGTATTCTAGAGGTACCCAGAGTTTGTGGGTTCCCTTGGAGGAGACCAAGAAATTAGTCAAAATACAGCTAAAAATTTGATGTGTTTTTTTTTTTAAATTGGAGAACAAAATGCTGCAGAAGAAAGCATGTGTTTTTTCCGTGAATAAGGCATCAACAACGGGTTTGCGGAGCTAAAATCACCATCTTACCAGCTTTCAGGAACAGGCAGACTTGTATCAGAAAACCACATTTTTCAACACAATTTTGGAATTTTACTCGGAGATACTCTATTTTTACTATTATTTGTGCTTTCAGCCTCCTGCCAGTTAGTGACAGAAATGGGTGTGAAACCAATACTGGATCCCGGACAGCTAAACATTACTGTAAAGTAGACAAAATTCTGAATTCAGCATTTGGGTAGATCCTTCAAGGTTTTCCTACAGAAAGTAACAGCTAAAATAAAAAAAAATTGAAATTGAGGCAAAAAAGAGCAATTTCTGTCCACGTTTTCTTCTATAACTTTTTCCAGCTATGGTAGATTTTTTAAAGCAACACACTGTTATGTCTGCTGGATTCTTCTGGTTGTGGGTATATATAGGGCTTGTAGGTTCATCAGGAACCCTAGGTACCCAGAGCCAATAAATGAGCTGCACCTTGCAATGGGTTTTCATTGTTGTTAGAAATGGGGTTTTTGGTTGGCAGTCAGGTTTCCCTCTGTCCAAGCAAGAACCCTCACTCTAGTCAGGGTAAGTCACACACAATCCAAAATCAGCCTGTGCTCACCCTCCGGTAGCTTGGCACGACCAGTCAGGCATAACTTAGAAGGCAATGTGTAAAGCATTTGTGCAATAAATCATACACCACCATAGCATAACACCACAAAAATACACCACACAGTGTTTAGAAAAATATATAATATTTATCTGGGTATCTTCAGGTCAAAACGATCAAAGTTGCATTATGAATTTGTAAAGATATCACTGAAAAGTGATATAAGGTGTCTTAAGTCTTTAGAAAGTAAACAAAGTCTCTTTCAAACACAAAGTACCTGGTTTCTGGTGGAAAATCTCCTCAGAGGGCCACAGGAGAAGAGGTACGTGGAAAACTGGTGTGTGCGTCGATTTCTCCTCAGCACACACGGACTTGCGTCGTTATTTTCCACGCGGGGAGTCGTGCGTCGTTTTCCGGTGCGCGGACAGTCTCTTTCTGTGGTTCGTGGGGAGTACCAGATGTCCCGGGTCTGTGCGTGGATTTTCCTGCTTGTTTTCCGGCTGCTCGTCGTTCTGCGGGGCTGGGCGTCGAAGTTGTGATCTCACGGCAGGCGTCGCGTCGATTTCTCCTGGGGAGTCGGGCGGCGTTGTCCTTGCGAGGCCGTGCGTCAAAGTTTTGATCTCACGGCAGGCGTCGCGTCGATTTCTCCTGGGAAGTCGGGTGGCGTTGTCCTTGTGAGGCCGTGCGTCAAAGTTTCGATCTCACGGCAGGCGTCGCGACGATTTCTCCCGGGAAGTCGGGCGGCATTGTCCTTGCGAGGCCGTGCGTCAAAGTTTTGATCTCACGGCAGGCGTCGCGTCGATTTCTCCTGGGAAGTCGGGCGGCGTTGTCCTTGCGAGGCCGTGCGTCAAAGTTTCGATCTCACGGCAGGCGTCGCGTCGATTTCTCCCGGGAAGTCGGGCGGCGTTGTCCTTGCAAGGCCGTGCGTCAAAGTTTCGGTCGTCCGAAGGCGTCGCGTCGATCAGCGTCGGTGTACAGCGTTTTTCTTGCCGCGGAACAAGCTGTGCGTCGAAAAGTTCGGCGCACGGAGCGTCCAAGAGGAAGAGAGAAGTCTTTTTGGTCCTGAGACTTCAGGGAACAGGAGGCAAGCTCTATCCAAGCCCTTGGAGAGCACTTTTACAGCCAGACAAGAGTTCAGCAAGGCAGCAGGCCAACAGCAAGGCAGCAGTCCTTTGTAGAAAAGCAGACAGGTGAGTCCTTTGAGCAGCCAGGCAGTTCTTCTTGGCAGGATGTAGTTTCTGGTTCAGGTTTCTTCTCCAGCAAGTGTCTGATGAGGTAGGGCAGAGGCCCTGTTTTATACTAAGTTGTGCCTTTGAAGTGGGGGTGACTTCAAAGAGTGTCTAAGAAATGCACCAAGACCCCTTTCAGTTCAATCCTGTCTGCCAGAGTCCCAGTAGGGGGTGTGGCAGTCCGTTGTGTGAGGGCAGGCCCTCCACCCTCCCAGCCCAGGAAGACCCATTCAAAATGCAGATGTATGCAAGTGAGGCTGAGTACCCTGTGTTTGGGGTGTGTCTGAGTGAATGCACAAGGAGCTGTCAACTAAACCTAGCCAGACGTGGATTGAAGGGCACAACAAGATTTTAGTGCAAAGAAATGCTCACTTTCTAAAAGTGGCATTTCTAGAATAGTAATATTAAATCCGACTTCACCAGTCAGCAGGATTTTGTATTACCATTCTGGCCATACTAAATATGACCTTCCTGCCCCTTTCAGATCAGCAGCTGCCACTTCAACAGTGTATGAGGGCAGCCCCAATGTTAGCCTATGAAAGGAGCAGGCCTCACAGTAGTGTAAAAACGAATTTAGGAGTTTTGCACTACCAGGACATATAACTACACAGGTACATGTCCAGCCTTTTACCTACACAGCACCCTGCTCTAGGGGTTACCTAGGGCACACATTAGGGATGACTTATATGTAGAAAAAGGGGAGTTCTAGGCTTGGCAAGTACTTTTAAATGCCAAGTCGAAGTGGCAGTGAAACTGCACACACAGGCCTTGCAATGGCAGGCCTGAGACAGGGTTAAGGGGCTACTGAAGTGGGTGGCACAACCAGTGCTGCAGGCCCACTAGCAGCATTTAATCTACAGGCCCTAGGCACATATAGTGCACTCTACTAGGGACTTATAAGTAAATTAAATAGCCAATCATGGATAAACCAATCAATAGTACCATTTACACAGAGAGCATATGCACTTTAGCACTGGTTAGCAGTGGTAAAGTGCCCAGAGGTCAAAAGCCAACAACAACAGGTCAGAAAAAATAGGAGGAAGGAGGCAAAAAGTTTGGGGATGACCCTGTCAAAAAGCCAGGTCCAACAATTGTGTACCAGGTATACAGCAATTTATTTGGTGAAATATAAAGAGTGAAAAATAGGTATCAAGGAAACATCTGTATTTCCAAAAGGTGCACCAGATAAGGTGTTGAGAATCAGTGGTTATTTGCACATCTCTGAATTCTGGGGTCCCCATAATAGCACGTGAATTATGTGAATTACAGGGCATTTCTCAAATAGACGTCTTTTTGACACACTGTCTTACATTTGGAAGGACAAAATGTAGAGAAAGACAAGGGGCAATAACACTTGTTCTGTGTTCCCCCAGGTCTCCCGATAAAAATGGTACCTCACTTGTGTGGGTAGGCCTAGTGCTCGCGACAAGAAACGCAACATGAACACATCACATTTCTACATTGAAAGCCTTGCTCAGCCGGCACCTAGGGAAACCTACCAAACCAGTGCATTTTGAAAACTAGACACCTAGGAGAATCCAGGATGGGGTGACTTGTGGGGCTCTCACCAGGTTCTGTTACCCAGAATCCTCTGCAAACCTCAAAATATGCACACAAAAAACCACTTTTCCCATACATTTCGGTGCTGCAAAGTTCTAGAATATGAGAGGAGCTACAAACTTTCTTCCACCCCGATTTCCCCTAAGTATCACAATAAAAATGATACCTCACTTGTGTGGGTAGGCCTAGCGCCCACAACAGGAAATGCCCCAAAACACAACATGGACACATCACATTTTCCCAAAGAAAACTGGCCTGTTTTTGCAAAGTGCCTAGCTGTGGATTTTGGCCTCTAGCTCAGCAGGCACCTAGGGAAACCTTGCAAGCCTCTACATTTTTTTACAACTAGACACCTAGGGTAATTCAGAATGGGATGACTTGTGGGGCTCTCACCAGATTCTGTTACCCAGAATCCTTTGCAAACCTAAAAAATTGGCAAAAAACACTTTTTCCTCATATTTCAGTGATAGAAAGTTCTGGAATCTGAGAGAAGCCACAAATGTCCTTCCATCCGGCATTCACCCAAGTCTCCCGATAAAAATGGTACCTCACTTGTGTTGGTAGGCCTAGTGGCCGTGACAGGAAATGTCCCAAAATGCAATATGGTCACATTGGATTTTTACATTGAAAACTGCAGTGTTTTTTTGGAAAGTGCCTAGCTGTGGATTGTTGTCTCTAGCTCAGCCGGCACCTAGGAAAACCAACTCAACTTGTGTATTTTTGAAAACCAGACACCTAGGGGAACCCAGGATGGGGTAACTTGTGGTGCTCTCACCAGGTACTGTTACCCAGAATCCTTTGCAAACCTCAAAATGTCCCCAAAAAAACACTTTCCCCTAACATTTTAGTGCTGCAAAGCTCTGGAATTCGAAGGGAGCCACAAACTTCCTTCTACCTAGCATTCCCCCACATCTCCCAATAAAATTGGTATCTCACTTGTGTGGGTAGGTCTAGCGCCCGTGACAGGAAATGCCCCAAAACACTACGTGGACACATCAAAATTATCAATTACAAATCTACCTGTTTTTGCAGAGGGGGGGCATCTGCGTTTTGGTTCCTGGGCTCAGCAGCCATCTAGGTAAACCTACCAAATTCAGACAGTTCTGGAAACTAGACACCCGAGGGAACTCCCGCAACTCCCCCTACCGCCAGCCTTTTTCTGGCAGTTTGAACCGCCAAGAAAAGGCTGGCGGTATGGGGAGTTGCGGGGCCACTGGCATGGGCAGTGCAGGGGCCCCCTGACAGGGCCCCATGCGGCTTTTCACTGTCTGCTCTGCAGACAGTGAAAAGCGCGACGGGTGCAACTGCTCCCGTCGCACGGCCGCAACACCGCCGGCTCCATTTGGAGCCGGCTCCCATGTTGCGGCCCAGCGGGGATGTCAAAATGGGCACCGCTGGAGTGCGGCCGCCCGGCGGTTACAACTTGGCGGGCGGCAATGTTGTAATGAGGCCCTCAATGCCTTAGTCTCAATCACACACTGGGACAGACAAGAAGGAAGAAGTGATGGAGAAACAGTATCTAAAACTGGGGATAGATACAACATGATCAAAGCTGCAGCCTCTCCTGCATCTATTCTGAGAGTTTGTGAGTTCTTAACAACCAGGACTCGTAAAAGTTAAAAGTACATGTTCAACTTTTTTATTTACAATGCATCCCTCCTTATGGGTTGATTAGGCCCTACCTTCGGTGTGATTTATATGTATTTAAAAGGGAGTTTTCAACTTGGCAAATGGGTTATTTTGCAAAGTTGAATTGGCAGTATAAAACAGCTGGCAGGCTGCAATGCAGGCCTGAGATAAGTTTTAAAGGGCTATGTAAGTGGTTGGCATAATAAGTGCTGCAGGTCCACTAGTAGCATTTAATTTACAGGCCCATGTTATATGGTCTACCTCTTTATTGGGACTTTTAAGTATATTAAGTATGCCAATCAGGTGTATGCTAATTTTACCAGGTTTTAAGGATAAAGCACAAGCATGTTAACACTGGTTAGCAGTGGGAAAGTGCATAGAGTTCTAAGGCCAACAAAAACAAATTTAATAAAACAGAAGAGTGAAGGCACAGGTTTGGGGGAAGACTACCCTAAGGCTGAAGGTCTAATAGTCATAAAACTTGGGGCTAAAATAACAGTAGTAGGGGCTAGAAGACAACCCTGTGCATTTGGAGGAGCTAGTTGACATGAAAGAACAAGAGGCTTTTTAGAAGTTTCCTCAAAGCTAATACGTCAGGTTCAGTTCTAATGGCTGAAAGAAGGGGGTTCTACAGGTTGAGACTGTTTCTTAGACAGGGATGAGTTTAATGATGGAGTTTGTAATATAAGGAAAATGTTGTTCAGAAGTCCTTTCTGTCCATCAGAGATGGCAAGAAGAGCTCTGAGGTAAGGAAGAGAGTTTTGAGATAAACGGCGCTTGGTGTGAGGAGTCCAGTTTTAAACTGTATTCTAGTGTGTTTGGGAGCCAATGGAATTCCATTTGTACTAGAGCGATATGATCAAGTTTTATTGAGGAGGAGACTGGACAAGCAGTAGTATGCTAGGGCACCTTGATTCGGGTGACAGAAGACACTGGAAGACCAGCAAAAAAGCTGGTCTTTTTGCATCACCTTAGACCGGTTTTATTCTAGGAACATATTTTTATTGCTATCGATCATGGGTGATGCTATATCCATGTTCCTAACAAACAAGTTACTTACCTTTGGTAACAATTTATCTGGTAGAGACATATTTTAGTTGCAGATTCCTTACCTTCTAATTTCCCCCAGGTGACAGACTGGATCCGGAGATTTTTCTTCATTCAGTACACTTGTGCACCGTCAGGTGGTGTCGGTTGACTCCTGTGTGCGTCGTTGGCATTGTGATGATGTCACGATTGTATAGAGGTGCCCCCCCGCGCGCCGACATCAGTTTCTTTTCACAAATTTCTATGCCAGTAGCAGGGAGCCACGAAGAACACTGAGAATGGTGCGCCAGAACTATGGCCCTGAAAAGGGAAACCCTGTCCCTAGAAATCAGTTCACAGTGTAGGGAGGATGGGGGGATCAGTAAGGAATCTGCAACTAGAATATGTCTCTACCAGATAAATTGTTACCCGAAGGCAAGTAACTTGTTTGTTAGGAACATGGATATAGCATCACCCATGATCAATAAATTGTAACCGAAGGTAAGTAACTTATTCATCTGATAGAGACTTCTAGTTGCACCCTTACCTTAGAACAGATACCCAAGCAATACCATCCTGGGCAGTGGGCTGCAAACCAGGATCATACTAGAAAGTCCTGCAGTACAGAACAACCAAAGTAGCCGTCTCTGCAGATCTGACCGTCCAGGCAGTAATGTCTTGTGAACATGTGCAGGGATGCCCACATTGCTGCCTGGCAGATGTCCAGGACAGGAACTCCCTGTGCTAACTCTGTGGTGGCAGCAGTTGCTCTGGTGGAGCAAGCATGCAAGCCCTCAAGTGGTTGCTCCTTTGACAAATTGTAGCAACTTTTTATGCAGACCACTACCAATCGCGAGATGGTCCACTTCTTTGCACCCACCTATCCCACAAAGAGTTGATCATCCACCCGGAAAGCTTTGGTATAATTGAGGTAGAACGCCAAAACTCTTTTGGATCCAGATAGCAGAGTCTCTCCTCTTCATGAGAGGGATGTGGGGGTGTGTAAAAATTAGGCAAAGTGATGGACTAGCCTGCATGAAAAGGTGTAACAACCTTAGGAAGGAAGAAGGCCCTGATACGAAGCACCACTTTTTCAGGATGGACAGATAAAAATGGCTTTGACGAAAGAGCTTGAAGCTCACTCACTCTGAGAGCAGAGGTGATGACAATCAGGAAAGCAGTTTTTAGTGTGAGGCGCCTCAAGGGACAATTATGGAGAGGCTCAAAAGGGGCACACATAAGGTTGTTAAGTCCAGGTTCAAATCCCACAGGGGCATTATGAACGGGGTAGGTGGGTACAAATGGGTGAGTCCCTTAAGGAATCTCCAAACTATGGGAGACTTGAATAAAGAAGGTTGATCTGGCAATCTGAGAAAGGCCGACATGGCAGATAAGTAGCCTTTAAGGGTGCACAAGGCAGAGCCCTGCTGGGAAAGAGGGAGGAGGAACAGTAGAACCTCAGAGAGAGGTGCAGAAAGGGGATCAAGAGATTTGCTGGTACACCATGCCACAAATGTGTGCCAACGACAGACGTATAACATATTGGTGGAGGGACGCCTGGCTGCCACGATAACATTACAGATTTTGGGCGCAAGGTTGGAAGCTGTCAACTGCCACTGCTCAATCTCCATTCAAGAAGGCGGAGACTGGACAGGTTCAGGTGGAGAGCCGTCCCCTGCTGCTACTACAGAAGATCCTCCCGATGGGGCAGTCTGATCGGAGGATCCGCGGCCATGCTCAATAGCTCCGGATACCATACTCTTTGAGCCCAGTCCGGAGCAACAAGGAATTCTTGGGCCCGGTAGTTCTTGATCTTCTTCAGAACTCTGGGCAGTAGTGGAATTGGTGTGAAGACGTAAAGGAGGCCTGAGTTCCACTTGAGATGAAAAGCGTTGCAGAGTGAGTGCCTCCTTGGAAACTCCAAAGTGCAAAACACATGACAATGTGCGTTCTCTGCGGAGGCGAACACATCTAACCAAGGTTCTCCCCACTTCTGAAAGAGGCCTTGCACCACCTCCAGATGGAAAGGCCATTCGTGATCGATGATACATCGACGGATGAGTTTGTCTGCTCTGGCAGTCAGACAGCCCGCCAGATGTTGAACCATCAGGGTTATACCCTAGTGTTCCAGCCACATCCAGATGTGCAGGGCCTTTTGACAAGGGGTCCACGACCCCACTCAGCCCTGCTTGTTGCAGTACCACACAGCGGTGGTGAACAGCTGCACCACTTTCCCTTTGAGGGAAGGAAGAAATGCTTTCAATGCAAGCCTCAATAGCTTGGAGCTCCAATAGACTGATATGGAGTCCCGAATCTGCCAGAGACCAGAGGCTTCTGATCTCTACCTTTCCCATTGGCCACCCCATACTAGGAGTGACGCATGTGTCACTACAGTGAGATCTGGCTGGGGAAAGGAGAGGGATCTGCTGTTGACCCAATCCTGATTCGAAAGCCACCACTGCAGATCTTGTGCAGTTCCCTCAGACATCTGGACCATGTCAGAAGGATTCCCCTGATGCTGTGCCCAATGGAACTTCAAGTCCCACTGCAGAACCCATATATGCCATCTGGCATGTGTCACTAGCAGGATGCAGGAGGCCATGAGACCCAGCTGCTTCAGAGTAATTCTCACCGAAATCCAGGATAGAGCAGGAAGCATCGGTATCAGAGCCTGAATATCATTGCCTTGCTTTTCTGAAGGATAAGCCCTTAGTTGCACTGTGTCCAGAACAGCTCTGGTGAAGGGGAGCGTCTGAGAGGGAGTCAGGTGTGACTTCAGCATGTTTATAGTGAACCCCAGTGAATGCAGAAGGTTCGCCATAGCCTGAAGTTGGGAGATGACAGTATGGGGCATGTTCGCCTTCAACAGCCAGTCGTCGAGGTAGGGAAAGTCTGAAACACCTAACCTGCGCAGATAAGCTGCGACCACGACCATCACTTTCGTGAACACCTGAGGTGTGCTGGTAAGGCTAGAGGGGAGCATGGTAAATTGAAAGTGCTTGTGACTACCACGAATCGCAAGTAACGTCTGTGGGCAGGCAGGACAGGTATGTGGAAATAGGTGTCCTGCAAGTCCAACGCTAACATCCAGTCTCCAGGGTCCAAGGCAGACAGAACCTGAGCCAGGGTAAGCATTTTGAGCTTCTTCTATTTGAGGAAGAGATTGTGGGCCCAGAGGTCTAGGACAGGGCAGAGGCCCTTGTACTTCTTGGGCACCAGGAAGTAGCGGGAATAAGAACCATGACCTACTTCTGGTGCAGGGACCCTCTCAATGGCACCCTTGGCCAAGAGAGCTGTGACTTCCTCTGCTAAGGGGTCGTAAGATGGTGGCATGGGCAGAGGTATAGTCTCGAAGGGGAGGGAGTAGCCCCTTCGGACTATTTGCAAAACCCACCTGTCCATAGTGATGGATTACCAGCGGGGCAGGTGATGGCGGATCCTGCCACCAACTGATACCGGATGTTGCTACTGACTAGGAGGGTTTGCAGGCTGCAGCGGTGGCGGACTGGGCAGACCTCTGGCTCCCTGACCCCCTATCCCATGAATTTCCACGGCCACACTGTGGCTGAGTAGCATGCACGACTTGGTGGCTAGTAGGAAAAGGAAGCAGGAGGGAGCCCCCTCCTTGGCCACCAAAGGGGCGAAAAGCAGACTGTGCTGGGCGAGGGGTTGCTCACAAGGCCAAGGGACTGAGCTGTAGCCCGGGACTCCATAAAATGCTTGAACGCTGAGTCCGCTTTGTCTCTGAAAAGACGGGTGCCATCGAAGGGCATGTCTATGAGAGACTGTTGGACATTCCCCAAAAAGGCAGATGTCCTCAATCAGGCATAGCGCCTTAAGGCCACTGTCGACGCAACCGATCTACCCAATGAGTCGGTCGTGTCCAGCCCACAACGGATTGTGAACTTGGCTGCATCCCTCCAATCAGCTTGGCTTGGGAGATGATGGCCCTGGCCTCCTCCGGGACCTGCGGCAAGATCTGCATGATCATATCCCATAAGGAATGGATGTAGCGGTCCAAGAGGCATGCAGTGTTCACTGAACGCAATGCCAGACTGGAGGAAGAAAACATCTTCTTCCCAAGCTGAGCCAGTATTTTTGATTCCCTATCCGGGGGGGTGGGTGGGAATGCGCCAGGTGATGAAGAAGCCTGCATGACAAAGCTCTCAGGTGTAGGGTGTTGCAACACTAATTTAGGGTCGTTCACCACAGGCCAATGGCAAAGGGAGATTGTCCTATTGACAGAAGCCCCTGTGCTGGGTCTGGACCGGGTACCCAGAACAACATCCGTGAGGGCTTCATTGAAAGTTAGAAGGGATTCTGAAGTGGAAGGCCCAGACTGAAGCACCTCAGTCAGGAGGTTAGTCCTGATCACCACAAAAGGAAGCTCAAGACCCAGGACCGAGGCCGCCCATGCTGATCACCATAGAATATGATGCTCCGTCTGCTGTAGCCACAGCAGAGGGAGAAAGCATAACAGCGTCTTCAGAAGTATCCAGACCACTAGCCTCGCCCAATTCCTGTGCCCAGTCCAATTCACAGTTGTCTAGCTGGTATTCCAGAGGGTCCAGCAACCCCTCCAAACCTTCCACGTATCCATAACCATAGTAAAAAGGGTTACAATCCATCCTGGGGTGAGAAGACCCCATAGAAGTTGGATTCAGCGTCGAGCGACGCCGTTCCAGCTCCAGGTCATTGGGGATCAGGATTGGGACGACATCGAATGTGGGCTCAACTGGCGTTGGGAGTGTCGACGGCTTAGCCGACACACAGGAAGGTTGCGTTGGCATGACCAGTGTCAGCACGGATCCAGTAACAGATCTGGAGGGACCAACAGTGGCCAGAGCCGAAGCCACTGGCACGGAACCCGATAGGCCCCTATCTGATGCCCCGGGCCTAAAAGGCGCCGCAGGGGGTCGGTCTGCCCAAAGGTGAGACGCATGACCTCATAAAAGTCTCTCAGCTGGGCAGGGGTGGCTCTAGCTCCCTGGAAGTCAGAGAGGTGTGGAGCAGACCCAGAAGTAGGCTCCACAGACAAAGGCCTACAGCGTGAACGCTCTTCTCGCGTCGCATCGGACAGCAATGGGGCGCAGTTGAAGAACTTTTGGCCTTCTTTGAGTAATTCTTCTTATGACACGGGTGTCCTGAAGATTTTGGATGAGTCAATGGAGAGTGGTGATGACTCAGCAAACGGTTTCGTGACCTTCCTCTCGAACGAGACCGGGAGCAATGCGGAGTCAAGTGGCGGGCCACCATAACCTTCAAAGACCACGCCCACAAAGCCTTTGAGTTCATGGCCCGGCACTCAGAGCATGACTTTGGGTCATGGTTGCGCCCCACACCACAAGTACATGAGGAGCGGATCTGTCACTGACATTATTCGGTGACAGGAGTCACACGTTTGAACCCGGTCTTCCGTGACATCCCTCGATGCACCAAAAAGTAAAACATTATGACAAAAAGGTTGAAGCTAGTCAAAAAATGACTAAGAGTAGCTTGCCTCCAGAACTGTGGGTGGCGCGGAAAGAAAAGAACTGACATCAGCGCGCCAGTGTGGCGTCTATATATGACTGCAACGTCATTATGGCAGCCACGACACCGATGCATGCGGAGTCGACCAACACCACCTGATGGCATGCAAGAGTACTGCTCGAACATAAAATCTCCAGGTCCACTCTGGGGCCTTGGGGAAATTCTAAGGTAAGGATTCTGCAACTAGAAGTCTCTATCAGATATTTTTATGACTTTTCTATTACTGTGTTTTTTTCCACATAGATCTTCTTCCTCATAGGTATTATGCCCAGTGCATAGTCTATTTCTCCTATACTAGACCAATTTTCTTCTGGATAGAAGACTCTCAATGTTGTTAGGTCACTTCTGGCGTACAATTGACAGACTTACATGGCTGAGCTTATTTCCATGCTACCATATTTCATGGTTTTATTTACCTGTGGTTACTTCCACGGGTTATGGTGTTGTAAAGTATTTATTACTCTTCTTAATTATTATGATTGTCTGGTCTATTTTATCTTGTAGACCGATTCTGTGTTACTTAGAGACTTTTTTGGGGGGGGTCTCAACTCACAGTCCTTCCTCTGGGTTACTATGCTTTGGTATCTGATTCTACAGTAAGGAATCCGGGGCTAGATATCTCTATCAGATGAAAAAGTTCCTTATCTTCAGTAACGCCTTATCTGCTAAAGACAGGATTTAGCCGCAGATTCCTTAATGATCCTCGCCACTCTGCGAACTAAGATCCTCTGTGGTCTCCAAAGATTTCATATTAGAAATCTACACCTAGGTTTAAGACGTTGGTTAATAATTGACACAAAGATTTCTTTTATTTAAAGCACACTTGTTTCCATTACCAGTTCCTATTGTGGCTCCATGTTTTGAGCATGGAAAATAGTCACAGAAGAAACTGACGTCAGAGGAGGAGTTTTAAGGACTCCGTTGACGTCACATCTGGCGGAGGACATCATTACGAAGTTGCGCAACGCCCTCTGCCGACACCCCCAAGTAGTAGGGAAAAAAAGTTTCAGGATCCAGGCTGGCGCCGGGGGAGATTCTAAAGTAAGGATTCTGCGGCTAGATGTCTCTATCAGATACTGGACCTCTTGAACCACTCATGAGAACACTTCTGGACCTCTGGAAGTCTTGAGTGAAGTACTGTTCTGCTGCTGGAAGGAATGCCCTGTTGTTGGAAGGAATTTCCTGCTGACTGAAGAAGGAAGCCTGGTCTGCTCCTTGAACCCAGGACCACCAGAATGACTCAAAGGGCTCGCTGGCTGGCCTCCTGTGTGAGCTACAGAGACATAACAAGTTTCAGAGACCTGCCCTCATCTGCCCACCTGACCAGACCTGCAACTGGATCTGTCTGAACCATGCTGGCCTCTGCTAGATTAAGTCCCTGATCCTTTAAGTCCCTGATCCCACAGAGGTGCCTCCCCAGGTAATGGACTCTTGGCTTGCATCAAAGTGCACTCCTCTGAAAGAAGAGTGGATTTCAGAAGTTTTAAGCTCTTCACGACCGTCGTTGGCCTGAGATTCTGCTACCACTGATGACTACCTACGTGAAGCTCTGGTGAACCCAACTCTTCGCGCTGCAGCGATCAACAGTGACGGCCTACCAACGCAAGATCTACACTTTGAGCTACTAGAGCGACAGCCCTCGGTGACCTCCACTGTGAAGATCCAGCAACAACTGTCCACCACAACCAACTGAATCTTCACCCTACAGGGACGACTGCCCACAATGCAAGGCTTGCTGTTTGTGCTACAGCGATGACCATCTGCAAAGCTCTTCCTGATCCTCATAGGGTGGCCACCTCCACAGCGAATTGGACTCTTCGCTCTGGACTTTGGGAAGGTTACTTTTTCAGCAGAACTAACCTGGTCCCCGTATCTGGCCCAAACTCCATTGTGGTTTGCTTGAACTTGTGCTTTCCTCCGGTCTAGCACGACTAAATAACCGCAAGTGGTGCTTTATAGTTTCAGATGCTATACTTACCTAAACTTTTAAATTGCATATCTGTGGTTCTACTTATCGGGGTTTTGTTGTTCTGGTATCATTTTATTTTTTTAATTTACTCTATTTTTTTAAACTGGTGTGAGATTTTTTTGTTGTGTTTTCACTTTATCACTGCTTGTGTGCCGCATAAATACTTTACACACTACCTCTAAGATAAGCCTCACTGCTTTTGTGCCAAGCTACCAGAGGCTTAAGCACAAGTTCATTTAGTGACTTTTGGTGGTTCATCCAGACACGAATTGTGGTTATAGCTTGAGAATCGTTTTACCTCCCCCTAAACCAGTAACCGAATTTCCTACACACAGCACTATATTAAAATGCCTGTTTAGCAATATGAAGGCAGGCAGATCCGAGTTATGACTGCACTCTATGAAAGGGAGGATTGGTTAGAAAAGAAAAAAGACTGGAATGGGACTGGAGAAAGATACACAGCGGAAAAGGACTAGCAGAGGAAGAGAGATTAAGTGAGCATTAAACTGGATTGGAGGTCTAGTTGTTGCAGAACAAAGATGGTCATGGAGGAGATACCCAGAGACACACTTCATTAACATGAGTTTTTCAAATCTCATTTCACATTACACTTTTAAAAAGAGGAGATAACCAGAAACTCACTTCATTAACATAAGTTTTTAACATCTCATTTCACATTGCAATTTAAAAAAGACCCTTTGAAATATTAGTGCTAAACAGAATGCATTATACTTCAAACCCACGTCAGGGGGCAATGTAAGATGTATTTTTAACACTTGCCCTCAATGAAAAACGTTTTTTCAAAGGAATAATTCTATTTTGCTAACTATTGTGTCTGAAGTTAAAACTACTATGACCGCTCCAGATACGCATTGCCTAAAATATCTCCTAAAAAGAGAATTCAATGTAATCACAGATTTGACCTAGAAAAGGTGTACATGTCGTCTTCAATCCCCTAAGAACTACGAACAGAGTGACAGCAGAGGGAGGTGCTATAACTAGAAATTATGTTAAATCAATGGAACACTTTTATATTAATTTTAGAAATTCTACAAGCACTTAAAGGTTTCCAATATATCATAGTAATTTGGCTGTGATTCACAAAAAAAAGAAAAGAAACAGATCTTTTACACATCTTAAGGCAATAGCAATGAACAGAAAACATGCTTACGATGGGGCAGTATGAATATCATTACAAGTTCAGTAGATGAAAACACGATTGGACAAAATAAAAAATCAGAGAATTGAGCAATGTGCACTAAATTAAACAAGCTTCCTTTATTATTGGACTTCTGAGGATGCAGTTGGTGGATACTGTGAATTACGTTGACTCACTATTTATATTATGCGTAGTGCCTTTTGATCTATAACCCACATCTTTCAGTAATGTGCCCCGTTAAAGGTTTCATGGCACAAGTGAAATGCCTGTATGCATAATGCAATGCAACCTTTGATTCGATTTGTTATTACTATTCAGGGAACCTCAGTATAATGACTCTGGCTCGCTTTACACTTTAATACTAGAATTAGCAATTAACCACATTGAGAACAATGCTCCTTCAGGATGATTACAGAAATTCAAATCCAAGTCGAGGGAAGAAATATGGCTGCAAAATCTTAAAATACACTTCCAGACTACAATACATCTGAATAATGGAATTTAGTGAAAAGGAATGTATTGTTAAACAGAGTAGGAATGCCTTATATGCTCACCAAAGGCAGTCACTAAGAGGGCGGGTGGAAAAAAGGAAACTCTTACTCTTTTCAGTGCTCACATATTCTTCCTTTCCCCGTGGCACGCTCTCCACTTACAGACACATCACTTGAAAGCTGAAATAACTGAAAAAGACACAATTTGCTTAGCCTCTCCCCACTCAGCTTCCACCATAGAATCAATGGCTGGGTGCCCCAACAGCTTGCTTTTTTTCTCTTTTCTGTTTCAATGCACATGTTCGTTTACTTTCCATGTAACGTTTTTTTGGGGCAAACGACTCAAAACGCATCTTCTGAAACTCTTGGCCACAAGGTCCAGAAATCTTTGTGTGCTCCCTCCTGCCCGGCTGCCAAGTGCTATTCATTGCTTACGTCCCCGCCCCCGGTCACTGCACCAAAAGAAACAACATACCCATAATGGTGAGGACAAAGAAGCATTGGGGCCCGTGTTGACTGAAGGGAAAATTACCTGTAAGGGAAAAAAGGCACGAATGTGCTTACGGATTCTTCACTCCTTCCTGCCTCTAGCTATTTAGTGTAATTGATCTCAGTGAGCTTGACCTCCCCTCCGATTCTAGCTAAGGGATGGTTTTGTACCATAAATAGGGCCCCAATCCTCCTCCAGTCATGGTGAGGACAGAGTAGCACTAGCGGCCTATAATCCTGAATGAAGGCAGGCTCTGTTCATCTTAACCTTTACAAGCCAAATGTGCGCTCTTGCCTATATCACCACTTGCCGATGTTTTGCTGTTCATCAAATCCTTGCACCCTCTTTTAATTCCAGCAAATACATGAGGAAAAAAAATGAGCCTTGTATCCCAAAATGTAAGGGTGGCGAATACCTGGGACCCACACAAATCTTAACTTCTCCACATTCCAGTTCAGGCCAGGTGCCTTTGATATAAGCACATGCAGTTTGTGACAAACCATGGGCTTCTTCAAAACGCTGATTTGTTTGACACATTCAAGTGTTGTTTTGCCCTCATTTGTATTGCTGCCAATAATTTCAGTTTAGATTCCCTGAAAGAAGTGTGACATCACTTTTGGCGCTGGACTCTAGGCAGGTCGTGTGGGGGAGGAGTGGCCTTTCACACCACTTCTGTGAGTGACAGAAGCTCTCAGCTCCCTCAAGCTCAGAGATAACCTGTGCTGTATAAAAGAGCCGGGGGGCAGAAACAGCAACTCCTGAGTCTCTGAAGGGGCGCTGAATTGGCTCTCCCAGAGTGAATCGTCTACTCCTGATGGTGCTCTGTACTGTGTGTATTGTAAATGACAGAATACAGGTGCTGGGACAAACAACATACCAATCAACTGCAGCCTTATTTTAAACTCTCGGAATGAGTGGTCAAGTTTTACTTCCCTTTGACTTGCTCTCTGTCACTCTTGTAATATGTACCTAGTGTGTCATTGTCTCAACGAATCATCTTTCACAATAAGCATATCACCAAAGTATAAAATCACACCATAACCATTCAAAGAGGCGAAGGTAGTCACCAAGGGCTTTGTGCCACGCTCCAAATCTTCAAATATAATCTCAAAGACCATTTACTTTATCTGACTTATTTGTATATATTATTTGTTCATAGCCTTGATGAACAAGTTACTTACCTTCAGAATTATCTGGCATTATCTGGTAGAGACTTAGGGGGCATTATGACCCCAGCGGTGAGTGTTATTGGGGCGGTAGTACCGCCAACAGACTGGCGGTAAATACCGCCACATTATGAGAATGGCGGGACACTTCTCCACTCATACTGCCATAGCACAGTACCGCCGTCGGCATTATGAGCCTGCCTACCACCATGGTTTTGGTAGCGTTAGTATCGTCACGAAAACCATAGCGGTAGGTCCTACCGGTAACAGGGAATTCCTTCCCTGTCACAGGTAGGCGGTTCCCCCACCCCCCAAACAAACACTAACTCCCCCGCCCCCCCATACACACACTAACCCCACCCATGTGGAATGTGCCATGGGAAACTGAGGCTTGTACTGCCAAGGTCTCAGGGGTAGGATGTTGGCTGAGGAAACTAGTGTCACCCAGTGCAGGGGAATGGCGTCAGGTAATCGTCCTATTTACAGGAGCCCCTGTGCTGGGCTTGGATAAAGTTCCTAGCAGTACGTCCGTAAGTGCTTCATTATAGGGCCTAAGGGGTTGAGAAGTGGAAGCCCCAGGTTGAAGTACTTCAGTCAAGATGTACGTCTGCCCTAAGCACCAACATTGCATAGGAAGCTCCCTCTTCCGTAGCCACAGAGGGGGAAGAGAGCAAGAGAGTATCTGGAGAGGTGTCCAGTCCACTGGCCTCTTCAAGTCCCTCATGCCAGTTCATAGACCTCACCAACTGGTGTTTTAAAGGGCCCACTGACCCCCTCCCACTCTTCTCTGATGCTTGCCTGTGAAAAATAAGGCTCAGGCAACATCCTGGCACCTGTGGGCCTTGTTGGCACTGGAATTAACGTTGTGCGACACCATTCCGACTCCAGATCATCCAGAATCAGAATGGGACTGGCGCCAAGAGCATCGAGGTCGGGACTGGTGCTGGAGAAGGTTGCCTGGGTATGACCGGTGCCAGTCTACAGTCAGATCTCTGAGACCCTATCGGAGCCGAAGCTGGTGGCCCAGAACCTGATGGGGCCTCCTCTGACCCTGCGGGGCCTGAAGGCACACCAGAGGGGTCGGCCTTCTCGAATACGTGACGCATGGCCTTGTAAAATTCTTTTATTTGAGGGGGTATCAATCTGTCACCCGTAAACGAGGGAAGACGATGATTCGAACTGGGGAATGGCTCCGCAGAACTGTGTCGGGAACTCCAATGTTCCCTGCTCATCTCGTTAGCTGAAGGACGAGGTGAAGTTGAAGTCTCTTGGACTTCTTCTTTCTGTGCCTTTTCCCAGAGTGTCCCGAGGAACTTGAGTGTGATGAACAGGACTTAAGGCTCCTGGAACGGACCCACAACCTCCTTTTTGACCTCCAGGGAGTTGAGTGTGCCAGTGTCGTCCACTGCCGGGTTGCAAGCTGCTTTAGGGACCACTCCCTCAAACCCTTCGGCCCCATGGCCGAGAGTCGTGGTTGGAGTCGAAGCATGACTTGGAGTCGTGGTTGTGCTCGAGGCACAAGAGGCAGATGAGATGAGGGTCCGTAACCAATATTGCACAGTGACAGGTGCCACACGGTCTGAACCCCCTCTGATAGGTGGGTCATTGCAGTTAGTGTCCAACCCCGTTCCTGGGTTACTTAACGGCTCCCCAAAGGATGGGACCCCAGATTGGTCTGCAAGACTTCAGGAACCATCTGCAAGACACTTTTGAAACCTGGACAGCATAACCGCTGCTGTTCTTCACTGGAACCCAAAGCAACACTGTAACCAGTAGGAGGGCTCCTCTGCAACTTTGTTCTGGTCCAAGTTCTGCAAAGATTTCTGCAACCCTGTGGCCGTACATCCTCCAGAGTCACTGGACTTAGGAAAGCAAGAAGGAATCTCCCTTGGAAAGAAGGAGTCACTCCCATGCATCCCCAAGCACATCAACAATAACTGGTTTGTGGATCCTGCTGTCCCACGGACCCTCCAAGGCTCTGCAATATAGGTGGTGTTTCTGTGGCTCTCCAGAGGACTGACCTATCTGTGACTCCCTGTGCCTGATGCCAGAGGGTCTTGCTGGGGGCTCCAAGGATTCCTGCTGGCTCTTCTGCTTGCTGAGGCTGGCACAGTGACCTGCCTGCCAAGGTTAGGTCACCTGGACCTTGCTAGTCCCCACAAACCCTGCAAACTCTGTTTAATGTTTTTCTGCATTTTCCAAGGCTTGTTGGTGGTTCCACTGACCACTGACCCCTCTGCCATTCGACGACTGGCGTGGGACAGCTTGTGGACAACTCCTGGGATCCTTTGGCATCACCTGACTCCCCAGCTACACTTCTTCATCCACCGTCCTTCAGGAAGCATTACCCAGAAGGGTGGGCATTGCCCTTCTGTACCACCTGGGCACGTCTGGGTGGTATGGACTCTGTCCCTTCTCCCCTTAGGTCTTCTTCCTCTAGAATCTACGCCTGGGTTCCACTGACATGGTCTACGGGTCACGAAAGCAACTGGACAACCGAGATCCCCATTGGCATCAGCAAGAGGTTCCGACACGATTAATTCCTATGCACCTGGGCTCCCTGGTGTAGATACTCCACTGTTCTGAGTATCCAACCTCCCTTGTCCCAAACGGGTTTCCTCAGGGTCCTCTGGGAAGGGTCCTAAAACGTGAAAACTCCACCTGTCACTTCCCTGTGCTATTCTACGGACACTGACCCAAGATTTCTACTCTGCACACGGGTGCCTGGGAAATCCTACCTACTTACCTTTGGGATTTTATTACATCCCAAGTCCTAAGGTTCCTTGGGTGGTAGTGTGGATTGGAAGTGATTTTCGCATTCCACTTTTTTAGTATATGGTTTGGCACCCCCCCCCCATAGGGGCCCATGATATTTCATGCCTTTACTTAACTTTTGCTAAGTGTAGTTTTGTATGACCATATCTTCGGTTAGGAGATATACCAAAGTTAGTTCTAGAGTGTGTATTATAATAAATATTACATATTTTTCTAAGACTGGTGTGGTCTTTCCATGTGTGTATTTCAATGACTGACCTGTGTGGTATTTGCAACTGCTTTACACCCTCCTGGATAAGCCTTAGCTGCTCTCAACAGCTACCCCTATGAGGGCTCTGGTTATCTAGAGCCACCTACACTATCACTTAGGGTTGCCTGGACTCAGTACAAGATGCCTCACCTATAAGTGTACAACATATACTGAGCTAGCCTCCTACAGGAGTTTGACAGAAAAGCAGTCAACAGCAAGTATGTACATATCTGTTAGAGATTTCTAGCTGCAGATTCCTTACCTTTGAATTTCACCAGGCATCACAATATATCCGGAAACTTTTGGAACAGCAATAACCCTGGGTGCGGCGTCTGTTGGTTCCGTTCGGCTCTCTGGGGCGTCATCAGAGTCGTTTGCACCAGAAGTGAAACTGCGGTCACTCCTATAGGCATCACCCAGACACGCGGGTGTCAGTTCAATTGTTCCCACCCCAGTTAGCACAGATCCAGAGACAGCTACCCCTCTGTCGCTCTTTGACAGTCCTTTTCCTGACATTTTGTTGAAGTTTTTCTTGATCTCATGTTGAGGATGTCACCCAGCTGGACTAACCAGTCAGATGCTCCCAGAGCTCTCTGCACCTCCATAGGGGAGTAAATGGAACAGGGGGGTGCTCACTCCCCTGTCCTTTGTGCAGTTTCGTGCCAGAGCGGGAACTGTTGGTTCTTGCACTGATGCAAACCGGTTTATGCAAGGAGCGCACCAAATGTGCCCTTCAAAGCAGTCTGGTGGCGCTCAGAGGCACCCCCACCCCAGCACAGGACACCTATTTCTAAAGAAAAAGTGGTCACACATCTGTCCTACAGGAAATCCTTTGTTCTGCCTTCTCCTGCCCGAGTTAGGCTCAGCAGCAGGAGGACAGAACAGTGTCTGGGTTTGGCAGCAGCACAGGCTGGCATGCACCCTGCACGGTGGTACAGGCAGACACAGGGGATCCCCTAGGACCCCTCTAGAGTACATGGTATCATGCAACTGGCACTGGAATCAGTGTAGTTGCATGATTCCAACATGTTTGATACCAATCACGCCTATGTTCAGAGAAGTTATTATGTAGTTAGACCACTTGTGCTTAACAGTGTCCACTACATACCTTAAGATGGCTCCCCGCATTTACACAATCCATAGAATGGAGTCTGGGGTTTGTAAGGGTGCCCTCACACTTTGAACCATGCACCCTGCCCATGTACTAAAGGGTCTACCTTGGGGGTGACTTACAGTGTCAGAGTGTAGTGACCATTATATAAGGCAAACCTTATATCTGGAGTGAAAGGCGCATGCACCATTTCACACAGGCTGCAACGGCAGGCATGTAGTCACTGAATGCACTGGCCGCCATGGATGGCACAATACATGCTGCAGCTCATGGGTGATCCCTGATGTACTAATGCCCTGGGTATCTAAGTACCATATACTAGGGACCTACATGGGTGCACCAATATTCCAATTGTGGGGTGTAAAAGTTACCTTATAACTAAATTTAGGGGAGAAAGCACTGACACTGGCATCCTGGCTCGCAAGATTCCAATGTACTACAGTCTAAACAGACTGACACCAGGCACAAAGTAGGGATAACCAGGCCAGAAAGGTGCTACTTTCCTAAATACCCCTACCCACCAAATGAAAGTTCATAAGACTAGCCTTACCCAGGCGAGTCTTCATTTTCTAAGTGGAAATATCTGGAAAGTCCATCTGCGTTGTCATGGTTACTCCCAGTTCTATGTTCCACTTAAAAGTCCATCCCCTGTAAAGAAATGGACCACCTCAAAAGTTCTGGATTTTCACCCTTCATCTGTTTAAGCCACCAGAGGGGCTTGTGGTATGTTTGAACAATGAAGTGAGTGGCAAACAGGTATGGCCTCAACTTTTTCAGGGCCCAGACAACAGTAAAGGCCTCTCTCTCTCCATGGTTGACAAAACATTTCTCTCTGGGGGGTCAACCTTCTGCTGATGAAAGCTACTGGTTGATCCTGGCCCTCTTCATTAAGTTGAGTACTGCTCCTATTCCAATTTCGGAAGCATTGGTCTGAAAAATGATTTGTTTAGAGTAGTCAGGGCCTTTAAGAACTTGAGTTGAGCACATGGTATTTTCCGGGCATCAAAGGCCTTTTGCCAGCTAACTGTCCATTGTACCTTTTTAAGCATCTTCTTGGACTTGTGATCATTCAGTGGGGTCACAATGAAGCCATACCCTTTTACAAATCTTCTGTAATACCCAGTTAGGCCCAGAAAAGCTCTGACCTGAGACTGAGTAGTTAGAGCAACTGTAGGAGGCTGGCCTGGCTTATAGTGGGTACCTTGTGGTACTTACACCTTGTGCCAGGTCCAGTTGTCCCTTATTAGTAGATTAGAGGTGTTCTAGCAGCTTAGGCTGATAGAGGTAGTTATAGCAGAGCAGCTTAGGCTGAACTAGGAGACATGCAAAGCTCCTACTATACCACTTATATCATATAGCACTATATCATAAGAAAACACAATACTCAGAGTTACTAAAAATAAAGGTACTTTATTTTAGTGACAATATGCCAAAGTATCTCAGAGGATATACTCCCTTAGGAGGGAAGTAATATACACAAATTATATGCACACAGATCAAAATCAGGTAAGTAACAGTTAGAAAAGGAGTGCAAACAATATAGAAGCACAAAAGAATGCAATAGGGAGAAATAGGCCTAGGGGCAACACAAACCATATACTCTAAAAGTGGAATGCGATCCACGAATGGACCCCAGGCCTAGTGTACTGTGTAGAGGGTCGCTGGGAGAGTAAGAAAACACTAAGGGTGTCCAAGATACCCCACCCCAAGACCATGAAAAGTAGGAGTAAGGTTCCTCTTCTACCCCAGAAAGACAGTAAAGTCGAGATAGGGGATTCTGTAAGGACAACATCTGACTGCAAAACACTGAAGACGGATTCCTGGACCTGAGGACCTGTAAAGGAAGGGGCCAAGTCCAAGAGTTACGCAAGTGTCCAGGGGGGGGGGGGGCAGGAGCCCACTAAACCCCGGATGAAGGTGCAAAAGGGCTGCCTCCGGGTGGGAGAAGCCGAAGATTCTGCAACAACGGAAGGTGCCAGGAACTTCTCCTTTGGTCAGAAGATGTCCCACAGGAGATTTCCTCTTGGCTTCCAGTGCAGGGTAAAGGCAGACAGCCCTCAGAGCATGCACCAGCAGGAAACAGTTGAGAAAGCCGCCAGGATGAGGCGCTACAATGTTGCTGGTAGTCTTCTTGCTACTTTGTTGCGGTTTTGCAGGCGTCCTGGAGCAGTCAGCGGTCGATCCTTGGCAGACGTCGAAGAGGGAAGTGCAGAGGAACTCTGGTGAGTTCTTGCATTCGTTACCTGGTGAGATACCCACAGGAGAGACCCTAAATAGCCCACAGAGGAGGACTGGCTACTGAGAAAGGTAAGCACCTATCAGGAGGGGTCTCTGACGTCAGCTGCTGGCACTGGCCAATCAGAGCTGTCCATTGTGCCCTCACACCTCTGCATCCAAGATGGCAGAGGTCTGGGACACACTGGAGGAGCTCTGGGCACCTCCCCTGGGAGGTGCTGGTCAGGGGAGTGGTCACTCCCCCTTCCTTTGTCCAGTTTCGCGCCAGAGCAGGGCTGGGGGGATCCCTGAACCGGTGTACACTGGCTTATGCAAGAAGGGCACCATCTGTGCCCTTCAAAGCATTTCCAGTACCTCCCAGTACCTCCCAGCCCCTTCACACCCATTTCCAAAGGGAGAGGGTGTAACACCCTCTCTCAGAGGAAATCCTTTGTTCTGCCTTCCTGGGACCAGGCTGCCCAGGCCCCAGGGGGGCAGAAACCTGTCTGAGGGGTTGGCAGCAGCATTAGCTGCAGAGAAGACCCCGGAAAGTTAGTTTGGCAGTACCCGGGATCTATGCTGGAGACCCGGGGATGCATGGAATTGTCCCCCCAATACCAGAATGGTATTGGGGTGACAATTCCATGATCCTAGACATGTTACATTGCCATGTTCGGAGTTACCATTGTGACGCTACATATAGGTATTGACCTATATGTAGTGCACGCCTGTAATGGTGTCATAAAGTCCGGGGAATTTGCCCTGAACAATGTGGGGGCAGCTTGGCTAGTGCCAGGGTGCCCACACACTAAGTAACTTTGCACCTAACCTTCACCAAGTGAGGGTTAGACATATAGGTGACTTATAAGTTACTTAAGTGCAGTGTAAAATGGCTGTGAAATAACGTGGACGTTATTTCACTCAGGCTGCAGTGGCAGTCCTGTGTAAGAATTGTCTGAGCTCCCTATGGGTGGCAAAAGAAATGCTGCAGCCCTTAGGGATCTCCTGGAACCCCAATACCCTGGGTACCTAGGTGCCATATACAGGGGAATTATAAGGGTGTTCCAGTGTGCCAATGAGAATTTGTAAAATTAGTCACTAGCCTGCAGTGACAATTTTAAAAGCAGAGAGAGCATAAACACTGAGGTTCTGGTTAGCAGAGCCTCAGTGATACAGTTAGGCACCACACAGGGAACACATACAGGGCATACTTTATGAGCACAGGGGTCCTGACTAGTAGGATCCCAGTCACACATAGGCAAAAACAAACAAACACACAGTAAAAGTGGGGGTAACATGCCAGGCAAGATGGTACTTTCCTGCACAACCCCCCCCCCCAAATGAGGGACAATAAAGGCTAACCTTGCCCAGATGCGCCTTCATTGTCTAAGTGGAAATATCTAGAGAGTCCATCTGCATTGGAGTGGGTACTTCCAGGTCTATGTTCCACTGTATAGTCCATTCCCTGTAGGGATATGGACCACCTCAACAATTTAGGGTTTTCACCTTTCATTTGTTTTAGCCAAAGTAGAGGTTTGTGGTCTGTCTGAACAATAAAGTGAGTACCAAACAGGTATGGTCTCAACTTTTTCAGTGTCCAGACCACAGCAAAGGCCTCCCACTCTACGGCAGACCAACACTTTTCTCTAGGGGTCAACCTGCTGCTGATAAAAGCAACAGGTTGATCCTGGCCCTCAGTATTCAGCTGTGATAGCACTGCCCCAACCCCTAATTCAGAAGCATCAGTCTGGACTATGAATTTCTTGGAGTAGCAAGGGCTTTTTAGGACAGGTGCAGAGCACATGGCCTGTTTGAGCTCATCAAAAGCTTTTTTGACAGCTAGCTGTCCACAATACCTTTTTAGGCATCTTTTTGCTATTGAGATCCTTAAGAGGGGCTGCTATGGAGCCATAATTCTTGATGAATCTCTTATAGTACCCTGTGAGGCCTAAAAAGGCTCTCATCTGGGTTTGAGTTGTAGGGGGAGTCCATTCCATAACGGTCTGAATCTTCCCCTGCAGTGGTGCAATCTGTTCCCCACCTACCAGGTGGCCCAGATAAACCACTTTCCCCTGCCCTATCTGGCACTTTGAGGCATTGATAGTGAGGCCTGCCTTTTGCAGGGCCTCCAAAACTTTCCATAGGTGGACCAAGTGATCATCCCAGGTTGAGCTAAAGACAGCTATATCATCTAGATATGATGCACTAAAAGCTTCCTACCCTTGCAGCCTGCCACTTTTCACCAACCTTTGAAAAGTGGCAGGTGCATTTTTCAGACCAAAGGGCATTACTATAAATTGATAGTGCCTTCAAATGGTTGAAAATGCAGTCTTTAGTTTAGCATCTTCTGATAACCTAATCTGCCAATACCCTGCAGTTAGATCAAAAGTGCTTAGATACGTGGTAGAAGCCAGTGTATCTATAAGCTAATCTGCCCTGGGTATAGGGTGAGCATCTGTCTTGGTTACTTGGTTGAGCCCTCTATAGTCAACACAAAACCTCATCTCTCTTTTTCCATCTTTACTGTGAGGTTTAGGGGCAAGCCCATGGGCTTTCTGCAGGCTCAATCACTCCTAAGTCGAGCATTTTCTGAACCTCTTGTTTAATGCAGTCCCTGACATGGTCAGGCTGCCTATAAATCTTACTTTTGACAGGTAAACTGTCTCCAGTATCAATAGTATGCTCACACCAAGTAGTGGTACCTGGTATCAGTGAGAAGAGTTCAGAAAACTGACTTAAAAGATTTATACAGTTATCTTTTTGCTCTGCAGTAAGACAATCTGCAAGTACTACTCCCTCCACTAAGCCATCAGCTTCAGTGGTGGAGAAGAGATCAGGGAGAGGGTCACTCTCTGCTTCCTGTCCCTCATCAGTTGCCATGAGCAGGGTGAGATCAGCACCGTCATAGTAGGGTTTCAGGCGGTTGACATGGAGCACCCTAAGGGGACTCCTGGCAGAGCCAAGGTCTACCAAATAGGTAACCTCACCCTTTTTCTCAACAATTAGATGGGGTCCACTCCATTTGTCCTGGAGTGCTCTTGGGCCACAGGCTCCAATACCCACACCTTCTGTCCTGGGTGGTAAGGAGTCAGGACAGCCTTCTGGTCATGCCATTGCTTTTGCAGTTCCTGGCCTGAAGGTTTTTACTGGCCTTTTTCATATACTCAACCATTCTTGATCTTAGGCCAAGTACATAGTCCACAATGTCCTGTTTAGGAGCTTTTAAAGGTTGCTCCCAACCCTTCTTAACAAGAGCAAGGGGACCTCTCACAGGCTGCCCAAAGAGGAGTTCAAAGGGGCTAAAGCCCAGTCCTTTTTGGGGTACCTCCCTGTAAGCAAAAAGGAGGCAAGGTAACAGGACATCCCATCTCCTTCTGAGTTTTTCAGGGAGTCCCATTATCATACCTTTGAGAGTTTTATTAAACCTCTCAACCTGACCATTTGTTTGTGGATGGTAAGGAGTAGAAAACTTGTAAGTTACACCACACTCCTTCCACATTGCCTTGAGGTATGCAGACATGAAGTTACTACCTCGGTCTGACACCACTTCCTTAGGGAAACCCACTCTGGAAAAGATTCCTAGGAGGGCCTTTGCCACTGCAGGAGCTGTAGTGATCCATAAGGGGATGGCTTCAGGGTACCTAGTGGCATGGTCCACTACCACCAGGATAAATCTATTGCCTGAAGCTGTTGGAGGGTCAAGGGGGCCAACTATGTCAACCCCTACCATTTCAAAGGGCACACCAACCACTGGAAGTGGAATTAAGGGGGCCTTTGGGGTGCCACCAGTCTTGCCACTGGCTTGGCATGTCACACAAGAGCGACAAAACTCTTTAGTGTCCTCTGACATATGAGGCCAGTGAAACAGGGGAACAAGCCTGTCCCATGTTTTCGTCTGGCCCGAATGCCCAGCCAAAGGAATGTCATGTGCCAAGGTAAGAAGAAACTCTCTGTACTGCAAGAGAATGACCAATCTCGTGGCAGCTCCAGGTTTAGGGTACCTTTACTCAGTATACAAGAGGCTGCCGTCCCAATACACCTTATGGCTTTCACTGACATCCCAATTCTGCTGCTTGACAGCTTGCTGTCTTAAACCCTCTAGTGTGGGACAGGTCTGCTGTGCCACACTCAGCTCTTCCCTAGCAGGCACCCTGCACCCAAAAGCTCAGCAGTGTCTGCTGCCAGCTCATCTGGTGTAGGTTCTGCACAGGGAGAGGATTCCTCTTCCTCAAAAGGGGAATCTTCTGGAGAGGGAGGGATAGTGGGCAAGGATTTACCCTTTCTACCCATAGCTTTTGGGAGCTCTTAGTCCATTGTTCCAGGATCCAAGTTTCCCTGTCCTTTTTGCTTTTTGGCCTGAGCCCTTGTCAAAGCAAAAATATGCCCAGTAAAGCCCAGAATTGCTGCATGAGCCTCTAACTCCACTTCAGCCCAAGCTGATGTCTCCAAATCATTGTCCAGTAAGCAATCTACAGGTAATTCAGTGGATACCACAACTTTCTTTGGACCAGTAACCACCCCCCCCCCAGTTGAGATTCACAACAGCCATGGGGTGGCTAAGTGTGTTATTATGAGCATCAGCCACTCGGTAGTGCTGACCAAGTAGGTGTTGATCAGGGTGAACCAGTTTCTCTATAACCATAGTTACACTGGCTCCTGTGTCCCTTTAGGCCTCAACCTCAACACCGTTGATTAGGGGTAGTTGTTTGTACTTATCCATATTAAGGGGACAAGCAACCAAGGTGGCAAAGTCAATGCTACCATCAGAGACTAAAACAGCCTCTGTGGTCTCCCTGACAAGACCAACCCCAACTACACTGCCAATAGTGAGCCCAGCTACACCCTTGGATTGGCTATTTGTAGTAGAATTCCCACCACCACTGCTATTACTAGGGGCACTAGAGGTTGGGGTTGTGGTGGTGGGAGGTTTGGTGTTTTTCTTTGGACAAGTGGAATCACTTGCCCAATGGCCTTTTACTTTACATAAATAACACCAAGGCTTTTTCTGATTGTTAGAAGAGGATTTGGACCCACCACCCCCAGGAGGATTTTTGTGGGCCTGATGAAGACTCAGAATGGTTTTTATCTTTGTCCCCACCCTTGTCAGAAGACTTACCATCCTTCTTCTTGCCATCCTTGTCACCCCCTGTATGGACTTTTCTGTACACTCCTGTTCTGACCCATTTGTCTGCCTTCTTTCCCAATTCTTGGGGAGAGGTCAGATATGAGTCTACCAAGTACTGGTGCAACAAATCAGACACACAATTGTTAAGAATATGCTATCTCAGGATCAGATTATACAGGCTTTCATAGTCAGTCACCTTACTGCCATGCAACCAACCCTCCAAGGCCTTCACTGAACAGTCTACAAAGTCTGTCCAGTCTTAAGAGGACTCTTTTCTGGTGTCTCTAACCTTAATCCTGTATTGTTCAGTGGTTAAGCCAAATCCATCCAAGAGTGCATCCTTCAAAACTTTGTAATTATTAGCATCACTTTCTCCGACAGTAAGGAGAACCCATGCCCACTGTCACCTGAAATGAACCGATAGCCAAAAAATGGAGCAAAGATAGCACTTGCACAGTTTTAGGGATGGCATGCTGATTTCGACTGACCAGCTTCAGAACAGGATCCATTAATGCACAGAGGTCATGGATTGTAGCTCTATTGAGTCTGTAGGTAATAATGATGTGACGTTCCTCCATAGTTTCCAGATCTAAAAGGGGTCTGTATACAGATGGGGCCCTCCCTCACCACATGGGTCTGTACCTATGGGGGAGTAAAGAAACACATTCTGAGTGTCAACTTACACTTGCATCCCATGATGTCACTGTATTTAAAATTGTGCGACACATAGGTAACACACTCAAACGGAAAGTATGAGGTACACCGTCAGGCAAATGTGGGGTAGGTTAACTCTGTCATAATGGCATCACAGTGTGGACAACCTTCCAAAGATGGGTACATGTGAGGATTGAAGATTCATGTCAGCAAGCGACGAAGGGGAGAGAGATTGGGGCCCTAGATGAGTGCCCTGGCCAGGGTATGGTGACGTGGTGGTGGCAAATTGGCAGTCTCCTGCCATCAGGTATGATAGAGTGGAAGTGACTTCAATCCTCTGGCGTTAGTCGTCATGGTGGAAGGCATGCACCTGATCAATGGATTACATGGTTGTCAACGGGGAACCTGGGCCAATCATGATGCCGTCAGCGGTGACGGATCACACAGCCGCGATGCCATTTTGTCAAACCCTTGACACTTGACTCCTGATTCCTGTGAAGGGTAGTACTCCACTGCGTGCGCTCCTGACTCCGGTCCCTGAGATGGCGCGAGTTACAGTGGAACAGGCCCTGGCCTTCACCGCGGAGGAGCTGGAGAAGCTGGTGGATGGGGTCCTACCCCTGTATGCAAAGTTGTATGGGCGACCAGAGAAGCAGGTGAGTTGGCATCTGTCATGCTTAGATGTGTGATTGTGGTGGATGCCTGTATACATGTGTGTCCGATGTGTGACTGGCCAGTCGTAGATTGCCTGGCACGTCCTGCCTGTGAGTTGAAAACATGCTGGTCAACAATGGCCGTTCTATATGGAATGGCAATTGTATTCTGTGCACACATACGGACGTCTGTTTATTTGCGCTGTGTGTCCCATGCAGGCCAGTGCCCATCTAAAGAAAGGCCTGTGGCAAGCCATCGCCAAGGAGGTGCGGACCCTGGAGGTCTACATCAGGCGGAGCACCCACTGCAGGAAGCGGTGGGAGGACCTGAGGCGCTGGGCCAGGAAGACTGGAGAGGCCCAGCTGGGGAAGGCCTCCCAACGAGGAAGGGGTGCCCATCGGACCCTGACACCCCATTCTGGTGGTGGCCTTTCCGGATCTGGACGTGCGCTTGAAGGCAGCGCAGCAGCCACAAGGGGGTGAGTACCAACACTATTGTGATACCACTTTGATGGATGCATGTTAGTGCTGTAGTATGTATGCATTGTAGTGCCAGGCACTTGGACAAGTGTGTTCCTGCAGTCCTGCCCCCTCCAAGTCCTTGGGATTGTGTAAGGGATAGTTTGGGCAATCTATACACCTATGAGGGGTCCCCTTTCTGGCATCTGGTATTCACTGTGGCCTTATGCACTTGTAAGTGCATTGCTCATGGTCTCTCATGGGTGTACTCCACACAGTATATCAGGTTTGTGTTCCATTAGGGTTATGTAGTGTATTTTAAGGTCATGTCCACTAGTCAGGGGAACAGTCCTCATGTATGTTGTCTGTGCTGAGTGTACGTGCGTGACCTGGATGGAAGTGTTTGTGAGCCAAAATGTACATATATTCCGGATTTGACAATGGTCTTCCTTGTCTTGTTTCCCTACCCCTGTGTTCTTGTGTCCCTCTGTATATTAGCATCATCTGGCGAGGGAGCTGAGGCACCGGCGAGTGGGGATGCAGCAGCCCACAGTTCCAAGGAGGCAGAGTCATCCGACGCCAAGGGGACCAGTTGGTTGGAGTGCGAGGGGAGTACCACGGGGAGGCAACTACCACTGGAGGTAGTGACTCTGATACCTCCTCCGATGGGAGCTCCCTGGTGGTGGCAGACCCTTCTGGGCCCACCCGTTCTTGGCCATCTTCCGCCACCCCCAACCAATCACCGCCCTCCCAGTTGCTCCCCACCGAGTTGCACGTGACCGCTCACGCAGGAGGGTGCGCGTCTCCTTTGCCCCATGCACCTCATCCCCTGCCCCAGTCAGCCCTGCCGACCTCATGGAGGAGGCTATTGACCTCCTGAGGACCATCTCTGTAGGGCAGACATCCATCGTGAATGCCATCCAGGGGCTAGCATCCCAGATGCAGCAATGCAATGCATACCTGGAGGGCATTCATTGTGCCGTGTCTGGCCTACAGAGCTCTTTTCAGGCTTTGGCCTCCTCTTTGACGGCAGCCAGTGTCCCTGGTCTTACCGTCCCCCCTCCCACCACCTCTACCCCTTCCAGCACCCCACTCCCTTCATCCATCCCAAGCACATATACGGACAGCCATGCACACAGATCAACACACATGAAGCACACAGAAAAACACAAGCACCACACTTCCTGCCACAGACAGGCAAACACCAACATACAAAAGCACACAGAACAACATCCCCTTCCCTCAGTGTGTCGACCTCCCCCACCACCCTGTCTGTCACCTCACAATGCACACCCACACGCATTGCACCCTCAGTCACTGCTGCTGCCACCATTTATGCAGTCACCACAACATCTGACATCCAGACATCTACCCCAGTCACCACATCCTACACTCACCACGACTACATTGACAGACACTTGCAGCACACTCACCAGACCTGCAGACACATAGACAACATCCATGTACACTGGCAGCCTGTCTTCTCCCACTGTGTCCACCCCCCTCCGAAAACACTCAGACATTTGCAGACATCCACACCACACACGTCCACCACACATAAGCATACTTTACAGGCACCTGCATCCATGTCTGGCACACCTACACCTGATACGAGCACGCCCTCAACATCCACTCCCAGGCCTGCCTCCAAATCCACTCCAACTGCACCTAAGAAGCTTTTCCTCTCCTGTGTTGACCTGTTTAAACCCACTGGCCCACCCCGTCTTGTCCCTAAACGTGCCCATGTCCTTGCCCAGTCCACTCCTTCCTCATCCAAGTCTGCCCCAGTCCAACCTTCCCATTCCCAAGCCCCTTCCCCAGGGAGGAAGAAGCCCCGTGTTGCCCCAGGTCCCTCTGCCACCCCCCGGTCCAGGCCCACTCCCCCTCCTTCCAAGGGCATGCCCAAAACACTCCACCTCCCAAACCTAAGCCCAACCCCCCTCTTCCAGGCGTAAGTCCCCACCCCCGCTGCCCCCTGCCCTTGTTCACTGAGGTGCCTGGCTGCCCCATTGATGCCCCTTTGTAGTGGAGTACCCTTTGCACACGTTGGAGTCAAGTTCGGGCTATATTGGCCCTTCAGGGACTTACTGATGGACTGGATAATGGCCTTATTTGGACATTAGTTTTGATTTGTCAAATACATTTCAGTGCCCAGTAGTGCTGTTGGCAAAATATAGTGACATTGTTCGGGTTTCAATGTAGGGGTGTGGTGTGCATATGTGTGTTCTTTGGTGCAGGTCTTCGTTGGCTTGTGTCTGGTAAGTACATTTTGTTATGGTATGTTTGGTTTGGGATGTGGGAGGGGTTGGGAGTGCATTGCACGGTGGGTGGGGTGGGTTGTGTATCTGTGCCCTTTCTTCCCATGTGTATTAGGCGGCGGTACTTACCGTGGTCTTCTTCGTCGTTGGTCGTCGTCCTGGAGGAATATGGCAAGGAGCAGCACTGGCATTATTTCAAACTCTCGCTCCATGTCTGAGTCGGCGTTTTCTGTGGGCCTCTGGTGAGTGTTTCCTTTTGTATTGTTCGTTTCCGCCACACTTTGCCTGGCGGTGGTTCCTGCCCCGGAACTGATGGTGGTCTGGTGTTTCATTATTTGGGGGGCGGCCTTTCTGCCAGCCTGTGGGCGCCCTCCTCTGTCCTCGTCGGAACTACAAAGATGGCGGTGGGTGGATGGCCTGCTGCCCGATTCTCATGTGCTTCATTATTTGGTGGTCCGGACCGCCAGCCTGTTGGCGGTAGTTACTACCACCACCAGCGGTGCGGTGTTTACCGCCATGTTCATAATGACTACCTTGGATACAAAAACCCCCAGGGTGATTGATTGCTCTCTGTCAGAAAAAAAGAGTGAAACAGTTCAAGGGCTGAGCTTCCTATTCTGAAAACCAAGAGTTCCATCATAACTGCATGGTTCACGGTATCGAAGGCTGTCGATAGTTCTGGCAGAATCATCGCCTCCTTTCCATCATTATCCAAAATACTTCTCAGCTTCTCTGTGGCTACTATCAGAGCTGTGGTCTCAGAAAGAGCCATTCCGTCCCAAATCATCTTAGAGAAAATGTAGGGTGCAGAAGGAATGATGATGCACAAACATCAAACTTGGCAGAAACAGAGGCCATGGCCTTCTGTACACAGAATATGTTTTGAGAAATTCTGTAAAAGAGAAGACCACCATAAATTACTGAAATACTACAATTCCCCTTACTGACCACTTTGTAACTACAGTCTGAGCTTGGAATCAGAATGGCCGTCAGAAGCTGCACGTTAGGTTCTAATGCACCCCTAGAAAATTTTACCCATTCTCCAGTTCCAATTTCAGATTGATTTGCAGTCCCCGTACAATTCCTCACAACCGGAGGGCCAAAGCACACATCAGAGAGATAAAAATGGAACTGCACACTGAATATTAAAGTTATGGCCACGCTATCAAACCCTGTCGCGCTTTAAAAAAAAAAATCAACATGAAACATCTGATATATTTCTGGGGTCTACGGTTATGGGTCCACAGAACCAAAAAATGTGAACAACAATATATAACGAAACTGAGAGAGGCGGGGCATTACCTGTGGATACTGTCTGCACGTTTACCGGGTACAGAGCATGGCCAAATGCAATAACTCCAATATTCTCTTCTGGTGTCCTCACACATAACAATAGTGAGAACATCACAAATGACACTGTTAATAACACAAATGGGTAGCCACAGACCATCCCCTCTGAGCCCCCAAGGGCCTCTGCGACGCACCAATAAAGTCAACGGTTATGTCATATGAAATGTCTTCTTTTATGTAATCGGTCGCAACCATAAGGCCTTGAGACGTGGATGTGAGTCCGTTTTTTTAGGATCTGTACTGTAATTATTACTTCCATTAAAGTGTATTTTTTCAGAAATTCTAACGTTATTTCATAGTGCTGTTTATAACTGACCTTAGTAGAAACTATACCATCCCTTAATCAATTTTTTTTTTCATGTAAGAGAAAAAAACAGATACAAAGGCCCAATTCACAAACTTTCTGCTGTAACATACTATTTATTACACGACTCCTGAATTCAGGGAGTTGGAAAGAACTATTGGCTTGCTCCTGAATACCACGAATAACTAGGAGCTGTACAACAGTCATACCTACTCACAACAAACTTTTGTGAATCGTATCCATACTGTCTACACCAGTAGTCAAAATAAGAACATATTTGTTAATTTAGGTAGGTACTCTTCACTGTCACAAGATGGCAGCGAGAATACTGGTACTCTCGCTGCTAAGAAGTAAAAAAACAAATTAGAGGAAGCCTGAATTTCCTCTTTGCTCCTCTCAATCTACAGGTTTATAACTGCTACATTAACAACGAATCTCTTAAAAAGTGCTGCATTCACAATGCTTGTACACTCTGACTGAATTATTTTGAAATCTGATAAGTAAGGCTGAGGTCAGTTCCGGTCGATTCGAACACGTGACGTACAATGTACACGTAACAGTTGCAGCAACATGCACAGTTACCCACTTAGCCACCTGGCCGTGCATCTATTCAAAGACGGAATCCTTTCAGTACGAATCAACAAATAAACTACATAGCAAAAAACACACAAGCAAAACTTGACATAATTAGAAGAACAGCACCACCTGGTCACTCGGACTAGCGCCTTCAACATTAGTTCGTGCCAGAGTGGAAAATCTATCGTGCCTTTCCTTGCTCACTCTCTCACTGTATGACTGGAATATAATTAATGAAAATGAACCAAATGAAAATATAAATCTCCATTTATATCAATATTATTCATTTGCAAAACTAAAAGGTATCATTTGCAGGACCACGGCATCATCAGCCTTGCCACAGTTAAGGGATAGTAATCATCTTTCGTGCAAAATTCATTAACGTTTCCATCACAGATGTTTAAAAAGTTCAAGAAGCCCAAAAAAATCTACATTGTAGAAGTGGACGAGTGGTAAAAGTAAGCTATGAAATGTGGTACTTATAACTAGGGCACATTATTTAGTTACCATAGCTTTTCAGAAACTATAAGAAGTAAATTCAAGAACATGCAATGGCAACGCCAATGGATCTGGCTTTGAAAGAATGTTGGATGGCAATGTGAAGCATTACAAGTAAATGGTATGGGAACAGATGTGCATTTGTGTGGAAGTAAAGAACTATAGAATATTATTGGTTGAGGTTAAATGGTTAGGGGACATCTCCACTTTCAAGCTAGACCTGAAAATCCATATAGGTTTATGACTGAACTCCCATCTGTGCTACTGCCAGAGGAAAATAGCATAACGTATCTAGTTACGCAAGGCGCTTTAATAGCTTTCCCATGTCATGCATGTGCCCCTGAAAGCTGAAGCTTAGACAGCTGGATAAAAAAACTAAATGATAATACCTGTGTGGAGGGCAAGCACTTTTTTGTGGAAGCATGACAACAATGACAACATCTGTCCACTCACAACATGTACCCCTGGCTCCCAATATGTGGTTAGAGCCAAAGCCCCTGTGTAGGAAGCTGGCTCTGTATATTATATATAAAAATGAGATACGGTGTGCACAGATTCCAGGGGTTCCCCAGAGGATTGACAGAGGCTGAAATAGATAATACTAATGCTCTATTTGTGGGAGGGTGGTCCAGCAGTTAGCCTTATCAGAGGGTAGTGCGAAGCATTTGTTGTACACACACAGAAAATAGAAGAAGCACATACTCAATGACTTAACTCCAGACCAATGTTTTTTACATTGTAAAAATATATTTTCTTAATTTATTTTTAGAACCACAAGATTCAAGTTGCAGGTAAATACCTTAAAAGTTTCGTATTTCACACAGGTATCAACAGTAATTGGTTTGAAATAGGTAATTTTTGAATTAATGGCAAAAAGCTATTTTAAAAATGGACACTGCAATTTTCAAACAGTTCCTGGAGGGAAGAAAAGTTAGGTCGGTTTACAGGTAAGTACAACACCTACAGTCTCAGTCTCTGGGTTTTTGGAAGTCCACTGGTTGGTGTTCAAGTTAACCCAAAACACCCACCACCAGCAACACAGGGCAGACGGGGTGCATAGGTCAAAGTTTAGTGAAATTAACGTGGGCTCCTATGGAGACGGGGGTACTGGGAATCCGGTCATCCAGCATGTAAATACCCGTGACTCGGAGGGCAGACCAGGGGGATTACAAGAGCACTGCACGGGCCAAAAGTAAGCACCAAACACACACCCTCAGCGGCACAGGGGCGGCCGGGTGCAGGGTGCAACCAGGATGTTGAGTTTCAAGTGCTGGTCTATGAGGAGACCCCGGGGTCACTCAGAGGCTGCAGGTGAGGTCCAGGGGAGAGGGGGGGTCTCAAGCCCACCACTGGTCAGACAGGGAGGAGGGCCGCCTACTGAACGATAAGGCACCGGGGGTCGGTTTCTCCATGGCCTGTGGGGTGCAGTGTGTGCTTTAGGCATCAGATATCTTCGTCTGGAGCTCGCAGTCACCAGGAATCTGGTGAGCTGGGTTCAGGGAGGCCGTTAAATCCTAGATTTAGGGGGGTGTTAGGGTCAGTGGGAAGTAGCCAACGGCTACTGTCTCTGAGGGTGACTACACTCTCCTTGTGCCCACTCCACTTGCGGAGGGGGCACATTCCTATCCCTATTGGTCCCTGTCCTCCAAATCAAGACAGAGGATTCTGCAGGGACCTTACAGGTGGTCCAGGCTGGGGTGGTAACTCCTCCCTGTTTTTCCAAATTTTCCCATCGGACTTGCTGCCAAAAGTGGGGTATTATCCGGGGGCGGGCACTTCCACTAGCTGGAGTGCCCTGGGGCACTATAACCCGAGGCTTGAACCTTTGAGGCTCACCGCCAGGTGTTACAGTTCCTGCAGGGGGAGGTGTGAATTCTTGGGATCAAAGTTTTTACCCTTGTACCCATTTGTGGACTGTGAAGAGGCTCGGGCCCACCCTCCTGAGCAGGGTTTTGGGGCCCTTGACAAGACTCTTTGTTTTTGTCCTTAGGTGTCTCACCACCCTTCTCCTGGGGAGGCTTTGTGACTCCTTTCTTTTGGTCACCCCCTGTGGAGTCTTGGTCACCCTAGTCTTGACCCAATGGTCTGCCTTCTTTCCCAATTCTTGGGGAGAAATTGGACCTAGGTCTACCAGATGTTGATGCAGCCTGTCTTTGAAGCAGTGACTTAACAGGTGTTCCTTCATATACAGATTATAAAGCACATCAGTCATGCACTCCTCTGTCAGTTATCCAACCATCTAGTGTTTTCACTGAGTAGTCAACAAAATCAACCCACGTCTGGCTTGAGGTTTTGTGACCCCCCCGAACCTAATTCTAAAATCCTCAGTGGAAAATCCAAAGCCATCAATCAGGGTAGCCTTCATGTGGTCATACGATTCTGAATCCGCGCCAGACAGTGTGAGTAGTCTATCCCTACATTTACCAGTGAACAGTTCCAAAAGGAGAGCTTCCCAGTGAGATCTGTTTAACTTTCTGGTTACAAAAGCCCTCTCAAAAGCTGTGAATTACTTGGTGATATCATCACCTTCTTCATATTTTGAGACAACCCCTTTGGGGATTTTTAGGATATCAGTATTCTCCCTGACCCTAGTTATATTGCTGCCACCATTAATGGATGCTAAGCCCAATTCTGCTCTCTCCCTTTCTATAGCCAGAAGTTGTTGCTCCAAAGCTAACCTTCTGGCCATCCTTGCTACAAGTATGTCCTCTTCATTGAGGCTGCCCTCAATGCTCCAGAGGAGCTGGACTCCTCTGTAGAAGATCCAGATCCAATGAGTTCTATCCTTGGAGACAGGGGCCTGGGGACCCTGGTCTCTCTATTTAGGTGAGGTTGGGGGAGGTCATCCTCCTCATCTCTAACATCTTCCCTGTCTGAGGGGAGTTCTTCCTCCTCAGAAGGGTGGTCCCTGCTGTTCTCTGCCAAGAGCTCCTGGAGCATGACCTTGGTAGGGTTGGAACCTGTTCTAATCTTTTTCAGCTTACAGAGGTACCTTAGCACTGCCATCCCTGGACGGAGGTAAAGGGTGATTTTGAGTTCCACAACCATGTCCTCTGAGCTGCTTGTTATGTTACTAAAAGTTGGGATTCATTTTTAAGAAACTAGAACTATCTCTAGTAACTAAATCCTAACTTAAAAATAACTTTTAAATTTAAAAAGAGATGCTAAGGGGATTTAACCAAGGCTCTAGCAGGACTTAAAAAACATTAGAAAAAATAGTCAAATTCAAAAATCAGTTTTCTAAAGGCAATTTTGGAATTTAGTGGTGTGATGAGGTATTAGCTGAGTAGTCCAGCAAATGCAAAGTCGTAGACCCCACCGCTGATCCACCAATGTAGGAATATGGCTCTGTATATACTATATAAAAATGAGATATAGTGTGCACAGAGTCCAGGGGTTCCCCAGAGGCTTGACAGAGGCTGAAATAGATAATACTAATGCTCTATTTGTGGTAGTGTGGTCGAGCAGTTAGGCTTATCAGAGAGTAGTGCAAAGCATTTGTTGTACACACAGAAAATAGAAGAAGAACACACTCAATGACTCAACTCTAGACCAATGGTTTTTATATTGCAAATAAATATTTTCTTAATTTATTTTTAGAACCACAAGATTCAAGTTGCAGGTAAGTACCATTAAATGTTTTGTATTTCACACAGGTATCAACAGTATTTGGTTTGAAATAGGCAAGTAACAGTTTTTGAATATTTGTAAAAAGCTATTTTAAAAATGGACACTGCAATTTTCAAACAGTTCCTGGGGGGAACAAAAGTTAGGTTGGCTTACAGCTAAGAACAACAATCACAGTCTCAGTCTCCGGGTTTTAGGAAGTCCACCAGTTGGGGTTCAAGTTAACCCCAAACACCCACCACCAGCAACACTGGGCCAGCCAGGTGCAGAGGTCGAAGATGAGTAAAATTAACGTGGGCTCCTATGAAGACAGGCGGTACTCGGAAATCCGGTCTGCTAGCGTGTAAATACCTGCGACTCGGAGCTCAGACCGGGAGGGTTTGAGGAGCACTGGAGAGGCCACAAGTAGGCAGCAAACACACACCCTCAGCGGCACAGGGGCGGCCGGGTGCAGGGTGCAAACAGGATGTTGGGTTTCTAATGCTGGTCTATGAGGAGACCCCGGGGGTCACTCAGAGGCTGCAAGCAAGGTCCATGGGGCTGTCTCGGGCTCACCACTGGTCAGACAGGGAGGAGGGCCACCTGCTGAATGATGAGGCACCGGGGGTCGGTTTCTCCAAGGCCTGGGGGCTGCGGGTGCAGTGTGTTCTTTAGGTGACAGATATCCTCGTCCGGAGCTTGTGGTAAGGGGGTTCCTCGGGACTCCGTCTGCAGGCGTCATCGTGGAGGGGTGGAGAAGTAAACCCATGGTCGGCATTTGCTCACAATCGCCTGGGGACCCTCTCTTGCTGGGTGGACCAGCTGGACACAGACTGTGGGCGTTGGGGGACAGGTGTCAGGACTCACGCATCTGGAGTGAGGTGGGAGTCCCTAGTAGTAGGTTTCTTCAGACAGAGCTGCTGTCCTTGGAAGTTCTTGGTCCTTTTGGGTGCAGGGCAGTCCTCTGGAGTTGGCACAGGTTGCTAGGCCCGCTGGACATGTCGCTGGTCTTTTGGCAGGTTCTTTGAAGCAGGAGACAGGCTAGTAGGGCTGGGACCAAAGCAGTTGTCGTCTTCTTCTTCTTCTCTGCTGGGGGTTTCAGCTTAGCAGTCCTCCTTCTTCTTGTAGGACAACAGGAATCTGGTGAGCTGGGTTCAGGGAGGCCCTTAAATCCTCACTTTAGGGGCGTGTTAGGGTCAGGGAGCAGTAGCTAATAGCTACTGTCCTTGAGGGTGGCTACATCCTCCTTGTGCCCACTCCCTTTGAGGAAGGGGGCACATTCCTAACCCTATTGGTCCCTGTCCTCCAAACCAAGATGGAGGATTCTGCAGGGAGGGGGTAATTTCAGCTCTGGACACCTTAGGGGTGGCCCTGGCTGGGGTGATCACTACTCCCTGCTTTCCCTAATTTTCCTGCCAGACTTGCCGCCAAAAGTGGGGATTTGTCCGGGGGGGCAGGCATCTCCACTACCTGGAGTGCCTTGGGGCACTGTAACCCGAGGCTTGAGCCTTTGAGGCTCACCGCCAGGTGTTACAGTTCCTACTGGGGGAGGTGTGAAGCACCTCCACCCAGGACAGGATTTGTTTCTGACCACAGAGTGCACAAAGGCACTCACTCCATGTGGTTAGAAACTTGTCTGAAAGTGGCACGCTGGCACAGACCGGTCAGTCCTACACTAGCAGTTGGGCTAACATACAGGGGGCATCTCTAAGATGCCTTCTGTGTGCATTTTTGAATAAATCCCACACTTGCATTAGTGTGCGTTTATTGTGCTGAGAAGTTTGCTACCAAACTTTCCAGTATTCAGTGATGCCATTATGGTGCTGTGGAGTTCGTAATGACAAACTGCCAGACCATATGCTCAATATGGCTACACTGCACTTACAATGTCTAAGAATGGACTTAGACATTGTAGGGGCATATTGCTCATGGAGCTATGCCCTCACCTGTGATATAGTGCACCCTGCCTTAGGGCTGTAAGGCCTGCTAGAGGGGTGACTTACCTATGCCACAGGCAGTGGTGTGTAGGCATGGCACCCTGAGAGGGGTGCCATGTCGATTTTGTCTTTTTTCTCCCCACCAGTACACACAAGCTGCAAGGCAGTGTGCAGGTGCTGAGTGAGGGCTCCCCTAGTGTGGCACAATATACATGCTGCAGCCCTTAGAGACCTTCCCTGGCCACAGGGCCCTTGGTACCATGGGTACCTTTTACAAGGGACTTAACTGTGCCACGGCTGTGCCAATTGTGGAAACTAAGGTACAGTTTTAGGGAAAGAACACTGGCGCTGGGGCCTGGTTAGCAGGATCCCAGCACACTTTCAATCAAAGTTGGCATCAACACTAGGCAGTGTGGAGGGGGGGGGTAACCATGCCAACAGTGGCACTTTTCTACACCTTGTCTAGTGATACTTATGATACTCACATAATTGTCTGGCGACAGCTGTGCTGACATGCCAGGCCATAAAAATGACGATTGCTTTCCAGTGAGCTTATGATACCTTTGTGGGAGTAAATGATAAAAATCAAAATGTTCACAAAAAAAAAATATAGAAGCAAATCAAACGTGTAAATGTCAACTACTCCTGAGCAACAAGTCACACTGAGGTGATCCACACTATTTCCTTTATATAGAAGAAGCCTGAAAGGTAGAATTTTATGTTTATTTGTAAAGATTCATTCAGCGCCTGATTTAGAATGTGGCGGATGGGTAACTCTGTCACAAATATGCCAATATCCTATCTGCTTTATTAGAAGTGCTTAATATGCTACAACACTTGTAATAAGGCGGACAGGATAGATGCTATGTGGCATTCCCAGGTGGGAGAGAGTATGAAATTAAAGTGAGCACCCACAAGTAAGATGGGGGAGGGGTGGTCCCTTTCCTTTTTGGAGACCAATTTATGGAACTAGCCACCTCTCACTTTTTGCCTTTGCAATTCCTATGCCCAGTTCAGGAAGATGCCGAAGACCTGTCTCTTCCAGGCGAGGTCTCCTCTGTACCAGCATGTAATCTGCTAGTGTTGGGAAACCCCAGTGGGTTAGCCAATGGACTATGTGGAATATTTGCACCCAAACTGAGACGCTCTCCTGGTGTGGGAACCATTGGTTTCTCAGGCCCCAATGGATAGCTCTCAACCACCATATGGCATGCTGCACCAGCGGGTTGGCAGAGGCCATCTGATCCAGGATGTAAATAACTTGCAGAACTAGGATCCAGGCCCAAGTCAGAAACAACAAAATCATTTGCAGATATCTACAATTCTATGAGGGTGAGGAAAAGTCTTCAGGCAGTTCATGCCCAGTACAGTCCTAGGAAGATCAACCTCTGCATGGGTGTAAAATGAGACTTCTGGGCGTTGAACGTAAAAGCTCAAATGGTGGAGAAGGGTCACTGATGGTATTGCTTGATCAGCCCCGGGGACCCCGGCCTCACTAGTAGGTCATCCAGAAAGTCAAGTACATGTACTCCTGAACTCCTACTTTGGTGATGGAGTAATCAGTCCAAATGGCAGAAACGTGACCCTAATATGAACATCAAGCAATGTTTGTAGGTGAGGTGGATAGGTAGATGGAAATAGGCATCCCGGACTGCAGGAGTTGACCCACAGACAACATCTTGAATTTGTTCTGCCAAATGAACAGGTTTAAAAGACACAGGTAAAGAATAGATCTCAGACCTTTGTCCTTCTTGAGGATGAAGAAGTAAAGGAAGTGGAGTCCCTGGTACTGTCTTTCTACGGCACCACACTCCTTGGTTCACTTGTTGAGCTGGGCAATAATTTCTGCCTACAAAACTGAAGTATGTGCTGGAGAGCACATCCTGAGGGAGGGAAGCTGGTCCAGAGGAGACAACAGGAAGTGTGGGCCCCCTTGCACTTTAGCATTGTGACTGTTTCTCATTTGATGGAAAAATGGGAGAACACCGCTGAAAAAGTTAATTTATATGAATATATGCCTTACTGATATGTGTTTATTATGAAAATGATAATATTCATGGTCTATTGAAATTACAATTACCTTGCTATATTTATGAATGCTTGCTAGCTATTTTGTATTAAAAGCATGTTAGAAAGTATTGTGTTTTCTTTCACAGATCTTTGCACATTGCCTGCTGAGAGTTGTCTTCACTAGGTGAGCACTCAACCCTACTCCACACAACAACCCCCCATGCACAAGATGTAGGTGAGAAGTTGTTACAGAGGAAATGGGTAAAGCATGGCCAGTGCTGGCCCTGATGTTCTGACAGACAGTGTAAGCACACTGAACCAAAATGTAAGTGAATCCTAACTGTGTCTAGCATATTTTGCATATTTTGCTTTCTTGCATGACATTCATTTTCTCGCACATGTCTGAAATGGGTTATAAGTGCACAAAAGGCACTGTCCGAGAAGGAAACAATGGAGAAGTGTAGAAGATAAGGTGTCCAAGCACAGACCCTTGAGGAAGAATGTGAGTGAGAAAGAGGTACCCTCATCTACCTCCCAAGGCCCTTTCAGTAGCCTCTCTAGGCACACAACTGAAGGACAGGCATTCACAAGGGAGTTCTGGGGTGTGAGGTTTCCAATACTTTTCCTCCCATACTCTATGAGATCAGTTATAGAATTAAAAAAGAGAACCTTTGCCATAGTTTCCGCTCCCCACCCCTTCTCCACAGGATGAGCTGCCAGCAGGACCTTAAACCTGTTTCTCATGTGTGAGAGAAAGACAAGAAATGGTGATGGGGGCTGAAAAATCTAAAGGTAGTGAGCCCCCACTGAAAGGGACCCATGTCCACACTATGTAACACTAATACAAGAAAGTCACATGCACTCTAATATTAATTGGTGCCACTCATTAACGCGGATGGGAAAAAGTCCTGTCCTGAAACAGTAACTTTGATATAGGGAAATTAGGGAATCTACAAAAAAAGTTGAAAGAACACAAAACAAAATTGATGCTGAACAGTGGTCACTCTTTTGCAATGCATGAGGGGGCCCATAAGCATGAATCTCAAGTCTGTGGGAGAAAAACACCCTTGGGAAACAGGAAAGCCAAATAAATCACTATGGGGGGAGAGTTAGAGCTTGTGCACCTACTTCTTCACTTCCTCCCTACCTATTCTCCCAAATCACTGAACCACAAGACAAAGAGAAAGAGAGAGAATATCAAATTAGGAGGATTTGCAGAAGATGTTTCCTATGATGACCCACAAGACCAGGGATGGTGTCGCTGATGCAGCTGGAAATGGAGCAGCACAATCTGGACCACTAGCAGACTGAGTAAATGGAGGTCATGAACTACCAAGCACTGTGGTGCGGCTGGCAGTAAAGCAGTGGGTAGAGAGGTGTGCGTGACTAAACATGACGTAAACTCCACTACTGTGGATCGGTCTAGAGCATGAGTCCATTCAACTTCAGATGGGTGTAGGGACACTTCGTGCAAAACTCACAACCTCGACAGAAAGCCTAAGACAGACGCCAGAGCAACTGGGAAGCAGAAGCTTTCCCTCCCTTCATTCTTGCAATGCTGATGATGAAGAACTCTCCTCATCTGATCCAGATACCTATCCTTCCACTTAGGGACTACCCCACAATCATGAATAAGATTACATCCATGTCCTTGGGATTCCCACAATTTCTTAGTGAGAATTAAAGAACTGACCCTTAATATTAGAGAAATCCCATTTAAGTTCCATGAAGAGTTGCAGATTGTCTCTGAAGTGTGTGGATCAAAATCGGAAGATGTGAATCAACTTGCTATTGGTGGAACCTAGTGATATGACAGATCAAATGGTAGAAAAGCTGGCATGGCAAAGGCAGAACCCTGGAAATGATGAGACATTGAATACAGCAAAATATGCATTTATGAATGCGGATGTGGGCTTGGTGAAAATGGTTAGAACTAAAATCTTGAAATTGAAATGGATTAGGGACAAATCACTCGCAGATTATCTAGCCAGGTTTAAGGATGTATTTGAGAGACACTGGGGCATTGTCTCTCAGACCAAGATGTAGCAGGTGATTATATTGTTGGATGGCAAATCAAGAAGTTAGCAGAATTTGTGACAGTAGTAAACCACTTTGTGACTTTCTAAGAACGATAGAAAAAGAATAGTGAATCCAAAATTATGTCTCTGAAATTGCACAACATGCAGCAGAATGTAAAAGGACAAGGGTAGAGAGTTGCTCAAGGGGGTGGGAAGGGGCAGCAGAAGGGGCAGAGGAGAAGACCTGGGAGCAGGGGGAATGTGGCCCCTGAGAAACTGGAGAAGAGGTGGTTAAATGCTGTGTCAAATGTACCATATTTGGCTGACCCTCCTGAGTTCTACCAAGCTGTGCAGAACTCCTATCCTGACGTCTAGGACAGACCTAGAAGTTTTGACTGTACCCTAAACACCCTAATCCCATTAGATCAGAAAGGTCTGCTTGTTGATTACATGATAAATGGTAAACATACCACTTGTCTAATTAACACTAATGCTAGCCGCTCTACTTTGAAAACCTCTGAGTATACTTCATTACCTTTCTCAGGCTGGTTCATAGACGCAGTTCGTACTTCTAAACAATGTGTTCCCCATCACATCTTTAAGCCTGTTTCTATATCCCTCAGGCGCATCACTTGTAGGCACTTTCATCATTAGCTACTCTGTTGAGGCGAGGTATCTTACATAAGTGAAACGGCCCACAGTCTTGTACCCTTGAGGGTGTCACTCTTAACATACCCCAAAAACATGAAAATTGAGACCTCGACCTGCACTGCGAAAAGCAAACTGTCAACCGACTGCAAATAACAATAAGCTGCCTTTGTCTACCTGATTTGCTTTCCCCAGTAATTTCCACATTATAGTCCACAGGGGCAAGTGATGAAAGATTAATAGCTTCAAAGTAACGTGTGAAAATCAGGATCAATCCATTACAGAAGCAGCCTTGAATTCCTCAGTTTCCTCTCAAAATGAAGGCAGAGGCAGGGATCCATCGTGTAACAGTAGAGTTGATCAAAGAGGGAATTTTGGTAGTTATTATCATTAAATACAATACGCTGATATTATCTATAAGAAAGGGTGGAAACGCCAAGGTGTACATGTTCGCATAGGCTCTCTGTACATTTCCTGTGGCCTCCAACCCTGCCAACATCCTTTCTTGCATTCCTAAGAATGCCAAATGGTTTAGCTTTATAGACCTCTGCTCAGCCTGTTTTTCCATCCATATACAGAAAGACAATCAGCGCCTCTTCGCATTATAATTCAGAGGGTCTCATCTTTCCCACTGGAGGCTCCAAAAGAATTTATAGAGAATCTAAACAAAAAAGATCTGGACATGTTGATTTTCCTTATTGGTTCTATTTTAGTTCAGTGCGTTGATTATTTGATTCAGGCATTTGTTAGTTTATATATTTGCAAGGTGGATTCACTCCTCATTGAACTGGCTATGAAGGAGCACAAGACTTTGAAAGAGAAACTACAGTTTTGCATCCCACAGACTGCGATATCTCGTGAAATCTCATCCGGCGAGCGCCAACTTTCACCTGACTGCACAGAAGCCAATCATACGTTGCACAATACAGTGACTGCCTCCCAGAGACAAACTGTCTTATGGATTAGCACTGTAGACAATGAATTATGGGCTATGTTGCTATGAAGAAGCCTTTGCAACACTATGTCAGAAAGTACACCAAGGAACCCTTGCAGTAGTCTTAAGAGGCCAGACATGCTTTTGTACAAATAAAACAAGCACTGACTTCTGCAACAGCTTTGGGGCCCCCTGACAATGCAATCCAATCCTCTGTATTGTCATTAAAGTAGTGGATTTGCCCCAGGGGTACTGTTCCAAGACCAGGGGTCAAGCCTATAGTCTATTATTGTGCAGCACTGGACCAGCTACGGCTGACCTCCCGCCATGTACCTGCTCGGTGCAGTGTGTCCAACTTGCTGAAATCTGTGAAAATATTATACTGAGCGCCACTCTGATTGTTTCTGTGCTCAATGCTGTCTTTGCTAGGTAAGAAGCATTGTTAATGTCTGCCTTCCATATTATTCTTGCCTTTTGTTCTACGTTAAATCCCACATTTCTGATGCCCACCCTTCTTGAGGGGGAAACCCATGACTGTTGAACAACACTGCTCAAGTCACCAAACCAAATATCAATTAACCTGACATTCCCAGACCAAATTGTGATTTGGTGTATTATGCTAATAGTTCATGCCTCAAAAATGATAAGCGTGCTCAGATAGCAACTTATACTTTATGTACAGCATTTCAAACTGTTGAAAGGTACTGACTGCCCAATGTTAAATCTAGTCAGGTTGCTGAACTCATTACCATAACATAAGCCTGTAACCTGGCCGGAAAAAAGACTAACAGTGTTCACAGACTCTAAATATGCCATATGACTTTGGGCTCCTCTGGATGCAGAGGGGGATACCTGAAGTTAGCTGAAAACCAAATTAAGAATGGTCAATATGAGAAGAATCTGCTGACTAGTTTAATGTCACTCAAAGATTCCAGGAGTCAAGTGCGCTGCCCATCAATGTCCTTAAGACGAAGTGTCCTGAGATAATGCCTTCACTGATTCAGTCTCCAAAAAGGCTGCTTTACCTAATATCTCGGATGCTGCTATGTATGCTGTACCAACTGACTAGTTTCTCATATCTTCCCCATTACAGGAGCGAGCCTGTGAAACTGAGAATCATTACTAGATCAAGCAGAAATACGAAAAGGATCCCGAAGTAGCATGGAAAGGCAGCATAGGGCATGTGGGCGCACAGAAAATCATACTCCCACCTGCACGGTTGCTTCATGGAGCTGCGCATGTCAGCAGAGTTAACATGCTGCATGCCACTGCAATTAAATGCACCTGGCCTTCCTTCTATGGCACAAAATGATTGTAACTCCTGTATCACCCATCAGTCCATTATGCTGGAAAACAGATCAACATCACCCCCGTTGCTCATGTCGCTCCTAGGTATCCTTTCATCCATCTGGTGATGGATTTTATCCAGAGTGCTTCATACACATATGTCCTTGTTATTGGTGCATCTTTTTTCGGGGAGGGTAGAAGCTTACCCCTTCGTAAGAACAGATGTCATTACAGTTGTAAATAATTTACTGAGGGATTTTATTCTGCGGTTCAGTGTTCCAAATGGCCTCTCAAGAGACAGAACAAACTTCATTACATCCGTACTACATCCAAACGTACATTTGTTTTTTGCTGTGTTTTCTTTTTAGTACAACTGAAAGTTTAAAACGCTTACTTAGGGATTTTATTCTACAGTTTAGAGTACCAAACCGCCTCTCGATCATCCGAAGAACAGAATTCATTTCATCCATACTTCACCCAAACACACACATGCAGTTTTTGCTACCATGCGATGGAAGATAGAGTGGTGAAAATTCGGAGACTGAAACTTGAGTACCAATATATAACAATAAGAGATTGTTATAAGAAGAGCATTTAAACAAACAACAAAAAAAACAAAAAAATAGTGTGTAAATGCTTTACCTTATATTAGTTCAGTCAGTTATGACACAATTGCTTTCTCTTTTAATGGAAACAAGCAACATAACACATTTGAGTTTTACTCAACTGTTGCCGACAATAAAAGCAAAAAGTCATACCGTGTAAATAAGTTGGTTAAAATTAAAGCCATAGAAACTGAGAAAAAACAGAATGTATTCTATTTTGAAATAATCCACTTTGACAGTATGATACAGTAGCTGGTGCTGTGCTACATAAGTAGTATCGTATTTTGGAGTCCCCAGCTGTCAAATGTAAAAGATTCGATAGAAAGACAACTAAATAAGATACAGAGAATGTGCTTATTTCTTTTCTCAAAAGGTCAGAGCTATCCAAAAATACAGTTGTTTTGTTTAGTCTATAGATGGGTTTCATTATAAAAAGCTCTACAGTTAGAAAGAAACATTTTGATGGATTCTTGTATGAAATCTAGCATGCCATTTGTCACTACTGATTTATTCAGCTTCAAGAACTGAGAAAAACATGGTATGTAGACAACATGAAAGCACAAAAATATTCCAAAAACATACACAATATGTATCACTGATTAAAATGAAAATAATGACTAGTTCACTGCAAAAACTAGTTAATAACAAAAGGCACACTAGTGACTGAAGCAATGCATATTATGTATTTTGTACTAAAGAATGACTGACATGCATAAGAATAATTTTCAAACTGTGCATACTCAGTGACTCAAACAAGAAAGCACATGATGCTAACCATCGGATATGAAAATCTTCGAACCCATCAACCTTGCTTCTTAACCTTTTAGTTCAGTAACTGAATGCCTTGTTTGCTTTACACACACCTTATGCAAACTTGCATGCATATGGAGGGAGAAAAACTGATGGCGGCAAGTCATATTTACCTAGAAAAAATTGTTAGCCTCGACCTAATAGAAAGGGACCATATATCCCATTTGTGCACTAAAGCAATGAGCCACACAAATGGGCTGGGAACATTTTATAACGACCGCGGTTACAGACACTTTTTCTTTTTTACCCCAGCTATGTCTTTTAAAAATCTCTCCAAGCCTATTATATGCGGTGGAGGTTGTGCCAATTGACAGATTGTCATTTATGGATTTAATTACGGGAAAAGTTCTCAGCAGATTGACTAGTTTGAACCCCTTAGCTCTTATAGCCAGTTTCCATCTAGAAATGGGTCTTTTTGAACAAGTTATTTACCTTTGGTAAAACCTTATCTGGTAGAGACTATCTAGCCACAGTTTCCTTACCTTAAAATTATCCTCAGGCGTCAGACCGCATCCGGAAATTTTTCATGAGCAGTACTGCGTGCTGGTAGGTGGCATCTTTTGGCTCCACTTGGAGTTGTCGGTGCCTATATGGGTCCAGATGGTGAAGTCGCTCCTCTTCCTTGGAGAGATGCAGTGGAGCGTAAAACGTAGCAGGGTGATGGACTGACCTACATGAAAGTGACTGACCACTTTCGGCAGAAAGGAAGCTCTATTGCAAAGAACCCGCTTGTCTGGACAGATGTTCAGGTATGTAGACTTGGATG